>NC_134723.1:36250000-36875000 GCF_049634645.1 Pelodiscus sinensis | reverse complement strand
TTTCTGCAGAAAATAATATTTTTAATGGGTGTGTGTGTGTGTGCTTTTCTTATCCTGTTCAACATCTAAATGTTTCAGAAATCAGCTATTACTGCCCAATACATAGAGCCCTGCATGGATATAAAAATTGTAACCGCATCCGTGGTTTGCAGGATTCTACCAATACACATAGTGTGTAGACACCGACCAAAGCCATGCATGTGCCTATGAAGAAGAGAGGTCAACCTGGATACCTAACAGTAGACCAGTTTTCTTCCATGCAAGGGCTCTGAATTCCATTCCTAGACTTAGTCCTGGCACATACAACAATTGATGCTGAGAGGAAGCATCACACTCCCGCCCTAGGTGTAGGACTGTCTTGCATTGCCTACTTCTTGCTGTTCGATAAAAGCACTGCTCCACGTGAACACTGCCACTGCAGGAAAATTCAAAGAAAAAAATAGGGGAAACCAAGGGGGGAGGGTGGGAGACTAAAATAGACCTTAAAGGAAAGTAGCATTTTGTAATAAGTAACTGTATAGCTTTCCATCTAGTCTCTAATATGGCAATAACCCAGGCTTCGAATGGCCTAATAATGAATAGCTGCTGTGTTCTACAGGGTTACAGGGCTGAAATGGATAATCCAGCTATGGTCATCCTAATGCCGCCTGCCCTGAGAAACAGAAAGGATGTTCTCTTTGGCAATATGCCCGAGATATACGACTTCCATAACAAGTAGGTAACTAGCTGTATTTTCCCTTTCTTTATCAGTTCCCTGTAAAGAACGGATTGCTCCGGTGCGGTTTCACTCAGTCATAAACTGGGCTTGTTTAGTTTGGAAAAAAGAAGATTAAGGGGGGACATGCTAGCGGTTTTCAAATATCTAAAAGGGTGTCACAAAGAGGAAGGAGAAAATTTGTTCCTCTTGGTTTCTGAGGACAGGACAAGGAGTAATGGGCTTAAAGTGCAGCAGGGGAGGTTTAGATTGGACATTAGGAAAAAATTCCTAACTGTCAGGGTGGTCAAATATTGGAATAAATTGCCAAGGGAGATGGTGGAATCTCCCTCTCTGGAGATATTTAAGAACAGGTTAGATAAACATCTGTCAGGGATGGTGTAGACGGAGCTTGGTCCTGCCTTGAGGGCGGGGGGCTGGACTCGATGACCTCTTGAGGTCCCTTCCAGTCCTAGTATTCTATGATTCTATGTTGTGTCTCTCCCTAAACCTCTTTCAGAATTTTCCTGCACAACCTGGAAAGCTGCCTTGGAGCACCAGAGCGAGTGGGGCTTTGTTTCCTGGAAAGGGTTAGTGACTCAGCTGTCACGTTCTTACAGTCTGTCTAAGTCACATTTTCCCCCTGATACTTAGCATTCCTCAGATGGAGGCTTCCTATAGGAAATAGCTGCCCCTGAGCATTGGGTTCACGAAAAAGAGACAAGGTAGGTCAGCTAATAGCTTTTACAACACGTGTTGGTGCAAGGTACAAGATTTGAGCTGCACAGAGCTCTTCACGTCTGCGGAGCAAGCGGAGCATCAGAGCTAAAAATATGTTGTGCTCACGCATCCGGCAACATATGGGGAAAAGCAGAAGACATGGCAGTAC
Organism: Pelodiscus sinensis; assembly: GCF_049634645.1. Classification (NCBI taxonomy): domain Eukaryota; kingdom Metazoa; phylum Chordata; order Testudines; family Trionychidae; genus Pelodiscus; species Pelodiscus sinensis. Next base: position 36,873,417 of record NC_134723.1, on the reverse strand, counting down.
TCCTATCTACTGTGAAAGAATCTCCTATTTTAGAGAGTGATTTTTTTCCTCCCTATCAGCTTGCTTTTTAAATGTATTTACTCCCCTTTTGCAAGGGAAATAGGAGCGAAGAAGGGCATTTGGTGCTTTCTAAGGATGCAAAATCCTGTTTGTTTAGTTAACCGATGAAACGTTGTTTAACTGGTTAATCGATTAAATGGAAGCGGGCGGAGGTGGGGCTGTTCCAACCTGCTGGGCTGGAGCAGCCTCTTCCCCTTCCTCCCCCGCCCACCATGGCCAGGCTGGAGCAGCCCCCACGCCACGGGCACAAGCTGCTCCAGTCCCATGGACTGCTGGTTCCCGGCCCACATGGGCTGAGAGTCGGTAGCCTCGCACAGATGATGGTGGGGAGAGGTGGAAGTGGCAGTGCGAGGGGAAGGCTGCTGGCTCCCAGCCCAATTCAGGCTGGGAACCAGCAGCCTTTCACCTCTCCTGCTGCTGCCGCATTCATGTCTCTCTCCCCATTGCGAGGCTGCTGACAGTTAACTGTTAACAGTTAACCCTTGTCCAGTATTACCCTTAATGAGTGATGCTTACTGGGTAACTTGTTACTCGTTCACATCTTTAGTGCTGACCTTATTCTGCCTTACAGCTGTTGTAAGTAGGAAGTATTAGAGTGCATGCATTTAAAAATTGAATGACTTACTCTTCTTACAGCGAGAAGATTTTCAGATGTATGAGAAATATTGTCAGAACAAGCCCCGGTCAGAATCTCTGTGGAGGCAGTGTTCAGAGAGCACTTTTTTTCAGGTATATTACTTATTCATGTGCAAAGTATGCTTTAGCCTGGGTATTGTTATTGCAAAATGCAGCATTCGTGTCCTTTGCATTGTTCATCCTACAGGTGTGGCAAATCCCCCATTAATATCAATCGCAGCCATGTGAATATGAGACATGTCGAACAGATCTCGTTAGTAAATTATTTGGCAGCCTATTCATAGATTTTCAAGGCCAGAAGGGGCTATTGTGATCATATGGTCTGACCTTCTGTGTAACACAGAACAGATAGCTGCTCCTCAAATAATTCCTGTTTGAACTAGGGCATATCTTTAAAAAAAAAATCCAGTTTTGATTGGAAACTTGCCAATGATGGAGAATCTGACATAATCCTTGGTAACTTGTCCCAATGGTTGAGTGCCCTCACCAGTGTTCCTGGTAAGCTGAGCACTTGGGTGGCCACCCAGAAGAGATTCAGATGCTGCCCAGTTGATTTGAGCAGTGCCCACAGCCAGCAGTATATGTTTCTATGGTGGTGCACATTCACACGCCTCAGTGCTCATAACAAAATGTATTCTGCACGTGGATGGAAAAGATTAGAAGGAACACAGACCCTCACTATTAAAAGTTTGTGCCTTATTTCCAGTCCAAATTTGTCTGGTTTCAACTTTCGACCATTGGATCTTGTTACACCCTTCACTACTTGATTGAAGAGTCCAATACCAAATATTTGTTCCCGATGGAAGTAGTTAGGGACTATGTCACTCCTTAATATTCTCCTTGTTAAGCAAAATAGATTGATCTCCCTGGGTGAATCACTGTAAAGTATTTTTTTTATCCTTTAATCATTCCCCTGGCTTTTATCTGAACCCTCTCTAATTCATCAACGTCTTTGAATTGTATGCACCAAAACTGTATGAAATTATTTTGAGGTAACTTTGTATGTAACGAGTCACTTTGTAAATAAAAGCTATAATTGCCATCTAACAATATAAATCACGCTGTCTGAATGACTACTTACAATTACCAGCTTGTTTACTTTATGCTATTTCTTTATTACAGGAATGCCAAAGAAAATTAGAACACAGACTTGGGCTGGATTCCTATTTGCTCAAACCAGTACAACGTTTGACAAAGTACCAATTGCTTCTGAAGGTATTTGCATGAGTTTTAAAGCATAAGGATCTGAGGAGAGGTCTAGACGAGTAGATATTCAATAGCCATCAACAGATTTGGTTAGGCTTTAAATATGGGACATTACTGGTGGCCGTTGGAGAGTTTTAAAGTCTCTTTTATGCTTGGAGTGTACTGAGAGCCACACGGTACAGGTTGAACCTCTCTAGTTCGGCACTCTCTGGTCTCTCAACGTCTGTGGTCTGGCATGATTTTAGTTAGCCAGTTGTCCTTGTTTCAAGGGTGTGGCCAAGTTTCCCACGGTCCTGTAAAGTTTGCTTTCAGTGTTCTGTGCTATTATTATCTCTTAATTTACCTCTAATGTTCTGTAAGAGTCCAATAAGCAGTGGAAGTGTCGGTAATGCTGCTAGACAATATTGACCTCCTATGGTTCAGCAAAGTCTCTGGTTCGGCACCGGTCAGGTCCCAGAGGTGCCAGACTAGAGAAGTTGAAGCTGTGCTACTGAAATCTTGTTAGTGCGCCCTTAGCAACTTACTTGGGAGCAAAACTGAAGACCTGCGTACTTCTCTTTTCTTTTCACTTGTGTGGCTGGTGACTCACTGGATCCTTAAAATTGCAGCAGTCGTTAAGCCTTCATGCGGTGCTAAGTTTTGATGTATGAAGAAGGTCTGACCATTTTTATAAAAGGAGAGGAATTGCTTAGTTTTTTTAGCCTTAGAAATATCAAGAATATCAAGTCTTACCTTGCTTATTTTTGTTGGATAACCTAGCAGTATAGAGTGGGATCTTTTTCTGCCTAGAGCTAAACAGACACACATGCTAAAATTTTAATAAAGCAAGCTTTTTGTCAAAGTGTTCTTTTCTAAATAATGTTAAAATTGTCTTCTCCTTTCAGTGAATTAGGGTTCAGTTCCTTGGTATCTTCTAGTTCTCTGCCTTTCCAAGCTAGGCAAGACCTAGCTTTCTAAAGTCCGAAATAAGGAATAAAAACTGAACACCCGTAATTTACCTCAGACATTTTTTACACAGTGTAAACAAAGCCACAGACCCCTTATCTCCCTCTCACCTTCCCCTTAACCTTTGTTTTAAACCTGTCTGCATACTGCGCAGCTTTTACTTGGAATTCTGTGGGTGAAGGGAAATTCCATATTCGAGGAGGAAACAAGTATTTGAGGCAAGTTGGTTTTAGGAGTGAAAAGGTGGATTGAATCTGATCATTGGTATGGAATGAAAGAATCCTGCAGGAAATGGAACCATGGATGGATAAGATGGACAAAGGAGCATGATAAATGCAATTTACTATATTGGTGTGTCTACTTTTTCTTAAGTACTTCTCTGGCACACGTCACTGTACAAGTATCTCACATTCTTTTATGTATTTGTTCTTGCAACACTCCTATGGCATAGAGAAAGGCTGTAGTCCCTATTTTACAGATGGGGAGCTGAGGAACAAAGACACTTAACAACTTGTCTTTGCTTGCAGAAGATTGACACTGCCTCAATCATTATTTCGGAGTTTGATTTAGCGAGTCTAGTTAAGACTCGCTAAATCAAACTCAGCGGGCACCCTATTGGCGTCCAGTACTCCTGCTCTTGTGAGGAGTAAAGGAAGCTCCTGTCGGCCTCCCACTGTGGCTTAAACACGGCTTAAAGTAAGCCAACTCTAGGTACGTGTTGTACGTAGCTGGAGTTGCTTACCTTAAGTTGAGCCGCCGGGTCTAGTGTAGACCTGGCCTAAATGACTGGGTGACACTAAGCCCTCATGTAGATCCATGGTGACAGAGGAAGTGTATGGAAGAGCAGGCAAATGAGCCCATATCTCCCAGGTGCCAAACTAACACCCTAATGTTGTATAAATTGCTAGTTTCGTCCCCTGGAGGTTAGTCCAATTTGCCTCAAGAAGAGAGTCACACTTTCAGGCTGGGTCCAACTCCATTTTATTGTTTGCAAACAAGGTCGACAGATGAGCTCTGTGCTCAAAGCAGAGTCGACCCCGGGCAGCGCCTGAGCTGAAACTTTTGTAGATTCCACATTCCTTCTGGCCAGCGTGTCGCAACGTGATTGGTTGCTGCAAGTTTAATTAGTTCACTTATATGGAAAGAGCTAGCAGAAAGTTTAGCAGCTTCTGAGGCATGCACAATCAGCTAAATTATATGTGCTGTTTCGAGCTTAAGCAATGAGGGAAAGAAGCACACTTAGTTTTTACTACACTAACCACTGGAATGTCCTTCCTATCATGCAGGGGGATGTACATACAAAGTTATAAAAGAGAGAGAGAGAGAAGGTAGTCAGCTATGCAATGTGACTTTGTACATGTATCTTATGAATACTACAATTTCTAAACACTGACCCCTTACCTATTCACTTACAACCTCGGTCCATTGTTAAGCGTTTCAATCTATAGATACCTGGTGTCTCCCACTGTTACAATAGTCTTCTGTTTGGTACCTCATTTTAGCTCTTCTTCTATGACTTTCTTTTCTTAGAATATTATTCTCTGATGTGTGAAACTGACTGTCTCAGTTGCATGTGCTTTTTCTCTCACAGCAGCAATATCTTCAAAGAATTCTGGGAGGTTAGTTGAATCTGACCTCCCCGAATCAGCACTGACTGTCTTTAATGAAACGGAGGGAAGGGGGGGGGAAAGCTATGTGTAAATGTGATGCTTATGTGCCATACTTGTCATACAACTGTGAATGTGTTTTAAAATGTGCCATTTTACCCCATGATCTAGGATGAAAGAGACACTGGGTTCTGAACTATCGCAGTTTCTTAGGGAATGGCAGAAATTTGATACATTCACATGAAAACACACAGTCTTTGATTTCTAATTACAGGAGTTAATCAAGTACAGTACAAGCTGTGATGGAGTTAAGGAGTTGCAAGAAGCTCTGGTTGCCATGTTGGATTTATTAAAATCAGTTAATGACTCTATGCATCAGATTTCAATAACAGGATATGATGTAAGTACATCTGGGTGATGAACAGAGGAGGCAACAGCCATGCTGGGCCCATGGGAAAGCTGAGGGGGGAAGGGACAGGATTGGAGGCAGCCAGCCTTCAGCACCACCCAGAACATGCCGTACTGCCTCCCCCAGCCCTCAGAACTACCCAGAATGCATGGCGTGGTGCTTCAGTGGTGATTTAAAGGGCCCAGGTTTCTGGGCATGGCCACTGCTTCAGTATATGTGGCCAGGAGCCCCAGGCCATTTAAAATCACCAGGCCTCAGAGCAATTTCTTCCTCTCCTCTCCCTCCCCCACCCCATACACACATCCCAGCCAGCCTAGTAATGAAAGACGTAAGATGGATACAGTCCAAACTGATGGAATAAATCGTCTAAAATGAGTTTATATGATGTTAAATGTATAATAGATAAGACCGTTAGTAAATGAACAGGATGGGGAAACCCTCCCAAGGGCGACTTTTCCTCTCATTGCATTAGTTGGCGAAACGCTTGCATTTTCGTTTGTGTGCAAAGGGCATTTTGCCGGTGCATTCCCAGAGCATTGCCGCCTGGTGACACTGCAGACACAATGTCCGTTTCCCCCTCCTGGTTCACCCAATAACTCACCCCTTGTCCGGGCTTTTTCATTAAGTTTCTCTCTCAGAGTCTAATATATTAAAGCCTCCTGAAACCCAGTTCCTCTAGACCCTTCCAGGCTCAAACCTGTGTCCTTTCTGAGGGTTCTAGGCTGTGGTTTCTCATAGCTGCTTCTTCCCTCTGAGCAGGGGAATTCTGCTGGTTCCACTCCAGAAAGTCTTCCCTCTTGGGTGGGTCTTAGGCTCAATTTGGGTTCAAATTGCCCCCACACCTTGAACTTGGAACAGGGCATCTCTTTTCTGAGCTGCACATCATTCCTGATAGGTTTCCACAGCTTCCCTCTGTGGACCTCTTCTTGGAACAAGGTAACTGCAGCACTCCTTTCTCAGTCTGGCAGTTGGCCCATGTTTCTAGCTTGCTCTGCTGGCCCTTCCAGGAAGACTTACCTTAGAATAGGCCTGGGCAAAATATGACTCATGGGCCAGATCCAGCCTGCCATGCCCGGAGCAGACACCCCTGCTCTGCCAGGCCCCACACACCACTCAGAAACATGGCTACTGGGCCCCGTTTCTGTTTCAAAACTGTAATCCTGGAGGGGAGAGGGGAAAGTTTCAGGAGCAGCCCTACCCCCAGCACAATCCCCTGGGCCAGTTTCTAGCCAGAAACTGACCAATGGGAGCTGCCTGTTTGAATAACAGGCAGCCAAGAAGAATCACGCCCCCTCCCCTCAGCTCAGTTATTCACTCAAGCACATGGCTAGGCAAGCAGGCTGGCTGGCTGGGAAATGTTGTAAGTTCTGCAAGTCTTTAGCTCTGCAGGCAGGCTGGTTTGGCTGCTGGCTGGTAAGTCTCCTGGCCAGAGCCTGCCTCCGGCACCCCAGCCCTTCCTTTCCCCAGCCCTCTGCCCCCTCACTCCACATACCCACACCCTCTGCCCCCTATTGCATCCATACCGTTGCCTCCCAGATCTGGGACCCCAATCACTTGCCCCAGATCACAGTTGCCTCCAATCCTAGGTCACCTACCAACCCCCTGCACTCCAGACCCCTGCCCTAGGTCACAACTGCTTCCTTCACTCCAAATCCCTCCCAGACTCCATTCTCCCTCCTGTACCCCAGTCCCTTACCCCAAGCTCCCTTCAGAACCCAATCTCCTTCCCAGACCCTACACCTCCTCCATTAATACCATGGAAGAGTGCGGCCCTCGAGCACTTCCCAAGATCTTGGAGTGGCCCCCCATCAAAAGTTATTGCCCACCCCGTCTTAGTGTAACCTGTCTTGGAACTGGGCTGGCTGGCTGTAGGCCCCACTGCCCTGAAAGAGGACAGACACCCCCCCGTTGCAGGGCATGTTTTCCATTTTTTACTAGTGATTATTTGTTTGCTGTGTTATTACCAGGGGGACTTAAGTGAACTTGGAAAAGTATTGATGCAGGGGTCATTCAGTGTTTGGACAGGCCACCGGAAAGGCCCTACAAAAATGAAAGATCTTGCCAGATTCAAACCAATGCAGAGGCATCTTTTCCTGTATGAGAAAGCCCTGGTGTTTTGTAAGAAGAGAGAGGAACATGGCGATGGATATGATAAAACCTCTTCATACAGTTTCAAGCATTTTTTGAAAGTAAGGGAAACTTAGTAACTGTGAGAACTGGCATTTATGTACTCCAGAGGAAGCTTTAAAAATTGGGAAAGCATTATCTTGTCTATTGGATAAATAATGTTTTCTGGTATTAACAGTCATGAGGTACAGAGCGTAACCACCAGCATAATGAAAGAATCTACTCTGATTTTAAAAAAGCCACAAAGTCCGTTGTTATCCAAACACAGAATGTGCAATGTCCCAGATTAGAATCACAGGGTGAATCTTTCATTTCAAAGATCAGATGATGCTTGTCAGTGAAATGTTGCCATGGCTGCTTAATTCCTGATTCCAGTAGTGTATATTCTAGATCATTTCTTGTGGCATCTTAATGATATTTGGGTAACACTGACTCCATTAGTTTAAAAAAAATGAAAAAAAAAATCCTTTCAAATCCTTATGCCAAAAGATGCACAAATAATAGAAATGGCATTATTTGGGGGAAGAATTCTCAACTTTTATTTTTTTTTAATTAAAAAAAAATGCACCCCAATCTGGCTTCTTGCAGCATTATATGGCACTGCACATTTTGGGCCAAAACTTTCCAAAATTAATTTTTAGTTATTTCTGTGTGAAAGAGTTCTAACTCCTCTGCAGGAAATTTTAGTGTGCACATTTATTGAATGTGGATATTTATATATACATACAATAGTGGGTGAGCAAATGGAGGCTCAGCTTTGGCATCATTGATAATGTGACCCAGTTCTTCAGTGCTAGCACACAGAATTTTGTAAAGCATCAGTTTGCAGGTACAGTTTGGCACTGAACCAATGGAATATAACCCAGAAAAGGGACTTCAGATAAGACATGTTCACTGACACTCCTTTTTTGCATTCGGGGGTAAATGGTTTCTTAGAAGTTCATGGCGAATGGTGTTATTTATACCCAAAAGTGTTTGGAAATTGCCTGCAGAAACTAGAGAAGCTAATTAGTGACTTGCTTCCTATTTTCTTGAGGACATCTTTCATAGTTACTGGTAACAGTGCCAACATTTAAAAAACACATAGGAACAGAAGGTTTACCCAGGTGGCCTAATTTGTATGTTGTCTCATTCAGACAGAAAGGGTGTGTGTGTGTGTGAGAGAGAGAGAGAGAGAGAGAATGTTTTTATTATCAAAGAATAAGGATAACTTTAAACCAAGATTCTGTTCCTAAATTTTAGGAATGTTTCAGTGAAAATGACTAATCGTTTAACCAATAAGCTTTATATTGCAGAGCCTACAGTGCGGGTAACCATGTAACTACTGAGATTTTCAGTGGTTACACAGTTACCCTATTACACTATTTTTAGCATCTCTAGTTCATTTTCTCTTTGCGAGAGGTCTATTTTGTGCGGTTCTGTTGAATATGTGATGTATGTTACAAAATGAACATTACTAGAGCTGGTTCAAAACACTACATTGTATTATTTTCTCCCTTTTTTGACTAATTACTAGCTATTCATTCCTAGCACACTATGTGGTAATAGCAATCAAGAAGTACATTAATGCATACTATGCCGAGTATCCATTAGGGATGTTAAAGAGGAGTCGACTGTACGATTAACCGATAAGACTAGGCTTGTTGGTTAACCTTGTCAACTACTTGCATTCCCCCTCCCGTGCTGCCTCTGTATCAGAGGCAGCAAGGGGTGAGGGGGTAGCAGGTGCCAGTACTATGGGGATCTGGCTTAAAAGCTGGTTCCCCCTAGCACTGGCTCTGCAGTGCAGCCGTCCCCCTCCCCCCCCAAGCTGCTGCTTTTATCAGAGGCAGCAGCATGGGCGGGGAGAGGGGAGGCTGCCCTGAAGCAGCCCCATCTGCTTGGGATCTGAACTCCCCGCAGACAGAAGCCGCTCCGCATCCTGAGGAGCAGCCTCTGTCCATGGTGAGGTTGGGTCTGCCACAGACAGAGGCTGGTCTCTGGCAGCAACTCCTGTCTGTGGGGCGGTCCAAGCGTCCCACAGACAAAAGAAGTGGCCCAGGCTCACCACAGACAGGCTGCTCTGTGGGAGGTGGAGCAGCATTTGTCCACAGGGAGCTGAGACCACCTGCGGACAGGGGCTGCTGCTGGACCAGCTTCTGTCCTCAGCCAGCCCAGGCCACTGTGGACAGAGTCTGCTTTTCGGCAGCCTCCCTGCCTCCCTCCCTGGAATCCTCCCTCCCCAGCCCCCTTCTTCCCTGCAGCAGCTTCTGTATTAGAGGCAGCAGTATGGGGTGGCAGCGGGCTCCCCGGGAGCGGGGCCAGGAGCACACTGGCTGCTGTCTCTGCTCCCAGGGACTAGCGAATAGTTGTGTAACTGATAATAATTTGTTCAGTTACACGACCGTTCAATTAGTCGATATCTAACATCCCCAGTATCCATTGTTGGTGACGCAGTGATTTGGGGGTATGTTTAAGAGACAGGGAAAAGAGTTATTTGATGGCCAAAACTCTCTCGGGCTCTGATGCTAGTTGAGTCACAGGCTCTGTTTGTCTTTGTACAAGCCATTTGTGCTTTGGTCATTTCCAGCCAAATTGTCAGAAATGGCCTCTGGCTTTGGGGAGTTGAGTTTAGGCCTGATTTTCAGAACTGCTGAGTTTTTCCTGATGGAGATCTGGACACTTGCTGCCCAAGATACCTCAGGCCATAAATCCAATACATTAGCACATCCATCCTCTCAGACATGTTAGCCCTGGGTGAAAGCAGAATTGCACTGAAAGTTGGATGCTGTGTCTGAAATGAGAGCTGGGTTTTTTTTTAAATCCTATTCTCAGTGACAAGTTGATGCACTAACTGTGGAGAAGACCTAAGTCTCAGACCTACAGACCCTCTTCTAAATCACTTCCACTGATCCATGAATATTATGGAAAGTCCCCAGGGGGTGCTGCTAGCTCCAAGAAACCTTCTGTAGGGGTTACAAATGGTCAAACAAAACACCTTGTGTGAACAACTGGAGATAACAACTTTCAGTCAATTTTTGGTGAACTTTCTTGATTTGGGGGAGGGAGACTAGGGGATTGTTTAAGACAACACTAAGTGTGGATTCATGACGGTCTGAAAAACATTTCAATTTTCAATTTAGAATAAAAAATTTGTGATTCTTTTTAACCAGATGAATGCAGTTGGAATCACTGAAAACGTGAAAGGAGATCATCGAAAATTTGAGATTTGGTACAGTGGACGAGAAGAAGTATATGTTGTGCAGGTGTGTGATTTTTTTTAAAAATGCCATATTTGTGTATCCTCATAGTGCTATTTAAACTGGTGACATTGAGCTCAGAATTGCCTGTCTCTTTTTAAAATACACATTGTCTCATTCAGACAGAAAGGGTGGCGGGGGGCATGCACACATGTCTAACTGTGAGAGAGGGAGAGAAATATGTTTGGGCTGTTTCTATTTGGCTCTTTCGCTGCTCTATTAATCTGTTAATGCTACAATAGATTAATAGCACATGTTTTTATGTTGTCTTTGTTTAGTGGCATCTGCAACCTGGCCATGTTTAAGAATAGGAACATAAACTGTATAGTACAATGCTAAGAAAATCGCACTGTGTGAAAGGATTATTGTGGGGGTTCTATCTTAAATCAGTTAACATTGATACTAGAGTTGGTCTTGAACTGTCATGGAAGTGCTGAGAGCCCTGGTTCTCAAGAGCCTTAGTAGCTTGCTGGACAGGCTACCTCGGAGCCATGGCTCCTCGGCTCCCAGGGGAGTGTATTTCATTTTGGAAACACTGAATCATTCCTCCTTCTAAATATTTCAATGTTTCTGAAACATAATATTGCAGATTTTTGTGATGGTTCATCCTGATTCAGTTGTTTTTGCCCTAGAAGTCCGTTTCCCAGCCATTTAATTGATGCTCCTTCCAAAACGCGCGGCCACAATGAAATGTCACTGTAAGATGTGACGCCTCTTTCTTCCAAACTTTTTATGTGTATTTTTTAAGAAAATTTACTGACGCCCTCGGGGTGAAATCTCGGTTCCATTGAAATGAATGGCAAAATTCCAAAGGACTTCAGTGGGACCAGGGTTTCAACCTGTATTTCCGGTTCTATGGGTGTGTAGATAGAGTAATGGAGACAATATTTGCTAGTGGTAATGTGGTCACAAGCAGCGAATCCATCATGATAAAAGTACTCTGAAGTGAAGAGAGGATAGTTTTGTTAACTGGAAACAGAGCCGTTTGTTCCTGTTCAACTTTAGCATTGGACAGCAGTTAATCTATTCAGTGGCTTTTCTGCATAAAATCATGGAATGGCTACATTCATGAATAAAATGTGAGAAATGCACCATTGCAGTTAGGTCACTGTAGGGAATAATTCTGGACACACTGAATGCAGGTGAAAACAAGGATTTATTGCACACAGCTGGTGGAGTGTCCCCTGGGGTAACGTGGTGAACACTAGTTAATCAGAACATTACCATAGATTATATAGGCAACAGATGGACGGAGTAGAAGCAATTTGATAGGGTCTAGCGGCAAGACATAATGAGCACATAAGCCAATAAACTACGAAGGTTACACAGCATCTCCGCCCATTGCCAATTAAACATCTTATCAATAATACAGGTAGTTATTCCTAACAAGCTAAATAAGCCAACATAAACAAGACAAGCATTTTAATGGCAATGGTCTGTTGAAATTATGATGCATCTACTACGAGATGATACCACCTCGCATTGGCATAGTCCTTGGCTCTCAGGCTTATCTAGGATTAAAGGAGACAGTGAGAACGACTTCCGTGAAGTTTGTTTTGGTACCAGCCAGGGTCTTATTGGAGTGAGGCCCTCTTGGAATGTGGTTGCCAGGGCGACCAGGGTCATGTTAACTGCTTGTTCTGTGTGTTCCCAGGCCTTGCCTCAAAATTAGGATTTTAATAGGGGTTCTTAGCAGAATGCCATGGACTGCCTCAGTTTACCCCTACAGTCACCAAACTCTTTCAGTGCTATATGTTAGGCTGTGGTGGTGTTTCCACCAGAAATCTCTATTTTGAAGTTTACAGCTTTTCTATAAAACAGGTGGCCACAACTCTTCCTGGATCTTTTGGTTTTTTCTGGCCACTTTTAAACAGTTTTTTTTAAAGAAAATGCTTTCTGTTCACCTGAAAAGCCAGCTGTGAAAACACCAAAGCTTAGTATTTAGAAATTTGTAGAGTATTGCATAAGGATTCTGAACCAGCTCCATTTTTCACATTGAAATGTAGTAGTTGATTATTCATAAGCAGGATTTGCCTTTGGATGTCTTGGAAAAAGAGTTTGAGAGATGCCCATGTCCTGTTGACTGCATCCCTTGTATTTTAATGAATTCTACGTGATTTCTACGTACAGTACAACCTTTGCTTTGTGAATGTAATGGAGAGCTTCAGATGGTTTTGGAGACTCGAGAACATTTTAAATATAATTAGTAGTCATCAGAGGGTATACCCTTGCTTTGGCTAACAGGGGTTTTCGGATAATTACAGTTTAGATAACTGAGCTTCAACTCTATTTTTATAGAGGGTGATTCATAAAAACTGCCAAATTTCAAATAGTTCTCTTCTTTCAGGCCCCAACCGTAGATCTGAAGATGGCATGGTTAAGTGAAATGAGAAAAATTTTGTTCAAGCAGCAGGAGCTTATAAAAGGTACTTTTGAACAATTTCAGTATGGTCATCACTACAGCAGAATCTTTCTGATTCTCACATGGCTAATCAGCAAACGCCATCATTCTCCCCAGAGAAATAGAAGCTTCTCTTCTTTTTGTAAAAGATGGAACAGCAGTGTACTTTGTTTAAATCTCATGTTACTCATGCTTCATTACTTGTAAGAAAATTAGTACAGTGCCTATCATAGCATGACATGCATTATTATTATAAATAAAGGCAAATTACCTTTGTGGAAAATAAATCATCATAACCCTTTTTAAGTCAGTATCTCAATATTTTTTAAAGTCCATATTTGTTCTTTTAGCCTCTTATTCAACAATGTTAGCTTAACTACGTTGCCTCATTCAGTGTCAGTGGACTTCTTGCTTCTGGTTGGGGTGTGTACTAGCAGACCATGCTGAATCAAAGCCTAACTCTCCAAAAGTTGGTAATCCAACTAATCTGCAGTTATAAGTACAAATTAGTGAGGTTCTACTGTGCCTTAAAACAATCATTGATTTGTGATGAAAAGGCTGATGTTGGGAGAAGGGATGTAACATTCTGGTTAATCAGTTAACCTGTTAAACGTTTAACCATTTAACCAACTTAAAGTGGGATCTGGGCTGGGGACCGGTACAGCCTGGCTGGAGCCAGCCTCCAGCCTGCAAGGCTCCAGCCTTCAACCTTACATAGAGGCTGCTGCTGGCACCTGGGCCCGCCATGGACCCATAGCAGGTGGGGAGCAGCTCCAGCTCCCTCTGGTTACTGGTTCACCGGTTACATTTTCACATCCCTAGTTGGAAGTAACACTTCATGTAGAATGGGCAATGGGTGATTTAACAAAGGATGCTAAACTAACACAGTGTTTTCAACCTACTCACAGTGGAGAAGAACCCACCGGGTTTGTTTACAGACCAGATCCAACTTTCCCCTCAGCTGAGTGATGGGTAAGTCAGATGAACGCAATGGATTTGGGAAAAAAATAGCGTGTTCGCTATTTACAATACAAATGCAGATCCAGAGCCTCCTGGGAACTCTCTGGGTGAGCTCTTTGGCCCCCTTATGCCGCGCAAAAGCAGCAAGGGGCCCTAAAATCCCCCAATCCAGCCAGAGAGGATTCAACTGTGGAAAACAGCTGTAAGCTTGTTTCTTGATGACTCCTGGCAAGCCTTGGCATAGGAAGGCAGCTGGTGCCAGGAAGGGCATGTTGTTGATAAAGATACAGCAGGCAGTGCTGCAGTGGTTCCAGACAGTGCTAGAGACACTGCTATAGCTTGGACAGGTCCCCAGAGAGGCTTAAAGCAAGCCTAAATCCCCCTTCCGCCAGTTGCAAATTCTGTGTTGTGCTTTGTACTCACAGCCTAGATTCTCATCCTCTGTTTAAAACTGACACAGCAAGTCCCTATTGATGTGTGCACAGTAAGGATGTTAAGAGGCGGGTAACTGTGTAGTCAATACAAATTGTATTGACTACACGATTATTCGGTAAGGGAAGGCTCTCTGAAGGAGCTACCTCGGCTGTGGCTCTGCAGTTGAAATGTAGGAAGAGCTGGGAGCGCAGGCAGACTGGCTCCTACTACATTTAAACTGCAGAGCCGCAGCGGAGATAGTCCCTGGGCCCAGCGTGAGCCAGGACTGAGCCAGGCTTGCTCAGTCCAGAAGCTCCTGTCCACAGGGGGCTGGCCGTGAGCAGAGGCTGCTCTGGTAGCAGCCTCTCTCCACAGGGGATCCCAGTGAGGAGTTGGGACCCCCTGCGGACAGGAGCTGCTGCTAGAGCAGGCTCCCCTGGCTTGCCACACTGCTGTCACTGATAGAGGCAGCAGCCGAGGAGGTGGGGTACGAGGGGGGAAGGGGAGCAACGGCAAACGGCACCACGGAGATGGTACTGTGGTGAACCGGTTTTTAAACTGGCTCCCCCCAGCACTGGCTTTTCCTTCCCCCTTCCCCGGCCCTTGCTGTCTCTGATATAAACATCGGATATAGAGGCAGCAGGGGGTGGAGAATGTGAGCAGTCGACTCGACTATTCTTTTACATCCCTAGTACACAGAACTCCAATAGAAATAGGGTGAACAGTTGTCCCATTTTTAAAGGGGCAGTCCTGTATTTAAGTCCTGTTGCAGGTCATGGTTTTTAAATGAGCAAATTGTCTCCCCTCACATCAGTACTGGTGGGTCGTGCTGCTAGTCAGATCCTTGCTTGCCCACTGCCCACCCTCTAGCGGTGACGATGGGGGTGAGTGTACAAGGCTGCTGGTTGGGCACAGCTGCAGGGGACAGGGCCAGCTGCACCCCGTACGGGTCCATCAGTGCAGTCCCTGTTGCCTGCCTGTTCTTTGCCAGCAGTTCCTCCTCACCCGCACCCCACCCATTTCCAGCCACACTGGCTGCTTGCTGTGGTGGCTGAGGAGTGCAGGCAGGCAAAGGCTGGATATGTGTCGCCTCTGCTGCCCACCCATCAACCCTTTACATGCTTCCCCTTGCATCAGCCTCTCTCTGCTTTGACCATTTACACCCCCTGCACCCAGCCGGCTGCTCCTCCATATTCCCCCAGCAGGGTACAGCCCACTCCTGCATTGAGCAGGGAATCAGCCCCTGATCAGATAATTCAGCTCATCAAGAGCCTGGCTGGCAGGGTCCTTCCTCCCCCTGCTGCCCCTGGCTGGGCTGGCACCCAGGCAGAGCTCAAGCCCTCTGCTCCAAGGCTCTGGCTGGGTACAGCCAAGCCCGCATGGGCCAAAGCCCCCCACAGCACTGGAACAGAGAAGCTTCTCTGCCCCTCAGCAAGGCACTGGTGTGGCAGGGAGGAAGCTATTTCCAGCCTGTTTACACTCTGACCCTCCAGGTCCCAGGCAAGAGC
Organism: Pelodiscus sinensis; assembly: GCF_049634645.1. NCBI lineage: Eukaryota > Metazoa > Chordata > Testudines > Trionychidae > Pelodiscus > Pelodiscus sinensis. Next base: position 36,857,905 of record NC_134723.1, on the reverse strand, counting down.
ACTTAGCACCCTCTTCACATGCTGTCACCACCCTAGGTTCTACCCTCAGGGAGTGGGTTACTCTGTCCCCTAGATACCCTCCCTGCTGAGTCACCTCTCTGGCCTGGTTTACTGAAGTTTTTGGGCCCTGGTGCACAATGCATCCTTAACCCCTTTCTGCCCATGCTGTTGCTAGGGAACAGGAGGTTGGCTGGGTTATGTCGGTGGCCAGCTGCAGCCTGGAGCTGTTATCTGCCTTTCAACTTTGTGCGGGCAGGATGGGACATGCTGCTTCTAGCCACTGGGGAGGGAGAGCAGGAGGGAAGTGATGACCTCTGGAAAAACACAGGATAGAGCATCTCTCCCCCCGTCTGCCATCCCAAACACATGCACAGTGTCAAAAGGCTGCTGCTTGGCACTTTCTGGTGTGAACCCTGACAGAAATGTGTGCGAGGAGGGAGAGAGAGGGGGTTATGCTCCAGCATGCCCCCACACAGTGCCTTGAGAAGATTCAGTGCCAGGTACCAGGTCAAGCAGGCCCATAACGGGCGCCCTACCAGGGTGGAGGGCGGAGAGCACTGAGTAGGGGGGATTAGGTCAGGTTGGTTAGTCACCCCCATCCCTGTTTGAGAGAGATGTGCAGGAGTGAGTGAGTGTGTGTGTGAGAGAGTGAGACCTCTCCCCATGCAAACCTTAAAGATAAGAAAGTAAATAAAAAGACTCAGCTACTCAGTATTTCTTTTTTAACAAGGGCTCAATCAGCTTGATGTTTATTTGAGCATTTGACCTGCATAACTCTGATTGACTGCCATTGAACTCATAGACTCATAGACTTTAAGGTCAGAAGGGACCATTATGATCATCTAGTCTGACCCCCTGCACAGTGCAGGCCACAGAATCTCACCCACCCCTCCTAGAATAATCCTCTCACCTATATCTCAGATATTGAAGCCTTCAGATATTTTGAAGACCCCAAGATGCAGAGAATCCTCCAGCTGTGATCTGTACCCCATGCTATAGAGGAAGGCGAAAAACCTCCAGGGCCTCTGCCAATCTACCCTGGAGGAAAATTCCTTCCCGACCCCAAATATGGCGATCAGCTAAATCCTGAGCATGTGGGCAAGACTCATCAGCCAGGCACCCAGAAAGTTTTCTCTAGTAACTCCTATCTTCCCTCCATTGACCTATTTCCCACTGATAATGAATGGTCAATTAGTTACCAAGATCATATTATCTCATCAAACCATCCCCTTCATAAACCCATCTAGTTTAATCTTGAATATGAGTCATTAATTACCAGGTATCCCATATGCAGCATAGGGAAATACGGTTACCCTACACAGAAATAACAACACTGAGTTTTGCGTGCAGAGGGACATTTCCTATAATTTCGACATGAAGGGAGGATACCTTTAGAAGAAATCTACACCTAATGTGGTGCTTCCTCGTAGAGAAGCAATTGCTTTAGCAGTGTTTGTCCCTCCTTCCCCCAAACCAATCCGGGCATCAAGGTTATAGGATGTATTCAAAAGCACCTTGTAGTACCTGCTTATATCCTTGGTTTGCCAAAATGTATAGGCATCACCAATATTTGACAATTAAAACCATAACATGTTTATTTGTTTCAGAAAGCAGCAAAGAGCTTCCATTAGCTCTGAAGAAAATGATTCTGAACGCACCAGCCCTGTAATGTTGGACAGTCTCAGCTCATCACCACAGAACAAGACCAACCAAAGTAGGTACACGTTTGCAATGTAATATTGCACAAGCAGTAGGTATTGCAATGTGTTATATTTTCCAGCTTTTGGTTTCGTATATATCGGTTATACAAACTAAAGCCCTAAGTTATATATTTTCTTGCAGGTTGGTCTAGAATGTCACAATCTGTGGAAAGCTGTGAAGGGCTTGAAGACTGGTCTAGCAATAATTACCTTTCTAATTGTTCGGACACAGAAGAAGAAGATGGGAACCAGTTGGTTAGTGATGCATATAAAATGCTTTATTTCAAGGGCACTAAATAGAGTGTCTGAAGCGATTTAATGTAAGACTTCTCTTTTTGTTACAATCGACGTTTTCTGATGTCTTTTGTGTATTCGTGTTTGCCATGTTGATGTAGCCGGAGTGGCTGTTAGAGAGACAAGATGGGTGAGGTAATATCTTTTATCTGTTGGTGACCTGTCAAAGAGCTGTATGTAAGCTTGAAAGCACGTCTTTCTCACCAACGGAAGTGGATCTAATAAAAGATATTCTCTCGCCCACCTTATCTCTTTGTATATTGGATAAACGTTGGTTAAGCTAGCTCTTAAAAATGCCCCCTAAATGTTATATGTACATATATGTAACCCACAAACCTAGTGGGTTTGTTTTACTGTCCCATGTAGCAGTATTTAGAGGAGAGAGAGAGAGAAAGAAAGAAAGAAAATGAGTTTTCTTTACAGCCTTAGCTGCAAGCCAGCTGGCTTGTAGCTCGCGCTGTAGAGGCTCATGCACTAAGCTCAGAGGTTTCAAGTTCAGTTCTGCCTCTCAACATTACATATGCACCCCAAGTGGGATGTAGCAAATAAGAAAAAAAAAAGGATCCTGGGGGAAAATGGAAACAGTTGTACAGAAAATACTACAGAATAAAAAGTCATAATTGGAGCTGTCCTTAGTAGTCACTGTGGAGAGAAAGTAATTGCTTCCAATTGTAGCAGAGGTAGCCATGGATTTGGATATATAAGAACAAGGAAGGGAAATGATCTTACAATATGCTCAGATGTAATTGGGTACATTTTTTACTAAGAAGGAAGAACTTCTGAGTACTTGTAAGGATGTAAGTCTGAGGGTGCAGATAGGTTACTTCCTGATAAGCCAAGCTGAGCTGAAGAACATCAAAAATCTGTCAGGTTATCCAAAAGGAAAGCATTGTAAGTCAGCATAGATCCGCTGGTTCTTAACTCTGGAAACATATTGTACATAAGAAGAAAAGAATCCAAAGCAGTACAGAAAACCCAGCGGTGAAATCTTAACGAATGAAAGTGTTGGAAAAGATTTCTTTAGAAGGGTTAAGAAAAAATATCAATCTTCGATTCTGCCATTTTGCAAGCAAAGTACAAGAATGTGCAAAACACCCACTTGGTGAAACAGAAGCAAGAATGTTTTTCTCTAATTCGATCAGGTGTTGGAATGAGAGAGCTTGAGAGGCCATCAAGGGGGAAAAAATTTAACCTCTGACTAGCAACAGGCTACAGCAGGATTTTCAAATTTATTAAAGGGCCAAAAAGATAGTGAAGAAAGAGGTGGCAACCACTGAGGTTAAAGACCTGGAAGGCTTACATACCCATCTTGAAACAAGAGGCCTTGAAAGAAATATACAGATTGGAAATAAGAAAAGTAAAGATATTGGTGAGCTCGAACTCACTAAAGATGAAAGGAGAAATAGGTTAATCAGTGAGACCAAGTGAAGGAATGGTGGTGAATTTATTTTGAAAGGCTTCTGAATGAAGAACATCCAAGAGAACCAGGCCTTATGCTAAAACCACACCAGGAGGTGATGGCACCAGTTCTAGAAGTATTTGAGGAAGCACTGGGCAATAAAAAAAATGAGGAAGTTCTTGGCTGCATACCAGCCGAAGCATGGAAGCACCTAGCATGTAAATATGTCTGTCCTTGTCTCCTCTGTTGATCCTCAGATTTTGAGAGAATTTCTTTTAGGGATCTTAGAGTGTAACTGACCAATTGTTCAGTTGATAAGTTGATGCTTATTGGTTAATGGTGTCGATTACACTCAGCCGGCTCCTGGGGAGAAAGCTTTGTAGTGGCAGGCCAGCGACACCTCCTCCCTGGGAGCCGGATGGGCATATTGTGAGATCAGGACCTCTAACTGTATCAGTATCCTTCTAGGTACTTTCGAACATTCTCTATGACTTACAGCACTAACACCATAAACATTCACTTGATGTACAGAAAAAAACCCTTAAGATGTGGAAGTCACAATGGTCCCAGAAGAGAAAAGCTTCATTTTTCTTCTACCTACTAATTATATTCAGGAAGGAAAAAAAAAGTTCTTAGTATCATTGAATTTGATTTTAATAGCATGTTATCAGTTGCTGCACATATTACAGCAATTGTCTTTTTTAGATAAAAAGAATGTGCTTATATAAGTGTTAAGAAAGCAGGTTGCATATGAACACTTATCACCAACATTTTTGCATGATTGCTTATTATTATGTATAAGCTGAGAAGAACTACCATTTTCCCCTCAGCTGCTGGGAATAAAGGGTCTCTTACAAAAAATTAATTACACCAAGTTATGAACCAGAGTATTTGTGAAGTAATATATGTTTTTAATATTAGTCACCAGGAAAATATAAAGCCCTAGCAGACTGCAAGAAGAGAGGATCAGAGGACTTGCTGGTTCAAAATGGGGATGTGATTCAGCTTTTGCACGAGGATGGTGAAGGACAATGGTAGGTATTTGAGATTTTTTTTTACCTTATCTCCAGGAACCTACAAGGTAATGATGGGCAGGGGTCGCCGAACTGCGGCGAGCCCTGCTCGCCAGTTGCACTGTCCGGCGATCTGCACATGGGCCGATCGTTCTGCGCATGCGCAGATCGCCCGAACCCAGCTCTTCCGGGTTGCAATCTACTTGCCACGAGCGAGTAGATTGCATTGTTTGTCGAGCCCTGATGATGGGCAATCCAGCTTAACTCCTGAAATATCTGTGTACCTTTGTTAGGCCATGTCTTCACTAGGGGGGAGATTGATCCTGCTATGATAGATCTTCTGGAGTTTGATTTAGCGGGTCTAGTAAAGACCCACTAAATCAAACTTAGAGGGTGCCCCCATCGGTGGCTGGTACTCCTGCTCCTGCAAGGACTAAGGGAAGCAGATGGGAGCATTTGCTCCTGTCAGCCTCCCACTGTGGGGATGACAGGGAAACTCAAATCAAGGTATGTCGATCCAGCTACATAATTAATGTAGCTGGAGTTGCGTATCTTAAATTGACCTTCCCCTTTAGTGTAGACCTGTCCTTAGTACATGTATTCTACTGGAAAACAACAGAATTAACATTGGTCTACACTGCAATCATGGGGAGTTATTGGAACTTGAGTAGACATCTAGGTTAAATTTAGCTTGAGTCCCAAGGCAGTGCCCGAGTACTTACCCTTTTGAAACACCTGGTCTTTCTGTTGGTTTGAATGACTCCTTTTTGCCTTTGACCTTTCCCAGTCCTCTCCAGCTCCGCTCTTGGCTTTGTTCCTTCAGAGCAATTAATAATAGCATTTTGCAGTTGCAAGGCATTTTTCTTCTTCAGATCGCTTTACAAGCGTTAACTAATTAACAGCAAGTGTCATCTTTTGGCTTTATTTAAAGCTATGGCTTGGAAAGACATTCGGACATGATGCCCCTCACATCACTCCCTTGTGTACTGTTGGTTAGGAAACTGATGTGCAATAAGTGCATCAGCCCAATGAGCCATTGGCTCTCAAAAACTTTGGCTTGCAATGTGAAGATTAACAGCTGTCTCTCTGCTTTCAGCTGGGAATACTGCCTAGGAAATTACCATACTTGATGTCCTGCATGTCAAACCATTGCCCTCATTATCTCTGAGGGTATCGTGCTCTCTCATAATTTGGCTCATAGTCCGTCTGCTTTTTCTTTTTCAGGTTGATTTGTTACCTAGTTCTTGTCAGTCAGACCTCAGAGCTCTCCCTTGACTCCTGCTATGCTCATGCATAATTTCATATATGTTCATTGGAAGGAAGGGGAGTTTGTGCTATTGTGAAAAATCTGAATTGGAGATGTTCAATGACTAGCTTCTAAGGCCATGTCTTCACTAAGTGAAAGACTGACGCTGCTGCGATCAATCTTCTGGAGTTTGATTTAGCAGGTCTAGTTAAGACCTCTAAATTGAACTCAGAGGGCAATCCCATTGGTGGCTGGTACTCCAGCTCCTGTAAGAAGTAAGGGAAACCAACAGGATCATTCACTCCCCTCAGCCTCCCACTGTGGAGAAGGCGGGGAAACTCAAAGTACGTCAATTCCAGCTACGTAATTAATGTAGCTGGAGTTGCATATCTTGAGTCAGCCTTCCCTTTTAGTGTAGATCTGGTCTAAGTTTGCAGACACATACTGCCCTGGAGAGGATTCCTGGCCCAAATCTGCATTCATTGTGTTGTAAAGGAAGTTACATTGAATGTTCGTTACATCAATATACAAAGTATCAAATCAGGTTTTTTGAGCAATCACCACTTGCCATGGTGGTTTTACCCATACTGTGTCATGGAGCCTGGCTACTGTGAATGTGCAGTACAGATGGAGTGTCATACCTGTGCATATGTGATCATGCTGCTCTTTGGTAGCACACCACAGAGGGCATACGACTTGCTCTAACAGCGTGACAACGAATGGAAATTCTCCTTTGTCTTCAGTGACAGGACCTTCGGTGGGAATGGGAGTTGGGAGCAAAAGGTCTGCACCTGACTGGAAAAAATAGGAATCTAAAGTGACGTGCCTAAATCCATATTTTCTATAAGATACATATTGGTTATTATAATATTAGTTATTATATAAGATAAATGTTACTGTCTCCATTTTATGGATAGGGAACTAAGAGACAGAGAGGTTAAGTTGCTTAGCCAAGGTCACACAAGAAATAAGTGGCAAAGCCAAGAGCTGGTCTCTGATCTAGTCTAGTGTCTTAACCACAACACCAAACTTGAACTAATGTTGTAACCATGAATCTGTTACAACTGGATATGTTGTAGACTTGGAGGGGAGGGAGGAGGTTAAAATGCTAAGTATAGGTATTGAACTAAATGATGCTGTAGTGTTCAGGAATGATTGCAACATAGAAGGCTAAATGATAGAGACTTACTCCAAACAAAGGATTGGAGTAGGACACACTGATGCTGGATCCCAAGTTGCATAAGCGCTCTTACCATCTCCCAGGGGAATTGTGGGAAAGAAAATGACTATAAAAGTTGTTGGCACAGAATAGTTAGTTTAGAGAAATTATCAGGCAGCTTGCTTTTCGTTGGTGAATGGGACCATTTAAACGTAGATCAGCTGATCAAAATGCCATATTTTGAGACATTATTAAATAAAAGATTTGACAGACATGGAAAGATTAAGGTCCAAATTTTCAAACATGGCTGCCTAATGTTTATTGCCTTAATTGTATAAAGGCTTATGTGCATGATTAGGCCCATTTCAAACTGTGATTCAGCAAAGTGCTTAAATCCCATTGACTTTCTTTGCTGAGTCAAGGCCACTGACTCGAGTGTGTTTTCTGTGCTCTGCAACTTTCCAAAGTTAATGTGCACTGTGTATAATAGGTCCCACACTGCTATAAAGTGCTCAAGTTTTCCACTAATACACTTATCATTCAAAGGTTGGTGAAAAACCTGAATAGAAGAAAAGAAGGCTGGATTCCTGTCAACAGTTTGCAGATAGTAATTGGCGACTGTAGGTTTCGGAATGCCAAAGTTGCAGGTATCATATGATTAACATAGGAAATATCTTCAGAGCCGGAATCAGATTTTTATAAACCATGGCTTGCATTATATTTTGTGTATCAAATTTGGCTATTTAAGACTCAGCCAGAAAAAGAAATTAATAATGTGAAAGCAATTATTTCCCAAAGCTTGCAAAATTAGTACATTAAGCTGCTCTATTTTGTTGACATTTAAAGAAACTGTTGTGATTTTTAAGACTGGTAAAATAATGCCAAATATTTTAAAATGTAGATATAATTTTAAAAGTGCTTTGTACTGTATGATGGGAGAAGAGATGGAATACTGCTGTGAAGGGATTTCCATGGCTGTTTTGTCTACACATGGCTGCAAGTTTGGATCCCTAGGTGAATATAACACCACCTAGGCAAAAAACTGTCGCCCTCTCAAAAGATATTCATGCCCAAACCAAAATCCTTTGAAGAGAGTCTTTCCACTTACTTCACTGGACTTTTGACCAGCTTTGGTAGATTCCACAATTCAAACATGTGGCTTCCCTCCTCCCCTATGATCATTTCTGGTATAAATTCAGACTTTGATGGAGGACAGATGATACAAGAGAGCACCTTTGCAACCAGTTGGCATTCGTGCACATTTTATCTATCAAAATGTTGTCTTACCATGCTATAGAATTGAAAGTATGTAACTCTGGCCTTGTCTACATTAGAAGGAAGATCGCTGCTGCCATGATTGATCTTCCGGAGTTCAGTTTAACAAGTCTAGCTAAGACTCGCTAAATCGAACTCAGAGGGCGCCCCCACCAGTGTCTGATACTCCTCCTTTTGTGGGGAGCAAGAGTAGCCAAAGTGAGCATTTCCTCCGATCGGGGATGCCATCAAGCTCGGCTTAAGGTAAGCTGACTCCAGCTTATGTGGCTGCCAGATCTAGTGTAGACCTGGCCTGAGAGTTACGAGCTGATCTGTTTAAAAAATAGGAAAACATTTTATATAAAACTATCCATTTTTTTTACTGTTTCCCATAGAAATTTTAAAATGTAAAAACATTCAAACAGCTATAAAAATATTAGCAGGAAATTTCATTGAAAAATTTGCCCTTTTTATTGAAATTCTAAATGTTGATAAATGTAAAAATTTCAATATGCCAGATGGATATAGTCAAGAAATATTGATATTTTCCATTTTTTCCTCAAAAAACTTGGTTGCTAAAGATTCATGAGATTACTGAGATGTCAAGTATTCTGATTTTCATCTCTCAGGTGGTTTGACCTGGTTTAACAATGATCTCATCTTGTATTTATCAGATTTCACCATAATGAATAACAGATGTATACAAACACTCAATCAATTCATCCTGATTTTATCAGAACTCTTGGGTAGCATAACTCCGTTCCTCTGGAACTGTATTGTGGGCTCCACAAGCCATACATGAGGCCTGAAGCAGGGTGGCTATTGGCCAAGGCTTTACACAATGGCCATCTTTATAGGGTCCATGCTAATATTCTCTAAAATCACAGAGAGCTCAAATCAAAGGTCTCTTAACGGCTTAATGTACACTACAGAGTTAGGTCAAAGTCCGGCAGCTTATGTCACCCTAACTCTGCAAGGGCATGTCTATACTACAGTTATTTTGAAATAACTCCCATAATTTTGAAATAACAAGGAGAGCATCCACACAGCAAGCCCTTTATTTGAAGTTAATGGGCTTGTTATTTTGAAATAACAACCCCTCATTCTACGAGGGTTAGTGTGGATGCTCAGCTGCTGTTGTTTCAAAATAACTACTCCCCAGAGATATTCAAAGTAATTACTTCCTAGTGCTTACTTGTGCTCAAGGTGGAGATAGAGCATCCACATTAAGGAAGCCGGCTCGCACTGGTCCGGGATGTCGCGCCTCTGCATTTTAAATGTAGTAAGAGCCCGGCAGCTCTTACTACATTTAAAATGCAGAGCTGCAGAGTGGGTGGCTTCTGGAGCCAGTATGAGCCAGGACTGCTGAATCCCAGCTCGAGTCGGCTCCTGGAGTGACCCTCTGTGTCTCTGCAGACAGGTCCTGTCGACTAATCGTGTACTCAGTACAATTATTAACTACAGGATTAATCAGATAACCACAGTTTCACATCCTTACCACATAGGTGACTAAATATGGAGTTAGGTACCTAATTTTAGGCAGTAACGTTGGAAAAATGTGGCCCTAATACAAAAATCTTCACTGGAGTTAGCTGGTGTTTAGACAGTGATTTTCTACGAAGCCAGCTCTATAGTTACTAAGCCATTGTTCTCTGAAATGTGATTGGACCAAGGTATTTTCATTCTCAACAGCTCTGTTCCTTGCATGCATTGGGCCATATTTGCTGACCTGAGAGAGAGCTGTCAATATGTCTCTACTTTCTTTACTCTACTGTGCTACGGTGCCAACACTGTTCCAGAAAATCAAGCTGGCTTATATTCTATTTCTTGCATTTTCAAGACCATAGATAACAGCTTCAGTTTGGCAAAGCAAATTTCTGCTCTGGAGTAAAACATGTGCAATGATGATAGATTATGAAGATAGAGAGGTTACCCAGGGGTAACCGAGAGCAGAATTTGGCTGAAGAATCTGTATAATGATGTATTAGGGGGTTGTGCCCCCTGCTCGCTCTGCTCACCACCACCCTTCTCAGCTGAGGAGGGGCCAGGACCACCCCGGCTCTTTGTAGGTCCCCAGCAGCCGGGAGGGACCAGGCTGAGGCCACCTAGCTCCAGCTCTTCCCACCCATGCCACCAGGAAGGGTCTGAGGCCACCCTGGCTCTCTTTCTCCCCCCCCACCTCAGTGACCAAGGAGGGCCCAGCCCCTGGTCCTCCACCCGGCCCTGGCTCTTCGTTCCCCCCAGCCACTGGGAGAGACCGGGCCGAGGCCATGCTGGGCCCAACTCTCCCACCAGCTGCTGAAGGGGCCAAGCCAGGGCTCTGCCCTCCCCCTTCACTGCTAGGGAGAGTCTGAGGGTCACCGCAATCCCAGCCCTGAGGCCACCCTGGCTCTTGGCTGCTTTTGCCCCCTGCCCTTGAATCCCTCCTGACCGCCAGGGGAGGGGGGGTGGAGTGAGGTAGCACACGACTCTCCCCGACTGCCAGGCCAAAGCCGCACTGGGCCAGGCTTCCCCCCACAGTCACCGGGATGGGCCCGGCTTTCCCCCTGGTTGCCAGGAGGGGCTGGGCCTAAGCTGTGCTGGCCCTGGCTTTCCTCCTGGCCTCTGGGGCAGGGAGGGTCCAGGCTCTAACCACGCTGGGCGCAAGCCATGCCAGGCCCGGCTTTCTTCCCAGCGAGGGTTGCCAGGTGTCGGGTATTCACCCGGACAGTCTGGTATTTTCGCCTCCTGTCTGGTAAAAAAATTCAGAGAATACCGGACACCTGAGATGTTTGGTATTTTCTGAATTTTTCCCCGGCCAGGAGGCGAAAATGCCGGGCACCAGGCAACCCAGAAACACTCAGCACCCGGCCTTGCCCCCTTCCCCTCCGAGTCCCACTTCCCGATCCCAGCCCCCGTGTTTACCTGGTTCCCCAAGGCTGCTGGCACAAAATGGCTGCCAGCCAAAAGACCTAGGGGAAGCAATGCTTTCCCCTGGGTCTTTGTGCTCAACCGCTCCACTGTTTCTATCCCTGCACTCACTCTTAAAGGGGACATGCTGTTTTATTTTAATTTTGATGGGGGGGCTTAAGTCCTTGGAGTCCTTTTTCTTTTTTTGCTCAACAACTTTGGTCTCCCCCCCCCCCTCTTTTTTCCCCCTTCAACAAATTTTTTCCCGTTTTTTTGGGGGGCGGGGCAGTGTTTGGTATTTTTGTTTCAACCATCTGGCAATCCTACTCCTAGCCTCCAGGGGGGCATGCTAGACCTGGCTTTCCCCCGGTCTCTGTGGGGGGGGCTGGGCCCAAGTCACGCCAGGTCTGGCTTTCCCCCAGTTGCCAGGAGGGGCTGGGCCCACGCTGTGCTAGGCCCAGCTTTTCCCCCGGTTGGCCCAAGCTGAAGCCATGCACAGCCAGGCTCAGCCATCTCTCGCTTGGCCTCTGAGCACAGGGGAGGAGGAAGGCCACATGGCTCACATCTCCCCTGAGCACAGAGGAGGGTGAAGGGAGGGGCTGCAGGATGCAGTTTGACACACAAGGTCACTCTGTCGTCTTGCAGGAAAAGTTTTTTTTATATCTAAAGAAAGACAAGCAAGAAACAGCACAGCTTGTCTCTCAGAACCCAAAGTGAATTTTCAGGGCTCTCTACAGAAACATCATCTTTTCCTTGTCACCAGACACGCAGAGTAAATTTGATCTGGAGCCTTTGACCTACAATAAGCATAAAACTCTCTGAAACCTTTTTTCAGAGATGTGGCATTTTGCTTGGGTTCAAACTGTAATGAACTCAAAATCTCTAAGGAAAATACAGGTGAAACCACAGAGGGAACGTCAACACTAAAAATGCTACAGTGAGTATCTCTACAGCTGGCCTGCCATGTAGATGCTTCCTATAGTGACAAAAGGGATTCCTCCAGTGCTGTAATATCTGGGGATCCACAGACTATTCCTAAGGCTTCCAAAGGGGTGCACACCCCCATTCGAAACTTTTCAGGGTCTTCAAGAGATGCTTGCTAGGATAATGGAAGAAGTCTTCCTTTTGACCTAGTGGTGTCTGCCTCAGGGCTGAGATCAATTTAATTACATCACACAGGGCTTGAAATTTGTCACTACTATGAACTCTGTAGTTAAGCCAACTTCCCTGTGTAACCTGTTCGTAGTGCAAGGAAAGCAGATATTTCAAGCCCCGTCTTTCTATAACCCATATGAAGATGGAGAAAGTTTTATTGGGTTCTTTACAGGCCTTATCAATTAGACAACTTGGGGAAATCTGTTATTAGCCTATGAGACTGTTTGGAAGACTACCCTTCCCACATGGTGATTTCTGAAGCAAGCCCCGGTCTGCTTGTGAGGAATCACTTTAATTCCAAAGGAAATCCACGGCGGGATTTGCTAGTTGTATGTGGATTTCTGCATGCATTAAAGGGAGGCAGAAATCACTCTGAATTGAATGTGGCAATGGACAGCTCTCATGGTGAATGGGGTCTCTAGACAGACATATGCATAAAATACCAGCATTCAAACATTAGCTTCCCCTTAGACTTAAGCATGTGCTTTTGGGTTACGGTGCCTTCTTCTAACTGTTAGATATGGCTTGGTGCTGGAAGATCAGCAGATAATTCAAACTTCAATTCCACAATGGATCATCAAATAACCTGTTCTCCAAAAATCTCACCTCTTTCTCACATGCCAAAGATCTTGATAAGTCCTGTGAATTTTGCATGTATGTTGGCAACAAAAAAGCATGTCATATCCCTGCTTTCCAGCTGTGGTGTGACACCAAGCTATCAGGAACTGGGGTGGACTGGCAGATATGAGGGCCATACCACAACATAAAACAGATGGGTTGACTTACTTTCATTTCACTGACACTGTGCCAGAAATTGCTGCAGCCCCCACGCTCATTTGGGCTAAACTATTCATATTCTCTTCTGTTGTCTCACAAATGGTGAATAAACACAGTTGAAAGGAAATATTTCACTGACCCTAGAATTCTGATATGTGCCAAATGTATGTTTATGCCTTTTTTCCCCACTGTCATGCCATGCCAAGAGTGGGATGATTTTGAAATTCCACCATGGGGCTTTATGGGACTAGACCACTGTGCCTGTTTTGAGGGACACTCTCAATTTAAATGTAATCAATTTTTTTTTACCAAAACAAAAATGCATGTATTTCCAGGTATACCATCTGTTATGGAGTGCCCCTGCCTACTTTACGTTGCATTATCCTAATTTTGTAAATAGATTTTCCTCTCCTCTCTGCTGTGTTAAAGAAATGAAAGATGGAAAAAGGCATCCATGCAAATCAAGGAAATGGAGTGAGGCACCTGTTATGCAAATAGATGCATTAACTATGCAAAACTCCACATGAATGCAGGGACCTGAGCTGCTGCATGAATTTGCAGGGCTGGGGATTTGACTGACTGTTCAGGCTAGAGTTAAGCTGGCAATATGCAGAACATGGGTAAATGTGTGCACCAAGCCAAAAAAAAAAGGGAAAAATAAAGAAAATTCTCTTTTTATTATACCTAATAATAGGTTTAAAATATTAATATGATTTTAAAGTTGTCCCTTTAAATAGCTTGAAACAGGATAGAATTATATCTAATCCTAAGTGCCGGTGTATGTAACTGAAATCCTTCAAATCAAAGTCACGTGCTCTTCTGTTTCTTGGAGCATCTACATTGTCAATTTTGAGAGGGGAAGCTGTCTTAGTCTGTTCTAGCAAAAACAACAAGAAGTCCCGTGGCACCTTAAAAACTAATACATTTATTTTGGCATAAGTTTTTGTGGGCTGGAACCCACTTTGTCAGGCAGCTAATATATTTGTTAGCCTTTGGTGCCCCAGGACTCCTCATTGTTTTTTACATTGTAAATGCCATGCAAGACCCTGAGGTAGGATTTTCAGAACTGCCAAGTGAATGAAACTCAGTGGGAACTGGGTTCCTAACATATCTAGATGCTTCTGAAAAATCCCACCTCTGATCCTGAAATAGTTCCATATAGGTGAAGATCCTGCTGTCTAAATGAAGCCTGAAGTGAACAGGCCCGCGTCTTTGTGTAGGGATCTCTCCTGTGAGGACTTCCTTGCTAGCTTGAAGCCCGTGTGTGAAAGTAAATGTATCCAATTATCTCCCTAGACTCTGCAGATCTCATTTCCTTTTAACATACACTGGTCTCACACTAGTGTAGCTCCACTAGGGTCTCTCTGGATTTACACTGATGTCGGTGAGATCAGAACCAGGCTCTCCCTCAATAAGGAAGCATGGCTGCACCCATGATGTGTGTATATATTCGAAGGAGAAAACAGACAAAGGACAAGGGATTGTCAATAATCTTCTGTGTTGGCCTATCCTATCTGCCATTAAAGTCAATGGTAATACTTCCACTGAATGCCCTGGGAGCAGAATTAGGTCAGCTCTGCATGCTTTTGAAGTGCACTTCCTCCCCCTCCACGACTCAAGAAAATATATGATAGGTCAAAAATGATGTGAAAAGGACTACAGGCAGTCTCCGGGTTACGTACAAGATAGGGACTGCAGGTTTGTTCTTAAGTTGAATTTCTACGTAAGTCGGAACTGGCGTCCAGATTCAGCCGCTGTTGAAACTGACCAGCAGCTGACTACAGGAAGCCTGAGGCAGAGTTTCTCTGCCCCGGGCTTCCTGGAATCTGCCGCTTATCAGTTTCAACAGCAGCTGAATCTGGACGCCTGGGACAGAGCAGCTGGGGCGCTGCCGGGTAGGTCCCTGCAGCACCGCACCTTGGCGCTGTGGGGACCAACCTGGCAAAACCCCAGCTGCTCTACCTCAGGTGTCCCCAAGTCAGCTGCTACTGAAACTGATCAGCGGCTGATTCCAGGAAGCCCGGGGCAGAGCAACTTGGGGACTGAATCAGGACGCCTGGGGCAGAGCAGCTGGGGTGCTGCCGGGTTGGTCCAGTAGCACCGAGGAGTGGCGCTGCAAGACCAACCGGCAGCACCCCAGCTGCTCTACCACTGGGGTCCGCAAGAAAAGCCTGGTCTGCTGGGGGGGGGGGGCGCACTAGCTGCGCCCCCCCCCCCAGCAGACCAGGGAGACGCGGAGCAAAGCCGAGGAGGACCCGGGCGGCGGGACCGCGGCGCGTCTGGGCGGTCCCGCCGCCCGCATCCTCCAGGGCAAGAAAAGCCCCATTCATAAGTACGGATCCGACGTAAGTCGGGGACTGCCTGTATTTAAAAACATAAGTGTAGGCTCAAACGATTTCATTTATATATATTTGATTATCAATGTATAATCAGAGTCTAAAAAGGGAAATAACAAATTACTTGGGGATGTGGTAGAACAGCTGAAGATACAAATTTCGTGGGTGCCCAAGGATCAAGCATTTTATAGTGAAAAATGTACCTTGTAGTGTGGTGAACATATAAATATGTTAACAAAAGCCGAAGGCAGGGAGTGAGTCTTCATCCTTGGAGCTCTTAATTAGCTGTGAACTTTTGTACCTTTTGACATTTATTGGTGGTCTCAAGCTATGGATTTGGAATACGAGTGTCCTGTACCAATGTAACTCTTCTAGTGTAACTGGTAAAACTTTCCTATATGGACAAAGCCTTAGACACCTAGTTTCGATACCTCCTGTTTGGACCGACAAATCAGGCAGTGGGATATTTTAAGTTCCGCCAGCTATACCAATGATTTGTTAGTGGTGTGGGGGTTTTTTATGGGCAAACAACTATGCTGTGAAAATGAGAGTCTGGTCAGGGAGCTCCCTAAAAACTAGTCCTTACAAATACTGAAGAGCAACAAATTGACAACAAGTCAAGCCACTTCCTTCCAGTGTTAGATCTCACTGCTGGAGTGAGCTCTTCATTGGTGGACTCCCATGTATTTTAATGAGGATCCACAACATCTGCCTGTGTGAGCTCTTTACAGGATCCAGGGCTATAATTCCCTTTACACTTGCTTAAATAGCATATTGTTAGCAACAAGAGAGTTCATTGTTTTGATTAGTGATAGCGCCCTACTTACTTAACTAACCTATTCAGTTCCTTATGGGTGCATGATGTACCAAGCATCCAACAAAGTGTGCTCTCATATGACAGTCATGCTGTGGACATTAATTATATGCACTTTTGTTTTACTGAAATCAGTAATGCATAATGGATCGTCGTAGCCTATCAATATGTATTCTTAGCTTGGCCCAGTGCTTATTGGAGTCAGTGGGAGTTTTTCTGTTGACTTCAGTTGACCTGGGACCCCATGTGTGGTACCTCTGAGGGAGTATTAATGATAGCAGAGCACTTGCTTTGAGATTGTATGGTTCTTTGTTTTGGATGTTGAATTCTTACAAGCTTACATGAGCATGTTTGCTAACATTAGTGGGAATACTGTAAATAATTCAATTTAAAATGTCAATTATAGTTTTGCAAATATAATGAAGCAGTTTGCACTAGTATGCACTTTAATGATTTCAGTCACAAGCTATGTCATTTGTACAAGCAAAATTATTTATACAGGGTCCATTAAATCCCATGTTGATTTTTTTGCCTTTGAAACAATAAGAGTCCTCCACACAAGTGGAGGTTCTCATGAGCTTCATACAGTAGGTCTTTTCTTACTACATAAAGAACATTTGAGCATTACAGCAAAGTAAATGCAGAGAAGATTCTATCAAACTGATCGTGGTAGTCAACTGATAGATTACGGAAGTCAAATTCTGTGGTCCTTGCTTGGACAAAACTTTCACTGAAACTAATGGAAATTGACTTTTAGTGAATACCACGGTTTTGGTGCACATGTTGCATTATTACAGGAACAATGTATTCTTGGGATAAGATGCTTTAATGTTATCATTCTTCATTACTTTATAGATGCTGCCCTGTGTAACACAAGAAAGTTTAGTTCCCCCTGAATTAAAGGTGAACTAGTAGCATCCTATTTTTGATGCTGTTTTGGAGACTTTGAAATAGGTGTTACAGAGACACAGCACAATAGTTGGAATTATCCTATACTATTCATCACATTCACAGAACTTCACAACTTCATCTGCACTGAGAGGGACTGCAGTCCTAAACAGATTGTCACAGTCATAAAGGAAGACATTCTTTACTATTTCATTTTTTTCCACCATGGAAAATACAGTATTGTTTTATTTTTGCCTCTTGTTTTTCCATGACATCCATTACGTTTCATCAGCGAAGTAATTCAACAGTGTCTTGATGCTTCATTTAGATGCCCAAAATTGATTCTACAGGTTGAAAGCTTTACCTATTGATTAGTTGACAATCTTTGTTCTGGTTGCTTGCAAAGGAAAGTTCAGTTTTAGTAGACCAAAAAGAAAAAAAAAGCCACGTTTTCTAATTAATTGGTTTTATGGAATGGGTTTAAATATATTGTAGCTATGTGAATGTCATGTACGGTAAGGTCATCTTTTGGCTGGGTCATATGATGATGATGATGCAATAATGCTAAAGAACTTCCTTTTGCACTGAAGATCTGATCCAAAGCTCATTGTAGTCAATAGAAGGATTCCTGTTGATTTCAGTGGGTTAAGGATCAGGCCCACTGACAGACAACTCAGGGTTGTCAAGAATCACTTAGAAACTCTAAGTGTTCCAAGGCTAACATCTGTATCGAGCAAGTGTTGAAGTTTACATTCAGAGTATTGTCGTTTTGGAACATGTGCCATAACTATAAGTTCAATGTCCACATTTGCACTAAAGATGTTCTTAGTATAAGACTGTACTTTTCAGCATCTTTATTGATAACTTGTGAATTTTTGAAAAAAAGAATTTAAATGGTTCATAATTTATTTTGTTTTCTTTTTGTAATACATATGTACAGTGGTTTGACATTTAAACAGACGTGTATAGAGATCATTCTGATTGTGTTGAAAACAGGGCTAATGCTATGCATGTGATATTTGAATTTATGCACTGTCTATTGGATTGAAATGTTTTATACTGTGGACTAATGAGGGTCCCTTTTGATGTGAATTTCATTTGTGAACCATAAATTCTGAGTTAGTGTAAAGTTGTTTTATAAAAACACCATTTTTTAATTTTTCCAGTGACCAATTTTGTACAAAGGAATTGCTGAGCTACTGTATGACTGTATTGGAAGTGTATGGTACATTTCATAGCGTGGTAGTACACTGCACATATGCTGTTTGGCTCTTCTCTAACATAGCATTACTCATCCATCCTCTAAAATATGAAAGTTGTACAGCTGATCAGCTGCATTTTAATTAAGGATCCCTGCAAATACTCAAGATGCAATATTGTCCAATTTACTGGCATTCTTAATGAAGAGATTTTAAGTCATCCCAATAAATTTTTCTCTATTTGAAATTAGATCACAGTTCACTTGTTAAGAGTAAAAATAAGATTCTGTTAAATTACTATTGAGGCTACTTATAGTAGTAACCATTTGTATGGTAATACGTACACATTTTTGAGGTACAAGCATAAATAGCAATGTCTCATCATAGCATACATGGCATATTAAAATGGTTTTACTTTTCTGCCTTCTATAGTCTTGATTCTAAGCTTTGACTAATGTATGAGACTGATTAGTTCTGCAAATCTGACTGTACAGTCTTAGACTTTTCACATTTGGAACTTTGCACAATAATTGTTCTGTTACCTTAAGTATATGGTTGAATGAGGGTCTTCATGTATATGGTACTCTCCAGCAGAGGGTTTTCCCTCTGTCTGCAACTTTAAATGAACTGTATTGTATATGTACTTGTAAAAATGTGTTAAATCTATATTTAAAAAATTGAAACATTGTTAAATAAATTCATATGAGAACATTGAATTGTGTCTAACAAGTTCTGTACTTTTACTGTACAAAATATAGCTTTCATTTTGTTCACTGCTTTTCCTTTCTTCATTGTAGCCATAAAGCCCTTAGACATATTTTAACTTAATATATAGAGATATTATAAATAATCTGATTTGTTCATTGGTGGATTAACTGGTGATAAAAAAAAAATCTCAGAAGGGCAATTATGTTTGTAACTTTAAATACAATGAGTGGTACTGTGGCACTGGA
Source organism: Pelodiscus sinensis (assembly GCF_049634645.1). Lineage (NCBI taxonomy): Eukaryota > Metazoa > Chordata > Testudines > Trionychidae > Pelodiscus > Pelodiscus sinensis. Next base: position 36,838,829 of record NC_134723.1, on the reverse strand, counting down.
GAGACTAACCAAAATATATAGAACCATGAGCTTTTGTGGGCAAAACCCACTTCATCTGATGAATTGGAGTGGAAGTAACATAAACCAAAAAAGAGAGATAAGAGGGGCAGAGATATCAGTGACAGTGCTATAGCCTGAAAAACGAAGTACAAAATCATTTGTGCTACATCTTGAAATCTTTAGTGAGCTTTGATCTATAACACACCATACAATTTGGCCTATCCGAAACTTAGCCGGGGGAGAGGAGGGGCTGGGACTGGAATAGTAATGAGTGGAAATATTTTTGGAAGAGTTTGGAGAAGTTAATACAGTTCCTGCCTGCACTGTGGATGTCCTTGATTCAGGAAAACACTTGGTATACCCTTGATTTCTGTTGACTTCAATAAAATTTAAGCATATGCTTAAAGTAAAAACATGGTTAGAGTTCCCCTGAATCAGGGCCTATATCTGGCCCAAACTAGTGACTGTGAATAACTCATTTGCATATAGTGTCACTGATGTTTGTGGCATTTCATGGATATTGCTGCAAAAATTACAGTGATCGGCGATTTTCAGAAATGAGGCTAAAATTAGCTCCATTTAGATAAATAGCAGCAGCTGCATTTAAAGACTGTCTGGAGGCCATAGCATGGATCTGTGGTTACCCCATATTAAGTATTCATTTGTTTCATCCATTTTAACATAGCTGCATCATGCTGTTGTAAGTGACATGAGAGTGGCAATGAAACTCCCTTCTGAACACTGCAAGTCATCCGTCGCCCCAGGACATGCCCTTTGGCCATGCAATGCCGGGATTGCTGTGTAATGAGGGAACACCACATGATGCTTTTTTAAAGGCTCTTCACTATACAACCTGCAACAGAGACACCTTGTAAAATCTGAATTAAGCATAAGCTTCAAAATAATACCATGGATATAAAGATGCCTCGTTGACCATGGGGGGGTGGGGGTTCCCTTTTAATATTCTGCCTTTGTGAGGGGAGGAAGCCAGGAAGGTGATGCAAATCAAGGAGTATTCTTTGGGCAAGCATTTGTTGTCATGCATTGGCCTACATCCAAAGTGGACCTGTGTGACAAAGCTTGCACATCCTCAGCATATGCTGATCACCGACCCATAGGAATAAAAACACGGCCTATGGAATTGTATAGATGTTATGCTTTCCAATGCAAATGAGACAGGAGTTAGTGATTATCTTATTTAAACTTTCCCTGCACTCTGAGTTCCCTTGAATTTGGTAAATAAACGTGCATAGATTTACTTGGTTAATTGAGTATTTGTTTATCAGATTAGAAATTTAACTCACCTCTGTTCAGCTCTCAGAAGCCTCGGTTTCGTTTTGCTTCCTCACTCCTAAAGCAAATCTCTCTGCTTCCTATGGGAAGGGGGCACCTTGGGTGGACTCATGACACCTCCTACGGGACCCACGAAAGCTACAGATATTTCCGCTGCCGAGGGAGAAGAGAGCTTCGAAGGGACGCTGTGGAGCAGAGGTGTGCAAGAGAACAAAGGGGACCTAGTGAGCAGGCTAGGGAGGTGGCCAGTTCATCTATAAACTAAAAGGGGACCACTGGATGCTGTAGCCAAAAGCAACACAAAGATAGGAGCAGCAGGTTACCTCTACCAATATATTACCTGTCACAAAGTGGCTTTGCTGCTATTATGACAACAGATTGGGGAGAAGATTCAATACTTGATCCCTGTCCTCTGAGTATGGAGAAGAGCCCTTTCACTGAGTCAAGTATTAGGCCACATCTCTATTTGCCACACTGGAGATCGATATTCTCGTGTTCACTTTAGCAGGTCTAGTAAGGACCCACTAAATTGAATGCTGAGAGAGCCCCGGTCAGTGCTGGTACTACTGCTTATGAGGAATAAGGAAAGCCAACATTGACCTCCCACTGTGGAGACGGTGCCAAGCTTGGTTTAAGGTTTGTTGACTCCAACTATGTTGTTAAAGTTGCGTACCTTAAACTGACCTTCCAGGTCTAGTATAATATAATATATGGAGATATACCATCTCATAGAGCTGGCAGGGACCTTGAGAGGTCAAGTCCAGTCCCCTGTCCTTACTGCAGGACCAAGTACCATCCCTGATCCCTAAATAGTCCCCTCAAGGATTGAGCTCATAACCCTAGGTTTAGGGGACCAAGGCTCAAACCACTGAGCTATCCCTCCCCCATAGCCTTAGTTTACATATTTAAACTACCAAGAAAATGATGCAAACTTTTGCATGCATCCAACCCACATCTCTATGAATTCTTTATTCTTGTGCTTTTTCTGTCCCTGAAGTGTTCTGCCACCCTCTAGATTTCAACTTTAACTATAAGAGTTGTATTTAATTCCTGTAACCAAAAATAACGAATATTTCCAGCAAAAATTGAGTCCTATGCTTAGAATGTGTACTACTTTCACACTCAACACAAGGTTTTGTTTTATTCTAACAGCCTGTGACTCAGCAGCATGTGTCTGCTTTTTCCAGTTAAATAACTAAGGATATTCCAAGGTGAATCTGAAGGCTACAAAAGGGAGGAATGTGGTAACTTGTTACTTAAATTTGTATGTTCTCTTTTCATGGCTGAGCACACAATGCTTTAAGATTTCAGCATTTAATGGACAGTATTTTCCACCCTCTTAGGTATTCCATTTTCAGATTTATTTATTAATGCTTTTAGTGTTAGAATTAACCAATGATGCCCAAAGCACAATAATGTCTTAATGTAAACGCCTTAGGTCAGGGGATGACCAAAGGCATATGATACAAGACTGGACAGAGAAGTGTTTGTTTATTTTGCATGAATAAATGGAACATATTGTGCTAGACCCTAATTTATTCAAGTGAGTGATAAAGTTCCCATTAATTTGACTAGGAACAGCAGCAGACCACATGGACCTAAGATGCTGCCCATTAGAATAGGTAGAGGACTCCTACTGGTGGCATTAAAGCCCAAATCCTCAGAGCCACCTAACTGCCATTGTTTGCAAAAGGTGTTAGGTGCTGAAATACTTCTGAGAACCTGAGCATTAGTGAATGCAAATGTTTTTAGGGTAAAAATCCCCTTGCATTCCAAGTTCAGATTATTTGCTTTCCCATTGAAATGACAGCTACTTGCAAATACTTACCCATAAGTCATAGAACAAAGAGGATCATCTGAGCTTTAAAAATATCCATCCATTTCTTCAGCTGGTATAAATGGCTCCATGGGAGTCCATACAGTGACATCAATTTACATGAGCAGAGGATCTGGTCTCTAGTTCTAATTGACTCTGAATAATACAGGGAATGTTAACGTGTGGAGATAGATGCCAAACAATTACCTTTTCCTAACCTTGAATCAAGTTACGGCAGAAATCAGTATCACAAATCGTGTAGCTACTTTCACATGAGTTTAATAGGTCAGTACTTTCAAGTTATTTTACACTCATGAGAACCAGTGTTACACATTAATGAATCTCATGCAAGAATTTCCTTCTGATCACAGACAACACTTGTACTGGTTCACATAAAAAGCTCCAGATCCTGAAAACTGTTGGCAGAGAGGGTATTGTGAAATTGTTTCAGCCATGGCAAAATCCCATAGTAGTTCTTCACCTTAAATTCTGTCCTCTGCCACAAGCATGACCTCAGGGGTAATGACATGTTCATGAATGAGAGCAGAATTTGGCCATTTACAATAAATGGATATTTTTTCCTTTGACCACATACACACTGAAGTCTCTATGAAAATTTTTAGCCTAAAAGAGAAAAATGGTTCTACTGAGTTTACTAAAAAGCAACATTTTAAGAAAAACATATTAGTGTTTTTATATTCTCCTAACCTCTTTTCATCAGGCAAGCCACAGAAAAGTGAAAGAAATGCTTAGCTCTCCATTAATTAAGCAAGACTTGTTCTGTCTTTTATCCACTTGCTGTACTTTGATACTCTGGTGTAGACACCGTATTTGCCTTCCAGTGCACACTCCTCCCCCCAACTGGTTATTCCAGTTAGAAACCAGGTGCCTTCTATTTCTGTAGTGTGAGGGCCCCCACTGTCCCCTTCACATGTATCTTTCGCCTCTGAATGGTAACCTGCGCAGAACATATTAGGTAAGATGGAAAACGTGGTGCTCCTCAGGCACGTTCCGCGGTCAACGAATGGAACTTTCAGAACCTGTAGGACGGTGGCCTCCCTTCCCCGGAACAGCTGACTCCCCCAGCCACTCACGGTGCCAGTCCCATATTTGAGGAGGCTGTTGGTGAATTCCTTGCTGGCGATGCAAATGGGTGTGACATAACTGTTGAGCTCCAGTGGGGTCTCAAGCTCTAGCAGTGCTATGTCATTGTGGTGCTTGTTTTGGCTGGCGTTATAGGTGGGATGAGGAAAGATATTCACCACTTGGCGATATTGCTCGATACCATCATTGACTTCTGTGTTGTGTTCACCTGGGGAGATAAACATGGTGCTTTTTACAATTACAAGTAACCAGTAAGTGACTAACCACACTGCCAAGGCTAGTCACCATGTAAAGCTGGTACTTTTAGTGTCACGAAAGTGCAGCTAGGAGCTGAAACATCATAGGTTCAGATCCCACACTGGGAATTGGCTCTGCCCCAGGGCTGATGGTACATTGCACTACTAGGAGAAGTGTCGCTCTTAGATGTCCATCTGTCTGGCTGATACAAGGTTCACTCTGCCTGCCACTGTGTTTGTGCTGATGCACTCTATTAACAGATCTGATTGAGGCCCTGATTCTACAAAGCAAGATGTGGGGAAAAACTTGCCAACTGCAGAGCTGAGGGCAAAGTGGGTGATTATCTCCTTAATGAGGATCTGATCCTGCACCATTGGGGTTTGAAAATGACTTAATTGGAAGCAGGATGTCTACCCTGCAAGGGATCAGGGAGCAAACAGCTCATAAGCAGTTTCCTTATGGGAGGGTATGTCTACATTTGCATCCTCTTTTGAGAGAGGAATGCAAATGAAGACATTCGAAATTGCACATGAAGCTGGGATTTAAGTATCCCGTGCTTCATTTGCATATTCACGTTATGGCGCTATTTTGAAATAGCGCTATTTCAAAATCACAGACACTGTTAAGACGTGGTTATTTCGAGAGAGAATCCTTCTCTCAAAATAACTGGTAAACCTCATTGGATGAGGAATAAGGGTTATTTCGAGAGAAGAGTTTTCTCTTGAAATAACCACGTCTTAACAGCGCCTGTTATTTTGAAATAGCACCATAATGTAAATATGCAAATGAAGCATGGGATATTTAAATCCTGGCTTCATTTGCAATTTTGAATGTCTTCATTTGCATCCCTCTCTCAAAAGAGGGTGCAAGTGTAGACATACCTGGACAGAGTCCTGTGCTGCAGGAGCAGGTAATAAGTCATGTCCCATAGGATGCAAGTGTAACCCACTGATGAGTGTGTGCTGTGGTCTGTGCAGGTTCAGGGAGAAGCTGTTGGTGCAGTCCCCAACTCTTTATTTCAAACTGCAGACACTCACACTTTTAGCTCTAGAGTTAACTGATGCAATGACCACCCTCTTAAGGTGACACACACACCACTGACCCTATGACCTGCTGTGGTCTATAACTGAGGGCTATGACAACACAGTTCCTTTGTGGAGTAGCACAGATAACCTGCAATGCACTGACATACACCAGTGGGTAACGCCTACTTAAAGATAGCTGACCATGTTACCTGATGTATCATACCAGAGCCAGTGGTAAAGATCCAATAGAAGTACTGTGTTAAAACCAGCCAACCAGCTGGGGCTAATCCTGGCCTTCAGATTGGAGAACAGGGGTGATAATCAAATTGTTGTAGCATTTGGGCAAACAGAAGTTTGGTGATTCTTAAGAGGCTTTGAAGAGTTGTATGGGGGGAGCATTATCTTTGGATAGTACAGAGTATCCAGAACCAAGACTATTATATGTTAAAACAGGCCATTTATTAGCAAAAAACAAAAACAAAAAACCCAATCCTCCAAAACAATAGCCACGAGCAAATGTTCTGTATCATTGCCAGAAGGATGGTGTCCCCAAAGGGTTTGATGTGGATGTAGCCAGCCCTTCTCAGCTCCTGCAGATCTCCCCCTCCCCCCAACTTCCTACACTTTCCTCTGCTGAGGATAAAATTCAGCTGCAGGCAGTTTGTTGCTTAGGGCTATTGCAGCTGATTTGTTGGCAGGCTATACTGTCCCTTAAAAGATTTTTCTAAACAAAAGGGAGGATTTGTCAAGACTTCAGGTGTTTTGAGGCTGCACAGCACTCAGATTTGTCTGACTGCAGCCAGAGAAGTCCTTTCCTACTCAAAGGAGCATCAGCCTGCCCAAGCAGCTTGCTAACTATCTCTGCAAGGAAACCAAAAGCAGAATTGCTTCCCCTACTGTGACCAGCATCCTCTATCTGCAGGTAACTGTGGTGGGATGGAAGGGGGATCTGGAGACGTGCTGAATAGCTTGTCACACTCAGCCCACTTCTCCTTTTTTTGTGTGGCCCAAAGTGGGTTGGGTGGGTTTAGCCTCTGCCTCACTCAACCTTCTGACAAGGTTTGCTGCAGTCTCTGAAATCTAAGCTGGGCTGTAACTTGTATTCGCAGTGCTTCTGGTTTCAACCGAGTGGTGTCTTCCTGCTGAATGCGCCATGAGGGAGCCTGAAGTCCAACCATCCCTTAGCTTTCTGTGTTCATATTTGTGCTTCTTGGTTGACTTGGGCTAGTGTGGCAGCTTTGCTAACTACACTGCTACTGATATTGAGCCACCTTCAGAGACAGAGAGAGAGTGTCTGTCTGTGTTTCCAGTGTATTAGGATAGAACTGAGGGAGTAGGCAGTTTTTACCTGCCATTACTAAACTGTAAAAATAAGACCTATGGTAGAGACTTTGAGGGATTTCTTTCTTATTGGTATTGATTCAAAAATATTTTTTGGGGGGAGGGGGGAGGGGAGGCTGAATATATGCCCTATGTGAAATTTGTGGGAGCATGTTAATACCTTTGGTTTTGTTTGCTAAATATGTTAAGGAGGGTTGTGATGGGGTGGTTGTGCCACACTGAAATAAAAGGGGTTAAAGCAGCCCTGGGAGAGGGCTGTTCCATGCGCCAATCAGAGGGAGGCTGAAGGCAGCCAATCAGGACCAGGCTAGGCACTGTAAGAAGAGCTGCTGGGTAGAGGGAGTTTAGTCTCTCTCCAGTTCTGGAGGGGAAAGGACTTGCTGCCTTTATCTAGACAGAGCAGTGCTGGGGAAGGGCAGGGGAACTCTGGCCTGACCAGCTCCCAGGCCGAGGCCCTGATGCAGGACTCCAAGAGGGTACTAGGGCTGCTGGACGTGGCCGGGAGGAATTAGGAAGCAGGTCTACCCCTCCCCCTCACTTTGCCAATGAAGAGTGGCTAATTCAGACTGCAGTTTGCCTTGGAGGGAAGGGGCTAGACTAATGGATTGCTGTGGTGAGAGGGCTGCTGAGGTGAATGGTGAGCTTGGGGGTAGTCTCTCCCCAACATGGAGGGACCCCAGTGTGGGCACTGCCAGAGTACAGTACCCAGCAGAAGAGGCACCGCAGTCTGAGAGGTATGTGGCTCCTGGCGTGATGGAGACCAGTAACAGTAGGTGAGGCACCTACTGGAAAGAGCAAACTCCCTGGGAAAACAACAGAAGGTGCTAATGTGGTGAATCCAACCTGTTCCCTGGGTGCTATTTGTTCTGTCAGCAAAGGTAGGCGTTAGGCATGGATGGAGGGGCAAATGCAACATGTGTGCTGTTTGGAATATACTCCGCAGTGATTGCTAAAGCTTGCAAGCCCAGGCATTTTTTCTCTTTACTTGGTGTCCATCAATAAAATCCATTACGATAAAACCCCCGTGTGCTCCAGAACAGTGATCCTGTATCCCACACGGAGGGGTGAAACATTTGGGATGAAGGTACAAATGGATGAACTTGCGACAAAATGCAAATTTGGAAACAGATCTATTTCGAAGCAAAAAAAAAAAAAAGGCCCCTTCTAAAGTGAAACCGAACATTTGTTCTCCTAGTTTAACAGATATGGCGAGCTTTCCTGGAGACAAGATTGGTTGAAAGCAAAGGGTGGAAAATGTGGTGCCAAACCTTATGAGGCAAGGCTGGACCCTGATCCTTCGCAGAATCACTCTGTACTGACACGGAGCTCTGCTGAAATCAGCCACAAGCCTCCACCCATGTGGAATAAGGGGCCAAAAACGCTAAAGTAAGTGGAGGATCAAAACACAGAAAGTGCCTTGAGGCATTCTCCTTCATGGGACACTTCTGTCAAGGGGACTTTGCTCCCGAGTCTCTTAACCCTTTTAGAAAATCCCACTCTTAATTTGGACCAATTCGGTCATAAAGTCACCATTTTAAATATACCCAGATACCCTCAATGTTGAGCACATGGGGGGCTGTGTCTATGCTGGCACCCTTTTCCGTAAAAGAGATGCTAATGAGACACTTCGGAATTCCTACTTTCAAGGGAGGAATAAGGGATCTTCCGGAAAAGGGCTTATTTTCCGCAAGATCCCATCTAGACTGGCGCTTTTCTCCGGCAAAACCCCGAGCCAGAAAAAAGCGGCAGCCATGTTCATGCAAATGCCGCGGGGGATATTTAATTCCCCCACGGAATTTGCAATTCCGAAGTGTCTCATTAGCAAACCTTTTACGGAAAAGGGTGCCAGTGTAGACACAGCCAGGGTGTAAATCCAGTTAGTACTAGCTGCAAATAACAGACTCCGTTTAAATGGGGCACACACCCAAGATAAAAATGAGGGTATGTCTACACTAGCCACCCTAGTTCAAACTAGGGTGGCTAATGTAGTCATTCAAACTTGCAAATGAAGCTCGGGATTAAAATATCCCGGGCTTTATTTGCATGTTCCCGGGCACTGCCATTTTTAAATGCCCGGTAGTTCAAACTCCCTCCCTGCAGCACGGAGTAGGTTGTTCGAACTAAAGCCCTAATTCAGACTACCGTTACTCCTCATTGCAGGAGGAGTAGCGGTAGTTCAAATTAGGGGCTTTAATTCGAACTACCTAGACTATGCCGTGTGTAGCCATGGGCAGGGAGTTCAAACTACCGGGCATTTAAAAATGGCGGCGATATTTTAATCCCAGGCTTCATTTGCAAGTTTGAATGACTACATTAGCCACTCTAGTTCGAACTAGGGTGGCTAGTGTAGACATACCCTTACAGTCTGAAATACACACTTCATAAACAACTTGAGGAAATTGACTTGTCACAGCTGCGAACCATCACTTTTTCACCCATGCCTTAACTATGGGGCCCTGCCTTGAATTATCTTCATGTTTCCCATAGGCAAGCCATACAAGCTGAGTAGTATGTGAAATGGGATAGTGGGGAGAATTAGCATTAGCAAAGATGCAATGAAATGATTTTTGTGGCTGTCTCAGTTTTGGCTTCTTAACTCCTGTCTACACCTTTCAGGGACATTGCTTTATACACATAGTTCCTCGCACAGATGTGCAGTTCTCTACTTCAGTCTGTAACTTCTACTTCCTTCAGATTTTTAGTCTTCTAGGATTCAGTTTTCCACCACTGCAGGAGAATTTGAATTATTGTTCTCTCTTATGGCCGCCACTCCTGGAATTGACTCTCAGATTTGTGTGGTGTTTCGGGTGTACAATTACTTTTAAGCAAACGTAAGGCTGATGGCCATGGAACCTGAAATGCAGTTTTGACTCATGGGAGAGGCACTATTTGGTCAGTGTGTTGGGAGAGGCGCTATTTGGTCAGTGTGTTTAGAGCTGTGCGGCACAATGCCACTGATTTATCCGGGGCTTTGCCTAATATGGTCCTCTCTGATCAGCAAAGCCCTCTAAATCTGCAGGTATCTGCTTTATGTCCATGAATATGGGCATCTGTGCACTGTTTGTATGGATTGGATCTGGATGAAAATTTTGTATCCATGCCAATGGTGTAGCCAGGATGGGACAAGTGGGTGGGTCCTAGGGTCAGGTGGGGGGGCAATGATGGGGCCACCTCTCCCGCCCTCCAGCTGGCCATGGAGAAGGGAGGGAAAGATACACTGGCCAGGGGCTCTACACTGCACTCAGGGCGCTCCTGCTGCAGCGGGGGACAGCCTACATACCTTCTTTGCCTCCAATCTCCCAACGGGCAGCAGGACCAGGGTGCAGGGGCTTGCTCTTCTAGGCCCTCTCCCCTGCATGCTCTCACTGGGGTCAGGACATGGGGGGGCTGTCCCATTCCAGCTGGTGCTCCCAGTGGACACCCAGCCCACTGCTCCCAGCAGAGTTTGGGAGGGGACTTGCCCTGCTCTGGCTCCCCACAGCTGCTGGCGGGGAGAATGGTCAAGGTGCCAGGGCTTGACCCGTCTCTGGTGCTCCAACCTTCTAGCAGGATTGGGGGCTTATAAGCCTCCAATTCCGCTCCCTGGCAGGAATGCTGGGTAAGGGGCACAGGGCTAGTCTCTGACTCCATTCTCCAGGCCCGGCTTGGATCCTAAGTGAGTGGGCCACGGGCCACCCGTAGGTCCACCCCTGATCCATGTTAATCAGGTATTTCACCTTTTGAGCCAGCTTGGTCTTCTGAGAGAAGACTGCTACTTGCCGTCATGTTCTGAGTGAGAGATTTTTGTTTGACCCCCCCCCCCCTCCATGCTCATTCCTTGAAGGGCCTTGTTGTTGGGCCCTGGAGACCGCACTGAAGCCACCTGAGCTCACCTCTGCTAATTTACTCTGGGCCACATTTTTAGTTGGTGTAAACTGGTGTTGCTCTGTTGAAGCCGTTTGACTGTGATGTGGGTAAGCCAGTTGATATTGCCTGAGGACCTGGCTCTGCATCTTTGTTTTCTAGAGCCAGTAGACACTGTTACATTAAAACTCTAGCCGTACTACAGCACGGTTGTCTGGCCTGAAGAGGAGCACCATGATTCTAATATGGTTTGTATGTATGCTAGAGTAGGCTAACATGGTAATGAGGCCATAACACAACTTTTGTTCCCTACCTGCCAAAACACGTTGTTTCCTCAAACATCACAAGCAAATCCTCCTGGAGCATGGATGCCAGTCACACGTCTAGTAGCCCAACTAGGCTTTGGGGAGGAGGGTGAAGTCTTGGGGGAAGCTTTGCCATGATAAACATGTCCATAACTTGGATAGTACCTATTTTATATAGCATGCCTACCTGACTATGCACAAGTGCTTGTGTTCTTCTTTTTGCTTACCTGCCACCACAGTAATCTGTCCGCCAAGCACAAGGCAGTGCGCTGCTGTTACTATCCATTTTTCATTGACAATAGACCCCCCGCAGAATCCTACTCCGTCACTATTCTCCAAATGAACCTATGGAAAGAGAAATCCAAGCCTTGAGTACCACATGAACCAGTAACGAAGAGATATCAAACATCAGGGGTATATTAAGAGAGTGGACATGGTGTGAGGAACAGCAACTGCTAAGTGGTATATGCAAAATCAACACTGTAAAGCAATCACCCACCTTCCGTCAAGCTAGAAGGCAATTTCTGATGATTCCTGAGCTTCCTTCCTCCCCTCTTAAGGTATTCCTCTGCAGGCTGGCTGGTTTGGGCAAACACTGGCCCACGGGCTGGATCTGATCTGCCAGAGTTAGCCCCTGGCAGGCCCCACACCACTGTATTCACCTGTGCCACTGCAGGTACAGGAGATCGCTGCTCCCATTGGCCACAGATCACCATTCCAGGCCAATGGGAGCTGTGATGCCCATACTTGCAGCAGTGCAGGAAAATATAGTGGCAACGGCCTACCAGGAGCTAATCCTGGTGGACTGCCACCATTTTATTGCCTAGCCCTGGACTAAGCCCTGCCAACAGGAAACCAGTCTGATGCCACGTGACGTTCTAACTCCCCATCCTTCACAGGCGTTCCAGATAGACTCCTGAATGTTATAATGGACAGCTCCTAGTTTTTTATAACTGTTTACATAGCAGTCAGCGGGTGGAGCTTTATTTGCTTTTTCCTGGTCAGATGTTAAAATATTTCTGTTTCCTGACATCCCTGTTGGTGGGATGGAGATGGCTGTGATGTCATGATATCTGTTTGTCACTTGAGGTGAGGAAAAAGCAGATGGAGTAGGTGGGACTCCTATAAATATATATAGGACCAGTTTCTCTGTTTATGTCAATTATCGTAGTGCCTTTGAAGCCAGTGGAAGTACACTGACTGACATCCACCGAGGATTTGGCCCAATCTGTGTTCTCTAATAGGTGTTACATGGTAACGGAGGGTGGGTAAAGAACATAATTATTTATATGATGCCATATTTGTGCCTGGCACTCGCCAGGTAAAATGCTGCCCCGACCCATATCTAAGATCTTATCTTGCAAGTGTTGGGGTCTTGCTCATGTCAGAGGGTTTCTGAATGGATGCAGGGATCTGTCCACATGGACCAAATTGGATGAGAACCTTAAATTGTAAATTCTGGTTCACCATGTGACAGTCTCATGGAAAACAAGTCTACTGCTGCCAACTTTCCTGACTGGATGCCATTGCCACAAATAGCATCTGGTCTGTCTGGTTGGGAAAGCTGGCAATCCTAAATGCAACCCACAATTTAGTCTTAAGCATTAAATCATGGCTCTCTCCCTTCTCCACTGTGAAGTTGTGCCCCAAAATGTCAACATATTTCCATAAGTTGGCTTAATTGAAGAAGTCTTTCCCTTCGGCTGCATTCAGTGAAATGCTTGGAGTGCTCTTGTATTACTTTGCCAGCAGCCAAATCTGGTTGGATTGTCCCATTTGGATAAAGATGCCATCACCCTGTCACCTAGCAAGTTACCAGAACTGGGCAAAATATGTTGCTACAGCACAGCTAATGTGTACTAAATGAGAGAGCAATCAGATCTATCAGGGGACAAAGAGGAACATGATGTCTGGTACCTGCCAAGGAACTTCACCCTTCTTGCTTTCCACTCCACCAACAACACGTGTAACTGTCTTAATGATGGGGGTGATTTTAGTGATATTGTCTGGTGCTTCATCTGGATCACTGGTAGAATTCGAATACCACCCAGCAAAGGTGTTCATGGCTCGGGTGAACTTGCTTTTGGCTTCTGGAGCTGTAATCCTCCCACATGGAAATGGCACTGTGAGAAGAAAGTACAGATTCATTAGGTAGCCCTGCAGTTGGCCACATGTCATATTAAGTGGTGTTGTTAATGAAGTGGCAACACTGATAAATGTTTTGCACACCTCATGGGCAGGATGATAATGGTGACCCATTGAAGTGGGCTGATTGAAGTGGTAATGTTCATGTTTTGAATGAATTTATGGGGATGTAAGGAGCTCTCAGAGTTCGTTGTGTTTGTTTGACTACCTCAGAAGCTCAACAATTGGAGCTCCGAGTGATATACACTTGATAGGCAAGTACAAAGCTTTACCCGGTATTAGAAATCAGTTCTGAGGACTAAAAAAAGGGGGGGGGGGAACCTGTGTGTGCGCGTGCATGCATGCAGGTGAGGAGGTGACTAACTCAGGCTCTCTACAGCATGATGCTTTGGCATATGCCTAACCTTACGTATCAGAATAGTTCAATGGACACCTGTGGAACTACTCACAATTTAGCAAGTGCTGATGTATCTGACTCAGTAGGAGCCTCTGGCTGTGTCTGGACTACATGCCTCTGTCGTCAGAGGCATGTAGATTAGACACATAGGCAAAGGCAAATGAAGCCGCGATTTAAATGATCGCAGCTTCATTTAAATTTACATGGCTGCCGCGCTGACCCGACAAACAGCTTATCAGCTGTTTGTCCACTCAGCGCGCTAGTCTGGACGCTCCCCTGCCGACATCAAAACCCTTTGTCGGCAGCCCCGTTATTCCTCGTGGGATGAGGTTTACCGGGGCTGCCGACAAAGGTCTTTGATGTCGACAGGGGAGCGTCCAGACTAGCGCGCTGAGCCGACAAACAGCTGATCAGCTGTTTGTCGGCTCAACGCGGCAGCCATGTAAATTTAAATGAAGCCGCAATCATTTAAATCGCGGCTTCATTTGCCTTTGCCAAAACAACAAATCTACATGGCTCCGTCGATGGAGTCATGTAGTTTAGACGTACCCTCATATGGCACAACTCTGCTGTCATATACAGCCTCGGTCCCCACCATCTAATCAGTCATTTTATTAAAAGACTTTTAGGCGTTCGGGGTTGTGTTGCATGGTCAGGGATGTCATGTTCCCCTGCTTGAAAAACTAGGAAGACTATAAACGTGGGCAGATGCCGTGTGTCAGACAATACCTTCACTTGCACTGGTTGCCAATCAGAAATAGAAGATACAGAAAACTAGACTGGGAAATCTTCCTCTCAAAGGGATAAAAGACTTTGTTCGCTACCCTTAGTTGTGCCCATTGGGGCCTGACAACAAATCAGGCCCCAGCTGTCCCTGCACCCTGGGAATGCTTTGTTTTAAAGGAGCTGCTGTAGGTTGGGTGCGAGTGGGTATATCACAAGGACCAGCCCCTACCCAACCTTTTTTCATGTAATTCCCCATCTGCTATGAAGTTTCCCCATAAACCCTGCAAACACAAAGCCAACAGATATTTCAGATTATGCCACCAACCATGGTGGTGGCTACATGGAACCATGCTTCGTGCAGATCACGGCTCTGTATCCTCTGTGTCTCATTGGTTCTGCCATATCCCCCTTCCAGCCCTATTTCTGAAGCTGTCTGCTTTTACTCTTTCCCTTGCTTACTAGTTCACCAGCCTGTGTCTTGACTCCCAGCAATGGCTGCTGCCAAAGATGGTGAGAGATCTCCAATAGGAGGGGAAGTGCTCAGGGACCATCTCTCTGGAGATGATCTCCATACTCAGAGTAAATTTGAGAGTCTTAGTAGAAAAGGGGAAGAGAGAAAAATTGTGCTCTGTAATTCCAGATCCCTTCAAACCAGCTGATGTTGGACTCTTGATTGGTGCCTGGTTCTGCTCAGTAGGGGTATGTCTACACTACCACCCTAGTTCGAACTAGGGTGGTTAATGTAGGCAATCGAAGTTGCAAATGAAGCCCGGGATTTAAATATCCCGGGCTTCATTTGCATCTTGACGGGCGCCGCCATTTTTAAAGCCCTGGTAGTTCGGACTCTGTGTCCGTGGCTACACGCGGCACGGAGTAGGTAGTTCGAATTAGAGCGAGTTGTAACGGTAGTTCGAATTAGCCTAATTCGAACTACCTACTCCGTGCCGCGTGTAGCCGCGGGCATGGAGTCCGAACTACCGGGGCTTTAAAAATGGCGGCGCCCGGCAAGATGCAAATGAAGCCCGGTATATTTAAATCCCGGGCTTCATTTGCAACTTCGATTGCCTACATTAACCACCCTAGTTCGAACTAGGGTGGTAGTGTAGACATACCCTAGAGTACTAATATAAACATGACACTCCTTACCAAACAAATCTGCTTTGTTGTCAGCCAAATCTAGTTACATTAGTGACAAAGGTAACTGCTTATTACTTCTTGTTCCTGTTTGCACTTCACTGTTCCTGTCTTCCACTCTACCAGACAACTCTCGGAATTACAAACTGCAGGTTCTATTTCATCTTGCGCGGCAAAGTCAGAGTTCTTTTAGCAAAGTTCCTACCAGTTATATCTGTGCAAATCTGCTTGAAAACAATAGGGTTACAGGGAAAGGGCTAATTTTTGTTCTGCATAAACCTCAATCACTCATAGTGGTACACAAGAAGGAAACTTAATATGATAGTTGTACATGTGCCCAAGAGACATTCAAGTTTCAAAAACTCAAACACTTAAAAGTATCAAGGAATTTTGGAAAGTCTACTATGGGTTGCTTGGAACGTCAAAATTAGAAACCAAGAAAATCAACTTTCCCATTGCAGTAAAAGAGAAAGCAATACTCCACTGCTCTTGCTTATTATAACTGATACTTCTATAGCAACTAACTACAGTATTGTGCAATTTAAATACTGTGCGTTTCTGAACTAGAAAAGCATGGAAATTATATGTGTATACGTAAATATTTTACAACAGATGAAGGTGAGAAGACTACTAAAAAGCTGTGGATAGACTAGTAAGTGCATTTTGGAGTTATTAAAAACAAGTTGTCTTGTCTAATGACTTTAAATGCAAATAGTTAACTGGTCTTTTCCATAGGCATGTCTAAGCTACTTTCTATCTTTTATTGGCCAACTTTCTGTTGGTGAAAGAGATGAGCTTTTGATCTACACAGAGGTGTTCTTCACCCGAGTTGTGTTTCTAGTATTCTATGCCCAACATGGCTACAGCCCCACTGAAAATAGAGTTAACCGGGGCGGGCAAAAGGGCCTCTGTGGGCTGGATTTGATCCGGTCCACAGAGGCCTTGCCGCTACCCCACCCCCAGGCCAATTAGGGCCTCAGGGTGATGGAAGCACATGAAGATTCCTCCGCCCTACCGCCGCCCTGCAAGGAACATGCAGCACTTTGAATTGCTGCGCACTCCTAGCAGGGTGGAGGAAACTTCGTGTGCTCCTCCGCCCCCAATCTCTGATTGGCCTTAGGGCGTGGGAGCATGCGAAGACTCCTCCTGCCCTACGAGGAGTGCGCAGCACTTCAAAGTGCCACACGCTCCTCGCAGGGTGGGGGTAGGGCGGAGGAAACTTCATGTGCTTCCACCACCCCCAGACCAATCAGGACTTGGGGGTGGGGGAGCGCTTGAAGTCTCCTCCCACCCTGTCAGGAGCGTGCAGCACTTCGAAGATCTATGTGCTCCTGGCAAGGCGAAGGAAACTTCATGCACTTCCCCTGCCCCCAGACTCTAATTGGCCTGGGTGTAGGAGAACATGTAAAACCTCTTCCCATCCTGCCAGGGTCACGGGTGCTTAGTGGGAGGGGGGGCAAAGAGTCTTCCCCACCCCCAGACCAATCATGGTCTGGGGATGGGGAAGCCCAGAAGTATCTTGGGCCCGCCTCTTCCATTTTAGGCCCTGCCCCTTCCGGGGTGGCCTGGGCCCACTTCAAAATTTTTTTATGTGGCCCCCAGCCAAAAATTATTGCCCATCTCTGTAGTTAACTGTTCTTTTCAATGACTTCTTAGTTCTCACTTACATTACTGGGCTATGCATATAAAATAGCAAACTTGTGACATGATTTTTTTTAAAGTAAAGCTTCTAAAGTTGCAACCATGAAAATCCATTTTTCCCCTTTCTAAAGATTTTTAACCTCATTAACAACAAATTTAGATTCCATATTTTAGTATCTACTGTATGTCTTGTTCTAACTAAAGAGGGGTGTAATAGAAATAGCACCCAAAAGCAGTACTAGCTTGGCATGTCTCTAATGACAGCTTCTCAAAGAACTTGGAGGACAATTCCCAATGGTGTTCAAAGATGGGATCATCTATAGGATGGCAACCCACTCTGACTGGATGTAGACTTTCTCCATTCTGTATACTGTGATCTAAAAGCCCCCAGCCTCCCAAATGTGAAGAATGTGTGTGATTAACAGTGTAATAGCTCTGACTTGCAAGAACTCACATGGCATGCATGCTAGATAGCCTGTGGACATGAGAGCAGTTGGACACATGGCTTCTCCCTCGAAAGTTGGGGAGCTCCACAGACAATGTTGTAAGGGGGTCATACTGACACACAGACAGAGGAAAAGTAGACGTGATGTGTAGATATGGCCATGGCCACCTGAAATAAGCAGTGGTCCCCATGCCTACTCTTAAGCATCCCATTCCTGCTCTGTAGAGTGCTGGCCTTAGGAAAAATAGGAAAATGGGTTTATGCTACCAACATGTGGCCCTTATCCACAACAAAATATCCACAGCCATTGCTAAACTGCCATGCTACACATTTCATAACATGTTTATGAAGCAAGAGACTGAGATTTCAAAAAAAAACCCTAAAGATTTTAGATGTATGCCTTCATTTCAATGTCATTTGTGCGTCTAAACACTCTAGGAAGCGTTAGAAATCTCAGTGCAAATCTTTAGACCATTGTAGAACTTGACCTGCAGGGTCACAGGATTTTCCATCTGCGTTCAGTTTATAGCCAGGTGCACAGGAGCAAACAACTTTGTGGGATGGGTCGTTTCTGCAAAAATGCTTGCACCCTCCGTTCTTCGTAGCACAGGTTGAATCTGGAAGAAATTAAACCAAAACCCATAAAATACTTGAAAAGTGCAACCCATGCACAGCTGGAAAGAGACACAGATTAAGAAGCACATCACTGAGTTGTTTACTTTGGGAGCAGTCTAGGAGTTAGGGGAGGTTAACACTTAAGATTAGGCCTTTAGATTCCAGCATGTAAGCAATCCCAACCGTTGCATGGTAGAAGCAAATTGGCACCCTCCCTTCCAATGAAACCACTGATCAGGATGTGCTACAGTGAGAAATTTGTGCCTGGTGTGTGTTAAAGGAGCTGGAGCTATAAAACCCATTTAATCTGAAAGTGTGACTAAACCCCTTTATCAGCCTTGAACATCTGAATGAGCATGTCTAACCCATGCACTTGTCTAATGAAGACATGGACAGCATATATGAGACCAAAAGGTTAAAGCAGGGCCACACCATTATTTTTTTGCCAAGGTGCAAATTTCTTGGTCAAGGTCTGGACTTCAGAGAAAGCAATACAAAAAAATAACAAGTGAAGATTTGGGGGTCAGATCAAAAGCTTCTGGTGGTCCAGATTTGGCCTATCGACTGTCCCATGTTAAAGCCATTTTCCCAAAATGGCAAACGTCTGAGCTGGAACTGGATGAAACTGGTGGGATTATTGTGGAAAGTCATGGTGGAATGGTAGGTCCCTTGATCTCTTTCTGCTGGAAAGCTCTTTGGCTTTGTTGTCATTGCTCTTCCACTGAACACCTATTGAGGCCTGCCCGGCTTGCTCTGGTAGGACCCAGTCTCCTAGCAAGCTCTCAGGAAGACAGTCATTTCAGTGATCTGCTTGGCAGTATGGAGAGGGAGCAGAGTTCACTAGGGCAGCTACCTTGTATGCTACAAAGCACCAGTTCTGGAACCAATGACGTCAGTGAGGTTAAGGCCACTCAGCATTTTGGAGTTCTCTGGAACTTGGCAGTGCCACTTGGAAGTGTTTGGACAAATATTTGGCTACCGGTTGCATAGATTCCCCACCACGCTCCCTTCTCCCCCTCTCTCTTCAGTCTGGAGTCAGGACACAGAGTGCTGTGCAAGCCCTGGGCTAGAACTCTGACTCTTGCTTACAGTTCTGGGTTCACTCCAATTTGACGTCAATCAGGTTTTGATTCATTAACCAAATAAAAGCACTATTGGTTTTCCACAACACAAACCGTGAATCCTCCCGGATCCACACAAATCGCTCACCAGCCCGAGCCCAGCTGTTGATGAAACTGAGTTTGGAGCTTGTAATGGAGTCTTATGTAATCCTGATGCCTCTGTGTTGTTCCTTGGCAGTGGGACCACTCTGTGGCATAAGCCTCTACTGTCTAAGCAAGAAGACCCTGTGTCCAACTTCACTCCCTGTCCCTGACACTGCAGCAAGGGATGTCGGTATTACGGGTGGTGGCCTGGAGAGAAAATAAAACTGGGAAGCGTTTGGAGCATGAGATGCTCTTCCCCAGCTGGGGAGAGGGATGGGAGGAGGGTGGGGGGGAGGGAGGAGTATGGAGTATGGCAGGGCATGATAACTTACGGTGATCTATTTCCCCTCTAGTAGCAGCTTGGTAAGTGCAGATGGATGAGTCTGCTACATGGGTCTCTAATGGCTTATCTTCATCACACAGTGGATCAAATCTGCAGTGTCATGTGTATCTTAGATCGATGGGGGGAGGGTGTAATGTAGACGGGGGGGGGGGTGTCCAATAGACTCACTGGGCCCTAGGGCAAAGTGGGGGTGGCTGGGTCCATGCTCCTGGAAGGGGGGGGGGCATCAGGCAGAAAGGGTGGGCTAGGGGCAGCCAGCCCTCAGTGCTGCCCAAAGCATGCTACATAGGGCCCCCTGACATCCCGGAGAGATGCTCGGAGCATGTCACGTGGCACTCCAGAGGCAATTTAAAGAACCCGGGGCTCCAGCAACCACTGCTCCTGTGGTAGTGGCACTGATGTCTGGGAGCCTCAAGCCCTTTGAATCATTGGGCCCTGGAGCAGCTACCCTCTTTGTTCCCCCCTCAGCGGGCCAGAGTGTAGACAAGGCCTAAGAATTGAGTCTTTTACCTCAGGTAGTAGAGGCTGATGCATAAGACCCAGAAGTGCCAGATTTGATTCCCCATTGCCCATGACCAACACTCAGTTTGTTGTGAACCTTTCTGAGGCATGCTCCCCTTCGCTTTCCCATCTTTCAAGAATCTCATCTTCCAGGTGTCAGAAGTGAATAAATAGTCAACAGGTCGGTTTTAATTCTCAGCAAGTTTTCAAATCACTTCATGGTAGATTAACTCCACTCCCCCTCCTCCAGGCCACATCCGTCCCTATCATCATGCTTACCTGATTGTTTACTATTTTTAGAGTCACTCCTGGGGCCTCATTTCTATTGCTATTTTAGTCCCAGCCTCCCCTCCACAAGATGGACGTGGCTCGAGACTCTTTGATGCCAATTTGAAACACCCTTCTGGATCTGCACCTCGTCCCTGCTGGAGCGAAAACCCAAGTGAACAGAGAATCTCTTTGTCGTGCTCATTCATTAGGCTGGCTATCCTCAATCCAAGGATGGGCAGGCACAACGAGATGGTGACCCTGTTTCCTTTAAACCCGAAGTGTCTCTATTTTCATGAACGCCTGAGTGCACGAAAGTGTAGGGTTTTAAACAAATCTCAGTGCTATAGCTCTTGTTCTGCTGCCTTGATGTCAATGGGAAAACTCCAGTTTTTTCTGTGAACTTTGGTGCCTCTCTTCCTCTCCAGAAGTTGTGAGAGAGAAGGGGTGAAATCCTGGCCCCATTGAAATTAATGGGAAAAAGAAATCTTGTATCATCTTCATTAGGCTCAGGATTTATCCTATGGAGTTAAATATCCCTGACTAATACAATCTCTATGGGAAGGGTTTGTCCGAATCTAAAGGTGATGTAAATATTTGTATTGGCAGGCATGACATTACCGAACAGCTCTGAATCTGATTCTCACTTGTGGTGACTGCCACCCTAGCTAACACCAGGGAACACAACAGCAGGAGGTGAGACTTGTTTTAGCAGGAGCTAAATTACTAAGACTCACTAGATTGGGCCCAGAAGGAGAGACCTGGAATACATTTACAAAAGAGTTACATCTGTGTGTCGCATGGTCATTGACCGCACTTATACAACACCACCCAAGAAGAATGGAAGTTATTCACACCCATTTTTCCCCGGTGCATGTGGCTATGTATGGTATTGGGCAGAGAGAACATGGCCCATTGGCACATACCTAGCTCACAGTTCCTCCCTTCGTATCCGGCCAGGCACCAGCACACGTAGGAGCCAATATCATCTGCGCAACGGGCTCCATTTTTACATGGATTTGGATTACACTGGTCTCCATCTTGGAAATGAAAACAAGTTTGGTTAGTTAGCAAGCAAGAGCATTTATCACTTTTGAAGCTCAGAGGTATACTTCTCCCCCTGCCCAGGGCTCAGGATATCGAATGTTAAATTAAGCTTGGACCGGAAAACTACCTTTTTAAGTGAAACGTTAGTGTTTGGAAAATAATTGCATGACACGCTGACACAGCGGCAACCCTGAGGTGACCTCTGCAGATGTGTTATGGGCACAGACCTGATTATGGTGTCAAAACCTGATCTCACTTCAGTCTTTTGGTGTGTTAATTCCTCTGACTTCAGTTGTGCGCTGCTCAATTCTCACTAGTGTCAGATCAGAGCATGGACCTATGTCTATTTAGTGAGCAGGAGTTAGCAGGTAGATTTCCTTCAGAACTTGCAGACCCAGCTGTCTCACTCCTCATCCTTCGTTGGAGGAGAGTGTGACATGGCCACCTGGTTTTCAGCGTTTCCCATAGGACCCTGATTTTTCAGGTCTCAAGCTTTTCTCCACAGCTGTGAGGGCTAGAAACAGACCTCTTAAAACAATGGCAGCTGAGAGTCACTGAAATTCCTGTGAGGAAAAACATCAATGATCAGAAAATTTGTTTTAGAAAAACTTGGCAATTGGGTTAGCAATGTTGAAATGCTTAAAATAGCAAAGTCAAAAAGGGGAAGAGTGGATTGATGCTTTCAGGTGACACCAGCAAATTCAGCTGTTAATGCTTGATCCTCTTTCTCCTACACCCCCTCATTTCAATGGAAATAGGAGGTAAAATGTAACACATTACAGAATGTCCAGCCTGCAGGCTGAACAGGTTTTAGTGCCACCCGACGGCTTGTGCAGCCACTTACCAGCTTGCACTAGGGAATAAAAACTCTACTACGTTACTGAAGTAAAGTTTTGCGCCCACTTATCCTTTCCTCCTGTGCAGACACACAGCACAGGGCAGCAGAGAATTTTGATGCAAGCCTGGGAGACTCTCCCCAAAGGTTGCTCGTGTGGAGCAGAAGATGGCCCCTCACAACCAAATTCACTGCTGTGTAGAGTACAAGGTCTGTGCATCAGGTAAGTTCTCAAATAGGCTGAAGTCCCACATGGGTCTCCGCACAACTGTGAATTTCACCCACTCATCACTAATGTGGGTACTAGCAGCTCATGTGCTAAACAAGGCAGACATGCACAGTGGTGAAAGGAGAACTTTTTTTGGGGGGAGGGGGTCTTTCGTTTCAAACATAGAAAACCAAAATTCAGTATTTCAGTTGTATTATGATGGCTGTTTCAGACCATTTTAAAATGAAAATGTAATTTTTGTATTGTCTGGCCTGACTCTCGTAAATTATTTAAGACTGCGTGAGATGGTCTGTGGGCTCAGCTAGCCTACAAAGCCACTTTAACTCATGTGCCAAAACATCCTTGGTTGGTTGGTAGCTTTTATGTTTGCTGTTGTGGGTTTTCCTTTTTTTGGTAGGTGTATGGAGCAATGAGGGTTAGAGACCATGCAGTGAAGGGACAGATTGTCAGTGTGAAGCAGAGCTGGACAAGAGATACAAAACAAGTGTTTGTGAGCTTCTGTTTGAATTCCAAACAGCTATCTGCCTTGGCCACATTCCTAGTTCTCTTTAATACGCTATCGCCAAGCAAACATGATGTCCTCACACAAATGTTTAGAGAGGGGCTGGTCACAAAACCATATATGCATGCAATTGGGAAACTTGCTATTGTTCTCAAACCATAACATTTCATTTTTCTATTGAAGCAGAAACATTCTTTGTATGGCACAAGACCAATTGCACACCATAAACAGGAAGCTGTCAGTATCAGCTCACAGAGTGAAACTTGTCCACTCAAGCTCTTTGAACAATTACAAATAAAATGTAAAAACCAACATGGTGAATTATCTGCAGATAGAATAGGTAAAAGGACTAAATTGAGGAGCTACATTCCTCATTGTGCTAGTCATTCCTTTGAATAGCTCTACTGTGGCGCACATTCCATTAAATAAGAAATATTCTTTTGATGAACACCTGTACCTGTTACTTAGGGGCTTTATGTATGTGAAAGGTGGAGGAAGCAAATCTCTTACCAATATATCCTTTCCAAAACTCCATCTACAAAACAAAGAAACAATAACATGATCACTTTTTTTTATATTTAACTTGAGAGTTAAACTACTTAGTTAAACTAAGATGTAAAGCCTCCCCAAACTTTAGGTATAGGATCCAAATAAAAAGTTTTTAGGATTAAAATTCCTCTTATGAAATAGGTCAGCACAGGCATTAGGGCTTATGCAAGACTCACATGAACATAGGTCCCAGAGGGGGTAGCCTGTTAGTCTGTAACTTTAAAAACAATGAGTAGTCCTGTGGCACTGTAGAGTACATCTACACTGCCACGCTATATTGAAATAACTTGCACTATTCCGAAATAACTTAGTCCGCATCTACACAGCAGGCAGCTATTTCGAAATAGTGTCGAGCTGGAGGATTTCTTACTCTGACTCCTGTAACCCTCATTTTACGAAGAGTAAGGGAAGTCAGAGGAAAAGTGTTCTATTTTGAAATAAGTGCTGTATAGACGCTCCCAATTTCAAAATAAGCTATTTTGAAATAAGATACGCAATTGATGTAGCTCCATTTGTGTAGCTTATTTCAAGTTAAGCCCTGCAGTGTAGACACACCCTTAGAGACTAACAAATATATAGATAATATCATGAGCTTTTGTGGGCAAAACCCACTTCTTCTGATGTATTATGCTGGCCCATTTTCCAGGCTGAATTGTACTCTGAGAAAAAGAGGCTTTTTTTCCATAGAATCATAGAATACTAGGACTGGAAGGGACCTCGAGAGGTCAGCGAGTCTAGTTCCCTGCCCTCATGGCAGGACCAAATTCTGTCTAGACCAGTGTTTCCCAAATGGTGCTCTGCAGAACCCCAGGGTTCCTTGGAGTGAAAGTAAGGGTTCCGCAAGAACCCGATCCGTCCACCCCCCCCCCCCCCAAGAGACAGAGGGGACCCGATGCGCAAAGACGCTAGCTCCTTCTCTGGTTCCCCGCCGGGCTTTCAGCCACCTCCCCTCCCCCGCTGCAGCTCTGCCTTTCCAAAGGGACCAAGTAGCAGTAGCAGCTGCCGGTCCCACTTCTATTGATAAGCACAAGAGTCCTCTTTTCCTCCTCCCCTACTGCCGCTCTGCCTTTCCAAAGCTGCTGCTACTAGGTCCCTATGAAAAGGCAGAGTGGCGGCGGGGGAGGGGGGTAAGAGGACTCCTGTGCTGATTAACAGAAGCAGGACCAGCAGCTACTGCTGCTACTAGGTCCCTTTGGAAATGCAGAGTGGGGTGGAGGGTGCCGTCAATCAGTGGTGCGATCACAAGGTATATAACACCAGAAATCCCTTACTCACTGTCAGGAAGCGGAAATCCCCATATCCACTGTCAGGAAGCGTGGCTCACGTGTGTGACTTTAAAAATACAAGTTAATAGTATCTACACATAGGATTACATTATTCTTGATACCAAAATTCCCCATGGATCATTGGCTTAAAGAAGGAACTTTAAAGAAAAAAGTGAGCATTTCAAGCAACCATGTTGTTTCTGAAACCAGCAAGGAAGATACCAAGGCAGTTCAAGTTAATTATGAAAAATTACAGACCAATAATAAGAAACGTGGGTATTGCGAGGACTATTTATCATTTGGATTCACAAGCAATGGAAATAAAGATGCTCCAAGTGCCCAGTGTGTACTCTGCAACAAAATATTCTCCAATAGTTGTTTAGTACCTGCTAAATTGTGAAGACATTTAGAAACAAATCATTCAGAATACAAAGATAAAGACATTAGTTTTTTTTAAGTGGAAGCTTGAATCGCTTGAAAAAAGTAAACTTTTCATGTAAAAAATTGCCAAAACAGATAAAGACAATGCAACAGAGGGGTCTTACAAAGTTAGCTATCATATATCACTTGCCCGTGAAGCACACACTGTTGGGGAATCACTCATAAAACCATGTGCAAAAGATATTGTAATGTGCATGTTGGATCAGGAGTCTTGTCAAAAAGTTGAGGCTGTGCCACTATCAAACAATACTGTCATGCATCGTATTCACGAGCTTGCTGCTGACATCAAGAAGGAGCTTATTTTTTGTCTGCATTTATGTGATGAATATTCATTACAATTAGACGAGTCCACTAATGTTGCAGGTCTTGCAGTTTTGCTTGTATTTGTCCATTATTTTAATAGATCTATTGAAGACTTACTTTTATGTGAATTTTTGCCAACCAATATGACTGGTGAGAATATATTCAATTCTATTGATAACTTAATGAAAACACATGAAATAAGTAGGGAAAAATGTGTTGATGTGTGCAGTGATGGTGCCAAAGCAGTGGTAGGAACAGTGGCTGTTGCTGTAACACAAATAAAAAACATAGCACCAAACTGCACCAGCAGTCACTGCATTCTCCACAGACACGCTCTGGTAGTTAAGAATGTTTCTCCCTCTCTTAATGTATTGAACAAAGCAGTACAGATTATTAATTATATAAAAACTCGACCATTACAATCAAGACTGCTCAAAATTATGTGTAAAGATATGGGTAGTCAGCACACAGCCCTGCTTCTACATACAGAAGTCAGGTGGCTATTGTGAGGCAAAGTTCTGGTTAGATTATTTGTGTTGCATCATGAGCTCTCCACATATTTGCTGGATCACAAATTCCAACTGTCTTATTGTTTAACAAACTTTTTGTGGTTATCGAGAGTTGGATATCTTGCAGACATCTTTACAAAACTAAATGAAGTAAATCTGTTGCTGCAAGGAAAGAACGTAAATATTTTTAATGAGAGAGATAAAATTTTGCCATTGTCATGTAAGCTACAGTTTTGGATATCATCTGTAGGACAAAATAATTTGGAGTGTTTTCCCACCCGGAATTTTTTCGATGAAGAAAATTAAGGCAAATTTGATGAAGATATTTGTAGTGACATTGCAGATCATCTTTGCAATTTATACACAAACATCATTAAGTATTTTCCAAACATAAATGACAACCATAACTGGATTCAAAATCCATTAAGTTTAACAGAAAAGCCCGTTGGCTTTTCTATGCAAGATTATGAAAACCTAATCAAAATCACTTCAGACGGCCAATTAATAAAACAATTTAAAGATGTTTCTCTAACATTTTGGGGAGACTTCTGTCAAAATCAAGAATATTCATCTTTATCAAGACATGCAATTCGTCAGTTGTTACCCTTCGTCAGCACATACTGTGCGAAACTGGGCTTTTGAATTATGCATCAACAAAAACAAAATACAG
This sequence comes from Pelodiscus sinensis, assembly GCF_049634645.1. Lineage (NCBI taxonomy): Eukaryota > Metazoa > Chordata > Testudines > Trionychidae > Pelodiscus > Pelodiscus sinensis. Next base: position 36,812,096 of record NC_134723.1, on the reverse strand, counting down.
AAATCAACTGAATCCCGTGCCAGATATGCAAATCCAATTTTCTAGTATTAAATCAAATATTAAAAGAATTTGCCAAGAAAAGAAGAAAAACCACTCTTTGCATTGAAAGTTGCCAATATAATTCATATTAGTTTTTAAGCTTCATTTTTTGTACACATTTAATGTGATATTTTTAAAGATGTGCAATTAAACAGAATGTTGATCCCATGGCCTTATTTAGCATCCTTACTTTAATAATGGTGTACTGGAAGCCCGCCTCCCCTGGCTGTAGGGGTTCCTCGAAATTCTTCTGAGTTTAAAAGGGTACTGTGGTCAAATAAAATTGGGAAACACTGGTCTAGACCATCCCTGATAGACATTTATCCAACCTACTCTTAAATATCTCCAGAGATGGAGATTGCACAACCTCCCTGGGCTATTTTTTCCAGTGTCTGACTACCCTGACAGTTAGGAACTTTTTCCTAAAGTCCAACCTAAACCTCCCTTGCTGCAGTTTAAGCCCATTGCTTCTTGTTCAATCCCTAGAGGCCAAGATGAACAAGTTTTCTCCCTCCTCCTTATGACGCCCTTTTAGATACCTGAAAACTGCTATCATGTCCTCCCATCAATCTTCTCTTTTCTAAACTAAACAAACCCAATTCCTTCAGCCTTCTCTCATAGGTCATGTTCTCTAGACCTTTAATCATTCTTGTTGCTCTTCTCTGGACCCTCTCCAATTTCTCCACATCTTTCTTGAAATGCGGTGCCCAGAACTGGATACAATACTCCAACTGAGGCCTAACAAGTGCAGAGTAGAGCAGTTTCCTTCCTGTCCTGTTCCCTTCCTGTCCCTTCCCTGTAGGTTAACAAGGGTGGATGTGTTTATCACTCTGCTATAACAACACTCACTGTTTTTTCCGTGTTTTCAAAGACTTCTCGTGCTTCTTCAAAGCTGCATTTTTCTTCTATACATTCTCTCTCGAGGTTCCCTGCCACGAACTCTTCCAGTCTATTTGAATTGTACCTCTTCTGCCTGTGCAAAATGGAACTTGCTTGTTCGTTTCTGATAAAAACTGCAATTAAAAAAACGCCACAAGCCGTAGTTACAGGATGGTACATTCCCCTCAATGTGTTAATTGTCAGGGGATGTGCTGTGTTCTCAAATGCCATGCTTTTCATGCCTGTGCTTACCCCATCTAGTCATCATGGGTGGGGAATATTGCACACTTTGTCAAGAGTAAGTCGCCAGCAGGAAAAAAATGCACCCAATTTGGCCTTCCAATATAATAATTTATTAAAGCCTTGTTTAAATGCAGTAGTAGTAATACCGCTTCAACTGTATTGGTATTCATACAGCAATACAGCCCTGCCTAGTATGGATACAGTTACACCAGTATAAACATGCATATTCTAGTACAGCTTATTCCAATGGTTTTCAAACTATAGGTCACGACCTAGTACTGAGTCGTGGAATGTCAGGCAGTTGGTCTTGTTGCTGCAGGGGAATCAGGTGACCAGTGGGGGTGCTAAGACAGGCTACTTGCCTCTCCTGGCACCACAGACTACACTTCACTGCACCCCAGAAATGGCTGGGAACAGGCCTGGCTCCTAGACGTGGGAGGGGAAGAGAGCACACAGGGCTCCATGCACTGCGCCTGCCCTGAGCACTAGCTCCACACTCCCACTGGCTGGGAACCTGCTGCTGTCTGCTTCTGGGGCAGCATGGTCTGCGGTGCCAGGAGAGGCAAGAAGCTGCCTTCACCCCCCGCCATCCCCCGCTTCCGCTGCACTGCTGACCAGGCGCTGCTCCAGACCTGACCTACCCAAAGCTGGAGCCCCCTCCATCATTCCAAAGCTCTCATCCTCTGCCCCACCCTGGAGCCCACACTCTAGTGAAATTATATTGGGGTGCAACATCAACACTTTTTTCAACTGGATCATGAGAGAAAGTTTTAAAATCACTGGCATATTCCCAGCCCTGTATACAGAGGGTACTTATACTGAACTGTGTCCGCACTAGAGGCTGTACTGGTATGACAGTATAATTAAAAATACCACCTTCATAACCAAAACAGCTAGGCTGTCTCTACATTGGCATGATTTTGCGCAAAAGCAGGTGCTTTTGCGCAAAAACATGCTGCCTGTCTACACTGGCGGGGAGTTCTTGCACAAGAACACTGACGTTCTAATGTATGAACTCATTGCTTCTTGCGCAAGAACTATGATGCTCCCGCTCAGGAATAAGCCCTCTTGTGCAACTGTTCTTGCGCAAGAGGCCAGTGTAGACAGGCAACATGAATTTCTTGCGCAAGAAAGCCCGATGGCTAAAATGGCCATCGGAGCTTTCTTGCACAAGAGAATGTCTACGCTGGCATGGATGCTTTTGCACAGAAGCACATTTTTTGCACAAAAGCACATGCCAGTGTAGATGCTCTCCTGCACAAATACTTTAACACAAAAACTCTTGCGTTAAAAGTATTTGCGCAAAATCTTGCCAATGTAGACATAGCCCTAAACAGTACAAAAGCTTTGTGTAGATCATGTCTTAAAATGCTGGTTGATTTTGTTTTGTTTTTGTTTGTTTGAGGCAATCTTCACTCTAGTGCAGAGAGGCTAACGGCACAAGTGAGATGTAAATAATGCACAAGATTTATGGTGACCCTCTTCAGAGGGGTGAATTTCGTCTTAGAAGACAATCCGAAGGAGATGAATACAATTTGTCTTCTCTCTTCAAACACTGTTTAATTTTTTTCTCCAGAACTAACACCCCTTAAAATGCTTCAGAGGGGTATCCACGTTAGTCTGCAACTGGAAAATTCCCCACTGAAGACTTTAGTAATGGCAGCCTAGCATGAGCAATATTTTATCAAGGTTTCAGTGTCCCTGACAGGGGTGAATGGTGCCTACAGGAAGAGGGGGTGCAGGGATGGTCACCCAGAGGGACAGGGTGGGGAAATGTGGGGGCACCCATTTAGCAGTTTAAATGATGGTGGAAACCTGGGTGGGGGGAGGTGATGGTGCACCTTTCAAATACTCCCAAATTTGTCAGGAACCAAATTTCTGGTTCCTGACACATTTTGCTGTGTTCTAGATATCATTGTACTTTGTTTCATCTGACACCACAAACACTGCCTTGTGTTTGAACAGACCTGCTTTTTAAAACAAAGAAGCTTCTTGATCACCTATTTGAAAGCCAGACTTTCAAGGACTTTTCTTAAAATGAACAGGCTTTGAGTGGAAGACATTAAAGCCTCTCGTAGTCACTAGATGGTGCTGTCAGTTCTGTTTGGGGTTAGAGATGGCCATTAAGGTTGTGAAACAGTATTGCTGTGTAGCTTCTTGTTCAGATAAGAGTCATACTTTTACAAATGTCTGAGTAAATGGAAATAAATTTCATTTGCTACTTGATAGTCGGCGAGAGGATGAAGAAACTCAGCACAAGGACTAGAAAGGGAATTTGTGAGAATTGATAACAACCAGACAGAATCTGTTTGCTTTTAGAAGGCTAGTTTTTGCTCTCACTCGGGCTACGGCTAGTTTTTGCTCTCACTCAGGCTACGTCTTTCGAAAGAGAGCGTCTAGACTACAACCAGTACTTTCGAAAAAGCGAGCCGCTTTTTTGAAAGAGAGCACCCAGGCAGTCTGGATGCTCTCTTTCAAAAAAGCCATGTTTGCATTCAAGAATGCCTTTTTTCAAAAGAGCACTTTCGAAAAAAGGCATTCTTCTTCGTAAAATGAGGTTTATCGCAGTAGAAAAAAACGCCGTGTTCTTTCAATTTAATTTAGAAAGAACGTGGTGGCAGTATAGATGCAGGGGAAGTTTTTTTTTTAAAAAAAGACCACTTTTTTAAAAAAAACCCTGCAGTCTAGACACACCCAAGTGCCTTTTTAAATACCCCCTGAATTCATCAGACAAACTCCCTCTGACTTCAATAAAGCCCTGACTCCAGATTTATACTTGGGTAATTCCAAGGAACTCAACTGGAGACATTCTGGATTTCTCCTCCCCTCCCCACCAAGGAATTGAACCTTCAGCTGGAAGTCTGTCTGCAAGTCATTATTAGAACTTCCAACTAGTCTTATAACAATGCAAACTGCAAAACAAGGTTACAATTCTGTCTTCCTTGTGCTGGTGTTTTACTTTCAATTAGCAAAGGAAATAAGGATCCTATGAGAATTAAATACTCGAACTTAATAGAACCACCTTGTCCTAAGTCTTGATGAAGTAAAAAATTGTGCTCTCTCAGAAAGCAGGTCTGGTAGAGACTTGTGACTATTCACACCAATTGACTGATGGCAATAGCTTGGTTTTGTGCTAGGGGGAGGGATCAAAAATTGATTTCCCTCCTCTTCTGAGCATCTGAATGTCTGATGATTGATTAGCTCACTCTTAAAATGCAAAGGCAGTTACGGTAGACAGATCGCCTGGCGTAGTATCATACGAGCAAAGATGGTTCTTCCACATTACCCTCTGGTAATAATCCACCTCTTTTGGTGGTGACTCTGACATTGGGACCTGCCATTTTGCAGCTGAACTCTGCAAAAGGTCCAGGGCAGTCCAAGATATGTGCAGCTCAGGGACAAAATGGATAGTCCGATCAGCCTTTCACCCTGCTTGCTTCAGCAGCTGTGCTGCTTTTTCCCACAGTTAGTCTACAGTAGGGATGTAAAATCCCATATAGTTGATTAAGCAGGTGAACTGATTGTGGGGGGCAGGTGGGTGTCCATCACAGCTGGGCTAGAACAGCCCCTCCCTCTGTAGGCAGCAGCCTCTGTCTGCAACACGCCTAGGCCCACCGTACACAGGGGCTTCTCTGGACAGCTGGAGCAGCCGCTGTCCATGGTGGACCCTGCAGGGCTGGAGCGCTCCCCTGCCTATTGTGGGCAGGGAGCTGCTCTTGCTCCCACTGGTTAACTGGAACCGGTAAGCATCGCCCAGTAAGGGTAATGCTTACTGGTAAACTGGTTAACCAGTTAACCTCTCACATCCCTAGTCTCCAGATTAATTACACCCAAACTAGAACATCTTCACCTTGCAACATCTTCACCTTGTATCGCTTCCTGGACGCGTCTAGCCAATAGGAACATAGCAGGCACCTGTTCCAATTGACTTACGTGCACCAGATATAAATGGTGACTCTTCAGCTGCCGCATTTAAAATATAGCACAAAGCACACCTCAAACTCCAGTTACTGCCCTTCTGCCATTCCAGGGAATGCTGTCATGTGCTGATGCTGCAAAAGACTTCTCAAAAGCAAAACAACATCCTGGATAAAAGGCTATAGGATGGACATGCTGTTCCATCCCCAGGGAAACCGCTGCCTAGAATCAGCTGATACTAAGTGAAGCCATGAAACTCTTTAAATACATTGTCTCTTGCCTGGGTCCCTGAGGTTCCCAATATCTGGGTGTAGCACAGAATTCTCTAGTAAGAAATACTGTATTTTAGGCTCTTAATTCTAATCAGTGAGGAAACACTCTGAAAATATTTTATCCTCTCAGATAGGGCAGGCTGTCTGATCTGAAGTGAAATAACAATATAATACTCTGATATACAGTCTCTTCCACCCTCCCCCGACTCCCACCAACATTACACAAACATGAATGCAACCTCACAACTCCACCTGAGGGGTGGTATGATCTTCTCCATAAGTGGGTGTTGATCCTGCTCCCCTAGTGGTAATTGGTAAAACTACCTTTGAAATCTTTAAAGCAGATCGCACCTCAATATGTGAAGTAACAACCTCATTTCTATTGGAAATGCCTGCTCTTTGACCAAACTGTTCTCGATGGGTTTTTGCAGAAAAGCGTCTGTGCCAATCTAGATGCACTTTTCCACAAAAAAGCCCCGATCGCCATTTTCGCGATCGGGGCTTTTTTGCGGAAAACAAATCTCAGCTGTCTACACTGGCCCTTTTGTGCAAAAGGGACTTTTGCCCAAACGGGAGCAGCATAGTATTTCTGCAAACAGCACTGATTTCTTACAGTAGGAAGTCAGTGCTTTTGCGGAAATTCAAGCGGCCAGTGTAGACAGCTGGCAAGTTTTTCCGGAAAAGCGGCTGATTTTTCCGGGAAAAACTGGCCAGTCTAGACACAGCCATCATGTTTTCACTGGTGTATGCAACAGTTTGTTCTGAGAGTCACATATGCAGTAAAAGGCACAGAAACTAATTTATGAATCTCTTTTCCTCTTTTTTATGTGTATTAATGTCTATTAATTTCAAGGAATTTCTCTAGATTCAGCCATTTTTAAGTATCAGAAAAGTCCCAAATTTTAAATAAAAAGCAGCGCAGGAATTAATTTGATCACCATTAGAAACTATATATCTTTTATTCTCAAGAGGATATATTTTTAAATGGAGAACCTATAAAATTCAGCAATTACAATGTGAATTTTGTTGCTGGTAAACTATTCCTTGTCAGAGGACAGAAATGCAATCCAACCTATGAAAGCAAGTAAAAAGCAGAGGCCTTGCTAGGTTTAAAATGAACCAACCTGTACATTCGGCACTGAGAAGAGATCCTAGAAGACCAGCGGTGATTATGAGAGAGATTTTTTCCATTTTCATGTACCATACAATCCTTCTGCTCACGCAAGTACAGAGAAGCTGAATCGATTGTTCCAAAGTACAGGCCCTTGTTTGTTTACTGTGGGTAACCCTTTAATTTACGGTCCTCAAATGTGTGTTTGACAAGGATTCTGTGAAATGGCAGCTCGGATGTGAAAGGGGAAGTAACCAGTCTAATTTTGGACAGCTTAGATCTATTGCATAGTTTCAAACCTCAAGAAACACTGTGGGCCAGGTTCGATGGGTTTATACTGGTTGTTGCCAACCTCCCCTTGGGAAGTGAGGAAACAGACTGACAGAGCCAGACAAGTACCCAGGCATCTGCTTCAAGACAGGCCCAACAAGGAAAAGAACAGAACACCACTAGTCATCACCTACAGCCCCCAGCTTAAACCCCTCTGGCTACGTCTACACTGGCCCCTTTTCCGGAAGGGGCATGTAAATTTCATGAGGAGTCGTAGGGAAATCCGCGGGGGATTTAAATATCCCCCGCGGCATTTAAATAAAAATGTCCGCCGCTTTTTTCCGGCTTTTAAAAAAGCCGGAAAAGAGCGTCTAGACTGGCCCCGATCCTCCGGAAAAAGCGCCCTTTTCCGGAGGCTCTTATTCCTACTTTGAGGATCGGGGCCAGTCTAGACGCTCTTTTCCGGCTTTTTTAAAAGCCGGAAAAAAGCGGCGGACATTTTTATTTAAATGCCGCGGGGGATATTTAAATCAGGTGCCCAGAAGTCAAATTTAGTAAATTCAAAATAATCTCCTAGTGTAGACACGGCATAAGGTGCCACAGGACTGCTCATTGGTTTTTAAAGGTCCAGACTAACACAGCTATACCTCTGAGACTCTGTAGGGAAATGAGCTTTGGCAAGCATCACCGGTGGTCTGCAAAATAAGATGGCCATTGTATTATTGTGATTGCGACAGAATTCCACAGAGCATTTCACACAATAAGACGTACTCAAGAAGAGGCTAACTGGACTCCATGTGGAATAGAATATGTGACGTGTTGGGTGCGCCTGCATGGAAGAGGCTGGGCTGAAGAATGAACTCTCAGTTGCTAGGAGGTTATGATGGGCTTTGGGTGGTTGTAAAAGTGTAGTTTATGAACTGTGAATGCTGTGAGCTGTCTCCAAAAATTAAAAATGTTCCTTCCTGCAGCTGATATGAGACACAGTTGGAGTATGTCTAGGCAGTGGCGCTATTTCAAGATACGTCCGGTATCCCAAAATAGCATTTCCTACATCTTAGCAACAAGCCCATTATTTTGAAATATAGTCGAAATAATGGGCTTGCTATTCCAACGTCCCAGTAAACCTTGTTCCATGAGGATTAAGGGACTTGTCGGAATAGCGGTCTATTTTGAAATTTGGCGCTACTTTGAAATAAGCTACGGAATTTGTGTAGCTCGAATTGCGTAGCTTATTTAGAGCTACGCGGCACTGTATAGACGTAGGTATTTTGGGGTCACTTTTTGAGTAAAGATAAGCTGCAGATTAAAACAGGAGGAGCTAAAATGGAGTTATGGACTTGTTAAATCTGCTGCATTTTGCCAGCAATTTTCTTTTTTTAATTTGAGATGTGACATTTCATCTCATTTGGTTTTGCAGCATTGGAAACTGTTTGTGTTTGACATAGCTGGTAGGGCTTTCAAGGGACTATTTTAAAATTTCTGCACAAGATAGATGAGTTAAGATGTGTTAATGGGTTTGTGATGTAAATTGAATGCAAAATAGGGTAATAATCGTCGTTCATTTTCTGTGTATAAGAACATGCAAATGTGGGAAAATAAGAGGAGCAAATTGGTATGAAACGGTGAAACAATATGTCTTGCATAGATAAAAGGAATGTGCAGAACAGCCGACTCTAACAAACAAAGGACAATTAGATTCTCATTATTTTCCAGGCTTTTTAATAAGAATGTAGTTCAGTCAAATTATTTTGGCTTATGGTCCATGTTTCAGTTCTAATACTATTTGCAAAATTAATGCTAATTAACTATACAGAAAATACCATCATCCTTGGAATAAACAAGGCCAAGAATATAAGCCATTGTGTAAGTCCACTGCTACTGCTATCATTTATTATGGCACCAAATGAAAATAACGAGTTTCTTTTATTTATTTCGCTTGCAAACAAAATCCCTAGTACTGGGATTTGCCTGACACCACAAGAACTGTGGAGAGCAAAGCATTTTTGTTCTGTTCGATCTCAGCAATGAAATACTGATCCAGCTTAATTTTTATTTGAAATGTTCATGTTCTCAAAAGGGGGCTAATTAAAATTCAGAATTAAGTTCAGTACTTTACCGTAATCAGGATCTCTGGAACAATTACATTTCTCCAGAGGATGATTGTTCCATATTGGGGCCGCTTTTGAGGCTTCAGAATTTGTTTTTGTTTCATATTGGAATAAAAACAAAAGCTTGTGAATGTTTTCATGGGTATGTCTAGACTACATAACTCTGTCGCCAGAGCCATGTAGATTAGTTTACTAGACGTACCCAAATGAAGCGGCGATTTAAATAATCACCACTTCATTTAAATTAAAATGGCTGCTGCGCTGAGCCGATTAGCTGTTTGGAGGCACAGCGCAGTAGTCTGGACGCTCTGCGGTCAACATCAAAGGCATTTGTTGACTGCCCCGGTATGCTTCGTAGGATAAGAACATAAGAACTGCGGTACTGGGTCAGACCAGAGGTCCATCTAGCCCAGTATTCTGTCTACCGACAGTGGCCAGCACCAGGTGCCCCAGAGAGGGTGGACCAAAGACAATGATCAAGCAATTTGTCTCCTGCCATCCCTCTCCAGCCTCTGACAAACAGAGGCCAAGGACACCATTTTATCCCCTGGCTAATAGCCTTTTATGGACCTAACCTCCATGAATTTATCCAGCTTCTCTTTAAACTCTATTATAGTCCTCCTTCACAGCATCCTCTGGCAAGGAGTTCCACAGGTTGACTACACGCTGTGTGAAGAAGAACTTACTTTTTTTAGTTTTAAACCTGCTACCCATTAATTTCATTTGGTGTCCTCTAGTTCTTCTATTTAGGAAACTAATAAATAACTTTTCTTTATTGGCCCTTTCCACACCACTCATGATTTTATAGACCTCTATCATATCCCCCCTCAGTCTCCTCTTTTCTAAACTGAAAAGTCCCAGTCGTGTTAACCTCTCCTCATATGGGACCCGTTCCAAACCCCTAATCATTTTAGTTGCCCTTTTCTGAACCCTTTCCAAGGTCAAAATATCTTTTTTGAGGTGAGGAGACCACATCTGTACACAGTATTCAAGATGTGGGTGGACCATAGTTTTATACAGGGGCAGTAAGATATTCTGGGTCTTATTTTCTATCCCTTTCCTAATAATTCCTAGCATCCTATTTGCCTTTTCGACCGCCGCTGCACACTGTGTGGAAGTTTTCAGAGAACTGTTCACGATAACTCCAAGATCTCTTTCCTGATTTGTTGTAGCCAAATTAGCCCCCATCATACTGTACGTATAGTTGGGGTTATTTTTCCCGATGTGCATTACTTTACACTTATGCACATTAAATTTCATTTGCCATTTTGTTGCCCAATCACTCAGTTTGGTGAGGTCTTCTTGGAATCCCTCACAGTCTGCTTCTGTCTTGACTATCCTAAACAGTTTTGTATCATCTGCAAACTTTACTACCTCACTGCTTACCCCTTTCTCCAGATCATTTATGAATAAGTTGAAAAGGATTGGTCCCAGGGCTGACCTTTGGGGGACACCACTAGTTACCCCTCTCCAATCTGAAAATTTACCATTTATTCCTACCCTTTGTTTCCTGTCTTTTAACCAGTTCTCAATCCAAGAAAGGACCTTCCCTCTTATCCTATGGCCATGTAATTTACACAAGGGCCTTTGGTGAGGGACCTTGTCAAAGGCTTTCTGAAAATCCAAGTATACTATATCTACTGGATCCCCCTTGTCCGCATGTTTGTTAACCCCTTCAAAGAACTCTAAGGGTATGTCTACAATACCACCCTAGTTCGAACTGGGATGGTAATGTAGGCAACTGGAGTTGCAAATGAAGCCCGGGATTTGAATTTCCCAGGCTTCATTTGCATAAAGCCTGGCGCCCCCATTTTTTAAATGTCCGCTAGTGCGGACTCCGTGCCGCGCGGCTACACACGGCATGGACTAGGTAGTTCGGACTAGGAAGCCTAGTCCGAACTACCGTTACTCCTCGTGAAATGAGGAGTAACGGTAGTTCGGATTAGGAAGCCTAGTCCGAACTACCTAATCCGTGCCGCGTGTAACCGCGCGGCACGGAGTCCGCACTAGTTTAAAAATGGCGGCGCCCGGCTTTAGACATACCCTAACAGATTAGTAAGGCAGGATTTCCCTTTACAGAAACCATGTTGACTTTTGTCCAACAAATTATGTTATTCTACATACTTCATAATTTTATTTTTTACTATTGTTTCGACTAATTTGCCTGGTACTGAAGTTAGACTTACCAGTCTGTAGTTGTCAGGATCGCCTCTACAGCCCTTTTTAAATATTGGTGTCACGTTGACTACCTTCCAGTCATTAGGTACGGAAGTCGATTTAAAGGATAGGTTACAAACCACAGATAATAGCTCAGCAATTTCCCATTTGAGTTCTTTTAGAACCCTTGGATGAATGCCATCCGGTCCCAGAGATTTGTTAACATTAAGTTTTTCTATTTGTTCCAAAACCTCCTCTAATGACACTTCAATCCGGGACAGTTCCTCAGATTCATCACCCACAAAGGACGGTGCAGATTCAGGAATCTCCCCAATGTCCTCAGCCATGAAGACTGAAGCAAAGAAATCATTTAGTTTCTCCGCAATGGCTTTATCGTCCTTGATTGCTCCTTTTATAGCTCGATCATCTAATGTACTTAAAAAAAAATTGTTATTTCTTTTTGAGTTTTTGGCTAGCTGTTCCTCAATCTTTTTTTGCTTTTCTTATTACATTTTTATACTTGATTTGACAGTGTTTATGTTCTTTTCTATTTATCTCACTAGAATTGGACTTCCACTTCTTAAAAGATGCCTTTTTGTCCCTCACTGCTTCTTTTACATGGTGGTTAAGCCACGGTGACTCTTTTTTAGGTCTCTTGCTATGTTTTTTAATTTGGGGTATACATTTAAGTTGGGCCTCTATTATGGTGTCTTTAAAAAGTTTCCATGCAGCTTTCAGGGATTTGGCTCTAGTCACTGTGCCTTTTAATTTCTGTTTAACTAACCTCCTCATTTTTGTGTAATTCCCCTTTTTGAAATTAAATGCCAGGGTGCTGGACTGCTGAAATGTTCTTCTCACCACAGGAATGTTGAATGTTGTTATATTATGGTCACTATTCCCAAGCGGTCCTGTAACTGTTATTTCCTGGACCTGATCCTGCACTCCACTCAGGACTAAATCTAGAATTGCCTCTCCCCTTTTGGGTTCCTGCACCATCTGCTCCAAGAAGCAGTCCTTTAAGCCATTGAGAAATTTTATCTTTGCTTCTCTTCCTGAGGATGAGGTTTACCGGGGTGGTCGACAAATGCCTTTGATGTCGACCGCGGAGCGTCCAGACTATTGTGCTGTGCTGACAAACAGCTGATCAGCACCGCAGCCATTTTAATGTAAATGAAGTGGCAATTATTTAAATCGCCGCTTCATTTGGGTACGTCTAGAAAACAAATCTACATGGCTCTGGCGACAGAGTCATGTAGTCTAGACATGCCCTATGAAACAGAATTGGGCCTATCATCTACTTTTGCATCCAAAAGGTCAAGTTTTTCATTTAGGTCTCACTTTCCAAATTCCAAGGTTCTGGTCGATTCTAATGAGTCCTCTTGTGAACCACGTCAAAATTGATGCATCTCCACTGAACAGCGTTGGCTTTGAGGAAACAAAATATGTTGTCAATGAAAACATTCTAGCCAACTCTTCGTGGAAATTTAATATCCCCTCTCATAAAATCTTCTCAAGTTATCCTTTATAAGAAGGACATATTGCTATCTGCTCACTTCCTATGGCTATTCTGTGCTTTCAGGAATCTTGCAGATGAGCCTCTTGATATTGTATGTAGATAGGTTTTTGTAAGGGGACTAAAAATAAACTTTATTCAGAGGCAGCATTCCTGTCGACGGTGATTATCATTATCATTTTAAACCTTATGGTCATTATAATCCACTGGGGAAGTCAGAGAAGGCAAATTATTCTGATGGTTCTTGGCGTGGAGAAGAGAGAGAGACAGAATGCGGGATAAGTTTATGGGCTATATTGCCCACTATAGGAGTCACATTTGCATTCATGAGGGTGAAATCCTAGCCCCATTGAAGGCAGTAAGAATTTTGCCATTGACTTTAATAAGGTCAGGGCATTTATAACAAATTGCTTCCTTGGAGAGGGAGGTGAGGCAATGTGAATGAAGTCAGCATGGTTGGGCCCATCCCCTGAGGTGAAAACAGGAAGGGATTTTGCCCCCATAACCTGTATCTTTCTCAGGAGACTTTTGGAACCCAGAAGCTTTTGTGACTGCATTTGCATTATAGCATCAGAGACCTCTCAGCCTCTGACTTCCAAGGGAACACGACTCGCCATTGCCAAGGCTCCCTTCCCTGCGGCTCCCCTAGAATGTTCCAGAGGGCGGGCATTTCTACCCCACAGATGGGAAAGAGAGTATCGGGGTGAGAGAGTTTTAAGCCTGGGTCCACCATTGGAGCCAGACTTGCAAAAGTGCCCAGCCCGTTGGGCATGGAGCTGTTCCGAAATCTGACCCCAAACTTCTCAGGGGAGCTGCAGAGTGTAGAATACTTACAAATCTGGCCCTGCCTTCCCTGCTGAAACTCTGTGCACTTTGTTTGAGGGGATTTCCCCCAGCGCAATGTAGCCAAACCTCCCCTGCTCTATTTTGCCTGCTGTGGGGGACCTATGGAAAAGATACGATGCCGTCAAAGTCAGGTCCCTCCTCTGACTTGAAGCTGTGAGTAGGTAATTGGCATAAGGTGTGTACAGTGCGCAATAACTCCATTATAATCCCTTGTATTTTAAAAAAATTATCCCATTCAATCTCTTGGCACAAATCCCATCTTCCTATTAGGCCTGCTCCTTCTGAAAGCCCCATACAGTTTCACACTGAACTCAGTTAGCATTGATTTATACTGCAGTACATGGGATAGGAGCTTTGTACCCAAAGGGAATTAACATCAATACATAAGAATGGCCATTTTGAGTCAGACCACAGGTCCATCTAGGGCAGGAGTTTTCAGACATTGAGTCGTGGCTTTTAAGGTGTGATGGGGTGTCCCAGCCCCATACTGACCAAGTGAAGGCTGACCAGGCCTGCTGGGCTGAGAAGGCCCCTTCCCTGAGGCCCTGCTGGGCATGCTCCAAGTGCAGGGCTGGTATAAAGGCCAGAGCAGCAGCTCAGTTGGGGCTGACCGCTGAAGGGGAAGGAGCTCCCACCAGACTACAGGAACAGCCAGAGCTGCATCCTTCACACTAACTGTGGCTTACAGCTACCCTAGCCCCCATCGCGCCACCAGCGGCTACCATGCCTCACAGCACCACCGCACCCGATGATGACGCTGCGCCAGTCGCTGGACCAGCAGCTGAACCAGACGCCATGGAGGGGGTAGGAAGTAGCGCAGGGCAGGGAGCAGGAGAAACCCCTAAAGGCTCAGTACGTTTCAGGGAGGATTCCCCACCGAGCCAGTGGTGGGAACCACCCACCACTGATAGGGCCCTGGGCTAGGGTCTGGTGGAGAGGGAGGGCCCAGATCCTCCTCCCCCCCACACACCATATTGAACTCCAATACAGGGGCAATTAGAGACTCGGCCGCTGCGCCATATTGAACCCCGGCAGGGGGCGATTAGAGATTCGGCCGCTGGGCCATCGTGACCCTAAGGCCTGGGGCGTGTGCAGCCCTGTGACACAAGGATAAACTGCTGCCTGGCCATGAGATGTTTTGTTTACCTGAGCATGCACAGGCACGGCAACTCGCAGCTCCCAGTGGCTGTGGTTCACCATTCCTGGCCAATGGGAGCTGCAGGAACTGCTTCCCACAGCTCCCATTGGCCAGGAATGGAGTACTGTGGCCACTGGGTGCTGGGAGTGGCCATGCTTGTGAGCACTCAGGTAAACAAAGTGTCTCGCAGCCGGCTATTAGCTTACTCTTACAAGCTGTGACCAAAGTTTGAAAACCTCTGATCTAGGGTATCCTGACTTCTGAGAGTGGCCAATTCCAAGTGCCTGAGAGGAGACTGAGCTGAACCTGTAACCATCAAGTGATCCCTCCCCTGCCCCCCATTCCCATTTACTTTCTGGCAAACAGAAGCTAGCGACGCTATCCCTGCCCATCCTGGCTCATAGACATTGATTGATCTATCCTCCATTAATGTGTCTAGGTCTTTTATGAACCTGGTTATAGTTTTGGTCTTCACAGAATCCTCTGGCAGGGAGTTCCACAGATTGACTGTGTGGTGTAAAGAAATACCTCCTTTTGCTTGTGTTAAAACTGCTGCATATTAATTTCATTTGGTGACCCCTAGGATCTCTTACTGCTGTGCTGACACATCCCTGGTACCATTAATGTAGTTACACAGTTGTCAGGGAGAGCAAGTTTGCGACCAACAGCTGGTATCTGATGATCTAGAAGTTCTGTATCCTAGCTTTTGAGAAATTAGGGTATGTTAACTAGCTGATGGTAACAGGAGTCTGTAGACAGTGTGTCACGCATACATATTATTCAGCCCAGTTAGATTAATTTGAGGCTTAGGTCTTTATCCAGAACAGCTGTTGCAAGAATAATTAAATTATAAAAAGACAACACAAAAAAGTATTTCCATTTTAATTTCCTAGCTTTCTTTACGTGTCCGTGTTGACTATACTGACCACACATGTTACAGTTTGCTGATACAGGGATCCCATTAAAGGATTGTACAAAATGCCTATTCTCTCCAACAAAACACGTTTTTGTTTAAATTTGCCTTCTAGCACTTTTAAGTGAGCAACACACACCACACACTATTTCTGGATAATAATGAAAATGTTACTTGATGTCTCTCTTCCCCTCCATCCCCCATGTCTTTACTCAATTGCTTTGTCTATGGCTTTCTTTCCTGAGCAAAGACTTCAAGACGTTCTACACCTAACATGCTCACCTAGCTACCTCTGTCAGTTTTTTACAGTTTCTTTTATGTTGGAATGATTAATATATGGAGGGGGAGGGGAATCATCAAGGGGTGTAAATTGTCAGTGATCCATTGAAGACAATGGCAAGGATCAGTCGAGGGAGCTAGGAGAGCTCAGGGGTTGCCCCTTGGTCTTACGTTAGTTGAAAGATCTACAAGAAAATGGATGCATTGGACACTGGCACTGCCATACGTAGTCTAATGATCTGATTTTTGTGCATTTTGTTCATTGTGCATAGAAGTCGCACAGTGAGTGGGTAGGTTGCAATTCACTCCTGGCTAGAGAGCTTGCACTAGTTCTATGCACCACTGCAGTCCCACTTAAAACCTCAGACAGCTTCAGTGTTGCCTGGGGCTTGTGCTGTCTTCTCTGCACAGGAAGGAACCTCAGCTCTTGAGTAAAATATATAAAACCACTCTTGTATGAGAAGCAGAATCCTTATTCTCAGGCTGGTTTTGTTGATCACTCTATTACAAGTTTAGGGGCTGTTGCCATCCAGGTTCCCTCTAATTTGTTTTCATCCATGTGTGGAATAACTTTTGTTATGTGCACCAAGGCATGTGCTGACGTGCACTGCTAGTAGAAACTGATGCTACTGGCTATGAGCCCTGTGAGCACTTTGCTTATCAGCTGGGTGGCATTTTAATCTCTCTTTGGTGGCCACTCAGCTTATAGGGAACACTGGTTGTCATTCATCTCCTTTGTGTGATTGTGGGGAGGTATTTAGGGGAAACAAAAGGTTGGTTTTTGTGGTGCAACATGGTGGCCATTTCTGAAATTTGAGTGGTGCTGGTGAACAGTCCGTTTATACAAAAATAAAGTGTTAGATCGCAGCTCTTTCACATCTGAAAGCCTTTTTTTGTTCTCTGTCTACCTTCAGGGTTTTTATTCCCTGCGTTTTTCTTCTGCTTCTATGTAGAGGTTTCAATATTTTGCCAAGAAAGAAGCTCTCCTTACTGAGTCTCCTCAAGACACTTCTATCCTTACAAGGTACCCTCCCTCCCATTTTATTCAGTTTTTAATTAGGCTTCAGGATGGACACACAGTGCAAACTCTGCTTTCATCTGGGCACTCTGGTGCCATGAAATATTACAGGAAGTAAATAACTGCCAGAAAGTAAATAAGTCACCAGCTCTGCAGAAGCAGAGAGCTGCTTTGAAATATTCTTTTTCAAAGATGTCGAGCGACAGTGAGAAATGGTGAGACAGGCAAAAGATTCCCGAGGAAAAGGGTAAACACAATTATTAATTCATTAGTCTGACACACTTCACTGAGGCTCTGATAACATTCCATTAGACTTATTTTAGAGAATGTACAATCAGGCTTTCTTTTAATTGTGTTTTCTGGAAAGAAGTCTGTGTGGGATCCATTCCTGCAGTGTTTGAATTGAGACCTTGCCATTCCCATGAGCTTCCAAACACAGGGATGAATTCAACCTGGGTTTAAGTTGCTGCAATGCCACCAAAGCCTACCCCCAGCTGACAAATGTTGACAGATCATTAGGTCTGAACTTGCCCGTCATTTTTTAACCATTATTTTCTAAAAACCTATTGGCTTGGCTCTCTGTCTCTGGGCTCCTTGCATGTTCAGTCAAGAGACTGTTTCTGTTTCTCTCATTGGCATGAATGAGAATTGCCCCCACCCGAATTCTGGAATTGGGAGACTTTCTGATCCTTCCCCGTCCATCCGTAAAAGTCATTGGATTGATATGGATAAAACGGTGTCCAGAAACCCATGAAGGAAGGGAACCATCTTGCATTTAATTTAAACCCTGTCCAATTTTACATTCCATATCAAAAGCATCATTACAACAAACAATCCTGATCAGTATATAAAACCATTGGAATCAACTTCCTTCTTGAAATCAATGGGCCAGCTCCTCGATGGGCTATTTTCACTGACTTAAGTGGTGCGAATGTCACTTACACCAGCTGAAAATCTAGCCCATACAACACACTTGACAGGGCTGGTCCAATCCCATTCTGACAAAGACCTTGCCTTTCTTTGTTCAATGGCACTAGTCACACACACTTTATGGCTCCTGGAAGCTGAATGAAATTGACCCTCCATGGAATTGAATAACTGCATTCTCTCCCCACATCCTCTTCAGTTTCAGGGACTTTCTACAACATCTTAGCAGGAAAGTGAATCCCGGCACTGTAAAGATTTCCCCCTTGGCCTTGTTGACACCTTTCAGGCACCAGTATGGAGGCTGGTTACAACAATTTATAGAGTATTGTGACAGACCCAGACCAGCTGGCTGCTGTACACTCATGGAGGGAAGACATGCTGAGGTCTGGGTGAACTGCTTTCTCTTCCCTGAGTAAACAGGGCCCAGCCTAGTGCAGGATAATCAGGTAGACATCTGGGGTGAATTAGAGCTTGCTGGAAGCTACAGACTAATTAGATACCTGAAGCTCATTAAGACCTGTGAAGCTGCTTTAAAAGGTTCCTCTGCCCCAGGTAAGGAAGGGGGAAGGAAAAGAGTGAAGGACACGAAGAACTTGGGGGGGGGGGGGGGGGGGGGAGAAGAGGTGTGAGCGGAGTACTGATGAGCAGGTACCAGAGGAAAGGTGCTGGGAGGGATCATTTGAGGAATCTGCCCAGGGAAAAGCTGCTAGATTGGGAGTAGTAGTAACCCTACCTATTGCTACTGCCTTAGGGTTCCTGGACCGGAACCCAGAGTAGCGGGAGGGACCGAGCTCTTCCCAAGACCTCCCCACCACATCAGAGTCTGCCCCTGAGTAGGGAGACCAGGACTCCAGGGCTATGTCTACACTTGCGGCTTCTTGTGCCAGAAATATGCAAATGAGGCTAAGTGTGGACTATTGCTGAACCTCATTTGCATACCTAATGAGCTGCCATTTTTGCAGACGAGGGTCTTGTGCCAGAAGGAGCTGTCTACCCTGCCCTTTCCTGCGAAATGCCATTATTCCTGAAAATAATTGGCGTAACGGCATTGTGCAAGAGGGGTTTTCTTGCACAAGAAGGGGCAGTGTAGACAGCTCCTTCTGGAGCAAGAGCCTCTTCTGCAAAAATGGCAGTTCATTAGGTATGCAAATGAAGCTCAGCAATATTCCATGCTTAGCCTCATTTGCATATTTCTGGTGCAAGAAGCCACGAGTGTAGACATAGCCCAGAGGGGTTTTTACCCCAAAACTACGAACTAGCCTGTGATAGAGAGAGAGGCCGTGTGGAGGGCCCCAGCCTCTGAGGCTAACACTATCCACCAGTAGCATGAGACCCAGGGGGAGCGGACAGAGCTGTGCCACAGTATACAGTTGAAATGCATACAATCAGCGAGGCAGACATCTGTTCTGTGTAGCAGATGGTGAGAGTCTTGTTAGATGAAAGAAGGGCACAAAATGGGATACAATGTCTTAGGTGCCACTGACATCAATGGGAATTAATCTATTTACACCAGTTGAGGACTTGGCCCGAAGTTGCTATTTGGAACCTTCATTGTAAATTTCCTGGTATTCTAGTGTTGAGGGTTATTTAAATTACAAATGTGACTAATTTCAAAAGCTACGTTCCCAAATTACTTTCACAAATTATGTATTCCATCCCATCCAGCTCATTTAGCAATTTAGGCTGCATGACTAAATTACAAATATGCCATTTCGGAGCTGGGGTAATACTGTGAATTCCTTAATTTGATTCAGGTGTTTTGCATGCAGGAAAATGCAACCACTTAAGAAGCACAAAGCCTAGTATCTGATCTATTTGAGGTCCCCCCTGCAAATTATAAACTCTGACAGGGTCAGGCCAGATGGCTACGGAAGAGTGATAGAAGACAAGTACATTAATCCTGGTTTAAACAGTTCCTTTTTCTTTGGGTAAGGTAACAGAGGCTACTCCAGAGCAATCAAACTACCTAGAGTCAATCAGGAATTTACTAGAACCAATTAAGACAGGCTAATCAGGGTATCTGGAGCCAATTAATAACCAGCCAGTACTGGTTAAAAAGACTTCCCTTCAGTTAGGTCAGAGGGTGCAAAGAAGCTGGGATAAGATTTTCTGCTGGAGGACAGGAAGGCACAAATGCTATCAGGTAGCAGGAGGAAACGTTTTGCGGTAAGAATAAAGAAGGTGCTGTGGAGGGCCATGAGGAATTAGCTTAGGGAATTGTAGCTGTCATGCTGCTGGTTCAGGAGCTGTTGTAGACAGTTGCTTTCCACCAGGGCTAAAAGCCAGAGTAGGGGAGTAGAGAGAGAGTCTGGGGTCCCCCTACCCTTCCAACTCCCTATATACCATGGTAGAATCATAGGACTGGAAGGGACCTCAAGAGGTCATTGAGTCCAGCCCCCCGCCCTCAAGGCAGGATCAAGCTCCATCTACAGCATCCCTGACAGATGTCTATCTAACCTGTTCTTAAATATCTCCAGAGAGGGAGATTCTACCACCTCCCTTGGCAATTTATTCCAATATTTGAACACCCTGACAGTTAGGAATTTTTTCCTAATGTCCAATCTAAACCTCCCCTGCTGCACTTTAAGCCCATTACTCCTTGTCCTGTCCTCAGAAACCAAGAGGAACAAATTTTCTCCTTCCTCCTTGTGACACCCTTTTAGATATTTGAAAACCGCTATCATGTCCCCCCTTAATCTTCTTTTTTCCAAACTAAACAAGCCCAGTTCACGAAGCCTGGCTTCATAGGTCATGTTCTCTAGACCTTTAATCATTCTTGTCGCTCTTCTCTGTACCCTTTCCAATTTCTCCACATCTTTCTTGAAATGTGGCGCCCAGAACTGGACACAGTACTCCAGCTGAGGCCTAACTAGTGCAGAGTAGAGCGGCAGAATGACTTCGAGTTTTGCTTACAACACACCTGTTGATACAATTGACCTGGACAGTGCGATGCACCAGATGGGAAGGACTGCTTTGGAAAGGGGTCTGGTCAGTCCCTGACCCATGAGACAGGACAGCAGCAACTACAGGCATAGTTTTCAGGGATAGTCTTAGGATTTATGGAGATGTGACTTTTTTTTTTAATAATCTTTAGCAGCACACTAATGAAACCGTTTTAAAGCAAATTTTAAATGAAGATACTGCACGACTAACACAGTAAGTTCAGAAACTGACAGCATATTCCTGGAGTTTTCAAATGCCTGCTAAATGGCTTCATTACCACTTGAATGGCTCTTTCACAGATTCAGTTTTCTGCTAAGAGGTCTGGCAGGCTTTTTCACTTTAAGTTAACTAGATCCTCTCTGGAGAAAGCAGAGCCACAGAACAGGTGTAGGAAGAGGTGGGTGGACACTAAGACCTAATGGTGCCCCAAATTTCCAGTTGCCCTACGCAGCTGCATGTTCGGTGTATGGGTACGAATGGCTCTGATGGTTTTCTTCTCTTCCCCATCCCCCCCTCCCCCCATGCTGGCCAATGATGAAGATGGCTAAGCAAACATCAATTTGTGCCCCAGGGAAAGTATCTAAACTGAGGCCTGCCATGAGCCTGTGAGGCGAGCAGTCCGCCCAAAAGCGCAGGACCCACTGAAGCAGAGATGGAACATTGTCACAAGACATTGAATAAATGCATGCGTTCTGCAGCTCAGACTTATCCTCTGCAATTTAAACTCTGATCTAGTTTAGACATCACAAAAAGGAATCTTTCTAATGCTTTTTCACATTAGCTTTTTATCTTGAAACACCGTGTCATAATAGCTGAAGAATAAAGAATTTGCGATGCGTATCCTGCATTATGAATCCTGCTTTTGACAGGTAAGTGCTATATATACTCTGTCTATCTATAAATAAATAAATACAAGGCTATGAGTGTTTCTCCTCCTCTATTCTTTAAGCTTCTGTTGTACCATGGAAAGAATGCACCATCTCGGTGCTCAGTATGTTGATCTTGTCTCGAGTTTCTCGTGGACGCAAGGCTAAATTCTACTTTCTGTTACACCACAGCAGCTTGGTCGACTGAGCTAGGGTTGTACCATGATGGGGGTTATATCATATTGCCATCTCTCTGTGTTCCTACACTAGTTCTGTTTCCCACCATATTGAATTCAAGTCTCTTCCCTTCTTACATATTGACTCTTATTGACTAGAAGGTGTAGCCAATTGTTTGATGTCAGTTGGCATGCATTCTTAAAAATGTTGAAGGGACCCAGTAACTGAACACAGTCAAATTGACTGACTGTCTAGAGACAAAGTAGAATGATATGAAAAGGAGACCTAGATTTCTTCCATCTGGGAAAGATGTCATTCTCACGGGTTGTTTGCCTTACCCAGAAAGCATGTTTCAAAGACAGACATTTCAGTATTTATAGGATGGTTTTACAAATTATGAAACTCTTTATACATCACTAAAATCCAACTTGATAGTATGTAATGCTTTTATTCATTTGTTGTTTTGTTCCATATATTTTTGGTCTCTGTTTAAGATACTACGGTCCAAACCACTGCCTGTAAAGGTACATACTGGTTAGAAAAGAACAGGTGACCCAGAAGCTGATGGAGTAGACGGGCTTCTTTATTGCAGATACTTGTTACGCCTCAGGCCCCAAAACCCTGGTCCGAGTGAGCAACAAATTAATCACAGGCACACTCTTTTATCCAAGTTAGTATGTAAATACGTGTTTCTATTACAACTCCCCTAAAGCAAGGTCTACATTAAACCTGGAAGCTCGGCTTAAGGTACGCATCTCCAGTTACGTAGAATACATAGCTGGAGTCTGCTTACCTTAAGCTGAACTTGGCAGTGTCTCCACAGCAGGAAGCCAATGGGAGTAAACACTCTCATCTGCTTCTCTTACTCCTCACAACTGTGAGGAGTACATTCACTGGCTGGAGCTGCCCTCAGCATTTGATTTGTGGTTCTGTACTAGACCCACTAAATCAAATGCCAGAACATCGATCTCCAGCGCAGCGAATGAAGACGTATTCTTAGCCCCTTATTTAGTAACATGAATACCCATATAATGCATAATAATAACCCACCTCTATTTACTGTTCACAGCATATTTAGCTGAAGTATACATTTCTTACATCACAAACTTCCTGATTCAGCAGTTTTCATGGGGTGGAGGGGTGGGGGGAAGGAGATGTGAACCTGAATGTATTTCAGAGCAAGTGGGAAAGGAGGGGAGAAAGGGAAGATATCAAGGAGTTATACACAGTGGCATTCATTAGAAGTTATTTTCTTGGTGCAGCTGCACACTTCCATCTACCCTAACAAGCAGGAAGGGAAAGGGTAGCAAACTTTGTCTATCACGCAGAAGAAATAGTGCTGTCTTTGCCATTCTTCCATATACCAGGGTAACAGTTACCCAGGTTATGTCTTGAGTTTGACAGATTTTGTATTTGCTAGTGCCAAAGCTGACTTCATCTTTACAAAGTATTGTGGGATACTAAGCATGAAAGAACAAGAGCAATTAAATGGTATTCTGCTTAAAAGCGTTGTGCTCATGTTATATGTTATGTACACCATGTTAATATGTGCTACACAAGATGTATAACATACACATTAATTAACACTCTCCTCTTTTCTGCTTCCTGATCTGCCCATGGTACTGGCCTCATTAACCAGAACCAAGTCCCTTGGTTTGAACTAACATTACTCCTCAAAATATGAGGAGTAATGTTAGTTTGAACCAACGTGTCCCGGCGCGCACTTGCACTTTCGAATCAGCTGTTGAGCGGAGTAACGTGCCGGCGAGATCATGCTAATGAAGCGCAGGATATTTAAATCCCTACTTCATTAGCACGTTCGGTCGCCTATATTTGCATCCCTAGCTCGAACTAGGGAGCAAGTGTAGACGTACCCTAAGGTGCCACAGAAATATTAAACCCCTTCTATCAAGGCCCTCTCCCCACTGCATATATTGTTACGAATCACCTGCTTCTCTTTTGTGTTTACCATTTAATAAATTTGGAGGGGTAGCCTAGTTAGACTGTAGCTAGAAAAACTTAAACAACGAATAGTCTAGTAGCACCTTAAAGACTAACAAAACATGTAGATGGTATGAGCTTTCACGGACAAAACCCACTTGTTAGTCCTCGTGTATTTCTTCAAGTTTTCTTTAGCATTGCCTCTTTGTTTACCCTCATGTAACATTCCCCAAAAGGTTTCCCCATTTCAGCCCACTCAGACCATTTAGGAAGACAACCATTTCTAGCATATACCACTCTGGAATTTTCTGCATTATTCATTGACTTCAACTTGAGACTAATTGTTCTGGACATTTTACATAATATTTCCAATGTCACCATAAGCTTTTTCCATTTACCAGGAGTTTTTTTTTTTTTAAAAAGGAAGACGTAAGCACAGATTCTTCTTTATTTATTTCTTTGTTTTTATGGCCAGAAGGGACCATCATGATCATTTAGTCTGACACCCTGCCTAACACAGGCCAGGGAATCTTATCCAGTAATTTCTACAGCAAGAGGGTTAAGCTACAGTGTGCCTTTGCAAGAGATCCAATATTAATTTAAAGATTGCAAGTAATAGAGAATGCACCATGTCCTTACATAGGTTGTTCCAATGGTTAGTTATCTTCACTGTTTTATCAAGTTATCTTCACAGATTACTTGTAATCTGAATTGCCTGGTTTTATCAAACCATTGAGTGTCACTATATTGCCCTCTGCTAGATTAAAGAGCTAACTATTATTGTAAATTTGTAGACTGGGATCAAGTTAGCTAAACTAATGAGACTGAGCTTTTTTTAGAATGTTTTCTGCCTTTTCCAGTTAGTCAACATAGACTCATAGACTTTAAGGTCAGAAGGGACCACCATGATCATCTAGTCTGACCCCCTGCACAGTGCAGGCCACAGAATCTCACCCACCCCCTCCTAGAATAATCCTCTCACCTATATCTCAGATATTGAAGCCTTCAAATACGTTGAAGACCCCAAGATGCAGAGAATCCTTCAGCTGTGATCTGTACCCCATGCTACAGAAGAAGGTGAAAAACCTCCAGGGCCTCTGCCAATCTACTCTGGAGGAAAATTCCTTCCCGAACCCAAATATGGCGATCAGCTAAACCCTGAGCATGTGGGCAAGACTCACCAGCCAGACACCCAGAAAGTTCTCTATAGTAACTCCTATCATCCGTCGATTGACCTATTTGCCACTGATAATGAATGGTCAATTAGTTACCAAGATCATGTTATCTCATCAAACCATCCCCTTCATAAACCCATCTAGTTTAAACATCTTTGAAGTGTGAATATTCCAGAAAGTTTCACTGATACTACATGCAGAATTAACTCACCTTCCAACTCCTACTTCATACTCCCGTTTGTTCTTGTAGTTCCCTGTGCAAAGCTGTAGCTCACAAAACTGGCTGTGGCCCCCAAGTCTTTCTCTGAGTTTTAAAGACTCACTCTGCCATCTTAAAAAACAATTGACATTCTTGGTTCATAGGTCTGATCTTGCATTTGGTGGCATTAAAATGCCTATTAATTCAGATCAGTCTGTTTAACTATTGTTATTGACCACACCATCAACTTTTGTGTCATTTACAAGTTTTATAAATGAGTATTTTTATTCCAGTCATTAATAGAGATGTTCCTGATGCATTTAAAGATGTTCTCCTTAATACTACTGCTTGCTGATTTGTTTTCATTAATACCTGCAACTTCCCATTCCATCACTGCATTTAGTAAGAGATGACTTGTCCTCATCCCTATAAGGTTCCCCTTTCTATTTATTTTATTGTTTGTTATTGCTGCTTGCATCTTCTCTGTGAACCAGGATGATATTTTAATAATCCTTTTTCATGTCTGTGGAATTGGAGGTGGATGGCAGAGAGAATCAAATAAAATATACTTAATTCCCAATTATTTATCACATTTTTATATTTAAATGTTTCTTAACTGTTTTTTCATTTTTCCCCCCCAAAAGCCTCAAGTGTATGTGTTTGTACTAAGAACAATTAGAACACGATGACTTATACCTAGGCAATCATCAGATTTTAGTTCAGTGAGCAATTCACCTTCATCCATCAGAATGAGATCAAATATAAAACTACTATGAGTTGGCTATAATGCTTGTTATGTTAAAGTCATCGTTTCTCTCTCTTCTGCTTTAAAAAAAAAAAGACAGTTGTTTGCTATTCTCCATGCACAACCTCTCATGCATTAATGGTGGAGGTCTCTTTATCTAAAGTGCTTATCTGGGGCCCTTCATACCTCACAGTCTTTAATGCATTTATCTGCATGATGCATGTGTGGGGGATGACAGGGCTATTATCCCCTTGGTACAGCTGGGGAACAGAGGCCCAGAGGGACAAAATGATTTGCCCAAGGTCACACAAGGAAGTCTGTTGCTGAGCAGGGAATTGAACAGGCTACAGCCCTAACCATTGGGACATTGAATTTGGGTTGCTTAAGCATTTATATCATGGGCTATGCTTTCTATGCTGTTCCTTTATCAACGTTCCTCCAGGGGGCTGAGATGTTGTACAAATTGCCAGTGTTGGTGTGGAGCTATTATTAAAACAGCTAATCTGTCTGTACCAGTGGGGGGCAATCTGCAGCCTACAGGCAACATGAGGCCCATCAGGTCCGTGGTCCGTGAGACATTTTGTTTACTATTGCTAGATTCCACTGGTTTCTGCATAGTCTCTTTTCAGTGTTACTAAAGTGACATGCATGTAAACCAAGGGTACATGCGGTGAGGTGCATGCTGATTGCACACAACACTGACTGTGAGAGCCAAGTGCTTCCTCTGCAGCCAATCCAAGCGCTGCTATGGTTCAATTGGCATATCCCACAATTTCCAGGTGTACCGGCGCAGTTAGCAAAACTACCCTGTCCCAGGAGACTGTCTTGGTTACAACACTCTTGTGGCCCACTGAGATAAAGCTGGTCCACTCATGCAATCCACTCACTAGCCTAAGATGCCCATTGCTGCTCTGTACCGTGTATATCTCCATGTTCCAAATGCTGCTTCCTGACACATCTGAGCATTTAAAATATTATTTTACTCTTGCTGAATGTACTGGAAATATGTCCATGGATTTATTGGGGGAAAATAGTGAGCATAGAAATTTCTCCCTTGCTGCCTTCTCTCCCCCTTTAATATCAAATGGTACGTTCCAACCTTTCACTCTTCATATAGACGAACTTCTATTATTTTTCAGGGATAAGGCATTGAGGGCTCTGCTATCCACCCTGTTCCTCACTGAACAGTCAGGCTAGGTTGGTGCTGGAAATGCTTTGCTCCTCTCAATGTCATTGAAAGGAGGCCGCCCAATGTGAACTTTCCCTGCAGTCGTTCCAATCACTCAGACAAGCTTTAGCTCACTCCTGACCATAACCAACCTTTGCTGATGGGATAGTTCCCTTCAGCTAAGACCCTTTCCGACCATCCTCTTTCTGTCCTGAGGTAGAAGAGACCTGCTTAGTGGTATGAAGTCCCCTGGATGTGGGAGTTCTATTGTCTATTTGTCTCCTCAGGCAAGATGCCCATAACAGCTATCTCCTTTCCAAACAGATGTATTCACAGCTTTGGCAGGATTTTGAAGCTAATGTAATTCTATCTTCTGAGTCTGAAATTAGGCCCTTAGGTGGTTTGGTTTTTTTTACTAGACACCGGTGATATTCAGATTCTGTTATGCCCTTGACTCGAGACTTTCAATATCCACAGAACTATAACCAACATTTTATCTGATATTTTAAAAATGTACAATAACTACTTTTGGGAGCACTCATGATTTTCTCTAGAATACTCTTCCTGTCATACCCCATCTTGCATCTAACACTTGCTCCAGTTTGGGTTTCTTTTGTCTATTGAGGACAATTGTACTAAGAATGATATCTTTTGGTTAGAAACATTTTTCACTCTTGAATATTAGGGAGGCTATAAGGTATAGCAAAAGGGTAATATCCTTTTAGGCCATTCAAATGGTTTGTGAGCTCTTTTCAGTGGGTTTCCTCAGGGTGTATGATTTTGAAAGTGCTAGAAACTAATCCAGTGTAGCAATGTGTATGGAGGTAGGCCTGCTTTGTTTAGATATATTTAGTAAACATGGTTATTTGGAAGTCAGCTCTCCCTATGTTATGTAATGAAGGTAATATGCATAACATTCTGATTTTTTTTACAAATTATCATTGTTTACAATAGTGCCTAAGGGTACGTCTATAGAACAGCATTATTTTGGAATAACTGGCATTATTTCAAAATAACAAAATGTGTGTCTGCACAGCAAGCTGTTATTTCAAAATGTCGAGATGGAGGATGACTTACTCTGACTTCTGTAACCCTCATTTCATGTGGAGTAAGGGAAGTCGAAGGAAGAGTGTTCCTCCTTCAATTTCCTGCTGGGTAGACAGCTTAATTTGGCTTTTGGTGCTATTTTGATGTCAGCCATGCAATTGATGTAGCTGCAGTTGCATAGCTTAATTCGACTTTTGCCCTGCAGTGTAGATGTGCCCTTAGGCTGTGGTATTGTGAATGTTTAGATGCATTATTCAGGAGACATAACAAGGCATTAAGGTGTGTGTAAACAGGAAATAAAGTCAATCTTGTATTGAGTCCGACTGTGTGAAGTGAGGTCATGTGGTGCTTAAGGAAGCAAACCGGTCTTACTGAGGACGCAGCCTTAGCATCACTGTCCCTTACTTTCCTATCCTTAATCCATGTTACGGTGAGTCCAGACTGAAAAAAAGGTGAAAAAGTGTGAGAGAGCAGGACAGTGTTGTAGAACAGCAGAGAGATGTTTGTTCTAAACACCACCCCAGCAGAGTTCAGTCCTCAGTACCATGAGAGTTGAATACAGATGCCAAAGGTCTGATCAAGCATCTTGCTTAGATCTGCAATCAATCAGGGAAGAAGCCAATTAACACTCATCTCTATAGAATGGAAGCTACAGCAGAAGGTGCTGTCCTTTTCAGAAGCCTCACAACTACTTAAGTTGAAACTGGTTAAGTATTTCATGCCATGCCATGGGATTTTTTTATTTTTATTTTGAGACAGCTCAAGTTGATTTACAGAAGCACAGAAGAGTGAATCAGCACATCATTTCATAACAGCTCTGTACAACCTACCTGAACATTATGACCATGGAGAAATGAGCAAAGAACTTATCAGAAACAGGCTTTTATTGTAGGTCTGAAAGCCTGCAATTGTCAGACTCCAGAATGATCCTAACCTAATTCTAGAGAGAGCTTAAAAACATAGTACTCCAAAGTCATTATGTCGAAAAGCAACAGACTCTCATCAGAAATAACTTTGAGGAAAAACTACGAACTTAGAGAAGCCACAGACAAAAAGAGGAATATATCCCAGGCTGCCCAGAAACACTATTGGCCCAGCCCATGTACAAGCACAAAGGAATCCAGAGAGGGCTATGCTAACGTCACACACAAGGAATAGAAGAGCATGCAAGAATACCAATGAAATAGCAAATGCCTCTCAGCAAATGGCTTTGAAGCACTTCCTGTATGGAAATGTCTCAAACAAGGACATTGGCAGATAGCTACATAATCAAAGTACTTGGCAACAGGTGTTTTTGAAGAATAAAACCCCAAAGTCACGGAGATTGCATACCTTGGAGCCAAAGGAGAGGACCAAAAAGAACCACCATGGATCACCATAATTGCCTTAGGAGAGTATGAAATCAACTTTAAAAATGACAGCGGTGCTGATGTAACAAAGATTCCAGAATGATTTTATAAAAAGATGAAATCACTAATACTTCTACAACCAAAGCTACTAGAAGGCCCGGGAATAGCCCCATTAAATGTAAAGGAAAAAAAATCTTGGTTCCCTCTAAAAACTAAGGGGAAATAACATCCCAAGAAGTCAACGCTGTACATAGCCTTCATACTGCTCTACTTGACCACCTGTAATCACGTAGCTGTAGTCCTGGTTATAAGGATAAAATCAGTCACCATGCATCTGGAATCTGAGATCAGGAAGGAATTCACAAAATTATTTCAAAGACTGGGGCAACTAGAGAGAATGCCACGCACAATTTTTTCCAAAGGCATATGGATTGAGCCCTGAAGAACTACTATTTGGAAGGAAATTCAGGTCCACTCTAATATTCCTTCCTTGTCTAAACAGATTTTTCTAAGCTCAGCTGAGGATCGGGACAAAGGCTCATGGTGGGCAGAGGAAACGCTACAGAGATGTTCTTCAGAACACCTTGGTATTGATGCTGACACCTGGGAGAGGCAGGTGAAGGATCAGGTAACCTGGAGGATCACAATAAAAACTGGTGCCCAACACTTTTGAGATCAAACAATATCACCATGAAGAACAGAGAGCCCAATGGAAGGAGTGTGCTTGGGCCCATATTAGCTGCACTGGAGATGGAGACCTCATATGCATCCACTGCCAGAGAGTGTTCCTTGCCAGAATTGGCCTAATTTCTCATCTATGTATGTACTCATCAGTTATAGGCATCCGGGGGGAGGGGGAGATTCCTTCCAGTTATTAGTCTGATTTCTCAAGATTAGAGAAGACAGAAACTCTATATAAAATCCATCAGAAGAGGAACTTTGACAAGGGTCATAGTCAAATCCTTGAGAGTACTGAATTCAGGAGATCA
The DNA here is from genome assembly GCF_049634645.1 of Pelodiscus sinensis. Taxonomy (NCBI): domain Eukaryota; kingdom Metazoa; phylum Chordata; order Testudines; family Trionychidae; genus Pelodiscus; species Pelodiscus sinensis. Next base: position 36,781,863 of record NC_134723.1, on the reverse strand, counting down.
AATTTTCAAGAAAAGGGGACAGTGTGCCAAAACCACATGATGCTTCATTAGGAGGGTGTCTGAAGTAATCCTCTGTCAGAATGGGTGTCATCTTGTTGGTTCATCAGACTACTTTATCCCTCCCAGGTTTGTTCATGGTTTTTATGCTGATATGTCATTCCTATTGTGGAGTTCTTCAAAGAAAAATATGGCTAAAAGATAAGTTATCACCCTTGTGTGATGCACTATGTAGCTCACATTGGCACCAAAAGTGTTTAAATGGAGCTCTCTAGCTCCATTCAAGCATCTAGTATCATTTGGAAGGTAGGCCAGAAGCAACAGCAGATAAGAACCATATGGGAAAGGAGCTGGGTTGAGAGTATAGAGAGGAAGGGGCCGGAGGGAAAGAATTCTGCAGTTGCACTCTGGTTGCTAAAAGGAAGAGTCATGAGAGAGTTAGCCTGTGGGGAAACTGAGTGAAAGGACCTGAATGAAGACCAAGGTAAGAAGTCGTCCACGGAAGCAGCAAGGAGTCTAAAGGTGCAGACCTTAGCTGCTTGCTGCAAGGTTCCTGGACTGAAACTCGGAGATGGAGAGCCTGCTTCTCCTACTCGTCACTATGGTAACACCTGGCTCCAGGTAGAGAAGGACATTGGAACCAGGCCTCAAGAGAGTGTACTGGGAGGCATTGCTCCACATAAGAGCAGGAGGGCAACTATCCAGAGCCTGTGTAGAGTGAAGAATCAGCATTGTTTTGTTTTGAGTTGAGTTTACCGTGCTCTTTGTTTACCAGGAAAGGGATTAGAGAAAATGTAACCGGGGTGGAGGGGCAAACCAGGCGAAGAGCCAGGCGAAGAGGAGTAACTATCAGTGGAGGGTATACGGCAGGAGAGCTTGCTGTGCCACAAGGAGGCACTCTAAGCAGGAGTCCCCTCTCCTGCATGCTCCCCTTTTCCAAAAGGGAGTTGTGGTTTTAACTGTGGTGATTTAGAAACCTGAGTCAGGGTGGCCATTAAGGGTGCAACTAGTAAAAGGTAAGAGTCTGCACAAAGAGGAATAGAAAGAGTCTGACTGGAGTGTTTCTGCAAAGATGCTTTCTAGGTATACAAAAAGGGATGGACTCTGACTTAAGGAGCTTGCTATCAAGGATGGACAAGAACCCAGAAATGAGAGAAGGGGAACAAGTGGGATGTTCTGTGTGAATTAACACACTTACCTATAGGCAGAAGCAAACAGAAGATCTTAAAAGTTGAAAGGCGGGGGGTTCTTGGGATGAGTTTAGATGGGTCACGCAGTGCATTCATTTAAAAATAGATACCTGCTTCTGCTTGCTTCCTGTCATCCATCGATTCTCTATGTGCTAGGCCCTGCTGCCAGCTTTCCCCGTTACTCTAAACCGTCAATAGTCACCTCTACACAGTGCAAAGACAGGAGGAAATGCTGTCCTATCACAGGAATGTTTTATGTCCACTTTGCATCAGCACAAGGTGCAGGGCAAAAGGGGATTAAACCCCAAGTCTCCACGCTCCTATTTAAAAATGTTCAGTAGCTGGCTCTCGTGCTCCTGTTTCAATGCTAGGTAATAATATTTCTGAATGAATCAGAGGTGACTTAGAGTAACAACACCCACCGTCTGGATCCGATCTGGGTTATGGCCAACTCACTGAGGCTTACTTCTAAAGCAGTTATTTATAGATGCTCTTCTCCAGCTTGGCAGTCTCTTGTGAAAGTTTCTGAGCATCAGCTCTTCAAGCAATCAGCATAAAATTAAAATTTTCAGTGTTAATGGTGAGCAAATAGTTTTAAGGAAACGGCAAATCTTTCCTTGCACTTAATCTTTACATATTAATCGCCAATCTCTCTACTCTTCTATCATCATAAAATACTCAATCCCATTGTAAGAAGCCAAACATTTCACTTGCAAAACCAAAAGCAAATGCCGGTATAATTTCCTAGAAAGCCTCTCAAATTCATATTGTATTTAGGCTTAGAAGGCTTAGATTGTTATTGCTACATATTAGTTTCACCGTACACACACACACACACACACACACACACAAGCCACTCAAAAATATTTGCATTGATGACAACTGAATTTTTCACTTAAGTAAGCAAAATGGTATTTGAAACTTTGCATATGTTGACCTCAATAGCTATCAGTTTAAAAAAACAAAAACCTTTGAATTCTGCCAAGCCCAATTATGACTGGAAAATAAATAGTCCTTGAATGGCTATATTTCTTGAACAGAAGAAAAACAAAGATAGAAATGCTAGTTTTCCCACTCCTGTAATTAACATACCAGTTGCCCTATTCAACTTCAAGTGTGGGGCTTTTTTAAGACCCGATCCTGCAAAGTGATGCATGTGAGTAATTTTACTCATGCAAGTTGTTCCATTGACTACGTGTTGGAACAAAGCTATTCACATGCTTTTGCCTTTGCAGAATCGAGCACTTTTAAAAGTGTAGTTTCACCTCAACTTGTCATTAAAGAGAAACTTGAACCTGAAAAGCTTTTTAGCTCCCCCCAGTGGTGAAAAATATTTTGCACTGATAATTTGAAAATAAAATCTGAAGGAACTCTTCCAGCCCCTGATTCCGGCATAACAGACAAGAATGACCTACTTTCTTTGTCTTAAAGTTTAAAAATCTTAAATAAGAATTAATCACTTGACTGCAGGCAACGAGATGGCTATGTGTGAAGTCGCAATACAAACAAAGTCCCAAGCATGTACTGAGTGTGACCTTGAACTGAACGTTGTTTTATTAGGGGTGGAGTGGATGTGGGGGAGGTGGAATTGATTGCTGAATGCATCTTTCAAGATGCATTAGCCATGATTAGTCACTGCTTTTGTATTTTCCTTTGAACGTTATAGTTATCAAATGCAATATCCTTGATAAACTATCGCTTGTGAGGAGAAAATGAAAGAAGCCTTAAGATACAGATGAAACAAAAAACAGGACGATGTAGCACTTTAAAGACTAACAAGATGGTTTATTAGGTGATGAGCTATTAGGCGATAAGCTCATCACCTAATAAACCATCTTGTTAGTCTTTAAAGTGCTACATGGTCCTGTTTTTTGTTTCAGCTACACCAGACTAACACGGCTACATTTCTATCACTATTGAGATATAGTGAAACTTCTCATGAAAAATGATCGTTTTAGGCTTGTGTGTGATCTTCCATGTCAACTAACTACTGCTGTGTGCTTCAAGGGTCAGCTGTGTTAATCGTGGGATCATACCCTTCATTATCCTGACCACTTACTTATACCTTTTGAGAAGTGTCCCTTCCAGAAAAGTCATAGAGGATTCATGGGCAATGGGTGACCCCATGGCTTGGAGGCGAGCACCCCCCAGCCTTGCCCACCAGAGATCATGCTTCCCCCTCTCCCACTGTGTGGCCTACTATCCCCTGCCTACCCTCCTCCCACCCCACTCCTGCAATGTGGCTGCTGGCCCTGGCCCCCTCTATGCCCAGGGTAGCACCCCTGGCCCCAGAGCTCCGGGAAGCCAGCGAGTGTTGTGGCCACAGCCTTCCCCAGCTCCGGGGAGCCAGTGGGCAGCACAGCCCCAGCCTGCCCTATCCCTGGAGCTCTGGAGAGCTGGCCAGCAGGCATGGCACAGGGCCAGGCATGGGTGGGGCCAAGTGAAACAGTTTGGGAAGGCAATGCCTTCCCCTGCCTAGGATACTTGCTGCCCATGAGATAATTCAATTATTATTTGTTACTGCAACACGTAGACGCCTTAACTGAGATTAGGGCTGCAGTGTGCCAAATTCTGTACTAACATTGTGCAGGACTCAAGTTTGTAATCTATGTAGACAAAGAGTGGGAGGGAAAACAGAGACAATGAGAACTGAAGTGATTTGCCCAAGGTCATCACATAAGAGCTTTTTGCAGAGGTGGGAGGATAGGTGACTCCCTCCACAGTTGATTCAGGTTTTCTAAGGCCTATCTGGTGCCCTGACTCCTGTATTGAGCTGCACTGAGTGCAATAGGGATAAGAGCAACAGGGTTCTACAGAAGTTTGTGTAATAACTCAGATAACTTGATAATGCATGAGAACCAGTCTTTCGCCGTCCTGCAGTAGGGACATAATTTTCTGTTCATCGTAGAGCGCAAATTCAGAAAAGTTAGAGGGAAAGGTTATTTTTCCAGAGAATTCTTTGTCTTGATTGTTCTTGTGGCGAGTGACAAACCCATCCGACGCAAAGAATAAATTGGAATGGGGGCCAATAAAGCAAAGAACAAATAACTGTACATCACAAGATGAGATTATGGAGATAAAAGCAATTCATTTTAGAAAGAAATGCATTATAGGAAAATATACTGTAGCCCATGGATACTGTAGTCTGAGCCTGACCCCAGAAAGGTTAAAAACCCATTGCCTACATGGAATTTATATTCCCACTAAGCCCACATTTCATGAGGAGTTTGGGTTTGTTTAGTTTGCAGAAGAGAAGAGTGAGGGGGGATTTGATAGTAGCCTTCAATTTCCTGAAGGGAGGTTCCAAAGAGGATGGAGAGAGGCTGTCCACAGTAGTGACGGTTGGCAGAACAAGAAGCAATGGTCTCAAGTTACAGTGGGAGAGGTCTAGGTTGGACATTAGGTAAAACTATTTCACTAGGAGGGTGGTGAAGTACTGGGATGGGTTACCTAGGAAGGTGGTAGAATCTCCATCCCTGGAGGTTTTTAAGTCTCAGCTTGACAGGGCCCCAGCTGGGTTGATTTAGTTGGGATTGGTCTTGCCTTGAGCAGGGGGCTGGACTTGATGACCTCCTGAGATCTCTTCCAGCTCTATGATTCTATGAAACAAAGTGAAAACTAGCACAGAGAAGAATGCAAGGGCAGGAGGGTGCTAGCTATCTCCATAGATTCCTTCCCCCTTCTCTCCCCCCCCCCCCCGCCCCCCCCACGGTCATGTGGTGCCAACACTGAGCACAGATATCTACAAGAAACCAGAGTATTTCTTCAGTTGTTTTTGGGAAGGAGGGGAGGAAATTGTGATACACTACACTAATTTCTCATTAAAATTGTAGCTTATGAGTCACTTATTTTTAATTGGGATAGATTGTGAACTTCCCCACAGTGAAATAAATTCAGTGTTACACTGAGCAACCCCCTTTTTTTTCAACCCTAGCTACTGCAGAAATGTAGAGACCCAGTCAAGCTGAATTTTGACAGCTAGACCTTTGTTTTTTTTCTTGTCTATTTTATATCTTCTGGTTTCTATTAAAAGGGCATGTCAGATGCCTGACAGCCACAGTAATGGAAAGACCAGGCATGTGTTGGTAAAAAGGACACTTGTTCTAAAAGTTATTAGCGTCCTTGTTCAATTTGTGCATACGAATTCCGTGTGAGCAAACAAACGGGTGGAGCCACACCTGTGAATGATCAATGTAAACGAAGTGTCTCATGGCCCAACAGTGGATCATGCTGATCAGCTGCATGCCAAAGGTTGCTGACCTCGGCTCCAAACACACGCTCTTGAACTTTGTACTATGGAATTTCATCCTACTTCAAGGTCATCCAGAACATCGTATGAAATATGCTGATCCTTCTCTATATAGACAATATCTCCCAATTTTGTGTCATCAGCAAATTTCATCAGCACACTCCTACTTCATATGTCAAGACCATTAATAAAAATACTGAACAAGGATGAAGGTCTCAAGACTAGTTCTTGAACAACTCCACCAGTATCCTCTCTCCAGTCTGATAGTTCAACTGTCAGACAGCCTGCTGCCTTCATTGCTTTAGCTGGCTCCTTATTCAATTTACAATTCTTATATTAATACTTATCCTCCCTAATTAATTTCTCATGTCCTATAGGGTCCAGTGCTTTCCTGTAGTCCAGATATATTAGACCAGCTGCATTTCCCTTAAACTAAAAAATGTTTGTTTTCTCAAAGAAGGATTTCTGCTTAGTCTGACTAAACCCAGTGTTTCCATAGTATGTTGTCCCCTCAAATGCCTGAACAAACAAGGGATAAATGCATGTTAGACCCAAATCAGCAAGAGGATCAAATTGCATAATGCTTGGGATAGCTTAGTGATGAGACAGGTTTCAAACATGATGTTAGGTGTGGGGGGAAAAAAAGCACTTGAAATCATGTGGATAGGCGACTCCCTCCACAGTTGATTCAGATTTCTCCCAAATCTTTGTTCATGTTCCAAAATCTAAGTATTGTGTACAACTGGGATGCATCACAAATGAAAGGATTTGAAAGTAAGAGTATAGTTGGTGTAATAGAATAAATCTTGGGATAAGAATTTAAAGATGACCTCTTCAAGGACCAGATTGCAAATGGGAAATGAGGCCAGACCTGGCAAAACTAAACAATGCACATCTGATTTGGAACCAGAGTATAAAAAATACAAGTGAAAGTATCTTCCTTTGAGGAGAATAGAAGCTCCAGAATGGGGCCAAAAGCAGCACATTAATGCTTTCTAACTAGGAAGAATCAATAAGTGGATAACTTCACAACCCATAATATGCAGCTGCATGCTATTCCTTCAATGTAGTGTTTGGGCTAAGAGTAGTGAGGGTTTTAATCCAAGGATCTTCTGGCTAATTTCCTTGATTAAATCTTATCCTAGTATGAGATAATGCTAGACAAAATCCAGATTAGAGGTTCCTTGACAACTTACTTCTCAGGCATAAAGAAGTTTGGTCCTACTTGTCAACTATTTTTCTGCAAAGGACTCCAATAACATGCAATCCAAATTTGTAGCTAAGTTTTAAGATTCCGGTTTGGAATTTGAGTCCTGCTAAAGATATGTTGGACTGATTAGTGAGAGTAATATTCTAGATGATTTTGGTATCGTTTTCTCCTCATCTATTTCAATAGTGCTAACTGATGAAGGAAAAGAGGAAGGACAAGCCAGTTTCCAGATTATTGGAGTACCCATTTGAGTAGAAAGTTCTAGTTCATGTTCTCTGAAGATACAAAGGGTTAATAATAATAATTAATAATGCATGTTTTCTCTCTGGAATTTACATAATGACCTTTTTGTTCTACAAACAGATGAGCTGCAAAACAAAAGAGAAGGAAAATCACAAACCACACTCATCTCTGGTTTTGCAGCTCACCTTGAAGGGTTCCTTGACTCAGTGACTCTTGACCCTTAATGGATATTCCCTGTATACAAACAAGTTCTGGTTAAATATCCATTGACTTCAAAGGCCTTTGGATCATTCCCAAGGGTTATTACCTAGGCCCCATTCCTGCAACCACTCATTCACATGCTTACCTTTATGCACAGTGCTGGGTGTGCTCCTGTGCTTAAAAGCTACATGTGTGTTAAATGTTTGCAGACTCATGGCATGACCAGGTCTTTTGAGGCTCCCTGCTGGAGGCCTTGTGGTTCTACTGCACCATGCCCCAGAAAAGGATCAGTGAAGGCGCGTCCTTCAAGCCTGCCTTCATTGGTGGCTAGGAAGCAGCCACCCAGAGCACAGCAGGCTCAGATAAAAGGAGCCACAGGGTCGGAGCAGTTCAGTTCTTGGGACCATAGGAGCAAGGGAAGTATTCCTTTTGGGAAGCTGAAGGGAGAACCAGAAGACAGGTTCTGATGACTGGCATTTGTGAGGAAGAACTTCAGTCCTGAGGTAGGGAAGTGGCCCAAGGAATAGCAGCAGCAACTATTACAAGATGCAGCACATGGCTTTTATTTAGAGAGATCCACAGTAGCTGGTAGGTCCATGTCCCACTGCTGCCAGAATGGCCTTAACCCTGAGAAAGGGGTAAGGCTTGCTTAGAGGTCCAAGTGATGAGCAGGACTTGGTCTCTAGAGAGAAAGCCCTGGGGGCACTGCTCTGTAACAGGGCAGATTTATAGATGGCCCAGGAGGCAGACCTGGTGACGGGAGAGACGGGGGGGGGGGGGGGGGGGGGCGGTCCATGGTGGCGGTTGGAGCCTTGGATCCTCTAGAATTGTTCTGGTAGTGCTGCACCCAGTAGAGCCCCATGCCATGTACTCCAGCCAACTCTGATGGCTGGCAGGGAGGGAAAGGGTGGGAGGGGCAATGCACCATCTGGGCCTGCTTGCTCCTTCCACCTGAGGTCCCACCCCTTCTAGGCAGGCAGCCTCTCCCCCTCCATATTGCTCAGGGCCCCAGCAATCCTGGTGGCTCCCCTGCCAACAAGGGCTAGACGTGAGCCCGAAGATCGAGCTAAGGATACCAACCAGGGCACACAGATAGGCCCTGTCAGACTTTTGTTACCCCGCAAGGAGTTCTGTCCTGAGATGAGCCACTGAAGACCCACCTGACAAGGGCATAAGGTGACAGGGGCCACCTCAAGCAGAGAGTCTGGGTTCACTCCTGGCCAACAGGGGGTGCTTATCAGAGGTGAGGGCACACCGTCCCATTGGGTCAAAGGGTGACATCTCCCTTATACTTCAGCTGATCCATGAAACTAGCTGCTATAACCATTCTTCAGACTGAAAATTTTTTCTGCTTTGCTTCCATGGTGGACATTGGCACATTGTTTTTTAAAAAAATCAGCTTTCCATTTTTTTCCCTAAAGAGGCTGTTTAAAATGAGCCTTTCTGAAAAGTAATCTGCATGCTAAGTGACTATTAAACTTTGTTTCTCTCTCATTTGCTCATTGCAGTTTGACTCATCATTGTGACGGTGATGTCAAAATGTGCAGTCAATTTGCCAGAAGAACTCTGCCATCGCTTGTGCCCTCCACCTCCTGGTTACACATCATCGTGACATTGCCACTCTGTGTAGTATTCAACCCCTCCCCGCTGCCTCTGTAAACTATTTCATAGTGGAAAAACAGCTGATGTTTTAAAATAAAAAATCAAGCTGTCCCCTGCCAGTGAGACTCAGACGGAATGTAAAAACCGTTCCAAATAGGGACACGTTTGTCTTTGTGCTTCAGGCAAGCGAAAGCGGAAAGCTGTATCAAAGAAAAGCTTCGACCAACCAGCGTTTAAATGTGTATGAGAAAAATAATTAAAAAAACACACAGTGGCATAGCAGCTAAACAAACTCTCAACAAATTCAACTGCATTTTCAGCATATACAGGCAGTCCCCGGGTTACGTACAAGATAGGGACTGTAGGTTTGTTCTTAAGTTGAATTTGTATGTAAGTCAGAACTGGTACATATTGTAGGGGAAACTCTAGCCAAACATTTCTCCAGAACTCAGTTTTATTCTTCCACACTTCACTTCCCTCAGTCTTTTATTCTCAAGCTGAGGTGTCTGCTGATAAAAGCCGCTCCGCGTCTCCCTGGTCTGCTGGGGGGGGGGGGGGGGCGGGGGGGCGCTAGCTTTGCGTCTCCCTGGTCTGCTGGGGGGAAGCAGCTAGTGCGGGGTTGCCTCACCCCGTTTGTAAGTAGGGATCCGATGTAAGTCGGATCCATGTAACCCGGGGACTGCCTGTATAGTAAATCACAACCATGGAGGCAAAGAAGAAAAAAGAAACAATTGTTCTGTTTGCACATATAGCAAGTACATGAATAGTGATAATATTAATAAAATAACTAACGGGAAAGAGGCCTGAAAGCCTGTCTCTCACTCCTCTAGCAGTCAGTCCAACAAAAGATATTCCCTCTCCCTCCTTGTGTCTCTGATATCCTGAGACTGACACTGCACCAACGCTACTGCATACCAGGGATGTTAACTGTCCCTTGCCAGTTAACTCTGGCTTCAGCCAGCCACACAGGACAGAGCAATCATGACCTGGGATGGGTGACAGGATCCCAGCTGGGGTGGGACCTCACAGCCACAGTGGAACCAGAGGTGTGATCTCATGGCTGCAGCATGGTCAGGCAGTGGGCCGGTGGGTGGGATCTAGGTTAAAACGGTTAACTATTTAACCATTTTAACATCCCTTCTGCTTACCACATAGGGAAGAGAAAATTAAGAGCCTCCTATAAAGCTGTCTGAGAATCATTCCTCCCTGGGCTTTGCATAGCCCCCCCATGAGCCAGAATGTTCAAGGGATTTTCACCTCTTTTCATAGGGACTTACTGGGATTTTTTCAGATGTCTGCACAGATTTGGTGCCTGTCACTGGTTTTGGTGGAAATGAGGTACCTAACCTCCTTAGATGTCTATGAAAATCCTACCACCTGCTTCTTTAGGTGCCTAAATGCTTTTGGAAATCTGGCCTCTAATCAACAAAATATACTGGCCTGCCATAATGGTGAGTGAAGCAAATATTATGAGGTTGTAGAAAATGGTACCGTATTATATTAAAGATTAGCACTTGATCACACAACTTAAATGCTGTTGCCCTGATTTTGAAACGTACTCGGTTCCTGCAGTCCCAGTTGATTTTAATGGGAACAGTGTGTTCAGCACTCCTGAACTTTTCCCACTGAAATTAATACTGATCTGAAATGGCAGTTAGGGCCTCATCAATCTGTATTACCTACAAAGTCCCAGGGACTGCCTGTGAGAGCAAGCACGCACAAGAAGAGTCAGTCTAGAAGAATATGCAGGATCACACTCTTGGCTTGGATTCTTTCTTCTTTTCCCTTTGGCTTTGGAGAGCTCAGAAGGAAAAGCAGAAGAGCGATTGTATAAAATGTAGCTGACCCTGAACATTAAAGGAAGTGCAGTTCCTGCCTCTCCCATCCAGCCTATTTTTACAGAGAAAGTAGCTGTAGGGAAAGGCTAGTGGAAAACTCATCAGCTTCTATCCATTGGCCATGGTAATTAAAGTTGGTGATAGCAAATAATTTACCACTTCTGTTCAATTAACTGTTAAAGCAATCAAGAGCATGGTCTCCCCATTGCACTGCTCTTCCAGCCTTTGTAACTACCATGGGCTGTGACTTTCAAGGAAGCCTATAAGGTTGAGCATCTCTGAATCAGTCTGCCTAGCTTTTTCAGACTAATGCTGCTTCTCTTTGCTGCTAAACACAGTCTGTCATGGTCTGGTTCAACCTCTTGACTTACAGTGCAATGCGAACTCTGCATCCGAGACTGACGAAAATGTTGCATATGAGAAGTCAAGGTCAGTTGTTGCAATTTGCTCATAGCAAGAGCCTGGTTTAGTGTTTCATGAGTCTTATTTTGCCCTTCACTTCTGCCTGATAGCACAGTGCTTCATCTAGACTTTCCCTATCAACTCTCTCTACATGCAACCGTCTAGGACTACTTGAGGTCAAAACTCATTTGTTTTATATTTCATGGGGGAAAGTATGCACCTCTGGAATAGCCATAATATGGAAGTGCAGAAGGTCCAAATCTATAGGGGATTAATTTAGAAAAGATTCCTCCTCTTAGAAGAGATTGAACAGCTGCAGCCTTCAGGCAGGGTCACAGGTAACCATCCTGACCACTAACTCTTGGTGGACTTGAAAGTAGGCCAAAATGGCCCATTTTTATTTCAATGAGTTAGTCACGATTGTAATGATTATGAAGGTTATCCAGCAGCCTGGGGATTAAGGGGTTAACTACACCTAGCCAGGTGGAGTGACCAATAGGAATGTAGGTGGGAGTTTCAAACTGGGACAAAGGAATTTGGGTTTTTTCCTTTCTCCCTTTTGTCTCTGAGTTCTCTGCAGCTACAGAGAGGGACAAGCATGTCTCTCTCTCTCTCTCTCCAAGACACCATTCTTCATTTTCTGTAAGTAGGGTAAAGTTTAGGTAGTTTCGTTAGGTTTTATTGTTTTAAGGATTGGGTATGGGATCTGAGATCTGCCACTGTTTAAAAGATGTTTTGGCTTTTCTTTGTAATTAAGTTCTAGGCCCATGGAGTTTCGCCATGAGTATATTTTGTTACCTTCCTATCTAGTCATTATGCTTGCAACAGGAATATTGTTGTAATAATAAAAGTTCTTTCTTTTCTTTTTATTAACCTGGCATTGGTTAATTGTGTGCCCTGATTTTTATTTTACGGGTGAGATTTCCCAAATGATCTTTCCCCTGGTTTCTTTAGCAACATTTGGGTGGTGGCAGCGGAAGTTTTATTCCCAAGATCTAGGTTTTTAAGATTTTGGGGGAAGTTTTATACCAAAGCCTGGTAGATAAGGCTTTGGGGTACACTTGCTGGCCCCCACTTCTGCATTTATCATGCCAGAGTGGGGAAGGAGCCATGACACTGATAACTCACACAGTGTATTTAAGACAGACTGAGGCACTGTATCGGTGAATTACATTCAATGTGCTGTTTTATCTCCAGCCTCTTCCTTGTTTTTTGCTCAGCGCCTGGTTCTGATCACTCATAGCTTGTGTCAGAAAGAGCGGGCAAGACGCTCTGTAAGCAAGGCAGCCGGCATGCTTCTGCATGGAGACCGAGTACCTCCTCATGCCGATGAGTTCATCCACCAGTGGCCTAGCTTGGGCAGCCCACTGATTCTTCCACTTTCCAATTAGCAAAGCAACAAGTGGCCGCTGAGTGTCCTGCTTGGCTTTTCTTTCCTTCTTTAAGAAGAGCAATAGTCAGCCAATTGTGTAATAGACTTCAGGGCCTAATTCTGTTCTGGGATAGAGAGGCTGGGGTTGGTGTAGGTGTAACCAACAGCACAGTTTCCCCTGTAACCTCTCTTCACGAATGCAGCATAAGTGCATAGCTTCAGGAAAAGGCTGGTTGTTCAGACCCCTGTGGTTAGAAGGGACAATGTCCCTGTATTCTTGGCAGGTCCTCTGACCATGCAGTAAGCAAGCAGCTGCTTGGCACCTGATACCTTAGGAGGGTGGGGGCACGTGCCCTCTGGTGACCCCAGCAGCTAAACAAGCAGAAAAGACTATTCATTGCTTAGCATGCAGTTGGTCCACCTTCTAACGCATGCCTGGGAAAGGATCTGGCCCTGCTGTCAGAACAGGGGGGGACTTGCTTCTTTTTGTCCTTCCTGTCCCAGTGTAGGAATGATCCCTTCTGTGGGTCAAGCCTTTTCCTGCCTCTGTCACCACAGGGGGTCCCTTGGCCAGCGTGTGGCTCTGCTGTGTGAGAGGATGGTGGAGTGGGGCATGTGGGATTCTAGCAGCTTTCAGATGGGGGGTTGGGCTGGGTGATGGGGCAAGCAACTCTCCTCCCACATAGCTCCTCTCCTCTTTGTGACCCCACAGGGTGCCTGCAGAGCTGTTCTATGGCATGTCCAGGAGGACACCTTCACTTCAATATCAGCCTAGTACCAAAGCGGGGCTGCCAGAGCTAGGGGGTGTGAACTGAGAATTTGCCCCTACTCTGGGATTTTAAATTCCTTCTGCTTACACTGACTCCAGCCTGCATCCACAATCAGACCCTGCCTACTCCAGGTCCAGGGTCTCCATGAGGATGGTACCCATCCAGGGCTCCTTTCAAAAGCGCACCCTCCACAGACTACCTACTTGGCGCTGACCCCAAGACCACCCGAGGGAATCATGGATTTGCAGGACTTCATTGCATGACTGGTTGAGCACCAACAGGATGGGTCACTCTGGCTGATGCAACAGTCCCTAGTAGGCTATTTGGTGATCTACCCCATTTCCCCTTGCCCCCCTTGCAGTTCTGGACTCTGCTAGCCACGGTGTGGAATCCAAATTTGGCCTGTGCTCTGTTTGGAGGTCTCCAGAAAAGAGAGCAAAGCATCAGTGATATCACATGGGTGAAGCAAAGACTGACATTAGGCTGTTGTGCAATGAGAGCATTTGAACACACAACCTGGTGCTTGACCACCCGTGAATTCAAGTGTCCTAGAAGGGGTATAACCATAAGAAATCTAACCCGAGGGATAAGGCTCTGCAATCCAGAAAGCACGGGAGAGTGGACAGAATGGTGGAAGCCCTGTGGGGGAAACTGAAGTTAAGTGGTTGCCTCATTGCTCAGCGATGGAGGGGGAAGCTCATGCGCTGCAGCTATTGACCATCCTTTAATGCATTGGTAGTTTCCAAAGTACAATGAAAATAGCAGGATCAGTCTGCGAATCAAACAATTCCTTTGGGCCGATTCTGTTCCCTAGCCTGGCCCATTTTATACACCTCTATTGGTGTAGAGGGGCCATCCAGCCAGCTGGGAGAATTCCTGCTGCACCGGTTCTGCATAGATCCACAGTAATGGTCCAGGGTGTGGCTGAGGACAGAAAGGGTGGGATGTAGCACATGGTACTATGGGCATTCTGGGCTGTTGGAACTGTGGAGCAACAATCTAAGGATTCTGGAGGCTGCACTCACAACAACCTGAAACCGTCCAGAATCCACCGGGTGAAAAGATGGCCTGTTCCTAACACTTTTTCTCCCAGCTGCACCATTGCACTCCTTGTATCTATTGTTCTTGACATACCTTTGGATTAGCAGATCCCCATATTTCTCCACATTAGTTTGGCTCACCCTTGAAATTGTCTTGGCATCTGAAAGCTTGACATAGCTATGCCAAATGTCACCCTAGAGCATCTGTTTCCTTCAGAATGGGAACCAGACACAGGCATCAGGCTTGTTGCTGTTTAATTTCACCCCCCCCCCCCACACACACACACACCTCGAAACAGAAGGTGTATGAAAGCTGGGGGGTGTTTCGATCAGTGGGTCAGACTGGAGAGATGCATGGTACATAGTAGATGGTACTGGTAGATAGTAGCTGGTGGCACTCCATTAAATCTGTCCCCCCCTGCAGTGTAGGCCAGTCAGTGTCAGTAACAGGGTGAAGACAGTTGGCACAAAAGGATTAAAGGAAGCATTGTCAGGTTATACTGTTAGTTTCCCAGTTAGAGGATGTGTAGTGTCACTGTGTACTGAAGTTTATCCAGCCTAAATAGCTCCATGGAAGTTTAACAATTGTTCACCCAATCACTGAGGCTATGTCTACACTCATGGCTTCCTGCGTGAGAAATTTGCAAATGAGGCTAAGCGTGGAATATCGCCAAGCCTCATTTGCATACCTAATGAGCCACCATTTTGCAGAAGAGGCTCTTGCACCAAAAGGAGCTGTTTACACTGCCCTTTCTTGCACAAGAAAACCCCTCTTGTGCAATGCCGCTATGTCGATTGTTTTCAGGAATAACGGCATTGTGCAAGAGGGTTTTTCTTGAGCAAGAAGGGGCAGTGTAGACAGCTCCTTCTGGTGCAAGAGCTTCTTCTGCAAAATGGCGGCTCATTAGGTATGCAGATGAGGCTCAGCGATATTCCACTCTTATGCAAATGAGGCTATTTCTCATGCAAGAAGCCGCGAGTGTAGACATAGCCTGGGGGTTCTACATAAACTCTTCCTTCTGCTGCTGCCTGTGGAGCTGACAGCTTCTGTGGGCCGCTGGGCAAGGTGGAGGACCCCGCTCCTGTTCCTGGAAGGGGCAGGGTTGAGGGCAGAATGGGTGGGTCCAAGTGCCGCCAGGCCTCAGCGCTGCCCGAAGTGTGGCGGTACCCCTCAGCCTTTAGTGCTGGCCGGAGTGCAGCGGCCGGAGCCCCAGACCCCTTTGAATTGCCAGGCCCAGCGGCAACTGCCCCTGTTGGCAGGCCTGGCTGCGGACAAGCATTTAGAATGGGAAGCTACTAAACTTGCCTCACCTCACGTCTCTGTTTAATCATCCTTCAAAGCATTTGCATGCTTTCTAGAGTTCTGTTTTATGCAGAGCAGAAGGCTGCCAGTATGTTGGAAAGAGATTATTCCACAACACAAGCATTTTTACAAATAGATCTAATGTTCACTCTTCTTCTTTTTCCCCCTGGGCTGTTTATGTAATTTTGTTCCAGATGTTCCCTTATCATCACTCTGTATATCCCGAGGCCAATTTTCAAATGGCTTACCATTCCCAGTGACGTCTGAAACGTTTAACGGAACAATGAGATTCTGGAATGTAGTCCTTGAATCAGGGGTCTTGGGTCTTATTCAGTGATGCCTCTATTGATTTACACCCATAGAAAGGAGAAGAATTTAACATGTATTCTCCCCTTAAATGAATATTTTTTTCTGTTTGGGGATGTTTTAGTCTTTTTTTTTTCTTTCCTTTTCTATCTTTCACTTTAAGAAATTAAAAAAGTTCCTTCTGATACACTAAAAATAATTCTTATTGCCTATGTTGGATGAGATTCTTTTAAAGCCACCTATAGATTTTGGATGCCTGGTTCGCATTCATTTTAATTAGCTATTTCTAGAGCTAGCCAATATATTTTGACCAAAACTGTTTGTTTACACTATTTGGCAGTCAAGTTATTCAAAAATTACTTGTTTTACAATGTCACATGCTATGAAACATTTTACTAGGAAATTTCTAGACAAAATGAAAACATTGAAATTAAAATTTGGTTTTCAAAAAAATGAAAGCATTGAAATTTCCAAAATTTGAACTTTTTGCCCTTTTCCTGTTGAATGCATAGGGGTTTCTCTAGTCTTTTTCCTGATTATTCATTCTTACATTTTGAGGAAGTTCTGCAAACTTACACAACTTTGGAAAAAGGAGGATGGGGGCGCGGTGGAACTAATTTTTGTCACTGTGGAGTTTGTCCATAGTTGAAGAAATTTTGAAAAGTTGGACTAGAAAAAATAGAAAAAAAGAAAATATTTGGTGAGAAATAGGGAATTTTAGGTGCCATTAATTGGAAAAAAGGAAAGAGAGGATGTGGAAGTGTAAATATTCATTTTCCAGGACTCCAAATAGAAGAATATTTTGGAATGTCAAAAAAAGTAATAGCTCTGAATTTTTTGCTAAACTTCTTTCTATTTTTGGGGAAGAAGGTTTTTCTAAAAACTTTCTGAGATTAATGCTAGGGTTCTCTGATATTGGATATATCTAGTCTAAAGTCTATAATAAATACATTAAACTTGTATTAGTCCCCAGGCTTGTCTTTCTATCTGTATGTCTGATCTAACTACAGTGGCAGTCATATTACCTAAAATCTCTTGCATGGCCCTCAGAACAACCATGTGAACCACAAGATCCTTCTTTGTGACAACAGCATACATTGTGGTCAAGGGTAATTTAACATACATTTTTACCAATGGGTCTTCTTGAGCACCCCTCCTGTGGAGCTCAAAAGCAAACAGCATGGATTGCCTTCTCTATTGTCTTGATAGTAGATGGATGTGCCTGATGTCTCCATGTGAAGCTGCTGCAATAGAACAGCTACCTCATGTACTAAACACCTGATTCATTGTTTGTGCCCTCAGAAGCCACATATCAGAAGAAGACCATAGTACTTGGGTGCCTCCAACTATTTGAAGCTAGAAAAGACAGCAATCTCTCACTCACTTCCCAACTAGGAGAACTCACTTGAGTTGTTTGCTTAGGGCTTGTCCCCACAATGCACATCAGCGGGTATAAATTTGAATGTGCACCAACTGGCTGAATGCGGACCCTTCTAGCATGCACTGAAAGTCCCCGTGTGCACACTAGTGCAGCACTGTTTGAAACAAGACAACATTCATGTGCACAGGGAACTTTCCATGTGTATCAGCAGGGTCTAGATTAGCCATCATATGCTGGTGTGTACTAAGGCACTCGTGTGGCACAGATTTATTGGAGTATAAGCTTTTGTGGGCAAAGACCCATTTCATCAGATGCATGTAGTTCTGTGAGTTCTCCGTGCTGAGGAATGTTAAAGCAGCACAGCAGTCTGCCTGCCACTGTATTCCTAGCAGGGCAGAACAGGCACATTCCAATTATTTGTTTTGTTCCCCAAATAGAGGAGCTCACTCAACTGTCAGATACTTCCTGGAGCTTTGAAAGGGGAGGGGTGCATGCTTGCAGGGCAGCAGAGATCACAAAACACTAAGCACAGCCATCAGGGCACGCATGGTGGGATACTGACGGAAGCCAGTTCTCTTGACAAAACAAACAGTAGAGTCAACACACTGGCTCTTTGTCAATAATAAAAGGAGGGGAAAAAACAAAAGTATCTCACACAGAAGTGGAAGTTTTTTGTCACCAAAACTGGATGTTTTTCCCTGCAAAGGTTGCATTGCAATGTAAATACTTTCACTACTTGCCACTGTAGACATGGTCATAGAAATGTAGTACTGGAATGGTTAGGGTTAGGCTTCTCTGTGCTCTGTATTTTGCTCTTCAACCATTGCAATTTCTGAGCTATTCAACTGCATCTTTTCGATTCAGAGTAAGTTGCATTAATATGATCCCTGAAATTTACAGACAGCCAAAATGCTTGAGTCTTTGTTTGATGTATCGTAGGTTATTTTCCTATGGCACCAAATTTTTCCTTGTTCTTTTAGGCAAAGCACACTCAAACACTCATCACAGATAAAACTGGCACTAACTGCTTCCAGTAGATGGTCAACATCCATTGGAAGGAGTTTCTTGCAACATCAGAAATTGCAAGAAGAGCAAACCCATTCCAAGCATCAAATATGGTAAGAAGAGAATGGGCATATTTAGGACATGTTTTAAGGATGCCACCAACATGACTTCCATACCAAATGATTATGTGTATACCAGATAGCAAGAAAGAAAGAGAGTGACTTAGAGAGGCATTAGAGAACAATAGAGAAAGAAGCCAAATGCATCAACATGGAATTCTGAAGCCTGAAAAGACCAGCAAAAAACTGAAATGAGTGGTGGAAACTTACTAGGCACCTGAGGGCAGGGGAGAATTAAAAAAAAGACTTATCTTGGCATTGGAAATGGTTCAGAGAAGGGCAACAAAAATGATTACGGGTTTGGACCAGCTGCCATATGAAGAGAGATTAAAAAGACTGGAACTTTTCAGCTTAGAAAAGAGGAGACTAAGGGAGATATGATAAAGGTCTTTAAAATCATGACTAGTGTGGAGAAAATGAATAAGGAAAAGTTGTTTGCTTGTTCCCATAAGAGCTAGGGGTCACCAAATGAAATTAATAGGTAGCAGGTTTAAAACAAACAAAAGGAAGCATTTCTTCACATAGCACATAGTCAACTTGTGGAACTCTTTGCCAGAGGTTGTTGTGAAGACCAGGACTTCAACAGTGTTCAAAAAAGAACTAGATAGATTCATGGAGGTTAGGTCCATCAATGCTTATTAGCTAGGATGGATAGGAATGGTGTCCCTAGCTTCTGTTTGTCAGAGGTTGGAAATGGGTGACAGGAAAGGGATCACTTGATAACTACCTGTTCTGTTCACTCACTCATGGACACCTGGCATTGTTCACTGTCAGAAGACAGGATATTGGGCTAGATGGACTTTGGTCCGACCCAATACAGTTGTTCTTATGATTGCTAAAATTACTTCTCTAAAATATGGATCAAACGTTGGGGGAATGGATGGATCCGTGCCAACTCACCTCTGCTTGACATACACCATGTCCTAATATTGCCACATTTGTTCAGCTCCATAGAGGGGGTTCTTAGCAAAGAAAGCCAGGAGGTTGCTTTTGTTTAATGGAATCAACTTCCAGATGTGTCACATTCAGACTGGAGGAGCTGCCTGCCCTTGCCAGATACTGGTATCCTGTTTTGATTAATCTAACTATATCCAGCCCTGAGTACAGCTGGAGTGTTGTTATAAATGGTAAGACCTAAAGGTAGCTGGCACGGCAGTGCTCCTTTTTTTTCTGTTGCAAAATAATACATGCAAAGAGATGGTTACTCTGTGTCTATCTGCACAGCCTTTGCTTGGGGCCAGAAACAGCTTGTCTCACTCTCCCATTCTAAATTAGCCACCAAAATTATACAGCATCTGACTGATCCCTATATGAAACCTCATCTTGTCTTCTCTGGCCCTAATTAGAACAGTTTACTATGGAAACTGTGTGCAGCCAGTCTGCTCAAAGGCTGCATGTCGCTCCCCCCCACCACCGCCGCCCTTGTTGTCTGTCATGAATGGCAGGGATATACAAACTCCTCTCTCACCCGGGCATTGAGAGAAACAAGCTTTTGCATGCCTCATTAGGAGTATGCAAAGTCCTTTTGCAGAGCCCTTCGATGTTTCCACATTCCACAGAGGTACCAGATGCAAACAGTCGGTGCAAGCCGGATGCAAAACCAGAAATGACAAGCAGGAGGGAGACTGTCCTGACGATGGCTGTTACGGGCTTGTTTATGGCTGTGATGGCGGCTGTGGCTGCCTGGAGGCTCCAGTCTCAGCCGGAGCACTGGAGAGGGAGCCGAAGCAAAGAAATACCCATTTCTGTAGTGAGGCCATCACAGGCATGTCAAAATTATCACTTAAAGCTGCCTCTTTCTGAATATTCCTGGCACATACAGGGCCAGATATAGACAGTCCCCTTGGAGGTATTTGCATTAAGAATAGCACCACAGATGTGGGGAGGGTGTCAGAGAAATATTTGCTCAGTGGAAGGTACACATGCTACTTTTGAGCAATGAAATCCTCTTGGAGCTTAGCTGGATCTATTACCAGAACACAGCTAAAATCTCCTGGCTTGTGGCACTGGAGGGTTTAATTTTTGTGCTGCCGTTCGGAGGAAAATGTTTGAATGATGAAATCTTTAGTTGGATCCAGCAAATCAGAGCTGTGGAGTCAGTCGCTGGATAGTAGGTGCACGGGCTTTGTGGCATTCATAGGTTGCACACTGGGGCTGGTTTGTGCTGGAAGGGATTACGGTTCAGCGGGAGGTGTAAAGTTGGGATGCTGTGCCATTCTTCCAGGGCTGTCTGTCTCTGACGCAGGCAGACACAGCTGCAGAGAAACAATGAGGAGTCCTGTGGCACCTTAACGACTAACAGATTTATGTGAGCATGAGCTTTTGTAGGAAAAAAACCCCACTTGGTCAGATGCATGGAGATGCCATGCCTTGGATGAAGTGGGTCTTTTCCCCACAAAAGCTTAGTCTTTAAGGTGCCACAGGAAACCGCATCAGGCCTGCTGCTAGGACAAAGCAGGCAATTGCCCTGGGGCCCAGCAATTTTGAAGAGCCCAGAGCCCTTTAAATCACCACCGGAGCTCCACACAGCTGCTCCAGGCAGTTCTAAGGGCTGGAGGGCGGGTTCGCTGTGCTCCAGGTGGCACTGAGGGCTGGGAGGGGGGGCGGAGTTGGCATGGTGCACTCACTGCTTTGGCTCCACCCCTTCCTCCCGAAGCACCGCCCCTCTCGGGAGCGTGGAGTTGACTCCCCCCCCCCCACCGACCTTGCTCAGGGCCCAACATAGCTGTCAGTTCCCCTGATCTTTGTCATTTTTGTGGATACAGTCTAATATGGCTACCCCTCTGATACTTGTCACAGCTGCAGAAAGTGAGGCAGAGACTACAGCCAGGCTAGGTCAGCAGCATCCATGCTGTGTTTAACTTGTAAATTATTTCTTGATCGTTCAATACATTGTCTGACAACAGGGCTTGGTTGTTCTTGAAACACTTCCTGAATCTGGGAGGAGGGTTTATCTCCATTTTCAGATCAACAGGTTAATTGGATTCCTTTTTTAAGGGCTGAGAGGGTGCAGCTGAAATCTGGGCCCCACTGTGCTAGTCACTTCACACATCTAACCCACTGGTCCATGCCTTAGGTGTCTTCCACTGTTCCCCACACACAAATGGATCTTGCCTAGCTCTCCACTTGGGTTGCTGGCTCTTTAACTCCATCCTTCTAAATCTGCAAGTTCCTGGTTCAGTCTTCAGGGTTGGCCGAGATCCAGCAAGCAAGGAACTGTCTATGCCTCGCAACCTGAATATCGAATGATCATATTGAATGAAAAATAAAATATCGTCCCCATCTCACTGACTGGAGACGTGAGGGGGCAGAGCTGAAGGGACTTCCCAAGGAGTCACAAGGATCCTAAAGCAGACCTGGGAATGGTACCACAAAACCATCTTTCCTTTCCATTGGTAGCAAATGTTCTGCAGTTGTCCCTAGGAGGATTTGAGGGGTGGGAAAGAAGGGGGTTTCTTAGGAGGGCTCAGACATTTGCTGAACTGCTTTAGATGTCATAATTTTGTTCAGAATAGCTGCTTCTGGTTTTGGCAGTGCATGAGCCTGGAGCATAGTGATCGTGTAGGGTTTTGTGTGTGACATCTGCTCTTTCAGGGTGAGTCTGGGTTCTGAAAGGAATAATTATGCTTGTTTGGTTTCTTATTCAACACCCGATGTGTTGGGACGATTCTGCTGTAGGCAGGTCTAGCAAAAGAGGGTGATTGTGACTCTTTGCCTGTCCGGGAGTACTGATAGGCCGAGCGTGACTCCAAGGGTGCAATAATCTTGACCTCTGGTGAAAATACAACCCCAATCATGAGCCAGACAGTGTTGTTTGCTAATTCTTCAGCCTGCATACCTCTATCATCTCTATCATGGTGGTGCCATACTGGTGACCCTAGAATATATTACAGTGTGGTTATATAGCAATATAACCACACTGTAATATATTCTAGGGTCACCAGTATGGCACCTCCATGATAGAGATGATCATGGGTGCTATTTATCAGCCTTAGTGTTCCTTCATCATGAGATGACTGTGTGTGATTAGTGCCATTTCTAGGTCTGGTGAAAAGTTTAAACTATCAACAGAAGCTGTTGGTCTATTGATATTGCAGATGTGACAGATTAAGCAGAGATCTGCTCCCTCAGAGGTGCCTTAGAGATGGCATAGATACCATCAATCCCACCTGCATCTATTCTCTGAGGAAAAAAAGCTTTGGAATTCGGCACCAGTCGCATTCTTCCCAGAAGATTTGGTCCTGTTGGAGACACAGTCAGTAAATAACATGTGGCACATGAAATGAGCTGGTACAAATGTACAAGAGACAGGCAAATCACCCACCCCCACTCATTTTGTGATCTGTTTTATTCTCTCTGATTCAGAACAACCAAATCCAGGC
Organism: Pelodiscus sinensis; assembly: GCF_049634645.1. NCBI lineage: Eukaryota > Metazoa > Chordata > Testudines > Trionychidae > Pelodiscus > Pelodiscus sinensis. The sequence continues at coordinate 36,759,253 of NC_134723.1, read as the reverse complement.
TTCTTCCCCTGGAGGAACAGATCTCCATTCCATCTGCCTGGATTTCCATAGCTGGAGTGTTGAGTATCACATCCTTTCATCAGCCTCTTTTGCAGTGATGTGTACCGAAAGGCTTGCCCTGGCCTTTGAATCTGGCTTCTTGCATGAGTATTCTGAAGATAAAAAGGTGGTGGTGATAACAGTGGGCTAGACTCTCTTTTCCAAAGAGTGCACAGGAGAGAGGAAAGAATGAAAAAGCTCTCTCCTTCTGCCATGTAAGGTCTCCCAAGCTAGCTAAAACCAAGCAATTCAAGCTGTGGTTTAAGGTAATGGTCATGCCAAGGTAGGAGGGGGACATAGCAAGGATGTGGCAATAGGACACAGCTCCACAGACTGGATTTCTGCCTAGAAATGTACTGGTAGGTAATGCTGCTTCTACTCTTCTCTGAATTGGGGAAATATTCTGTTGCTAGGGAGAAAGCCAACGTTGGCACAGAGCATGGATAGCAGTGTGGAGGTGCTCTGGTTGGTAAGTGGATGAATCTCCATAAATCCTTAGGCTCTGGAAAGAGCCCTAAGGTATGGACTTGTTTAATCCTGCCCCCTGAGGCAGATGCTGATTTTCTTACCATCTCTGAGGATGGCTACATTTGAGGAGAGGAGCAAAGCATAGTCACTGACAAACCTTTTTTAAAACAAACCAGCTGTGTATGTGGGCCTGGTTTTGCAACTCCTACTCACATGAGTAGCACTTACTCAAGCCAGCACTAACCTTAAAGTCTACTGGGGGGATTCTGAGGTAAAAGCTACTCAGTTCTGACTAAGGGTTGTGGAACGTGGCCCTTAATATAAATGGAATGTATGCCACCCAGCTAACACGTTTTTCACTGTTTAAATGTCTCCTCCTGGAACAACTTATTTTATTGGTCCAGTGAGAGACATTGCCTCCTCCCCCTGTCTCTCTAATATCCTGGGACTAAGACAGCTGTGACAACACTTCGCTCAGCTGTTTTAAATACCACCTTGGCATATGGGATTGGTTGTAGCAGTGATGGCCTATCAGGATCATATGTGTGACTGGTGAGACATTTTGTTTACTGCTACCCACATGCAAGGTTGCAAGATTCTGTTGGTTTCTAAATAGTTCTTTTCCTACTGGGAGGAAGCAAGGCGCGTATTGATTGCACACATCACTGTCTATGAGAGCCGTGCGCGCCCTCTGCATCCAATGAAAGTGTTGCTACGGTTCAATCAGCCTACCCTACAAATTCTAGGTACACAAGTGCCATTAGCAAAACTGTTCTCTCTCAGGAGAGCGTGTTGGTTGTGACAATCTTGCGGCCCACTGATATGGACGGCCACTCATGTGGCCCACTCACTTGCCTAGGTTGCCCATTGCTGAGTTATAGAATAGTTGCTATATCAACTATTGAACCATCAAGGTACCCAAGATGAAGGATGGTCAGTAACGAAGATCTTGGATCAAAACAATCTGGAAGTTTTAAGATTCGGATGTGAACTTTGCATGTCTGGCCCACGATATAATTATTTTAAGACTTAACTTCTGTGTGCCAAGATTTTTCTTAGAACAAAAATGAATCAGAAATCAGACCAGGATTTGGTGAGGCACCATGAGCTATAAAGGATCAAGACTATCCTTGAAGCATAATGGAAGTTCATCTTTGTAATTAACAAAGGTATCTAGATTCCCACTGAGGTTTTGAAATTCACTTAAGTGAATTAGGCACCTAACTCCAGAGCTTAAAGTGCCTAAATACCTTTGTAAATCTGGCCCAGTACTTATAAAAAGTTCTTCTGAAATGGAAAACTACCTTGGGAGTTGATCCAACTCCCACTGCACTCTATGGAAATTTTGCCCTTGCCTGTGGTACGATTGACTGTTACAGAGTGCTGCACAGGAGAACATTATTAATGCCTATTTGATTTCCTGAAATACAATTCTCTCTGAAGTTCAGCTGTCTCACTAGAGTACCAACAAAATGCCAACTGCTTTCCACTCTGGAGAAACAGCAGCAGTCATCATAGCTTCTGGGAAGTGCAGCCTTATTTATGAAACAAGAGTCAAAGGGACATTTTCCTCCTCCCTCCCCTCACTGCCCCTAATTTGAAATGGAATTTTTAGGGGACTTGGGGTGGGGGTAACGTGCTGCTGATCTTGCCAAAAGAAACATCTGAGTATAATGTAGAGTCCCTAAAAGAGAGTGTGAAAATCAAAGAAAAAACACACTCCAGAATTGGATTAACTGGCATCATGAAAACTGCTTACCGGAAAAGCACCTCTTGATCAAAAGCAACTTTACTGTAGTGTTAGTGTGGAAATGGGCAGACTGATGAATGCTTTTAGTCTTCTCTGAATAGGGGAAAATATTCTGTTGCTAGAGAGAAGGCCAACGTTGGCACAGAGCATGGGTAGCAGCGTGGAGGTGCTCTGGTACCCACTGATTGCCTCTGCTCCATCCTTCTGAGAGTTAGGTTCAGGTGGCATGGGATAGCCAATAGTGCTTAACCTACTAACCGAAGAAACTGATGTTGGAGGCAGGAAGCTACAGGCAAGACAGTGAGTTCGAGCACAAGCAGCATTATCCATTCAAGGTGCTACTCACACACCCTTCAGAAAGTGGATATTAGAGATAAATTGCCATCTTCCTATCAGTGAGGACTCTGGGGTAAAGGATCAGAATTCAGGGTCTGTGGCTCAAATCATGCACCTCGAAAAGGTGAGTTACTAGGACCGTTAGCAGGCAGAGGAAGTAGTTGGTCCACACGCTGTCCCCCAAAAGAAGGTTAGACCAGAAGCAAAACTCCAGGTTAAATGTGAATTCACATACTGTAAGTTTATGGGACAGGAGTGAGTAAGATCTGGCCTGTGGGCTGGATTTGGGCTGCCAGACTGCTAGTGTCCACCTGGTACCCTCAGGCACAGAGCAGCTTCATGCCACTTTAAGTGTCTGGCTGCTCTCTGTGGCTCTCTGCTCCGGGGGAAGAGGGAAGCTTTATGCATTGCCCCCACCACCAGCAAAATCTCTCCGCTCCCATTGTCTGGTTTCTGGGAGATAGGAGCTGAGAGATTTTACTAGGGCCAGAGGCAATGCGTGAAGCCTCTCAGCCCCCTTCCCGCATGTCCCGCACCTGGAGCAGAGAGCCACAGGGAGCAGCCAGCCATTTTGAGCAGCCTGGGACTGTGGCAGGAAAAGACCCTGCCTCTGGCACCATCCCCCCATCCTTCCCTCTGCATCCCCCTCCCACCATACGCTAGGTCACAGCACCTTTCAAGACCTTGCACCCCTCCTATATCCCTCCCCCATGCCAAAATCCTCTCCTGCACCCATACACCTTCCCAGAACCTGCACCCCAAATCCCTGCCCCAGATCACAAGCCTTTTCCCTCACCCAAACTCCCTCTCAGACCTCACACCCTCTCCTGCACCAGCTCCTACCCTGAGCTCCCTTCTGCACCCAACCTTCTTCCCAGACCCTACATCCTCTCCATATAAAAGTGCAGCCCTTGACCACTTACCAAAGTCTTGGAATTCTTGCCCACCTTTGCTATAAACACTAGTTTATGTATACACCTTTGCATTTTCAAAGTCTTCCCTACCCCTTCTCCTCCTCCTCATACAATATCCCCCTGATTACTTGGAATGCCCAGACTCCTGATCTCCATGGCACTGTAACCAATTAGCAGCTCTTTACTTTATCCACACTGTAGCTCTCCTCTCTTTATCATTTCATATTTTGCTGCTTTAATTTCAGCATCTGGTGTGTCTAACACATGGGCACTTCAGATTTAATAGGAGTTGCTAAACATCATGCAAATGGTTCGTTGAAATAGACACACACCTGATTCACGGTGCTAGCAGGTGTGTGTTCTGTGATGTTTGCTGTCACTTCATTTGACCTTTTAAGCTATCCATAAATCATAGCTTCAATGCTAGCTATTCCCCCTCTTGTTTGTCATTTGTCACCTACAGCATATTGATTCTGTATCTAAAAAATATTTGCACAACTCATCTAAAGCATTTTGCAAGTGGAAATCTCAGCTGACAGGTTTTTCTGCAAAACTGGAATGAGAAACACATTTCACGTTAGAGGGAATAGTGAAAGTTGCCTGAATATTCTGCTTCTTTTTAGGAAAGAATTAAAGCCAACATTGTCAGGCTTTGATGCCTATAGGAAGAAACTCAAATTCATGGTCACATGCCTGTATAAAGAGACCTCCTTTTCAGATATAAGCCATCACAAATTATCCCCCAAGGTACTTAATATCTCTTACATTTTAGGCCACTTTTAGGATCCAAAATCAATTGGAGTCTTTGGATTAGGAGCCTGTTAGTGTCTAAATATGGATTTAGGAGCTTAACTTCAGGCTTCCTAGCTTTGAAGATGTTGGAAAAACTTACAAGGGTCTCATTGTTCTGGATCGGTGGATCGGTAGCGCTCTTGTGCCATCTAAAGAGGAGTAATTGTTCTGGAATTCCTTTTGCAAAATATGCGTGTGTTCTTGTTCTTTTACCCCAAATCACATCTCTGATTTAGTATTCAAGAGCTGATTAGTAAATCAGAATTTCTCCAAACTCCTTCTGTGTCCAAAGTCTGCTTAAGTCACTGATGCCAGGTCTATACTAAACCTGGCAGGTCGGCTTACAGTATGCCATCCAGCTACACAAAATGTGTATCTGGAGTAGGCTGATCTTAGGCCATGCCACTTCAGTGTCTACACTGTGGGAGACTGACACGAGCACGTGCTTCTGTCGGCTTCCTTTACTCCTCACAGAATGAGGAGCACAGGACACCTGTAGGGGGCTGCCCTCAGTATTTGATTTGGGGGTCTACGCTAGACCTGCTAAATCCCTCCAGAAGGTTGATCTTCCCCATAATGTAGACAAGCCCTGGGGTGGGGAGTGGAGAATGAATATGGGACCTACAGCGGCTGGACCATGTGGTCCCACATCTGTGAAGGGGTGGCAGACAGTCTCAACAACGTGCCAGAGAGGCTAGAGCCAATACCAGTGGCTGGAGCTTACTGAGCTCCAGAAAAGCTGAACGCATGCAGGCCCAGCATCTTGGGAACCAGGTGAGCATCCAGCAGCAATAGCTCTGCTAGGACTCTGCTACTTGGGTTAGGTGTTCAGCCACATGAGTCGTCATTGGCTAATGTTCAAAGGCCACAATCTCTCCTCTTTGGTGAGCTCTCAGTAATCTTTGAAGGTTAGACTGGCTTTTGTTCTTGGCTCTCATCCCTTCCGAAGCAGTTCATAACTCTTGCCTATGAGAGAAGATATCTGTGGGCTGGCAGACAGGTGAACAAATGCCACAGCAAGCTGGTAAATCCTGAGCTTCTGGAAGCAAGAGCTCAGACATTACCACAGAGAGGAAGAGGATGATACTTGCAGACCTATCAGCAGGAGCTGTCCTTCCCCAGCTGCCCAAAAGGGCTAGCCCGATGCAATCTGAAGTGCAGGTGAAAAACAACTGGAAAGCCACTCGAGCAACTTCTGTGTTCTGAGCCTTCCTAAAAATGCACAACTCTCTGCCCTAAAATAAAAAAGAACATTTAGCTTGGGCCCCTAGCAGTGGGTGGTGCCTTTGATTCACCGAATGTTGCTCCCCTTTACCCATGAGTGTCTAAGAAATGCCCTCTGCAAAAACCCTATTGACTGTGATCTGTCATGTAAAAGTGATTTCCAATACTTTCAAACATCTAAAATTGGGATCAAATTTTTCAGACTTGAGAGCAAAAAAGCACCTCCTTTAGAATAACCCCCATCTGTTTTCATTTTATCACAAGTCAGTAGTTTCCCTTCTCGCTTGCTAGTCTTAATTAACATGCAAACAAATTAAATATTTTAGGCCGAGCAGAATTTTGAAAAGCTGTCACAGCTTGAAGTTGATATGTGCACTGTATTAAGCAATCCATCATCAAACAATGAATTACTATTTTCAGTAGATTTTTTTTCCCAAAAAAGGTTTACTCAGTTTTAGTTCTGTCAAGGCTGATCCCCACTCACTCACTCCAAGTGCAGAAGGCTGGGGTCTACAAGAGACCTTAACAATACCTTGCCTATCTAGGCTTCTGCTTAAAATCTCCCCAAGGTCACAGATTCTCTGGCCTTGGGAGAGAGGCTGCCACCACCCAAGTGAGAAAAACTCCTTTTCTTCTTGAATCCAGGAAGAAGCACTTGGGAACTTTTTCCATAGGGGTAGTCCACGCTCTTCTGACAAGAGACCATGAAAAAAGAAGAAAAGAAAACAAACTGTAATGTCTAATAGCTGACCTCTCAGTTTTAGGCATGCATACTCAGACCTCCTGTTACCTTTTAGGACTCAAGAGTAAAATCATAGCCTTAAAAAAGGTGATTTTATTAACAAAACAGAAAGATATACTTGGTAGAACATACTAGGTTGCTAGGTGTTATAAAGCAACCAAGGGGATAAAAAAGATTAAAACACAGAGAATTGTATCTCTGGGATTCAATTTAATTACAGAGTATCGGGGACGCATGTGGACTCAGCACAGAGGAGTTTAACCAAACAACAAAACAAAGAAAACAGCAGGCAGGTATATCTTCCATTCAAATTGCAACACCTTCTCCCATTGGCTCTCTTGGCTCTAGCTACCTGAGTTTAACCTTATAGTCACCAAATGCTGGCCAGCACTCTTAACAATCACAAGTGCCAAGTCAACTGCTCTATTTAACAAGGTTCTTTCACAGATGCACTGCAAGTCCTTGATGTAGTGGTGTCAATATTTTAGTTGCCTTGGGGGTACAGAGCTACAGCATGGAGTGCAGGTTAATTGCATTCCTTGAACTGGCAGATAAGCAAGTTTGCTTAGCTTGGTAGCTTCCTTTTTGGTAACAGAAACTAGAATAATCTGTGAGAGCATAATGATGAAGCTTCTTGTTTGAAACGCTGTTTTTTCTGTTGCTAACCATTAAACCTCTTTCTGATGCTATTGATTTAACCTTCCAGAGAACCTTTGCAGACTGAAAAGATCCTTGGCAGATACATCAAACTTCTACAAAGACAATGATCAAGTCTAGGAGATTTTAATATTTAAATAATTACTTTTTTGATGGGTTTTGCAGGGAAATGAACCAATTTTCCCTTAAGAATATTATAGCCAACAGACTCAATCTTGCCACCTCGTAAAACTAAATTATGATTTGGACCACCGGGAGGAAAAACTCCCATTAACCTCCCATGTGTTTGTTAATGGACCTTAGGTCCAGGATATGAGTAATGGTGTACTCTGTGCCCACTTACTCTCTCTCCCACCCCATACGTCTAGTAGGGAGAGACTGGGAAGGCTAGAATGTTGGCTTCCCGCTCCCTAATCTCTGTCCAGTGCACAAAACTTGTAGTTGTATGTTGTTACTGATACAGGCTAGCCATAAATGATTCTCTAAGGAAGCAGAGGAGAAATGTGTAACTGGCAATGCTTTCTGGGCCCACTCTTGAGGTAGGGCGGGTTGCACGTCATACCATCCCTTGCCCAGGGCTGTGCCTAAAGAATGTATTTGGACTCCTCTTGGTTGTAAATACTGAAAGATTGACTTGAAGCATCAGATTCGAGTAACTTCAAACATAGGTAGCAGGAGCAGTCAGATGGCGTGTGACCATGATGCATCTGTTCAATTCCATGTTCAAGGTGACCCTAAACCTCAAACTTCCAGAAGCTGGGACTGGAAGATGGCAACAGATCACTCCAAAATGGCCTAGCTGGGTATGATCTGATATGGGCCACTGTCAGACAGAGGATACTGGGCAAGATGGACCATGGTCTGACCCAGTATGGCTGTACTTATGGTCAATTTAATTAATGATTTCCCATGTATGGAGATGATGAGGTTAATAAGAGAATTGAAAGGTGGATAAGGAAATGGCTAAAAGCAAGATTACAAAGGCTCATACTGAAAAGTGAACTGTCGTACCAGATGGAGGTGACTAATGGAGTTTCTCGGGGAGCTGTCTTGGGACCAGTCTTATTTAACATTTTTTGTAGTTTCTTTGGCAAAAAAAAGGACGTGTTCTAATAAAATATGTAGAGGACACAAAGTTGGGAGGTACTGCCAAGACGGAGAAAGACTGGGGTATCCTACAAGAAGATGTGAACAACTTTGAAAACTGGAGCAATAGAAATGGGATAAAATTTAATTGCTCAAAGAGCAACGTTATGCACTTGGAGACTATTGAGAATTTTTGCTGTTAGCTGCGGCCTTAACAATAGAGAAAAACTGGGTGCATTGGTTGATCAAAGGATGACTATGAGTTGCCAATGTGATGCAGTCATAAAAAAGACTAATTCAATCCTAAAATGCATCAGGCAAGGTATTTCCAATAGTGGTAGGGAAATGCTAGTGCCATTATATAAGACATCGGTGAGATCTCATGTGATAACATTATGTACAATGTTGGTCTCCCATGTTTAAGAAAGATGAATGCAAACTGGAATATGCCCAGAGAAAAGCCTCCAGGATGATCCGAGGAATGGAAAACCTTCCTGAGAGGTGACTCAAAGAGCTTGGCTTGTGTAGATTAACCAAAAGAAATCTGAGGGGAGATATGATTGCCCTCTATAAATACATCAGAGGGGTAAAAACTAGGAAGGGCGAGAAGTTATGTATTTTAAGTGCCAATATAAGACACAAGGACAAATGGGTATAAACTGACACCAACAACTTTAGGCTTGAAATTAGACTCAGGTTTCTAATCCTCAAAGGAGTGAAATGCTGGAAGAGCCTTCACAGGAAACCAGTGGGGCAAAAAACCTAACTGGTTTAATGACTGAGCTGGTAAGTTTCTGGAGAGGATGGCATGATGAGACTGCCTACATGCCATTGTAGGCAATCTGTGATTGCTAGCAGCAAATACCCCCAATGGCCAGTGATGGGGTGCTAGATATGGAGGGCATTGAGTTACTACAGAGGATTATTTCCCGGGTGTCAGGCTGCTGGATCTTGCCCACATGGGTAGGGTCTAACTGATCACTATATCTGGGTCAGGAAGGAACCTTCCCCAGGGTTGTGTAGGCTGAGACCTTGGTGGGTTTTCACCTTCTGTGATGTGGAGCCTGGGTCATTTGCAGGTTTCAGCTAGTATAAACGGTGGATTCCCTGTAACCTGAAATCTTTAAATCATGATCTGAAGATGTTAGTAGGGGTTTATTACAGGATTGGATAGATGAGGTTCTGTGGCCTTCGGTGAGTAGGAGGTCAGACCAGATGACCATGATGGTCCCTTCTGGCCTTAAAGTATGAGTCAATGAAAGAGATGCTATGGAGAAAAGAATGAATAATGGTTAGCTATTAAGATTGCTGCATTGCAAGTGTGTAATAGCAATGGCTTTGGTCTGCGTAGGTGTTACCGCTGGCTAATGCACCTTAACCTGAAATCAGGGAATTACTGCTCTGGGTATTCCGTTAACTAGGGTGCAGCCTGCCCTGATGAAAAGTGTTGCTACTTCAAAAATGAGTTACAAATTGTTTTAGGGACACCTTGGAGCTTCTGCCAGCTTTTGAAGTCCTACTGTTGTAGTTCCCTATTTGTGTTTCCTCTTCACCCCCCTGCAGCTGTGTAAAACTTTGTCACAGATTGTGGAAAATTATTATACCGAAAGTGCTGTCACATGCACACAGCAACAAAACAAGAGGATTCTGCCTATAATGAAACAAACAATATGCAAAAATATGTTTGCTCTATGCATTTACTGATAAATGCACAGAGCAAACAGACTGAAAAGTAGCATTTCCCTCAAATCTTTCTGTTGCCGACATCTTAGGCGTTGCTTGCAGTAATGGCAGGTAAAAAGCCTTCCGAGAAAATAAGCTTGATTTAAAAAAACAACAACATTGTTTGGGCCCCATTATCTGTAAACATGCAAGTGAAATAGACAATGAGTTTGGGAAAATGTGAATCTAGAGCAGTGATGGGCAACCTAGGCTAGTGAGTGGGCAACATGCGTGGCCTCTTTCACTGGGCCGCAAGATTGTTGCAACCAAGATAGTCTTCCAGGATAGAGTAGTTTTGCGAACTGTGCTAGCGCACCTAGAATTTGCGGGGTGTGTCCTTTGAACCGAAGCAGCCCTTTGACTGGATGCAGCAGGAACTCACAACTTGCAGATAATGTTGTGTGCAGTCAGCACACCCTTCACTTCATGTACCCTTGCTTTATGTGTGTGTTTTGCTTTAGCAATGCCCATAGGGGAAAAATCGACATGGACGGAAACCAGTGGAATCTGGCAACACTGCACATGAGCAAAGATAAACAAAATATCTTATGGGCTACACACAGAACCCTAATGGGCCACATGTGGCCCTCATCCTGCAGGTTGCCTACCACTGGTCTAGAGTATTGGTTCAGATCCACCTATATTCACAGTTCACAATTCTAAGGAAGGGTAGCAGGGAGAACAGCAAAATAGAGACAATGGATTTCAGGAAGACAGATTTTGGTAAGCTCAGAGAGCTGATAGGTAAGGTCCCATGGGAATCAAGACTGAGGGGAAAACAACTGAGGAGAGATGGCAGTTTTTCAAAAGGGACATCGTTAAGGGCCCAAAAGCAAGCTATTCCAATGTGTCAGAAAGATAGAAAATACAGCAAAAGACCGCCTTGGCTTAACCATGAGATCTTGCATGATCTAAAAATAAAAAAGGAGTCATATAAAAATGGAAAGTAGGACAAATTACAAAAGATGAATATAGGCAAACAGCACAGGAATGCATGAGCAAGATTAGAAAGGCAAAGGCACAGAATGAGCTCAAACTAGCTACGGGAATAAAGGAAAACAAGACGACTTTTTATAAATACATTAGAAGCAAGAGGAAGACAGAGAGGATAGGCCCACTGGTCAGTGAGGAGGGAGAAACAATAACAGGAAACTTGGAAATGGAAGAGATGCTCAATGACTTCTTTGTTTTGGTCTTTACCGAGAAGTCTGAAGGAATGCCTAACATAGTGAATGCTAGTGGGAAGGGGGTAGTTTTAGAAGGTAAAATAAAAAAAGTACAAGTCAAAAATCACCTAGAAAAGTTAGATGCCTGCAAGTCACCACTTGCCAACAAGGACTTAACAAGAATTTGAACTTTCTCACCCATTACCAAGACAGTTTCCCCAATTATCACCTGTAATACCATTAACTCACAAACATCCCACTCTCCCTACCTTTAATATCAGCAATTCACAGACACTTACCTTCCTTCCTCCCCCTTCCCCCCCCCCCCCCCCCCGCATCTCCCTTCTGTTCTGCAATGTGATTTGTCCTTTTCATATTTGTTCATTTTTTTTAATTGTATCCTTTGGTATATATGGTTGTGACTACTTTCTTCCACTATTTGATCTGAGGAAGTGGGTCTGGCCCACGAAAGCTCATCATCTAATAAACCATCTTGTTAGTCTTTAAAGTGCTACATTGTCCTGCATTTTGCTGCAAGTCACCAGGGCCTGATGAAATGCATCCTAGAATACTCAAGGAGTTGATAGCTAGAGGCTCAGATACCTCCTCTATCATCTTTGGAAAATCATGGGAGACAGGAGAGATTGAAAAGGGCAAATATAGTGCCCATCTATAAAAAGGGAAATAAGAACAATCCAGGAAACTACAAACCAGTTAGTTTAACTTCTGTGCCAGGGAAGATAATGGAGCAGGTAATTAAGGAAATCATCTGTAAACACTTGGAATGTAGCAAGGTGATAGGGAACAGCCAGCATGGATTTGTAAAGAACAAATCATGTCAAACCAATCTGATAGCTTTCTTTAATAGGCTAACGAGTCTTGTGGCTAAGGGAGAAGCACTGGATGGGGTACACCTAGACTTTAGTAAGGCGTTAGATATGTCTCGCATGATATTCTTATCAATAAACTAGGTAAATACAACTTAGATGGGGCTACTATAAGGTGGGTGCATAACTGGCTGGATAACTGTACTCAGAGAGTAGTTATTAATGGTTCACAATCCTGCTGGAAAGGCATAACAAGTGGGGTTCCACAGGGGTCTGTTTTGGGACCGGCTCTCTTCAATATCTTCATCAATGATTTAGATATTGGTATAAAAAGTACACTTAAGTTTGCAGATGATACCAAGCTGGGAGGGGTTGCGACTAATCTGGAGGATAGGGTCATAATTCAAAATGACCTGGACAAATTGGAGAAATGGTCTGAGGTAAATAGGATGAAGTTTAATAAAGACAATGCAAAGTGCTCCACTTAGGAAGGAACAATCAGTTTCATACATACAGAATGGGAAGCGGCTATCTGGGAAGGAGTATGGCAGAAAGGGATCTAGGGTTTATAGTGGACCACAAGTTGAATATGAGTCAGCAGTGTGATGTTGTTGCAAAGAAAGCAAACATGATTCTGGGATGCATTAACAGGTGTGTTGTGAGCAAGACACGAGAAGTCATTCTTCTGCTCTACTCTGCGCTTGTTAGGCCTCAGTTGGAGAATTGTGTCCAGTTCTGGGCACCGCATTTGAAGAAAGATGTGGAGAAATTGGAGAGGGTCCAGAGAAGAGCAATGAGAATGATTAAAGGTCTAGAGAACATGACCTATGAGGGAAGGTTGAAGGAACTGGGTTTCTTTAGTTTAGAAAAGAGAAGATTGAGGGGGGACATGATAACAGTTTTCAGATATCTAAAAGGGTGTCACAGGAAGGAGGAGGGAGAAAACCTGTTCATCTTGGCTTCTGGGGATAGGACAAGGAGCAATGGGCTTAAACTGCAGCAAGGGAGGTTTAGGTTGGACATTAGGAAAAAGTTCCTAACTGTCAGGGTGGTTAAACACTGGAATAAGTTGCCCAGGGAGGTTGTAGAATCTCCATCTGTGGCAATATTTAAGAGTAGGTTAGATAAATGTCTATCAGGGATGGTCTAGACAGTATTTGGTCCTGCCATGAGGGCAGGGGACTGTACTCGATGATCTCTCGAGGTCCCTTCCAGTCCTAGTATTCTATGATTGTATTAGCTACAATCCTGTAAAATGAAACACAAGTGTGTGTGTTCAGGCCTTGATTCAACATGACTCATGAGCATGTGCACTAATGTACCTCATCCTGACTTCAATAGGACTGCTTTTGTACTTAGCTGTGTGTGTACCCAAGTACTTTTCTTGCTTAAGTCTGTGGGTTCCTGTATTTATGTATCTATTTGTCTTAAATGCCTACAGAGGCCTATTTCTAGTTCTAACTAGCACAATCCAGAGAGAAATAAAGAGGAACTATAACTTCCATTGAGCTATAATCAATGTTTACATAACATATTACTATGAAGGTTTTCTTCTAGAAATTACACTTCTGATTTACCCAACTACATTTTTAGGTGTATAGGATTTTTTTTGACAAATCAAATGGAAACCAATCCAAAATAGCTAAAATACAATCTCTGAAAAATAGAGGCGCCTCTGACTTACATTCTTAGCTGTCATTACATGATTCATTTGACAGCATGGCACTTCCATTTTAATGTCCTCATGCTATAACTGACAGCTAAGATGGATCAGGGTGGAGAGAAAAACTTGACAGAGAAAACTAATGTGGTTGGGCAGCCTTCTATAAGGCATAAAAAATGTCAGAAGGAAGCAAACAAAATGTATTAATTCTGTGCTATATTAGGATAAAACATACTCTCCTTCAGTAAAGGATAGCATAGAGCAGTGGTTTTCAAATTATGGGTCATGACTTAGGAGTGGGTGGCACAATGTCGGGCACTGGGTCTCGTTGCTGCAGGGGGATCAGGTGACCAGTAGGGGTGCTAAGGCAGTTCCCTGCCTGTCCTGGCACCATTGACGGCGCTGCTCCCCAGAAACAGCCGGTAACAGGCCCAGCTCCTAGGGGTGTGTGTGGGGGAGAGCACAATGGGCCCCATGCACTGCCCCTACCCTGAGCACTAGCTCTGCACTCTCATTGGCTAGGAACCTGCTGCTGCACTCCCATTGGCTAGGAACCTGCGGTGTTAGGAGAGGCAGGAAGCGTCCTTAGCACCCCTGCTGCTCAGGAGCCGCTCAAGGAAGCCATCTCCCCCCAGCCCTGACTCCTCCCCCTCCCCCAAGCCACACACCCACTCCTTCACCCCAAAGCTCTCACCCTCAGCCCCTCCCCACTCTAGTCAAATTATGTTGGGTCGCAGGCAACAACAGTTTTCTTCAACTGGGTCATGAGAAAAAAAGTTTGAAAACCCCTGGCCTAGAAGGCATCAGAATTAAGGCCCTGATTCAGCAATGCAGTGAAGTGCATGGTTAGAAGTAACTAGGTGCTTAAATTCTATCAACCTCAGTGGGACTTCTAGGTAAGAACACCCTCACGTGCGTTGGTGAACAAGAGCCTTGGGCCATGCTGACTCTTACAAGCTAACAGGTGTGTCAGTACAGCTATGCCTCTGCAAGAACACTCATACAGCTGCGTTAGGCTGATGCTTCCCCATCAACGTAATAAAACCAGCTCAATGGGTGGTAGTAACTATGTCAGATGGTGGCGTCTCCTGCAACATTGCACGCTGCCCATGAGGGCTTATCCCGGCAAAACGTAACGTTGCTCTCCCGAGCAATAAACATTTTAGAGAGGTAAGTGCTAGCAAAGATGTGACCTTACGTTCCTTTTCCTAGATTTACAGCTGTTTTTTATTTGTGTTTAATCCATGCAGCCTCTGCAATGCTGTTCTTTCACCTTTCCAAACACACTCCTGCTCCAACTGATGTCAATAAGGCTCTTTCCCTACCCCTTGGCTTCAGCTGCAGTGGGATGAGCCACTAAAATATCAAAAGGTTGTTGTCTGTTATGGAGCCCAAATGGGATCTGGTTTTCCTTCCTGAGAATGATCACAGAACACTAGAACTTGGATCCTTGCACACTGTATCCTTGAAGAAGCTACCTGCCTTGTTTATATTAAATGTGTGTTCCTACCTCTATGTCTGCAGTTAAGGGTGTTTTCCAGAGCTGTATACATTCCTATTGTCGCTATTGTGAAAGATGGAGAAGTTTAAAATAATAGCAATGAGGAGTCCTGTGGTAAAGACCTACTTCGTCAGATGCATGTAGTGGAAATTCCAGAGGCAGGTATAAATAAAGGCATAAGAAAAGAGTTCCAGTCAAGAGTAGGGTTAGAGATAACGAGGTCAATTCAGTAAATATGCCTGAATACTTAAACCTGCCTCTGGAATTTCCACTACATGCATTTGATGAAGTGGGTCTTTACCCACGAAAACTTACGCTCCAATAAATCTGTTCATCTATAAGGTGCCACAGGTCTTCTCATTGTTTTTGCAGATTCAGACTAACACGGCTACCCCTCTGATACTTAAGTTTAAAACAATAGGTTAGCTTTTACTGTGTTGGGGGAGATAGTCACTTCTGTGCAGTGGGCAAGCACAAAGCCTTCCTATATGCCATGTGCTAGCTGAATGGAGGAAAATTTTACCTTGGGACACTGATGCTGAAAACAAACACACATAAGTAAAGTGTGTTCAAATGAAGATTCCTGCAAAGCCACTTGGACTAATCACATGAACAAAAACCTCCCATGCCTGAGAATTTAAAACCTCTTTAGTTGAAGTCCAGTGCAATTTAAAGGGTATTTTCCCCACAGTCTTTAATTCTGTTTAGATTTAGATCACACCCTTAGGTCCTGGGTTTGTGATGCAAATTCTCCCTTCCAGCTGTAAGCACATTGCCTAGGCTATTTCTGCATGACAAGCACTACCACAGCAAGGCTACGTCTAGATTACAAGCCTCTTTTGAAAGAGGCTTTTTCGAAAGAACATTTTGAAAAAGCTTCTTTTGAAAGAGAGTGTCTAGACAAGCAGATTTTTCAAACAAGTGAGCTGCTTTTTCGAAAGAGAGTCTAGCCACTCTCTTTCGGAAAAGCACAGTTTGCATTCAATAGCGCCTTTTTTTGAAAGAGTACTTTCGAAAAAAAGTGTTATTCCTCATAAATTGAGGTTTACCGCAATCGAAAAAACTGCCGCATTCTTTGAATTTACTTTCGAAAGAACGCGGCTGCAGTCTAGAGGCAGGTGAAGTTTTTTTGAAAAAAGGCTACTTTTGTCAAAAAACCCCTGTAGTCTAGACACAGCCCTAGTCGCCTGCTGTACCACTGTAGTGGTGTAGACCAGGCTCTACATGGTGCTGTTCTCCCCTAACACATACTTTGTCCCTTTCTACCACTACCTCTTCTTGTTGTGTCATTGATGTACTCTCCTCAACTAGCATGTCTCAGGGACAGCTTGCAGTTCATAGGGGGAGGGATGACAGACTTGTTGAGCCCCTGGGCAAGGTGGGGGGCATGGCCCCGGGCTCCTGAAAGGGGCGGGACCTCAGGCAGAAGGGCGGGGCTGAGGTGGTGTTCTGGTGGCTATTTAAAGGCACCAGGGCTTCAGTCGCCATCACTGCTGCAGTAGCAATGGTGGTGGCCAGAGCCTGGGGCCATTTTGAATCTCCAGGTGCCAGGGCAATGACTCCCTTTATTCCCCATCAGTGGGCCTGCTTGCAAGTCAGTCTATTTGTAAAAACAAGAGTTAAAAGCAGATGTTATGCTTGCCCCTGAGAGCTCCTGCCAAACTTCTGTGGTTTTTAATCATCTTTCCCTATTGTTTTTTGCAAGAAGACTACCTTTCTCTCATTGTTGCGTGAAAGACCCGCACATGGAAGGTAAACTGGGCTAAATAAGGATGCAGTTCTGATGCCTGTTAGTTAAGCAGAGCTAACAGAGAGGAATGGGGAAAATTCTATGGCATTTTTGCCCCACATTTTTGACTGAAACATTAATAGTAGTTAATTTAATTTCAACCAGTTCCAGAAGTAGAGAGAAATGGATGAAGAAACATTTCAATGAAGTTGTCACAAAAGTCTTTTCTTCTTCCCTTCCTCACTTAATTTCAACTGAGAACTTTTAACCAGCTCTAGAGTAAGCCTTAATTTCATGCTTGTTTGGAGGCTCAGCTCCTAAATCAGTTGTTGTGTGACAGTAATGGGAAGAGAGAGGCCTGAAATCCTCAATTAATAATGCACTGGCTCCCCTGAAGGCAGCTTTATTTAAGCTGCATTAGTGCTAAAACAGGGAAATGCATCCAGCTGTCTATACTGGGTCAGATCCTCAACTAGAGTGAATCAGCATACAGTTTAAACCATCTCATGCTCTATTCCACTGCATCTGTGTATTGTGTTGTCCCCATCTGTTACAGGAGAAAGGCAGAGTTAAAAAGTTGGGAGTTAAAAAGCCTTTAATTTCCCACAGACTTCACCACTTCTAGTTTCTGGCCCCCAAATTGTCAAAATTTCCCTGTGGCTAAACCAGCCATGGACACAGCCAGTTCGGAAGACAGGGTAGTCCATGCAATTGAGAAAATCAATGTGCTGTTGTAAATGGTTTCTAAAACCGAATAGTTACCTCATGAAATGCATTGCAAAGGAGCAGTAGTAATCTGCCCATGTATAGCAAGCAGATAGTTAAGCATGAAGCAAATCCCTTAGGAAATGTGTGCAAAGGAAAAAGTATTGAATGCAAAACCAACAGCTTTGTGTTTCTCAGGCATGGACCATGTTAGTCTTCACCATAGAGAAACTATTTGCCATATTTCATTTCTGAAAAATAATCTGAAATAACTTTCCGACTAAGATTTTTCCTGTATTTATACTCACAGGAGGAAACTGCTTTCCAGGGTCTGAGTCTCCAATGCCTTGCCCTTTGAATCATCAATCATGTGTGTGCAAACTGCTGCTAGGCCAGGCATAGAATTGTTCACACTCATTTTGCATGGGCACAAATAATGATGCAAGGTGTGAGGCAATAGAGAATCATGCTCATAACTTTTAAACATATTAAAAGAGAAAAATCATCTCAAGGAGCCGGTATGGAAATTTCAGCTAAGGGTGTATTTTTTTTAAATTACCAAGTTATAAATGCTTGGAAACAGAAGTGCTGACTCAACCGTAG
This sequence comes from Pelodiscus sinensis, assembly GCF_049634645.1. Classification (NCBI taxonomy): domain Eukaryota; kingdom Metazoa; phylum Chordata; order Testudines; family Trionychidae; genus Pelodiscus; species Pelodiscus sinensis. Next base: position 36,741,329 of record NC_134723.1, on the reverse strand, counting down.
CGTTAGTCACAAGCAACAATGCCATAACTTTATAAGAAGAGAATAGATTGCTGTCAGCAAATGACGGCATTTGTCAATTTTAAGAGCAATTCTCTGGATGCTTTAGCTTTATTTACACTTGTTTCAATACACCAGAGTCTTGTTACTGAATGTCAAGGGCACCTCAAGTATTAAGCAGAATTAACAACTTGTTCTTGTACCATCTATTCTAATGGAATTGCTTTTGTTGGAAGGGTCTGTTGTTAAACAACCTGGCGTGATTGTGAACGGATTAGGTCTGATTCTGATTTCACAATGGGGTCTAAATGGGAGGGATACTCCTGACATCCATAGAATCCTAATAGAAAAGTGGAAGAAATGACATGGCAGTCGGGCCCAGTTGATGGAAATTGTGAAAGTACAGAGCAAGCCGTCCTTCCTGCTGCTCTGTGCGCTCTTTCACCACAATCAATACAACTTTGAATATATGGGCTGGTGTGGTCACAGGAGCCTAAAGGATTTAGGAGCCTTCCAGAACAGCAGGGCTCTATGCCAGTTCTTGGTTTTTTGGTCATAACTATGTCTCATTCAAAGTCCTGCTCCTACTCATCAAAGTTGCTTGTGAGCAGACTACTTTAAGGACCATGTCTCTAGCTATGCCGGAAGGCCTTCTATGGAGAAACATAGGGGCTGTGTCTACACTGGCATGAATTTCCGGAACTGCTTAAAACGGAATACTATTCCGTTCTCAGTTTTTCCGGAAAAGGAGCGTCTACATTGGCAGGCTGCTTTTCCGGAAAAGCGTCCGTGGCCAATGTAGATGCGCTCTTCCGGAAAAGAGCCCCGAGCGTCATTTTCGCCATTGGGGCTTTTTTCCGGAAAAGACTACTGGGCTGTCTACACTGGCCCTTTTCCGGAACAGTGTTCCGGAATAAGGACTTATGCCTGAGCGGGAGCAGAATAGTTTTTCCGGAATAGCAGCTGATTTTGTACAGTAGAGCATCGTTGCTTTTCCGGAAATTCAAGGGCCAGTGTAGACAGCTCACAGCTTATTCCGGAAAAGCGGCTAATTTTTCCGGAATAAGTGGCCCAGTGTAGAGACAGCCTGGGACTGCATGTGCTCAAGGAGAACACCTTGGAAGCCAGAATTCAGGCATCTTCAGCAGTAGGTCCTAGGTTATGGAAGAAGCTTCAGAAGCATGGAATGGAATCTACTCTAAACACCTTCAGAACCTGGTACAAATCCCACCTCTCCAGAGAACCACAATACCACAACTAATGGAAGCTAAGACTGGGTGTGAAGGCCTGAGGAGGACGGTTGAGGAAGGCAAAGAGAGAAGAGGGCTGAGAGGGAAGGAAAAATGTAAAGAACGACAATGCCAGCACGTGAAAATGATCCACGTTGAAATAACGAAGCCTTATGTGAGTTAGAGCAGAGACCACCTTGGATTTTATTCCTGGGCTGCTCTTAGTTTACTGTATCGCTGATAGTTAGAGATCCTGCAGCATCAGAATCCACTGATTGGGGAGACACAGACTGCTCAGCACCTCTGATAATCAGACTATTTTTATCTAGGAGCCTAATTATGAATTTAGATAGCTAATTTTAGGCGCTCATGTTCCTAGCATCTGACATCTTCATAATCTGAAATTATTCATTTCCCACAACATGTGGATAATCCATATTTTATTGCACTGCAGAGTAGTCTGCCAAGAATAAACACAAAACAACCCTTCTTGCAAATGCTTTTAGCTGAATAACTTAAGAATAGTACCTTACAATGGCAGGCCCCATTTGGAAACTAAACATTTACAAACACTATAATGACAAGATGTGTAACTGGGATGTGACGATATTATTATCCTCTCTGCCCCCTCCCCATTATAACGTTTTTCCAGAAGCGCTTAGGAGAGTCAAGCCCATAAACTGTTCCTCTTTTCAGATCAGGTAAAACTTAATTGTGATTAGCCTCATTCAGGTCTTTGAAGCAAAGCGCTAACTCTGGTTCATCTTTAATTGAGCTAACAGGATTTCATTTGCCCCCAAAGTCTCAACTGCATGTTACATAAAATTCATTTTATAAGTGTATCATGCCAGAGTTTAAATCCTTGCTGATGAATGAACCCTTCCAATCTAAATGTAATAACTAACCATTAAATCCTTAAACTGGCAACAATCCATAGTGCGCATTCATGCAAGCTATGAAAAGCTGTAATCACAACCTTTCTACCCTTTCACAATAATTCTAGTCTTCCTATGTATTATTAAAACTAAATAGTTGCATCATTGAATACTAATATACTCTCTTACTGCTAATTCATTCCAACATAGGCAGGTCCCTTGTAGTGATAATCAGCTGAAAATTAAAAAAAAAAATGTTTTAATGCTATCAATGTCAATGACTTCAGATGCCAAATTGATGCTGTACACACAGTGTGAAAGCAATTCTGATTTACTTGCGTTTAGGCTAGACTCCCTTTCTTGCAGTCTCGCCTGTGAATTTTTAAACAAAACAAACAAAAAAACAAAAATGGCAGCTAACCCTTAGCTCCTCTCATCAGAAAAAGAAGTCTTTGTGTTGTCAGAGAGCTTAGCTAATCACAGGTCTGAAAGACACATTGGTTACATCACTTGTTTTATGTGCAAACACAGGACTGCCATGATAAGCCTTTCACCGGATCCTCCGCTATGTAAATTGGCTCAGCTCCACTGAAGACAACAGAGTTAGCAGGTGTTTATTGGCATGAGGATCTGGCCTTGCGTCTCTTGTGAGCACTTTCTGCTGTGCGGGATGGCACATCAGTGTCAGCAGCTCTTTCAGCCTCACTTTTATTTAGAATGGAAATTCATAGGTAAAAAAATGACAATGAAAATCTAAAGGGGGATTGGGAGCAGATGGGAAAGAGCAAAGTCTATTAAGAGAAGCAACACCAAGGGAAAGAGCAAAGGGCATAGAAAATGCCATGAAAATTTATTCTCAATGCTACAGATTATGGATTTTTGCTCACAAAAGAGAAGTTAAGAGTCATTAAGTACCAAGTTGCTAGGATAATAAAAATAATGTGGCTGGTGATGTTGTGATCCATTTGACACTAAGAGCATAAAAAGTGGGCAGTGTTTCTTGTAAAGATGTAACACAGCCATGATTTGTAAGGCAAATGTATTCTTCAGTAGGCTACGTAGGCTTGGGTGGCAATTTAGAGGAGGTATCTTTTCTGTGGAAATGTTGAAAGTCCCCCTCCCTCCCAAAAAAGAGGTGGGGGAGCACCACACAGCTCAGATGATGTCCCTTGGTAACTACCACTGTCGCGACATCAACATCAACTCATGCTAACATTTTGTCCACTGGGGCGGTGGTAGTCTCCATCGCATGCTGTCAGTGCAAGTGGCTGTCTTTCTAGCTCAAACAGGGCTTGATATCAAATGTATTGGGTGAGGTTTTCTGACCTTTTATGCAACAGATCAGAGTGGTCCCTTCTGCCCTTAAGCCCTGTAAATCTTACGTCCAATTAAATGCCAATCAGATACTGGGAAAAATCTCTCTCAGCCCACTGAGCTTCAAAGAAGGTAGTGGGATAGAATGCTAACCTCCACTCAAGCCACAGAGCTAATGAGGAGCTAGCTGCTGTCATTCCTAGTAGGCCGGTGGCTGTTTGATTCACATAACAACAGATCCATTGATAATAAGCCTGTGGCCCCTTGGCTCGCAGCTGTCCTGCCCCCAAACCTATGTTGGATGGGGTAGGAAGACCAAAAGGGCTGAATTCCACTGTGTGCAGGGTAACAGCAGATTCTTCCGCTTTCTCCTAAGCCAGTCTCCTGCCCTGTGCCACAGAGCTGTTCTGGATCTGCTGCAGCCATGGAAAAGAGCCAGGCACAATATTTTTGTGTGGGGTTTTCTGCTTCAATTAATCAAAGAAAGGGAGAAGCTATTGAACAATGATTTGCTGGAAATGTCTCCATGAGTAAGAAACATGTCATAAGCATATAGAAAAAGAAATTAAAGGAACATTTTTGGGTTAAGATCAAATGTAGCCTCATTTGAATATCAAATGCTTCCTCTCCTTGGGGAATGTCATCTCACCTAGCTATGGGAAGGGATGCTTCTCTGCTAGTTTTTCCTACCTGCTAAATTATACTACTTAGTTTTGTCTCACTCCCCCATTCAGATCTTTCCTGACCAGCTAGAGGTCTTTCCTCAAACTCTCAATGTTGTGTTTTAATATAGATCCTAGATAGACACTCAGAGGGCATGTCTAGACTACGGGTTTTTTTTTTCAAAAGGAGATATGCAAATTCGATGCTAATTTTCATATCTTCTTCCAACTGCTTTTTCAAAAGTGGGTTTTTCCAAAAGTGAAAGTAGTCTGGACACTTTTTTTTTTTTAAACCCTCCTCTCCCTTTTTCAAAGGCTGTGTAAATCTCCTTTTTTTAGGAAGAGTGGTTGTTTTCAAAAAAGGGGTTTGTTTTTTTCTGAAACAAATGCGTACAGACTACTTTCACTTTTGAAAAACCTACTTTTGAAAAAGCAGTTGAAAGAAGATAGGCAAATTAGCACCACATTTTCATATCTCCTTTTGGGAAAAAGAATGTAGTCTAGACGTGCCCTCATTCTCCCATTGCACTTTGCTTTAATTTGTTAGAACAAATTCAATCCAAGTGTGGTGTGGTAGACCAGGCCCCGAAGCCCCCTGCTGGAGGCTTGTGGCCTTGCAACACACCACCTAGCTAACCATAGAGAAGTCTTCCAGGAAAGAGAGAGTGTCACAAAGGACACGACCAATCAGGGCCCAGCAAGCCAGTTAAAAGGAAGCTGTTGGGCCAGAGTGAGCTCAAGAGGCTTAGACTGGGCTGGCAGAGCTGGGTTGCAGAACATCTGCCACAGCAAGGAGTACAGGCACAGGCACTCAGCCAAGAGGGGGCACTCACGTGAGGTGAGTGATGCTCCATTACACCAGGACACACCCACATGTGTGATTTCCACTGACTTCATGTGAGCCCTGTGTGTAAGGGCACAACTGGTTCTTAAGACTCCAATCTGCTTTCAAATCAACAGCAAAACTTGCATTCACTTAAGTCAGTGCAAGATTGCGGCCTTATTGCTTACATAGACCCTGTGGCTTAAAAAAAAAAGAATCTCTGATGCATATAAAATGTCTGTTTAAGAAGCTAAGAGCTGCTTGAAAATTCCCCTGTTCTGAGTAAATCAGGAGGTTTAATTATATGACACCTCACAAGCGCTAGAGAAATTTTTAATAGCAGATATCTACAATATTGTGAAACATTAGGAGTTTAAAATATTACAAGCATGCTATTTTTAGCACCATGGAATCTTTAGACATTCTCCATTGAGATGGCTTATCAGAATTAATAAATAACAGCAATGGTTACGGCTCCCATTAGGTCTGTCTCAGTTTCCATGGCATCCGCTCTGTTATCTCCAATATCCTTGCCAGGATTTGTAGTAGGGCTCTAGGACAGCTCCATTTCTTGTAAGGCTTTAAAAGAACGATCCTCAAGCAATTTTAGCTATATGGCTTCCATGCAATAAAATTATTTGTTTGAGATGTGGTGGTTTTGGGAGTTGTTTGTTTTTTTGCTACTGCTGCCTATTTTTAGACATGCGGTCTTTTCTTTTTTTAATTAAAGAAGAAAGATGTGGCACAATTAAATACTTAGTGGATGGATAGGTCTGAGCATTGGGGAAACTTCATGGTACTTCAGTTATACGTTATCCTGTGAGAACAACAAATGACTTTCAAGACTCTACCACCGATGTGGGGAGGGTGTCCTGTTGATATATTGAACCAATTTATTCTGACTACTATTGCAGTTTGACAAACCAAGCCCAGTCAGTGTTTTGTCTAGAAACAATAAATTATGGTAGAGGAAAGAAGGACTTAATAGATCACCCATCCTTCCAGGAAGCAGGTTCTCAGTGTGATCAGTTCACCTTACACAGAAGGTGTATTCCCTAAAAGATACCCAAGACCACTGGTATTTATAGGATGATTGCTCATCAGTTAGAAAGCACTTAGTACATCACCTATACTCCAACCCACCAGTTTTTACCTGTTCTTGAAGGTGCTGTTTTGTACCTTTCTTAGCTTTGTTTTGGAGATTAGCATTCCAGGTACTCGTCCATGAAGATACCGAGGCAGAATATTCAGGTATTTTGCCTTTGACAGTTTTTGGGGTCCACTTTTGTCAAATATTGAGTTAGTGGGATATACCTGTGACTAAAAGTGACTAGTATTGTGGGAGAAGTAGTACATTTCTCTTAGCCAACTGTCTAGCATTCATGCATACAATATTCATACTGTGCACTTTATACATGCTAATGGGGTATAAGTAATGCATATAACATACTTTGGCTAGCTGTGTGAAATCCATCTCATGGTACTATGGCTTCATCTTGATGGAAGAAAACAAGTTCCGGCGACATATGGCTGTATGTTACGTCAGTTTAAATGACCAAGGATTCACAAGGGGCCTTTGTAAGTAGCTGCCCAGGAGTATTTTCACACATCGTGGGATGCAAAAATATAATCATTAAAAGAATAGCAAAGCTGTGGATTGTCTAAGATCAGGAGAGAAAATGTTGCCTGTCTGTATTGGGCTCAGTGCAGGTGACATTGTGTGGCTCATCTGATATAGCAAGTCAGACCAGCTGGTCTAATAGATCCTTTTGGGCTTAAACCCTATGAATCTATGAATTAAAACAACAGCTCTTATCACAACTTAAGAGCTGCATCGCGTATGCACCACTTATAACTTATAACAAGACAGAGGAAAAAATCCTGCTTGTGCTGCAATGACCGAATTTTCCCCACGCCACCCCAATGACTAGCACAGTGTTATGGATAATTCTTGCCACTCTTGTTACAGAAGCTAAGAACAAAGCTTTTTATTTACAACCTCGTGTGAAATATAAAGCAATTTGTCTTTTCCCCTCTGAGAAACACTGATTTATTTTGACATTATTTGCATCCTCCTGTGCAAAAAGAAGGATCAGAAACACTTTTAAAATCAGTTTTAGGCACTGGTTCTAACTTAAACCCATAGGCTGTGTCTAGACTGCATCCCTTTTCCGTAAAAGGGATGCAGATTAGACACATCACAATTGCAAATGAAGCGGGGATTTAAATCTCCCCCGCTTCATTAGCATGAACATGGCTGCCGCTTTTTTCCGGCTCGGAGCTTTGCCGGAAAAAAGTGCCAGTTTAGACGGGGATCTTTCGGAAAATAAAGCCTTTTCCGAAAGATCCCTTATTCCGTTTTTTAAGAGGAATAAGGGATCTTTCAGAAAAGGCTTTATTTTCCAAAAGATCCCCGTCTAGAATGGCGCTTTTTTCCGGCAAAGCTCCGAGCCGGAAAAAAGCGGCAGCCATGTTCATGCAAATGAAGCGGGGGGGGATTTAAATCCCCGCTTCATTTGCAATTGCGATATGTCTAATTTGCATCCCTTTTACGGAAAAGGGATGCAGTCTAGACATAGCCATGGTGCGTTATGGTGACTTAATGGCTAGTTGCCTTACCATTTTGAAAAGAGAGTGGCTTATGTAGGAGTGTACTGGATTAGGCCAGAGGCGCAATTCCGTCTCGGGCCAGAGAGAGGCTACTCATCTCACCACAAGCAGATAGAACAGGTAAATAGCTGACCCCAGGCCCTGCTGCAGGGCAGAGCAACAAAAAGTTCCGGAGCTCGGGCCTGTGCTCAGGCCGAGCAAACAGTACAGGTAGGCCCTAGTTCAGGTTCGGACAGCAGACAGTCAGGGTTCCCAGCTCTGGCGGAGAGTTGACAAGCACAGGCGTCGCAAGCCCACCCACTCCGCTGCATCCCAGCCCAGGACCCTGACCGTGCTCATAACAAATAGCTCATTGCGGATCCTGCTGAGAAGCAATCGGTTTTGATTCGTGTCAGAAAAGCGGGTGCTGATTGAATCGTATCAGGACTGCTCATGGGAGATGTGGACAAATCCTCTTTAAATGGAAAACGAGGCCAACACCTGTATGCTCCTGTGGCACAAATGATGAAGCACGTTATATCTGAGTGTTCCCTTCTTTCTTTTCCTCTGGGCCAGGGGACTGAAAGATATTCACCAGGTCACTGCTGCAGCAATATGCTGGCTCTCACACATAGATATACATTTGTAGTCATTGTTATCTATCCAAGCCTTAGGGAAGAAGAAGAGGAGCTATGCTAATTTATACCACTTACGGATTTGACTTTGTCCTGTTTTTCTGTAGTTGATGTGGAAGTTGATTTTAGATTGAACAATACTCTAAATATAACTGTTTTAAATGGGAAACAGCATGATTAGGTGAGAACCCTAACCCAGAGGGTAACCTGCCCCACCACCTTACTGTCAGGGCACCCCTTGTCCCTCCTGCCCCAGGGCTGCCCAGCTTTTGGCCATCCTGTACCAACCCCAGGGGATGTGAGACTTGAACCCATGACCCTCGCCTCCCCAGGTAAGTGCCTTGTCCCACGTGGGAACCCCCACCACCTTACCAGAAGTAATAACTGATTGTGATTGTTACCCTTATATCACCAAGGGCATGTCTATACAGCCAAGTTATTTCAGAATAATGGCATCTTCTCAGCAATTCCATTATTTCGAAATAATTTCGAAATAACAGATGGCTAGTTCCAACTTCTGTAAACCTCATTCTACGAAGAATAATGCCTATTCCAAAAGAACTGTTCTGAAATAAGGTGTGTGTAGACGCTCTACTTCTGGTATTTCAAAATTGGCCCTTTTGAAGGGTCATTATCAGTTATTCCTCTTGGGGCTCTAAATTGACATAGCACGTCTACATTAGGGAAGCCTGCCTCGGACTAATTTTGAGGCTTCCCAGCAGTGTAGAAGTGCTATTTTGAAATAAGCTATTTCGAATAATTATGGAGCTTATTCTGAAATAACTGTGCAGTATAGATGTGGCCTCAGGCAGTTGCAATGGTACATAGACACATGGTGCGCAGAATGACGGCGTGCATCATCCGTTGTTGCATGGGTGCCTTCTAATCACACACAGCAATATTGCTCATTGGAGAATGGAATATATTGAATCCACACACCACTTCCTCCAGTCACTGCGTGGTAGGGATCCATAGCTTAGACCACTATCCCATATGGGGGTGGGAAGCACAGCAAAAGCAGATCCAGCTCCAATTGCTTTCTCTTTAGGCTTTGGTTTTGAGTTATACAGGTGAGGTTTTAAGTGGGTTTACTGGGGAGTAGAGCTTGGAGGGAGGTAGTGACCCACAGCAAGGAAAGGATTCAGGGTGGGCATATGGGGCATTGGAGAGGGAGGACTTGGGGAAAAAGTCTGACAGTGATGTTTTATGGAGCCATTTATGTGGTGGTGGGGGGGTTACTTGGAGAAGTGGGCTTGTTGGGCGCTATTGGGGAAGGAGGCTTTGTGGGGTGGGGGCTGAGAAATGGGTGGAGGAGGTGTGTAGGGCTTGGGTTTATTTGGGATGGGGGCTGTGGGAGGAGATGTGAGGTTTAGGTTTGTGTGGCAAAATGGAGTTTGGAGGGTGTTTACTGGGGGCTGGGGGAGTTGAGGGAAGGCAGGTGGGGCTGTGTGAGGGGTGCACTTGGGGGCCTGTGATGGGGGCAAAGGCTGGGAGCTTAGGCAGCTGTGTGGTGGTGCTGATGCCTCCAGCTGAATATGGTTGCATCTTGCTCCCTCCTCCACATCCTCTTCCCGCTGTCCTCCCTGTCTTGCTTGCCCCCTCACTGACCTGGGAAGGCCCAGAATGTCTGTCGCTTCAGGAATGGGGCTGAATCGCTGGGTACTGCCCACATGAGGGACAGACTCTGCCTGCAGCACCATGCCAGGAGCCCGGGGACTCACCTTTGCTGCTACCACTGAGCTCCGGGGACTCTCCCTGCTTGACCTGCTGGTGGGCAGCCTTGGGGCTTCCCCCAATGAGCTGGGCTGCATGACTCAGCACTGGGGAGGCTGAGCCACCTGCCGCCTATGACTGGGCTAGATCCCCACATGAGGTAAATCTGTTGAGCCCTATTAGAATCAATGATTCCATGCCCAGAGTGCAACCGGCCGACTCAGAACGTTGCTGCTAAGCCACATTTATCCAAATATCTCAAAGGCACTCCTTCCCCTGGAAGAGTGATTCATGGATATGCATCGAGCCATCTAAATCTAGCGCCACATAATTGGGAGCTGCAGATCCTGAAATAAAGTCCCATGGGGATCCTTTGTGGAGGATCTGGCTCTTTAAGCCAAGCTTGAAAATCCCCGTAGATTTTCCCACTTCCTCTTGTGAAAGTGACATTGCTGCCATGTTGCAAATGTGAGTAGCAGAGGAAAGACCCATTTGTGACAGAAAACAGCTTCCTGCACATCTCTTTCCCCATCCTGCCTTGTGCATTTGGTGGGACCAGATCCCATCATCTCCTGTAGCAGGCTGCTGGTGAGTGCTTTCTCTTGGTTGGAGCTTTGTCATGGAGATAGTGAAGGAGGGATGCAATTTCCTTCAGCTGCCAGAGACAGAGTCTTCAGTTTGAACTGAACACCCGCTGCCTGATGGGAACTGTCCATGGTTTGGGTGCTAGCCTAGGAGACACAGGTTCAATTCCCTTATTCCATCACACACATCCTTGGGCAAATCATGGAGGGTTAGACTTTGTCACCTAACTCCTCCTGATTAAACGGGAGCCAAGTGCTTAAACACTGTTTTTAGAAAGTAGCCATTAAGGTCTTTGTGCCTTAGATCCCATCTATAAGATAGGGATGATAGTACTGTCCTACCTCATAGAAGTGTAGGAACTATCTATGATAGATCCCATATCATTTTCCCACTAGATCCAAGAGAATGTGGTTATGCACCAAATATAGTCAGCTTTACTTTAAAATCTCGTCCCCCCCATACATTTTTTCCTTAACTCCTCCTTTTTCCTTGCATCAATAAATGTACATGTCTTTTGCTAGCTACTCTACAGACACAGAGTAGACAGATGGAACCTGACCCAAAGAGTTTCCAGTCGAGGTTAGTGATAAGACACAACAAGTGGGTGTAATAATCGAAGCAGGACACGGTAACAATACAATTATCGGGCACTGCAGGCAGTGTGGATCACCATCTGCCTAGCCATTAACAAAGGAAAGAGGCATGTTTTCCTGAGCATACGTCATCTGCTGTACCTCCCTTTCCATTTCCAAAAATATCACTCTTTACTCAGCGGAAAGCAAGCTCTCATGTGTTAATGCCCGTTATAAATATCAATATTGTCCTAGCAGTCGGTGCCTACATTTTAATGTGCTGCGTGCAGAAGAGGTGAAAAACGATCCCCGCATGCTATAAACCACAATCATAACTGTGTCTCAGAACTAAAAGCGTTTTGTGTCTTTCAGACTTAATGCATGGCGGCTGAGGGGCACCTGGGGATTGGATCTGTAGTACAGGAAATCAATGCTATAAACTCTGAGCTTTGTGAGCTAAGAATAAACACCAATCGCAGACCAAGGAACGATGTGTAGTCAAAAGAGCCTGTGCAAGAGCCACAGGGGAACTGCAGCAGCAGTAGTTAAGTTATTACAGCTCCATGGAGGTTAGATTAATATTTGGCTTTCAGCACTGATTAAAAAGATTTCCTCCCAATTGTTATAAGTTTAACGCTAAGCTCTGTGAGAGGGCAGAAAGGGAAATATGTGGAAATAAAGAAAGGAATAACAGCGTGAAAACAATGCTCAGGCCACCAAAAATGTATGAGTTCCATTATGCCCAGTAATTATTGAAGCACGCAAGTGTGAGCAGGATAAGACTCGATTTACTCTTGATCCAGATTTTTTCAGAACGTTCAATAAATATTACTTACATTGATGAAGTCCAGGGGCCCAAGATCTGACAATGTCCCAATGAAATCAATGGGACTCTTTTCACTGATTTCAGTGGGAGAATGAGAGCAGGCTGAATAAATCTGCAGACAGCATTACAGTATGTGTACGGTATTGGCTGCTTCCAGGAGGACAAAGTACATTATACCAGTGACACTCTAGTTATGGTTGAGAAGGCAATTTCATTACCCAACCCTATTTTTAGATGCTTATAACTCAAAAACATTACCCCTTCAGCTGAAATTTATCCTACGAGTTCTCAGCTCAAGGGGGATGTGTAAGGATTGGCTTATGCCCAGCTCTTTCAGTGACAGCTGCCTGGCATGTCGCCAGACTGTGGCTTTCGCCAATGAAGAATTTTGTTTTCAGTTCCAAAATATCTTAATCAGAGGCTGCACGTGCCCCAGAGTGCAACTTGCCCACTCAAAATGTTGCTTCTACACCACATTTATTCAAATATCGCAAATTGCACATTCCCCTTGAGGAGTCATTCATGGATATGTTGGAACTATCTCAATCTAATGCCTAGCACCACACAATCAGGAGCTGTACACCCGGAAATAAAGTGACTTGCATTTAGTTCAATGTCTGTACATTGGTAGGAATGCAGCTCTTTAACACAGGAGGCAGGACTGTCTGGGGAGGTTGAAATGACAGGGGGGAAGCGCCGTGCATGGTGTTTTTCTGTCTCCAAGTGTCTGGATAGATGGTTGACCTGAATGGGTCGGACAGGTGGAACCCCTCCCACCACCATTGTGATCACTCAGCGGAAATGCCATTCAGTCAGAGGAAGGTCAATGACGCGTTGCACCAAAAAACCTGCAGTTTTCCCCAGGTGTTTGTGACATGAGCAGTTGACCGATGAGCATATGTGGATGCTCGGGAGACTAATGATGCAGGAGCTTCTTGATCACAAGAGGGGCTAAATGATGAGCTTAAAGGTAGGTCCGCACTGGAGTCAGAGGGCAGCTTTGATCTAACTAACTCACATAACAATAGCAGCAAAGCCGCAGCACCATGTGGGGCTTAACTGCCTAGCTATGAACCCCCAGGATTCTGGATGGGCTTGTATAACCCATGCTACTGCAGTTTTGCTGCTTGTCAAGGGGTGACCCTGGGGCATACTTCAGGCCTCCCTGGCCTGGTCCCAGAATCCGATGCCCCAGTCTTAGGGGAAATATGGCCCTCTGGCCTAGTCCTTTAAATGGTCCAGTCCCTTCCAGGCTTTGGGGGTTGGGGGTAGGAGGTCCCAGGCCTGCCCTCTCCACCGTAGGGCCCTATCAGTGGTGGGAACCTCCCACCACTGGCTCAGCAGGGAGTTCTCCCTGAAATGCGCCAAACCCACCAGGCCTTTTCCTGCTCCCCACCCTGGGTCGCTTCCTACCCCCTTCCTGTGGCACACCACGGTCCCACCTGTAGGTGCAAGTCTGGCAGTAGTAGCGGCGTTTCCAGCCCTGGCATCTAGTGCAGCTGCAGCGGGTGCAGCACCCATGTCTAAGGGGATTGGACGGCGTAGTCTGTGTTGTGGTCGGGCTCGGCCTGAGGCGGGTAGTGGCTTGGTTAGCTGGTCCGGCACCTCTCAGTCTGGCTGCAGCAGTTGTCATTCTGGAGGTCGGGCAGCAGCTCCTTCTCCCTCAGAGATCAGCCCCAACTGAACAGCTCTGCAGTCTTTTGTACCTGGGCTACTCTGGGAGCATGTCCAGCAGGGCTGCGGGGGTGGGGTCCACTCAGCCACCTGAGCCAGGTGGACTCCTTGAGCTTGAGTGTGGGGTGGAGCCACCCCCTCACACTGCTGTTGTTAAGAGCTTGCTATATCAAATCTGGTGAAGGTCTGACTGCCTAGGAAGGAGCACTGTGGAAAGGGATCTGGTGGTCACAGCGGATCATATGAGTCTACAATGTGACACAGGTGCCCCCCTCCCCCCCCCAAAAAGCAAACATCTTTCAGGGATGTATTAGCAGGAAGGTAATAAGTGAAGCATGAGACGTAATTCTTCCTCTCTACTCCATGCTGATTAGGCCTCAGCTGGAGTTAAGCATCTACTTCTGGACACCACATTTCAGCAAAGATGAGGACAAATTGGAAAAAGTCTAGAGACAAAATGGGTTTGTTTAGTCTGCAAAAAAGAAGACTGGGGCGGGAGGGGACAAACAGTTTTCAAGGACCTTAAAGGTTGTTATTAGGAGGAGGGAGAAAAAATGTTCTTAACCTCTGAGGATAGGACAAGAAGCAATGGGCTAAATAAATTGCAGCAAGCGAGGTTTAAGTTGGACATGAGAAAAAAGCTTCGTAAGTGTCAGGATGATTAAACATCAGAATAAATTGCCCAGGGAGGTTGTGAAATCTCTATAATGGGAGAGATTTGATAGCAGATTAGACAGACACCTGTGATTGGTGGTCTAGATCAGAGCTACTCAACTTTGGAAGCCCTAGAGGCCACAATGCCAAGGGCCGTAACTTAAGTGTGGTTGTATATACATGCAACTATATATGCAAATAGCACTCCCGGCACCTCCTCCCTGGGGGGCTAGAAATGCCAACACCCTGTACTTGTCTGTTCCAGCCAGCCCATCCACTTGCATCTTTCAATGCTCACCCCACCAGAGAGATGCCTCACCGTTGTGGAGCATGTTCCCAGTGGAGGCCATGTTCACAGGATCCCACCCGTGGGCCGTGTCTTGAGCCCCGGGAAAACCCAAACCACACCATAGGCCGCAAACAGGCCACGGGCTACATGTGGCCCACAGGCCGCATGTTGAGTAGCCCTGGTGTAGACGGTGCTTGGTTCTGCTGTGAGTGCAGGAGATCGGACTAGATGACCTCTTGTGGTTCCTTCCAGCCCTATGATTGTATGACTACATGAGCTGCAATCACACCTCTGACAGCACTGTAAACATACCCTCCAGCACTCTGGGAGGAGGGCTCTGGTCTGGGGTGAATTTATCACTGCTATATGACGCCAGTTATTTTAGAGGTCATAGGTGCTCTTTTAAAATTCGTACCAGTCGGAATAGAAGTCGCCTTGGCTTTCTTGGAAGCTGTCAGGCAGGACGAGCTTGTATCCCCCTCAACATAGAGGTGGGTAGTCGAGGGTGTTTAACTTCAGAATAGCATTTGCAACAGACTGTTTTCAGCAGGTCTGCATTTAGCAGGCTCCAGGGACTGGAAAAGGGCAGCGTGGTTGAGTTTTTCTCTCCAGCCAGCCAGCACTAACCAGCTGTATGCACGCGAATAACACCATGCACTAAGAAAGTTCCTTTCATTCAAGGATCTCAAGGTGCTTTGCCCTTCTGAGGGTAGGACAATATCACCCATTTTTCAGCTGCATGCATTTAGCCACAAAGAGGTAAGGCGACTTGTCCGAGGGCACACAGCACATCAGCGACAGAGCAGGGAGTAGTACACAGATGTCCTCTGAATGAGTAGCAAACATAACCTCCTCTTTCAGGAAGATCTAACCCAGGATCTTGCTAGGGCAGGCATTGACCCCATACAGTAAGCCCCATATTGCCTTCAGATTGGCACTTTGCACTACAGCAGCACAGATGGGTTTGCAGTAGCTGGAGCTGCTAGGAGAGTGTGTATTTGCTCATTTCATCGTTTTCTCTGAAAAGTGCCTTGTGGTTTTTGAGAGCAGGTGGTGGTCAGGACTTGTACATATGTGGGGGTGCAGACATGGATATGCTTTCTGGGAAAAGCAAAGAGCGCTGTTCTGAAGCCAAAGAGCACAGCTGGGCATTTGGACAGAGAAGGCCAACTTGTCCTGACTTGAAAGAGGGGGCATGATGTGCAGTCAGCTGACGCTAATTGTTCTTCGGGCCCGAGGTGGGAGTATGGGAAGGTAGAACACAACTTCCCTTTGTATAGGGCAGATTTCATTCATTTGCATCTTCGGTGCCATTACCAAGAAGAAACTCTGCTGCTTGTCATTGCTGAGTGTTGAGAGAAAGCCAATAACACGTGTGATGCGGGTGAGGGAAGGGAATAAAGGTTTGCTGGGATTTAGCCACAAACAAAAGGCTGTGAATAAGACATGTAGGTACGGCATGAAGAAGAAGATTGTAAGACTGCTTGCCATATCTACTAGGTATTTTAGAGCAGGATTGGGCAAATATTGGCCCACGGGCTGGATCTGGTCTGCGAGGATTAGCTCCTGGTGGGCCCCCATCACTATATTTACCTGCACAACCACAAGTACTGGCAATCGCAGCTCCCGTTGGTGCAGATTGCTGTTCCCAGCCAATGGGAGCTACAGGAAGCATTGTCCTGGTCTGTGCCACTTCCAGCCACTCCAATTGGCCAGGAATTATGATCCACAGCCAATGAGAGATGTGTTTGCCGATACCTGTGGCCATGCAGGTAAATATAGTGGTGGCAGCCTGCCGGGGGCTAGCCCTAGTGGACTGCTGCCATGTTATTGCCCATCCTGGTATTAGAGAGTTTGTTTGCCCGTTTGATCATAACCCCCTCTCAACGGTAAGAGCTAGGACCACCACATTCAGTATGCAGCTTCCTCTTATCATAATTTAACGCAACATAAGTGTTAGGTTGTGTCAAGAAAACAGGATATGCCTGGAATGGGATTGCGTCTCATAAAACCAAACAGAAATGAGATTGGAATCACTAAATCAGGCACAGCCCTCAAAATTGATCTAACTGAGCAAATGTTGAAAGGGACTGAATCAAGATGAGCTAGGAAAATAGGATGATCCTGCAATGGGATTGCTTCTCAAAACTTACAAAAAAGGGATATAATGGATAGATTCGGAGTAGTGCTTTGTTTTGGCACAGCTAAATCAGTGCTTAAGGTTTGAAAATTAAAAGAAAATTGTTATTGGAAACCAAATTGACTAAGGTCCTTTTTAGTTAGACCATAGTGAACTCTATAGGGATGAAGAAACAAAACACACCAGCTGGAATTCCTGAATTACAGACCTGGGCAATGTTGGGTAAATCTGCTAGTATTCTGTAAAACAAGATATGTTTAAGTTCTTCCAACTAGCCTTCCCCTCTCACATTCTACCCACAGCCCCAGCCTGTAGGGGGAAGAAAAGGAGAGATCCTGATTCAATTCAGGGCTGACTGGCAAAGAGGTAGCTTTACTTCCCTACATGCAGGGAGCTTCGCTACAAACCCAGCAATGGGGACAGCTACTCATTCCTGGGACATCATCCTCGTTATCAGTATCCTCCTAGCTCCCTATGAAAAGAGCCATGCTTTGTGACAGCCATGAGCTGACCGCTAGGATGCACTACCCTTAAAGGCACCTGTCACAGGCACCTTGGATTAAACCCAGCCAGTTTGGGATCTGTTTATCAGTCCTGAAAAAATATTTCAGAATGAATAATTTATCTGATACATTTAGCCACTTAGATTGCAATTTCCTGGAGTTCATTTGTCACCTGTAAGCACAGCTAGTTAGAAAACAGGAAAAGGAGCGGGGAGAGGGGGGGGGGCGGGGATGTGAAAGTCATAACATTTTTGCAAAATGTCACTTTCATTTTTAAATCAAAACAACTTCCAAGTTTCCCAAGTCAGTCTAAAACCAATTGACTCTCTTTTTTTTTTTTTTTTTTTTTTGCAAATGTTGTAGATTCTGGATTGACTGCAAGCAGATGGCTGGCGCTCCTTGATATTTATGCTGTGTTGGTTAATTGTGACCGGTCAAATCATGTAGATTGCAATAGTCCCCTGACTGGACAAGTAGACAAAGGCATCCAGTGTGCGAATGTGTACCCACCCAATGTAAAATCCCATTTCTGTAATTACTCATGCAGGCAACTTTGAATTTCATGTCCTTTTTCCTATGCAAAGTGACGGAATGAATGCAGAATGCAAACACATGTATAAAGCTGACAGAACCCAGGTCATCGGCAGGTGGAATTGAACCTGGGACTTTAGTGGCTAAGGCCATGAGCCTGTACTGCTTGAGCTAAAAGCCAACAACCTCTTAACTGACTAAGTGCCTCTGGGTTATACATGCCTGAGCACGGCCTAAACAAATACTTGATTTTTTTTTTCGTCAGGAGTTGCCCAGTTTAATTTATCTAGGGCTCTGTATGTTTTCTGGACCCTCGATGTACAACATACTTTTTTTTCATAGTCAGAAGCTCCACTAATATAATGAAGGATTTGGTGGCAGCTTTACAGGTGACATTGCCTTCTCTCAAATCTGGGGCGATTTATGATTTGGGGTCAAAATAATGCAAAACTCATGGTTTCTAATCCAAGGGGAAACTTGAGTTTTTACTGAGTTCTTTCCTTTGAATTTAATGAGAGCAAAACTCTGTGTTCCTATGACAGACTTGGCCTCACAAAGCTGTGAGCCCCTTGTCCATGAAATCTTTAAAAAAAAAAAAAAAAAAAAAAAAAGTTTGCACAACTCCATGTCAGTGAGCATGCATCAGCTACCTAGATAGCCATAGTAAGAGTCAAATCTCTCTCATCCTGCTTAAAATGTGCCATTGTTTAGGGCTTGATTTGCAAAGGATTTCTGCACGCAGGCCATTTGTCTCAGTGTTTTAGATTTATCTGTCATAGAAATGTTTGTAAGTCTCGAATCAAAACTGTGCCAGATGGAAGCCCCATGCTCTTGCAGATGATCATTTCCAGCATTCTCGTGTGAGGCTACATAGCATATGTCCACACGCAATTAAAATGCCATTCCCTGGTATAAACTATCTATCCTCCAGGGCTCAGAGAAGGATAAGAAATAAATTGAACTATAATTGTCCCAGACTTTACAAATTATGTTTTTTTATAGTAAAATTCTGTACTTTTTAAAGTTTAAGTTGCCTTTTGGCCCTCGGCTTTGGAAGTGCACTACTGCAGCTCAACAAGAAGTTAAGAACCTACTTATTTCTACAAAAAGTGAGGCAGCATTCTGTTATAATAATAGTTAGTAATGTTGTGTGCATGATTTTTTCCCCAAAAGTGTTCCCACTGGTGCCAATAGGAGTTTTGCCACTGACTTGAGCAGGTGCAGAACTAGGCCAACACTTAGCAGGTAGGATTTTAAGCAGGCATGTTTATCAATTTAATATGTAGGCTGAGAATATCAAAACTGGGATTTGGAGGTTCTGTTAAATTTACAAGGAATGTTGATCTAAATCCCCCCAATTGCATTGAAAATCTCTGGAATAATGTAATAGACCCAGCCGTGTTCACATGCCTATGCTACATAACCACATTTCTACAGCTGGAAATGCTTTTCCCACTCTGAGAAAGTATTTCAGTTTCCAAAAATACTTTGTCTCAAATCCAGGTGAAGAATCAAAATCTTTTCAAAAAATTATGAGGAAGATAAACAAACAGAATTTTGGGGGCCAATCAAAACATTGTTTCCATAACTTGAAACTGGTTTGATTTTTACCATTCTTTATTATTGGAAATTATAATGAGCTCGAATGTTCTCCCGGTCCTGCCTGACTTGTTGGAAGCAGAAGGTGCTGGGGAGCTACACACACACACACACACACACACACACACACACACACACACACACACACACACACACTTTTAGACTTTGTTGAGCTGTCTGACTCTTCATGAAACATGTTGAGGCTTGTAGTAGGGTAGGTTCTAACATATGGTCATGACTTCTAAGCAGCCAGGATGTTTCTCACTGCTAGGATTGGGTTCTTTCCTTTTGGGGAGAAAAATGGGTGGACAGATGTGGAATACTTTATAGTAGTTGGCACTCATTTACCATATGGGCACTTTTAAGAGTCCTGCACGCAGGCAGCAGCCTGACAGCCAACACCCGCTGCCCCAGGGATGAAGCCAGCTCCTCCACTAGGAAGGCAGGATAAGGGATTCCCTGAAGATAGGGAGATGGGGTGTGCTCTGGAGTGGACGAGGGGACAGAGCATTTGCCTGGGGAGCACAAGGTGGTGGGTCCAAGATGGAGCTGGCTCCCACATTAGGAAAGCAAGATAGTGACTATGAATGCTTTTTTCTGGATCTGTACCAGCAGACTTCATCTTGCAGTTGGAATGAATTACAGCAATTACTCGTTTAACACGTGCCCGCTTAACACGTTTTCACGATAGCATGACTTTTTGGGGGGGATATAACACGGTTTCCCCAGCCAGCCTGGGGGCGGCGGCTGCAAGGAGCTTCCCCCACCTCCCTGAAAAATGGCGGCGGGTTCGCTGCTCGCCGCACCATTCCCCAGTGACCCCTCCCCCACCAGACACCTCACTCCCTCTCCTCTGCCCCTGCTTGCAGGCCGGTGGCTGGGTTTCCCCATCCTGCCTGTCGCTGGCGGCTGTGCAGGGCTTCTCCCACCTCCCTGTAAAGCGGCGGAGGGTTCGCTGCTCGCCATGCTGTTCCCCAGTGACCCTCCCTTGCCGGACGCAGTGCGGGTCCTGGCAGACCCCTCACAGGGGCATACTCCCAACCCAATCCGCTTCCCTTCTTCTCTGCTTCCCTTCCCCAGAGCCAAACACCTCCTCTCCCTGCTGTAACACAGTCTCCTTTCTCCCCCAACCTTACGTCCCAGTCCTGGCTGCTAACAAGTGCAGGCTGGAGCCATAAGTGCACATGAGGCTTTCAGCAGCCCCACCAAGAGAGCGGCTGACCGGAGCACTTCCAGGTTCCAGCTGATGCTCTATTAAGAGTTTTACTGTACTGTACAGTACATTGTCTAATGTTGACGTTGACGACTCAGCACCAACAGAATATTGTCTTTGACACCACTGCTTGAAACCAACCTCCACCTTTTCCATTATTTTCAATGGGGAAAATTGACCCCGCATAACACGTTTTCACTTAACACGATCATTTTCTGAAACGTATCTACCGTGTTAAATGAGGAATTACTGTAGTGGTTCCTAAAAACCCAAGAGACCTTAAATTCTCTCATATTTCTTCCATTATTTAATGCTTTTCTGTATCTTTTTAATATTGGAATAGAAGAATGCCTTCAAACTTTAGTAGAACTGGTAGTAATACTAGTATGAACCTGAAACATGTACTGAAATACAATTTATATCTGAAATGGAAGGGGATCTTTCATAATAAGAAGGAATTTTTAATCTGGCTGCTCCAACTCACTCTTAATAGCCAGCATTTAAACGAGGGAATTTAAACTATTGCTGCCTTAGTGTTTCCACAAAGAGAAAAGGAATTTACAGCATCATCTGTAGAGGTTCCTTTGAAATGCAAGAATTAAAATGAAAATGGCATGGGTAATACAGGTTGAACCTCTCCAGTCTAGCACCCTGGGATCTGAGCGGTGCTGAACTGGAGAATTTTCTAGATCATGGGAGGTCAATATTGTCTAGCAGCATTACCAAGACTTCCACTGCTTACTGGAGGAGACATTTAGAGGTAAATTAGAGCTAAATAACAGCACAGAACACTGAAAGCCAAGATTGGTGGCTGTAAACAAGTTTGATGGGACCGCAGGAAACTTGACCCCACCATGATAAGAGAACATCCAGCTAACATCATGCTGGACCAGAGAGGTTCAGCCTGGACATGGATCCCTTCCTCTCTCCTCTCCACACCTCCAAAGAGGACTAAACCACCTGCATTTAATTTTGTTTGATGACTGCATCACCTGGCTGGGGGTGATTTTGAGTGACTGGACACATGGATATTCCAAGGGATGAGCTGTGCTGGTAGTAGATAAACGAAAAACTAATTTGTCTAGGTACTGATGTCATGTTGTGGGGGTATCACCAAGGTTATGTGGATTGTAACTTTTACTTTTTATGTCTAGTGACTCTTAAAAGCTGCCCATATGGTAAATGAGTGCTAACTAGGGTAAAATATTCCATATCTGTCCACCCATTCCACTCTCAAAAAGAAAAGAACCCAATCCTAGTGGTGAGAAGCATCCTGGCTGCTTCGAAGTCATGACCATATATTAGAACCTACCTTACTACACAGTCACATGTGTTACTGAAGTCCCCTTACTAAATGGAGAATCACTTGCTACTGACATGATGCTTACTCTCTTTCTTGTTTCCAGCTTCATTAAAAGAAACTACAGGTATGTCTACACTTGCTCCCCATCTCGAGATAGGGATGCAAATGTAGTGTACCGCAATTGCTAATGAAGCACAGGATTTAAATATCCCATGCTTCATTAGCATAATCGTGTCCAGCCGCCATTTTGAAATCGTATTATTGCAAAATAAAACGCCCCGTGTAGCAATGTTATTTCAAGAGAAAACCGTTTTCTCGAAATAAATGTTATTCCTGTAAATTACCATCTGTAAATTACCATTTACAGGATACTGAATTACCAGTTTGCCGTATCAGTCCTTTTTTACCTGTGTCCAGCAGTTCTCCTCCACCCTGGTGTTAAAATCATTTTGATTCCAAGTGTTTTCAAGTATCCACTTGGGGTGGGGAGGCCATCTGTAAAGCCAGCTGAAGACAATCATTGTTTACTTCCCTCACTTTATCTAGAATTTCCTGAGGGTGTGAAGTCCTTGTTTGGGTCCCTCACTCCCATGATAAAGTCCAAAATTCACAATAGATTCCAGCATCAGGTGACATGATCACATGTCTTTATAGCACCCCTCGTCCATGAGTCAGTAGCAATGTAGTAAGAGTGCAGGAGGACAGTTCTCCACCACTTAATTATCTCTTACTAATGGGCCAGTAGCTCTGTGTCTGGCTTCTCCATTGTTGATTCTGATGGGCTGGTAATAGGCTATTCCCAACATGAACACGTTAATAATAAATCTACAGTCAATATTCCTATTTTCAGATACAGAAATGGTACATACCTCCAAATAGAACATATACATTCAGTAGATTGCAACTTTTCAAATAATACCTTACACAGAGTATTTTACATAAAGCATTTTCCAGTTATGCATATTTATATTCATAAGCATATTTCCATAAAGAATGTGAAATGCACTGTCAAGGCTCTTTGCTTTGGAATTGGCACCATCATAGCTAATGTTTCAAACAATCCAGCCCCTAAAATGAGGTTAACAAAGGGCACATGGGGACTCCAGGCTGCCAAAGACAATACGGCCTTAGGCCCAAGGACATTTGCTCTCTGTAGACTCAAATTGTATCTTGCCATTCCTAGCTGCCCCCTTTCTGCACTTGTTTATTGGTACCTATCAAACATGAGCAAACTGTTTATAGCCTGTTAACATACTATTGGAAAAGAAAGGGAATGGGTGGAGTCTGGATTAACAGGTCCTTTTAGGGGCTTGGTCTGTTACTATTTAACAGAGATGATAAATACATAGTGCATTGAAAGGCTAGATATTAGAGTTGGGACCAAACCAAAACCCTAGATCTAAATCCTCATAACGTTCAGGAATAAGCACCATTCTGTTCCATTCCCATTCTTGTGGGATGCCCAGAGTCTCTGAGCACCTTCCAAAAATGGACGAAGTGGTATGACTTAGGATCCAGAATTTAAGATCATTTAGACACATCAGTAATGCACATAAAATTGCTGGCTGGCTAAGTCGTTCTTCAATTATTATGATAAAATATTCTGTTGGCGGGATGTGGAGTCACAAGATGGCAACATCCTTGGAAAAAGGTAATGTAAAGTTTTGGAATTCTGCCACTGATATTCACTTTGCATCTGGAATGATTCTTAGTATTAAATCAGTCAGGCTACTTCCATCCAAATAGGTAAACAATAAGAACAGGCATGGAAATCCTGTAAGATGGCATCTTAATTCTGCATGACAGACCTGATCTAAACCTCCCTCCCCCGGCTAAGCATCGGAGAGCATCATGTAACTATGACTATGAGTCAGGCTCTGGAGAGGGCATTCATGTCCTTGGTGTTACTATGCATAGTGTACGCATGAGTCTGTAAGTCAGAAGAGGAGAAAAGGCTATTTCCATGTCAAAACAAGTGCTACATCCTTCCCGGTAGCCACAACATAGCACCGAGCTGGTAGAAAAATCCCCCGTGGATGTGAAGCAGCTATCAAAATATTGAATGAGCCCCAGTGATGAGTTATGAATCATTGTTTTTATACATGAGGGCTTAAAGGGGCCATAGGAATTTGTCACAGTTTGCGGCAAATGTAGAAGCAAATGTAGAAGCTGTAAGAAATAGCTTCTTCGGCACTAGATACATTGTGTGTTTACTATATAAATGGCATTGAAATGTTGAAGATGGTTGTAGATTTTATGACTCTGTGATGGGGTGTTCACTCCACTCTGGAGAAAAAGGGGGCTAATAAAACCCATAGGAGAGGCTTGCCACGCCCTGTCCCATAACGGAGCAGTGGCGGTGAGCCCTCCAATGAGCCACGGGCAGATGCACAGGAAGCAGCTAATTGGAGGAAGGTTGCAAGGAGCAGCCAATCATGCCCAAGCAGCTCACATATGAGAAGTCATAGGGCCAGAAGCCATCAATCGCTTTGGGGAGCCCAAGGAGTGAGGATTGGGTTCCTAGCAGGCTGCAGGAAGGGGAGTTCCTTGGACAGAGAGAAAAGTTGCTTGTAAGGACCAAGGGAGAAAGGGGGAGCTGTTGGGACTTGTTGGCTGAATGCTCTGAGAAGAGTGCAAAGAGGAGTGGGGAAGTGGGCTAGGGCATAGTCTCAGCAGTAGGCTGTCTACAGACTGTCTGGGTTAGGATCCAGAGTCGTGGGTGTGCCTGGATCTTCACCAGACACACACTTATCACTGGGGAAGTGAGCAGACAACTGACCTGGGATATTCTCCCTTCCTTTCCCACACTGAAGGGGTTGAACAGGCATGAACCGAGTCAGGAAGAGGTCACTGTGGTACTTGGACCAAGGTGGTTCTGCAGGACAGACAATGATGGGAGAGACATCACTTGGGGTGTGTCTACACAGAAAAGTTATTTTGGAATAATGGTCATTATTCTGAAATAACTATGCAAGTGTCTACGCAGCCATTCCATTATTTCAAAATAACGTTTGGCTTATTATGACTTCTGTAAACCTCATGGTACAAAGAATAATGCTTTTTCCGAAATAGATATTTCGCAATAAGGCATGTGCAGATGCTCCACTTCTGCTATTTCAAAATAACCCCGCACCAGGGCCATTCTAAGTTATTCCTCCTGGAGCTCTAAATTGAGGTAGCACGTCTACATTAGGGAAGTCTAACTCGGACTAATTTTGAGGCTTCCCTGCAGGGTAGATGTGCTATTTCTAATTAAGATCTTTCGGAATAACTTATTCTGAAATAACTGTGCAGCGTAGACGTAGCATTGGAGAGCTAGTCTCCCTGGGTATGTCTACACTACCCCGCTAGTTCGAACTAGCGGGGGTAATGTAGTCATCCGCACTTGCAAATGAAGCCCGGGATTTGAATTTCCCGGGCTTCATTTGCATGAAGCTGGCCGGCGCCATTTTTAAATGCCGGCTAGTTCGGACTCCGTGCCGCGCGGCTACACGCGGCACGGAGTAGCTAGTTCGGATTAGGCTCCCTAATACGAACTAGCTGTACACAAGGAACGAGGTGTACAGCTAGTTCGGATTAGGAAGCCTAATCCGAACTAGCTAGTCCGTGCGGCGTGTAGCCCGAACTAGCCGGCATTTAAAAATGGCGCCGGCCGGTTTCATGCAAATGAAGCCCGGGAAATTCAAATCCCGGGCTTCATTTGCAAGTGCGGATGACTACATTACTCCCGCTAGTTCGAACTAGTGGGGTAGTGTAGACATACCCCCTGATGACCAGCAGGAGGTGTTGCTGTGGCAAATGGACTACATCAGAGGCTCTGATTGAGGGGGTCTCAAACTCACAGGCCATCTCTGGCGGGAGCAGTTGTGCAATCCAACCTGGAAGTCCTGGGGGGCTGTTGGGGATGTGTGTCCATTCCTGTCCCCGAGCCCCACTCCACACTAGGCCCTCTCCTCGGTAATCTCTGAGGCTTGTGTTCCTCGGGGGATAGGGTGCCATGAGTGGGGAGAGAGGGTGAGATGGTGGCGGGAAGGGGTGGGGTTTGGGGATGAGACAGACAGGGCCCTCTCCCTTGGTTTGCTGGGAATTCAGGACACAACTGCTCTAACCAAGGATGGCCTGTGGGATGTGAGTTTGAGAACCCTGCTCTAATCACTCAGTAGCAGTATTATAGTTGTCAATTGTAGTGTTAAGTGTTTAGATAATTTCTCTGGGATACTATGGAATTTTGCATTAGAGCATCAACATGTTCATTCTAGACAGTAGGCATAAATAAATATTGTATGTAAACATAGAAAGTTAGTAATCTCACTGATCTGTTATGAATGTAAACTTGAATGTTGATGTACAGGAATGCACTTTAATCTTCAGTATTCAAGATACAAAAACCTGCCTCTGCTTTCCTTGGGACCTGATCCTGATGCAGTTGATGGAAAGGCTTTCACTGACTTCATTAGTCTTCGCATAAGACTCTCAGTGAAGTTGCTTGTTCCCCTGTATTAAGCTGTGTCTGTACTGAAGTCACGGGGTGTGATTGCAGTGTATGCAGACGTGCTCATGCTAGCTTCATTCTAGTTAGCTCCGGTACCAAAGCAGTGTCAAGAATAATTACACAGGGTTCTTGAATATGTACAGTTTGTGCTAAAGCATGTTACCACAGAGTCACTACTTTGGTAAACTTAGAGATGTCCGTCATACTCTGAAATTCTTAACAAAATTTGAGTGAATTTCCATCCTTTGGAAAATTCCAATATTTTGACATTTATTTTTGTCCCAGACTCAGAATAAAAATTCTGATTTTTTTTTGAAGAGCAAAAAGTTCAGAAGAATTGAACTATAAAATATTTTCCTCTGAACATTTTTGATTGAAACAAAATATTTTGATATGCATGTATTACAAGACTTCATTTTGGTGCGTTGAACCAAACAGAAACATTTTGATTCAAGTCCGTTTGAGGCTAAGCTGTATCTGCCTGTAATGCATTGTTGGTTGTACAAAATTCAATGTTAATGCTCTTTCTTCCTTGGGAGCCTGTCTTTATTGTTAGGCTATATCTTCCATGATGCATGATAGTCATGTGACCATACGATGTACCATGCAGCTCAGTCAGAAAAGACCATGGTGCACCATGAGAGCAGTAGTCCAGATAAGGAGTCCAGCCCATTGAGAGAATGGGGCTACAAAGCATCCAAACTTCAGGTCTCATAACACATCTTGGCATCATAGGCCGATGCATTAGTAAATGTTGAAATGATCGGGAACAAAATGTTTCCGTTCAGGTCAAACTAAAATGCTTTGATTTGGATCAAACCAACCCCAGACAAAATATTGTGTTTAGGTTTCCTGTGAGAGTATTGAATTTTGTTGAAAATTTTCTCCAAAAAATTTGGATTTTGCAAACATTGCATTTGCTGTCAAAAGAAAATCACCCTGATGGGAAAACCTTAACCAGCCAATCACAACAGGCTTCTACAATTAGTTTCAGAGGAATAGCCACATTAGTCTGTAACTGGAAAAACTTAAAAAACAACAAATAGTCATGCAGCACCTTAGAGACTAACAAAAAATGTAGATGGTATCATGAGCCTTTGTGGACACTTCTGTAGCTTCTCTGTCAAGCTGGGTTTTGAAATTGATTTGAAATAATACGGTGACTTGTTCCCCAGTGAGTTTCTTTGTGTTGCCTTTTCGGATATCTGATTTGTGTCCATTAATCCTTTGTCATAGAGACTGTCCAGTTTGTCCAATATACAGGGCAGAGGGGCATTGCTGGCATTTGATAGCATAGATCACATTAGTGGATGTGCAGTTATATGAGCCTCCGATGTGGTGATTTATGTAGTTAGGTCCTGTGATGATATTGCCTGTATAGATGTGTGGACAGAGTTGGCATCAGAGTTGATTGCACTGAAAATGCAACATACAGAAACCTGTTGGGGAACATTTTAACTTGCCCAGGCACTTACTCATGGATCTCAAAATCACTGTATTATTTCAAACCAATTCCAAAAGCCAGCTGGACAGGGAAGCTACAGAACTTAATGTCATGTATAAGTTTGATACCTACAACAGAAGTCTAAACAAAGACATTGGCTGGATGGCCCACTACATTCCATATCCTAATGACATAAAAATGAACAAACAAAGGGTACGTAGAGTGGATACTAAGTGCTCTTATCAGCTTCATTTAGCATGGACACTCTAATTGACAATTTCTTTCCCCTTTTTTCCTTCTCTCCCCCCATACCCTTGCTGTGCTATTTATTTGAAAACTGGACCCCTTAAACTCCATCCATCTGAAGAAGTGGGTTTTGCCCACAAAAGCTCATGTTACTATTTACATGTTTTGTTAGTCTCTAAAGTGCTGCTAGACTATTTGTTGTGTTTTACATTTTTCTACAATTAGGATAGGCTTGGATCATTCCATCCCAGCAGATGTTATTGCTGTTTAAAAACAAAACACTATTAGATAAGAACAATGAGGCTTTATGTGAAAGCACAGATACACCTTTCTCTTGGCCCTCATCTATAGCTGGCTCTGCAAAGAGTTATTGTAATGGATGTGTAATCTGGTGGAATGACTCAGCAGAACAAACAGCCTTTAACAGCAATGTCTTGTCTTTGGGGAGTTTTGTTTAATACAAAAAAAAGAACCCAACTTGGAATCATAGAATCATAGGGTTGGAAGAGACCTCAGGAGGTCATCGAGTCCAACCCCCTACCCAAAGCAGGACCAATCCCAACTAAATCATCCCAGCCAGGGCTTGGTCAATCTGGGATTTAAAAACCTCTAGGGATAAAGATTCCACCACCTCCCTAGGTAACCCATTCCAGTGCTTCATCCTCCTCCTAGTGAAATAGTTTTTCTTAATATCCAACCTAGTTTTATCTACTATCCAACCTTGGGTTTAGTTCAGTTCTCTGATTTCCTGGAGGTCACCCTGTGTCTCTTTCCAGTCTCCTAAGCAGCCACTCTTATCATCCTTCCCTTGAGGAGCTGATACAGCTGATTTGAAGTTAATCCCGTTTTTGTTGGGGACCCATTGTTGTCCCTGAATCTTTTCACAGTGAGCATAAGTAGTTTGAATTTCCAGAAGCAGGACATAAGGAGACAATGTCAGTTGATCAGTCTGTAGTAGGGATGTTAAATATTGGTTAATTGAATAGTCGATTCACCTCATTAATTCTTATCGGTTGGTTGGCTGTTTTATAGCCCCAGGGGTGGGGCTAGCAGACAGTGTGCTCTGGCCCCACTCCTAGGGAGCCTCTTGCCACCCTGCGCTGCTGCTATTCTATCAAAGGCAGCAGCGCAGGGCAGCAGCAGTCCCTGTCTGGGCTCCCGGACCCGGTGCAAGCCAGAACTGAGCCAGGCTGTCTGCCCGTCTGGCTCTCAATACACTTTAAATACAGAGCTGCAGGGGGGGTAGGTCCTGGACCCAACGCAAGCAGAAACCGAGCCAGGCTGCTGGCCAGCCTGCTAAAAAATGTACTGGCAAGGGATGGAGGGTAGGGGGAATGCGTGTAGCCTGTAGCATTACCCTATATGCTTTTGCTTATTGGTTAATCGACTACACTATTACATCCCTAGTCTGTACTATGCTGTGCTGCTGGATGAGTGATAAAGAGTTAACGTAAAAGTTCTTCACTTCAATCTTATTTGAATATAGGATTTTGACGGGAGGAGGTGGTTCCTGTGGGCTTTGGCTCTCAAAGGGTCCGATCTGCGGAAAGCAGTTGGGGTGAAGGGGAGTCTGTACATCACTGTCAGTGCTTAGCACCTTGCAGTATCAAATCCTTTGCCACTGAAGTTTCTCTTTAGGCTTAACATGGTTTTGCTGCTACTTTAGGACTATACGAGTCCTGAACTACAGTACTGTGCAGAAAAAGGAGACCCCAAACATGGCGGGGGAGGGAGGAGAATCCTGCTAAGTGGGGAAAAAAGAATCCCTTGCTGTCACTCATCAAGGGTGATACTTAAAGGTTGATACTTCATCCCTCCTACTCTGCATTTTTTGGGATGGGGACTGAGTCTTACTGTACATTTGGCTAGTACCTAGCACAAGGGTGGGCAATAATTTTTGATGGAGGCTGTGATGGCCCCTCTCCATGCTTTATGAAATGGACTTATGGACAAATTGCCTCATCTACATGACATAACCTATCAATCTTAACGTCTTAATCTGCTAGGTCTGCGTATCTTAGTTTGGTGAAGTTATCTATATAGTGTATGGAATGCTTTATGGTGTTAAATGTGCAAAGGAAAGCCGTCAAGGGTGTTACACTCAATGTCTAGAGATGACCAACTGTAAACTATCTCCTTTCTCCTCTAAGTCTTAGCAGTGGTTGGTCTGAGGAAGCCACATGTCCACCCCAACTAGTAGGGGCTGACCAACTAATGGAAGGGTATGTCTACACAGCAAAGTTATTTTGAAATAACAGCCCTTATTTCGAAATAACTTTCCTAGGCTATGTCTACACTACCACCCTAGTTCGAACTAGGGTGGTTAATGTAGTCATACGAACTTGCAAATGAAGCCCGGGATTTGAATTTCCCGGGCTTCATTTGCATGTTGCCAGGCAACGCCATTTTTAAATGTCCGCTAGTGCGGGCTCCGTGCCCGCAGCTACACGTGGCACGAATTAGATAGTTCGGAATAGGAAGCTTTTCCGAACTATCTAGTTCGTGCCGTGTGTAGCCGCGGGCACGGAGTCCCCCCCTAGTGTCTACACAGCCAAACCACTATTTTGAAATAAATTCGAAATACCGGAGCACTTATTTCAAATTTGGTAAACCTCATTCTACGAGGAATAATGCCAAATTTGAAATAGCTATTTCGAAATAAGTGCTCCCCCTCCCCTTTCTTCCCATTGCTTCCCCCTTCCAGCTCCCTCCTCCCAGGTTTCCCCCTCCCTTCTCCTACCCTCTCTTCTCTCCTCTCCCCAGTCTCCCCAGAGTTTAATTCCCTCCCCCCCAGTTTTGTTAAATAAAGAGAGTTTGTGTTCATAAAATACATGTATTTTATTTGACATCAGGAAGGGGGGTTAGGGAGAGGTAAGTGGAAGGATGTGAGGGAGGAATGAGGCACAAGCACCCAGTGGGGCAGACCAGGGAGGCTCTTAGTGCTCCTCAGGGTGGAAGCTCTCCCGTAGGGCCTCCTGGATACTGACAGCCCC
Source organism: Pelodiscus sinensis (assembly GCF_049634645.1). NCBI lineage: Eukaryota > Metazoa > Chordata > Testudines > Trionychidae > Pelodiscus > Pelodiscus sinensis. The sequence goes on along the minus strand of NC_134723.1, from coordinate 36,710,428 downwards.
GCCCCCGGTGGACCTCCCGGATCACAGCTTGCAGAAAATGCAGCCAGGCTCACAACAATCCAAGAGAAGCACCAGAGTACCCAGGGGCAGTTCTGGCTCCATGATGCATAGTGCTGTGGTGTCCCAAGTGAGGGCAATCAGAGCACACAGAGACAAAATGCTTTGCTGTCCCTCATCGAGGTAGACAAGCAAGCAGGGAAACCTGAGAACTGGCTGTCCGGGTGGAAGGGGGTCCCTTTAAGCACAGACCTCAGATAGCCTCAGGCAGCAGCCCCACACAGTAAGTCCTGACCTGGTGCCCTGCCGGAACAGGTTCTGGCCAGCCTTAAGTGCGATACAGAGTCCACTCAGTGTGGATGTGCTATTTTGAAATAGCAAAATGCAATTTCAAAATACATTTTGAGTGTGGATGCGTTATTTCCAAAAAAGCTATTTCAAAATAACTATTTCGAAATAACACTGTAGTGTAGACATACCTGAAGGGTGGAATGTAGAAACAGAATTCCCACCCAAAGTGGAATTTATAAAACAATAGGAAGCTTAGCAGGGTCTTTGTCTTTGTCTAGCTGATGTGGCACATCGAAGGGAATGAACCAAAGACACCAAGGAAAGAGAGACCCTGGTTTGAAGGCTTAGCTAGAAAAGGAACCATTTAAGGTGAGTTTTTAATGATTTATAATAAGTTTGTACTGAGGTTTTAGTACTAAAATTAGCTACGCGTTTTCTATTATTTTATGTTTGTAATATTCTTTGCTCTGCCTATTCTCACCTTTTACTGCTTAAATCCTACTGCTTGTACTTAATAAAATCACTTTTATTTACTATCAAGCCCAGTGTAAATAATTGTTTCCTAGGGGAGCAACCAGTGTGTACATTCCCCCTTTCATTATTAAAGGGGGCTTACCTAAACAATTCATGTGAGGTTTTGATCCCATTTGGTATCCTGGGCCCAAAATTGCATTTTCCTTGGACATGAAGAGTTTCAGTGTCTTTACTGCTTCTCAGGGGGAGGGGGAGGGGAGAAGGGGGCACTGATCTCAGCTCTGTGCCATGGCTGGGGGAGACCAGAGAGCTAGCGTAGCAGGACAGAGCAGTGAGACGCTCCAGAGAGCAGGTAGGTGAGTGGCAGTGGCCTTGTCAACACCGGGAAGCACCCCCAACAGGTCTTCTGTGACTGTACCCCATCACAGGGCCATGTCACAGGGTGCCCTAATGCCAGGGGCACCCCTCATCACTCCTCCACACAGAACAGCCCCTAATAGGCTACTTACAGCCCCTCAGGCCTAGTCACAAATCTAGTGCTCCCTTTGGGGTAATTATGGCCCCTTGGGCCTAGTCTCAGACACAGATTCACTCCCCCAGACTGCATCAGGCTTACGGCAAGCTGTCAGGTCTGTAGTTGTCCTTATTTCCTTTTGTATAGATGGGCACTATATCTGCCCTTTTTCAGTCTTCTGGAATCTCTCCTGACTTCCAAGACTTCTCCAAGATTATAGTTAGTGACTCAGATACCTCCTCAATCAGCTTTTTGAGTATTCTAGGAGGCCCTGGTGACTTGAAGACAAATATCTTTTCTATGTAATTTTTAACTTGTTCTTTTCCCATTTTAACTTCAGAACTTGCCTCCTTTTCTTCAGCATTCACTATTGCAGGCATCCATTCACCACCCACTTTTGTGATGAAAACGAACTTGAGGATGTCATTAAGCATCTCTGCCATTTCCACATTTTCTGTTATTGCTTTTCCCCTCTTCATTGAGCAATGGACCTACTCTGTCCTTGGTATTCCTCTTGCTTCTAATATATTTATAGAATGTTTTCTTGTTACCCTTTATGTCTCTAGATTGAACTCGTTTTTGTGTCTTCATCATTCTAGTTTTGCTCCTACATACTTGTGTTGTTTGTTTATATTCATCCCTTGTTCTTTAACCTAAGTACCACTTTTGGTAGGACTCCTTTTTGATTTTTAGATCATTCAGGATCTCCTGGGTAAGCCCAGGGTGGTCTCTTGACATACTTCCTGTTTTTTCTTCATGGTGGAATACTGTACGCTTGCATGCTTAATAATGTTCCTTTGAAAAGCTGCCAATTGTCTTCAGTTGTTTTTCCTCTTAATCTTGCTTCCCATGGGATCTTACCTAACAGTTCCCTGAGTTTACTAAAGTCTTCCTTCTTGAAATCCATTGTCTTTATTTGGCTGTTCTACCTTGTACTGTTGCTTAGAATAATGAACTCTATCATGTCATGATCACTTTCACCCAAGCTGCCTTCCACTTTCAAATTCTCAAGCTCCTCTCAATTTGTTAAAATCAAATCTAGAACAGCATCTGCCCCCACCCCTAGCTACCAATTTGAGCTACCAAGGAATTTTCTGTCTGCACCAATAATCTGCACCAATCCTGGGTGGATTTAAAGTAATCCACTAGGGAGGCATTATAGTTTTCCAGCTGGCATCATGAATATAGGGATTTCTACCCTCCCTTTTACCTGTGTAGTGATACTTAGAAACATGAGCACTCATGTTATTAAGAGATTATGAGTGTTGTTTCTTATCACCACAGACGACAATTAATGCCGCTAGTGCACATAGACTAGAACAATTTTATGGACAAGATATTGAATTCTCTTGTTTAATTAGAAAATTATCTCATTTTGGAGTATTATGATTACTTCAGTGCCTAGGACAATTTGTCAGAAACCCTATAAGATAAAGTACCATATAATAAATGAAACTGATACTTTCTTGATATGGGATTCCGGCATTCAAGAGGCTTTTCAGTGGTTTCTGGTCAAGCATTTGTTGGAACCAATAATGAAAGCAATCATTTTGCTACAGTCCCTGGTATAATGATTGTTTTAAAATATTTTTCTTATTACAGGACTAGTTAATTTTTTTCCTTTAGATTAGAATCAGTATGTCTGCCATGACTTATGCTATTTTTCTTTTAATATAAAATGACTGCAGATCAGTTTTTTTCCAAAATGATTTCTAAGATTTGTATTTTTGCTTTAGTTAAAATGAGACAGCGATAATGGATCTTAGCACGCAATTAAAACTCTTTGGAAAAAAATAATGAGTATGATGTTGATGATTTCTGCCTACTGCAACAAGAAATGTTACAATAGTTACTGAGAAATATGGTAGAGCAGCAACAAAGCACAAGGACGAATCTTCAGATCATTACAGTTGTTATTCAGGCAAATACTCATTCATTTTTAATGGCAATACACCTGATTAAAGGCTGTAGGATTAGACCTATAAAGAAAAAGGTTGCACGGTTTACACTCACCTGTTTGAACCTTTGTTAGCTCCTTTGTACAGAGCTGGAATGTAAATAACATAAGTTCTGCCCTTTCCACTTGTATGCACTGTGTAATGGAATCATGAGTCAGAATTAGAAAATTGCTCAAATAATTATTTCCAGACTCACAAAGGTAAGGATGACAATGCTGTGGGAGTCATCACTTAAAGGGCATCTGAATTGAAATTGGAGGTTTTTCACAGTGCACATGAGTGATTCAGTTTATAGTATGAACTCAGAGCTGATCTGCTTTTAAACCATGGAGTACATATAGGAAATTAACCTCATGCTTCCCCAGACGGTCTCATAATTATCTCACACTCAGCAAGCATTTGTCCTGGGACGGGGTTTGATGATGTGCCTTATTTGGCCACTTTGCAAGAATCATTTCCTATTTCTCATTGAGTTTAAAGACCCCAACCCTGCAAATGGATTTCAGCAGGTGGACCCTTGCCCCAGGGAAGAGCCTTGCTGTGGTCAGGGAGCTCTATGCTGGCACAAGAGTCTCTCTTATGTCTACACTACAAAGTTAATTTGAACTAACAGCCATTAGTTCGAATTAACTTTAATACCTGCTACACATACAATCCGCTAGTTCGAATTTAATTCGAACTAGCGGAGCACTTAATTCGAATTAGGTAAACCTCATTCTACGAGGACTAACGCCTAGTTCGAATTAAGGGTTGTGTAGCCACTTAATTCGAACTAGTTGGAGGCTAGCCCTCCCCAGCTTGCCCTGGTGGCCACTCTGGGCCAAACCAGGGAAACTTTTCTGCCTCCCTCCCAGCCCTGGAGCCCTTAAAGGGGCACGGTCTGGCTACAGTGCTTGTGCCAGTTGCAAGCCTGCCAGCACCCAGCCAGCAGACCCTGCACCCACCCACCCAGCCAGCACACCCTGCACCTGGCACGGCACGAGCCAGCCACCTGCTGCCACCCAGCCCTCCGCCTCTTCCCGGGACCAGGCTGGCAGCTCCCAGGAGCCTGCCCGGGGCTGCAAGAGGCATGCGCCCGCCTGGTCTAGTGTGGAGATTGTGGACCTCATCCAGGTTTGGGGGGAGACCTCCAACGTCCACGACCTCCGCACTAGGCATGGGAACGCTGCCGTCTAGGGCAGGATAGCTGCCAGCTTGGCCACCAAAGGCCACATGCGAACCCAGGAGCAGGTTTGCATGAAAATCAAGTTAGTCCAGTGAGACCCCTGACCCTGAGCCCTGAGCTTAGAATATAAGAACATCAGAATGGCCGTACTGGGTCAGGCCAGGTACCCCGGAGGGGATGGACCGAAGACAATGACCGAGTGATTTGTTTCATGCCATCCATCTTCAGCCTTCCACAAATAGAGGCCAGGGACACCATTCCTACCCCCTGGCTAATAGCACTCCATGGACCCAACCTCCATGACTTTATCTAACTTCTCTTTAAACTCTGTTATAGTTCTACCCTTCACAGCCTCCTGTTGCAAGGAGTTCCACAGGTTGACAATGTGCTGTGTGAAGAAGAACTTTCGCTTATAGGTTTTAAACCTGCTGCCCATTAATTTCATTTGGTGTCCTCTAGTCCTTATATTATGGGAACTAATGAAGAACTTTTCTTTATGCACCCTCTCCATACCACTCATGATTTTATAGACCTCTATCATATCCCCCCTCAGTCTCCTCTTTTCTAAGCTGAAAAGTCCATGTCTCTTTAGCCTCTGTTCATATGGGACCTGTTCCAAACCCCTAATCATTTTAGTTGCCCTTTTCTGAACCCTTTCCAAGGCCAAAATATTTTTTTTTAGGTGAGGAGACCATATCTGTCTGAAGATAGTACAGTACCACAGTACTGAAGATATGGTTACCATAGTTTGATACTTCCCCTCCTCCTTCTTCCCCTGGCTTCCCCCTTTCAGCTCCCTCCTCCCAGGTTTCCCCCTCCCCTCTCCCACCCTCTCTCTTCCCCTCTCCCACCTCCTTTTCCCAGTCTCCCCAGAGGTTAATCCCCCCCACACCCCAGTTTTGTTAAATAAAGAGAGTTTCTATTTTTGAACACACATGTCCTTTATTTTTTACATCAGGAAGGTGGGCTAGGGAGGGGTAAGTGGAAGGAGGTGAGGGAGAAATGGGGCATGAGCCCCCAATGGGGACGACTGGGGTGGCTCTGTGGGCTCCTCGGGGTGGAAGCTCTCCTGCAGGGCCTCCTGGATCCTGACAGCCCCCCAGTTGACAACCCCGGATGGCAGCCTGCGGCAAGTGCAGCCTGGCTGATGGCCGAGTGCTGTGATGTGCCGAATGTGGGCACTCAGGGCACTCCAAGACAGGGCTGCTTTGCTGTCCCTCATCGAGGTAGACAAGCAAGCAGGAAACCCTGAGAACAGTCTGTCCGGGGTGGGGATGGGTCCCTTTAAGCACAGCCCTCAGCTAGCCTGAGGCAGCAGCTCCACACTCTAAGTCGTAACCTGATGCCCTGCCGGCACTGGTTCCGGCCAGCCTTAACTTCGGTTCAGGGTCCACTCAGTGTGGACATGCTATTTCGAATTAGCAAAATGCTAATTCCAATTAGTTTTTAGGTCTAGATGCACTAATTCGAATTAGCTTAGTTCGAATTAACTAATTCAAATTAAGTTAGTTCGAATTATTGCTGTAGTGTAGACATACCCTCTGTGTAGCTGTGATGGCAGGATTCATCAGCCTCACTGAAGTTTTGGGGAGGAGGGAGAAGTCACATGGGAGAGAAAGACACCTCCTCCCTTTCTTTCAAATATCTGGTAGGACTGCAGGGATGAAATGAAATAGCTCCTCAGGGAGAGGCTGATGATCATGAGAACATTGCTGCAGGCAGCCAGGGATGCCTCTATTTAGCTGCAAGGTGGATGGCCGCGTCATGATGATTTTCATAGTTCCACATTGACTGACAGTTCTTCTTGATGGACCTTCTGTAGATGTCCATGCAACCTTCAGACCAAGACCCAGACCTGATCTTGCAGCACACCAGAGCCAGATATTCCATCCAGACCAGAAGTGACTGTACTGGATGGCAAGACTATTGGGTGTCTAAGAACCATGGACAGAGACTCCTGCACTGGACAGATCCAGGAAATTTTGAAGCAGAGTAGGAAAACATCCAAATGGAAAAGGTTCTCAGCATGGGCAGCCCCCCCATTGTCTGGCTCTGACCTGGTCCTCATATTGAAGATCTTCTACTATGTTTTGCACTTAAAACCAGTCCATCTTTCAGTCTGCTGTTTTTGAAGTCCACCTCACTTCAATGTCATATACCTGAGCTGTGCTCTGTCTTCTCTCGCTTGAACAGTACTGTAATTTCATAAAGAGCTATTACATGCAGCCCCTCCCTGACTTACGAACACACCAACTTATGACCATCCGTACTTACGACCAACCTCCCATTAACCCCATTATAATATTTTTGAGTTGAGAATCATGTATGCCAAGTTTTTCGATGAGCGCGGGCAGCGTGTTTAAGGGTATTTCCGACTTACGACCAAATTGAGTTATGACCAGGTGTTCGGAACGTAACCCGTTCGTAAGTCAGGGACTGCCTGTATACGCACACGGAAAAGATAACTTACTTCTACCTGAGGCCCCGGTGTAGCCCTCCCGAGGTTCCTCATTGCTCTATTCAAGTCTCTCTCAATGCGTCCTCTGCACCACCTCACTCTGCAAACAGTCTTCTTAGCAGCTATCATGTCAGCCAGGAGAGCAAAGTGAGCCCCCACTATGATGTTCCATAAGGACAAGGGGGCGCTAAAATCTCCTCTGGAGTACATTCCTAAAGTGGTGCCAAACGATCATTTCCATTAAGCCAACAGCCAAGCTGTTTTGTTCCCAAGGCCTCACTCAGCAGGAGGAGCAGAGAAACTGCACATGCTAGGGATGTATCCAGGACATTGTTTTATTCCACTGGCAGGACCAAAGCATTCAGATGGTCGACGGTCTATTTCTAGCCACAGCCTGGCGTTCTAAAGGTCAGGTCATCTTTGCACAGAGACGAGCTAAATGGATCATACAGTCCAGTCTATCTCATGGTGTTACAAGCTGGCTGGAAAAATTTTGTCACCAAAACGTCAATACCTGCTCCACTAGAATGCAAGCCACAGCCTCTTCCTCCTTAAGGAATGTGTAGATATCAGAACATTGACTGTCAAACTTTCTGCCTTGGATTTAGTTGCTAGGTCAGATGCCAAGTTTGGGAGAGGAGTTCTACAATCGCTGGTTGACTGATGCAACTGAAACTCCTCATTCCCACTGCTCTGAGAAGATACATCTTGGGATCCAGCCTGACACGTGGGCAAAGAAAAGCAAAGTATTATTCACCCATCAGTAACTGTTCTTTGTGATGTTGTCATCAGTGTGGATCCCACGACCTGCCCTCCAGTCCCACTTTTTGGAGTTCCCACCTACCACAGACTTTAAATTGTAAGATAACAAAGTGAGGGTCACTGCTGTATGTCCTTTATTCCCTCACATCAGAGCATATTTGCAGTCCCAAAGATGACTGCTGTTCAAAAGACTCCAATCTGTGATGCACGAGACACATGTGCACCTACCCTTAAAACCTCCTGACAACTTCTTGAAAAGTCAAAATTACTGTAGGGTAAGTAACTGTTCTTTCTCATTACATGGTCTGGGCATGCTATCAGTGCACTGACTGTACCCCCCATTAACTCATGCTCCTCACTCATTCAATTCCTTTAATACCTGGACTGCCAACATTCTCTTTAGAATGCTCTAAAATGTTTTTTGACCGTAGCATCTTTGTTGACTCTTGCACTATTAATCTGTGTTATTTCAGAATGCTTCTTCATTTTAAAGCTGATTAGATCAGGTTACTATGTGGGGCTTTTTTTGGTACTTGGTGCAAAAATCCTAATACAATCTCTCATTCTGTATAGACGATATAGATGTATTGTCTAGTTCCACCAGCTATGTTTAAAAAAGACATGATCCCACAGTAATTCTCCGCTTTTCTTTCATCTCTCCCTTTCATAAGTGAGTGTACCAAATTTGGGAATGTTTGTGAAATGAATCCATAAATATAACTAGCTAGAGAGCACGAGCCTCTTTAGAGATGTCTTGCACTTCCCACAAATCATTTGTGTGCTTTCTGGTTCTGATTGCTGCCATTGTTTGTGCTAAGCTTCCTCCTACTCCCATAATCCCTCTTATTTAAATGAATAGAATGTTTTGCATACGGCAAGGGTTTCAGGCATGTAAACTGTTGCCAAGTATTTTGTGGATATGACAGTGTGTGTGACTGCAGAAGGTAGAAAAACAGAAGCCTGGATGGGCATTGTAGTTGAAGCGGAAAGGATGCAAAGCTTTCAGACGTGTTAGTCATGTAGTTCTACTGTTCTTTTCTCCCCTGCTGGAGGCACCAGTTTGGGAATACTGTCATTCTGGATTGTGGTTTGGAGTTGACAGGAGCATTTGGATTTTGGTGGGGCTTTCACTTAATATTGGCTTTCTCTTTCTGCTTTGCTTTTTCATCCCCGCCTACTTTAGGGGCTGTCACAGGGCTGAGAGTGCCTGTTCATATAACTCTATAATATTTATTACTGATTGCAAATGCTCCCTTATCCTTTTATTGTTAAGGTCAGAATACCACTATGATCAGCTGTACACCACGGACAGAGCACACCTGGGCCAGCTGAATTGCTCCATAGTGTAACTCCACTGATTTTGATGGCTTTGCAAGAAGGATAAAGCTGCCCCATAGTCTATGTGCTGATACAATGTCTTCATGCTTCCACCAAATTCTCTTCTGACTTACTCCCTGTGTATCAGAACAGAATGTACTTCCCAGTTCTCCCTCTGAAGCCAGCCATTCCCATTAATGTAAATAGGAGCAGGACTGACTCCAATGTTCTGAATTAGGCAAACCTGAGGGAAATGGTTCTCAAACTGAGGATGCTGGCAGAAGACATAACTTTTGTGTAACGGCAGCCATTCAAACAATGATCAGTACAGATAGTTCTCTGATATTCCATATGTGATACGTGCACTGAAAATAATGATTGGTCTTTCAAAAACATCTACAGTTGTCTTGCAGAGGAATCCACTATTAAAGAGGCGCTGCAGAGATGTTAGGTTATGTCTAGACTGCATCCCTCTGTTGGCAGAAGGATGCAGATTAGGCAGGTGGACATTGCAAATGAGGCAGGGATTTAAATATCCCGTGCCTAATTTGCATAAAAATGGCTGCCACATTTTGCTGACTCAGCACTTTGTCTGCAAAATGTGGCAGTCTTGGGGGGGGATCTATCAAGAAAGAAAGCCTTTTTCGACAGATCCTGTAAACCTCCTTGCAGGAGGCATAAGGGATCTGTCGAAAAGGCTTTCTTTCTCGACAGATCCCTCTCTAGACTGCCACTTTTTGCCGACAAACTGCTGAGTCAGCAAAACACGGCGGCCATTTTTATGCACATTAGGCACAGGATATTTAAATCCCTGCCTCATTTGCAATGTTGACCTGCCTAATCTGCATCCCTCTGCTGATAGAGGGATGCAGTCTACACATACCCTTAAATACTGGAATCAGTTCTTTTTTATGTCATTCAAATTGTGCCAGTCTTATCCACATGGAGTAGTACTTTACTCAGGCCTGGTTTACACCACACGGGAAGGTCAAAGTAAGATATGCAACTCTAGCTACAAAAATTATGTAACTGGAGTCAACATATCTTAAATCCCCATCCACGCAGCGGGAGGTCGACAGGAGCAAACATTCCCATTGGCTTCTCTTACTCCTTGCAAGGAGTAGGACTATTGGCGACTCCAGGGGCATCCTTTGAGTTCGATCTAGCAGGTCTATACTACATCTGCTAAATCAAACCCTGGCAGATCGACCACTGCAATGTCGGTCTTTCGTGTAGTGTAGACGTGCCCTCAGGGAGTAGCTCCACTGAAGTCACTGGGACTAATTGAAGAGTAAGATACTACATGTGCGTAAGAGTAGCAGAATATGCCCTTAATTAACCAAAGGACACACACAAAATACATCAAATTACTCCTAACTATATGTGGATTCTCTTTGCACTTCTTCCTTTAAAGTGACAGCAATGCAATTTATTAAATTATTTGGACAGTACAAGATGAGGACTTCTAGCTTGGGCAATCACATGCAGGCTCTGCTTCTATGACCAGAAACAATCCTTCCACTTTATTTGCCTTTGCTTGCCATGTGAGTGTTGATTTTCCATGTAGACACTAGTAGCCTGCAGCTTGTTACCCTTTTCAACCCAATCTTTTTCCCTTTTGAAATATAAATGTCTCCTTTCATCAATCTCCTCCATCTTTCAGGTTTTATTGGTATGTCTTCACATTTTGGGGGAAAATGCGACAGCATTGCCAAATCATGGCTTGAAACACTTCCATAATAATATTGTTTTCATCCACGACTGTATTAACAAGGGTGTGAGCACTCTCTATGGCTGCAGGAGTACAAATGTAATTTTCAGAGCTGTTTCTTTTCTTTCCATATAGTTTACCCATTTCCTTTTATGTGGCCTTCATGATGTTAATATATTGTAGAAGACAACACAGTAATAGTTTGCAGTTTTATAAAACAAGTAGTACACTATGTGAAAAAGGTGTTGGTGTGTTTGGGCATGAGATTTTTTCCCCCCATAAGCAAAGGGCTGATATTCTGTAACTCACAAAGAGTAAATTTAAGTCTTTAATATAATATATTCAGTCCATCAGCAGCATGTCTATACCCCTCGCTGGAAGATTGACAGTCTGGAGGTCAATCCTATGATGTTCAATTTAGCGGGTCTAGTATAGACCTATAAATTAAATGCTGAGGGCAGCTGCCTCCGGCAGCTGATACGCCTACTTTTGCGAAGAGTAAGGGAAGCCAATGGGAGTGTTTGCTCCCATTGACTTCCCATTGTGTGGACGGCACCAAGGCTCAGCTTAAATTAAGCTACCTCCAGCTATGCATTTTGCATAGCTGGAGTTGCGTGCCTTAAATCAGGGCTACTCAACTTTGGAAGCCCCGGGGACCACAATGATACTCACAGCACATGCCGAGGGCCGCAACTTAAGTGTGGTTTCATATACATGCAAATATATATGCAAATATATGCATATAGTTTCTTTTGCACTGAATACAAAGCACTTTCCACAATGTCCCGGTGCTCTCGGCACCTCCTCCCTGGGGGCAAGATGCTGACACCCTATACCCATCTGTTCCAGCCAGCCCATCTGCTTGTATCTTTCAGTGCTCACCCCGCCTAGGGGACGCCTCGCCATTGTGGAACATGATCCCAGTGGAGGCCATGTTCAAAGGATCCCACTCGCAGGACATGTGTTGAGCCCCACGTACACCCAAACCACACTGTGGACCACGTGTTGAGTAGTTCTGCCTTAAGCTGACCTTCCTGGTCAGTAAAGACTAGGTGTTGCTGTCTAATATGAGGTGGATTGTTGAGAGAAGTTTGTTTTTTATTGAACATGGTACTTGAGGATGGAACCCTGTTCCCACAGTTGTTGTGTGTTTAGCTACTGCAATGCTCATTTCTGGTTTGGCAGCTCATTATTACTTCCAAATGGACCCAAGAAAGGCATGTACGCCAGACTTGGTCTTCCCACTCAATAGTTAAATCCATTGCTATCCTTAACATGGCTTATAACTTCTCCCGCATAGGGCTGAAAAGAGATGGAACACAAATGCTTACAAATGGTCAGTGTTGTAAAGGAAAAATAGAGTGTAACTGTTAAATCAAGTGTTGGAATCTGCATATCTCACAAAGACTGACTGAACAATAGAAATCGCCACCATTTTAAGTGTCGTTTTTGAAAGGAGTGAAATACAAGCTGAATACTTTCTGCAGCCAAATGTATGTTCAATTGTTTGTGATGGTCTCACTGCGTAGAGTCTGTGATGTAGCAAGAGAGTCTTAAGCATGCCAAGGAGTCATCTGACAAGTCATACAAGGAGTTGGCAACAGACTTTTCATTGGCTTGTCCAGAGGAAAGCTAACTCTAGTTGCTATTTAAATCAGCAGCAGAGGTGTCAATATGTCTGTGACGTTATGTAAGATGCCTCGGGGGAGCCAGGAGTTTATAAATGATTCTTCTGCTTACCTCTGCTAATTTTGGATTGGATGTGTTTACAAACAGAGCCTCGGTTTGACTATCGAGTGCCCCTTCTCAAGGGGCACGTTCCCCCTGCCCCCCCCCCCCCCTCAGCACATAACTCAGGCAAGGAAAGAGAAGGAAAGAAACAGCTCTGGGAAAATGCAGAGAGGGCGCAATCAGTTTGGATGCACAAGCTTGAGCAAAAAGTTATGCTCAAGAAGACAAAAATATTGTGGTGATAATGATGCTGCACCCTGGAGGGAGGAAAGACAAACGTCCTCCCTGGGGGAGGTGAATGGAACGTTACTGCAGTAAGACTTAGTCTCTTTTTCCTGCACCAAACTCATCCAAACCTGGATTTCTCTGCGCCATCTTCAGACTGAGCTTTTCAGACTGCCTCACAATTAGCCCAGTAAGGTGTGTGTGTGTGTGTGTGTGTGTACGGAGGTGGGGGGGGGGAGCACAATCATGCTAAAGAGACTGGCTGTCTCTCAACCCCACTGTCCCTGTGCCTCGATCCCTTTTGGTTTTCCTGAGCCCGGGTTTTTCCTCCCACCCAATCAGATTTCCCAGAGAGGTACAGAGCCACAGCCGCAATGAGAGCAGCTCAATGAGAGCAGTTGGTTCACTTGGGAATGATTCCTCTTATTTTAACACTGCCTTGGAACTTCCCCCTCCAGTTTTATTTTTAAACATGGTTCTAGGGAAGGGATGCTCAATAATTTATGATAGGGGGCACTCCAAGATGTTAGTAAGTGGATAAGGGCCACACTTTTCTATGGAGGGGGTGAAGGGTTCTTTGAAGGGGTTAACAAACATGCGGATAAGGGGGATCCAGTAGATATAGTATACTTAGATTTCCAGAAAGCCTTTGACAAGGTCCCTCACCAAAGGCTCTTGTGTAAATTACATGGCCATGGGATAAGAGGGAAGGTCCTTTCTTGGATTGAGAACTGGTTAAAACACAGGAGACAAAGGGTAGGAATAAATGGTAAATTTTCAGATTGGAGAGGGGTAACTAGTGGTGTCCCCCAAGGGTCAGTCCTGGGACCAATCCTTTTCAACTTATTCATAAATGATCTGGAAGGGGTAAGCAGTGAGGTGGTAAAGTTTGCAGATGATACCAAACTGTTTAGGATAGTCAAGACAGAAGCAGACTGTGAGGGACTCCAAGAAGATCTCACCAAACTCAGTGATTGGGCAACAAAATGGCAAATGAAATTTAATGTGGATAAGTGTAAAGTAATGCACATCGGGAAAAATAACCCCAACTATATGTACAGTATGATGGGGGCTAATTTGGCTACGACAAATCAGGAAAGAGATCTTGGAGTTATCGTGGACAGTTCTCTGAAAACTTCCACTCAGTGTGCAGCGGCAGTCAAAAAGGCAAATAGGATGCTAGGAATTATTAGGAAAGGGATAAAAAATAAGACCCAGAATATCTTACTGCCCCTGTATAAAACTATGGTACGCCCACATCTTGAATACTGTGTACAGATGTGGTCTCCTCACCTCAAAAAAGATATTTTGGCCTTGGAAAGGGTTCAGAAAAGGGCAACTAAAATGATTAGGGGTTTGGAACGGGTCCCATATGAGGAGAGGTTAAAGCGACTGGGACTTTTCAGTTTAGAAAAGAGGAGACTGAGGAGGGATATGATAGAGGTCTATAAAATCATGAGTGGTGTGAAGAGGGTAGATAAAGAAAAGTTATTTATTAGTTCCCTAAATAGAAGAACTAGAGGACACCAAATGAAATTAATGGGTAGCAGGTTTAAAACTAATAAAAGAAAGTTCTTCTTCACACAGCTTGTAGTCAACCTGTGGAACTCCTTGCCAGAGGAGGCTGTGAAGGCTAGGACTATAATAGAGTTTAAAGAGAAGCGAGATAATTTCATGGAGGTTAGGTCCATAAAAGGCTATTAGCCAGGGGATAAAATGGTGTCCTTGGCCTCTGTTTGTCAGAGGCTGGAGAGAGATGGCAGGAGACAAATCGCTTGATCATTGTCTTCAGTCCACCCTCTCTGGAGCACCTGGTGCTGGCCACTGTCGGTAGACAGGATACTGGGCTAGAAGGACCTTTGGTCTGACCCAGTACGGCCGTTCTTATGTTCTTATGAAGGGTCTGGAACTGAGGGTAGAAGGGAGCTGAAGGGAGCTTGGGGTAAGGAACTGGGGAGCAGGAGAGGATGTGGCGTTTGGGAGGGAGTTTGTGTGAAGGAGGAGGTTGTGATCTGGGGCAGGGCTTAGGGTGCAGGGTGATGGAGGGGTGATGCAGGCACTTACTAAGCAGCTCCTGGCCAGTAGGCCAGTGGGACTCTGAGGCTAGCTCTCTGCTTGCCTCAGCCCCAAACAGGTCAAAATGGCTGGCTGCCTCCTGTGTCTTTCTGCTCCAGGCATCAGGGAAAGCAGAGAAGCTTTGCATGCTGCTCCCATCCCCAGCAAAATCTCTCATCTTCCATTGGCTGGTTTCTGGCCAGTAGAAGCAAGAGACTTTGCTGGGGGAGGGGTCAGTGTGCAAAGCATCCCCTCACCATAGGGAGCCGACAGATGTTTAAAGTTTAAGTTCTTCTATATTGAATTTTTTGGGGGGGAGGGGTTGTAAAGCTATCTGCTACCGTTTTTTTACTCTCTAAATATCCTAAGACACCTAACATCTGGTTACTGGTACATGGGAGGTTCGAAGTGGTCTGAATTTGCCAGATGACTTCTGATTTTCAGGTCCAGATGAAGAACTTTTCCTTAAGAACCTCCATTCCAGAGTGTGAATGTTCATTTCTCCCTTCTGTCCTGGACTTTCAAATAATTCTTCCTTCCAGCATCACAATGTCTGTCTACAGATCCGTACACCTTGGCAGAGTTAAGCAACAAAGGTTCTGTTTCAGGACTACTTCAAAACACTGGGGCTGCGTCTAGACAGGCAAGTTTTTCCGCAAAAGCAGGTGCTTTTGCGGAAAAACTTGCCAGCTGTCTACACTGGCCACTTGAATTTCCACAAGAACACTGACAATCTCATGTGAGATTGTCAGTGTTCTTGTGGAAATGTTATGCTGCTCGCATTCGGGCAAAAGCCCTCTTGTGCAAATGCTTTTGCGCAAGAGGGCCAGTGTAGATAACATGGTATTGTTTTGCGCAAAAAAGCCCCGATGGCAAAAATGGCGATCGGGGCTTTCTTGCGCAAAACCACATCTAGATTAGCACGGATGCTTTTCCACAAAAAGTGCTTTTGCGGAAAAGTGTCCATGCCAATCTAGATGCTCTTTTCCGCAAATGCTTTTAACAGAAAAGCTTTTCCGTTAAAAGCATTTGTGGAAAATCATGCCAGTCTAGACACAGCCTGGAAGTTTTAAAGCCTGACCAACAGGTGGCAACAGTGCTAAGTCTTGACTTATAAGACTACTGACTCTGTAGATATAAATGCTGTATTTCACACCTTAAAGGGAAAAAATGACCACACTGAGCTGTGCTTCTGACTTTGCATAAGAGATATGGGATCACCTATCTCACTTGTGACCAGCTCTAGGAATTGGACTGGTTTGGCTAGAAAAAGAACCACTTGAAACTTCTGCCTGCCCATCTCTCCAAATGAACCTTTCATGTGATTTGGACAATGTTCACAAAATCATCTCACTTCCCTCTGCCAAAACCCTGTCACAACTTATTATGGTTAATCCCCAAAAAGATACATCTTGAAAAGAGGCAGAACAGATGGTTTGTCTTTAGTCAGTTTTGGGACTGGTTCTGTTCAATATCTTCATCAATGATTTTGATAATGACATAAAGACTATGCTTATAAAGTTTGTGAATGATACTAAGCTAGGAGCAGTTGCAAGGGCTTTTGAGGGTTTGGCAATAATTCAAAATGATCTGGACAAACTGTAGAAATGGTCTCAGGTAAACTGTTTGAAGTTCAATGAGGACACATGCAACGTAGTCCACTTACGGAGGGACGATCAGTTTCACATATAAAAATTGGGAAGTGATTGTCTAGGAAGGAGTGCTGCTGAAAGGAATCAAGGGGTCATAACAAGTGGTGTTCCACAAGGTCTGTTTTGGGACCAGTTCTGTTCAATATCTTCATGAATATCTTAGGTATTGGCATAGAGAGCGACTGTCTAGGAAGGAGTACTGCAGAAAGGGGTCTAGGGGTCATATTGGACCACAAGCTAAATATGACAGTATGACACTATTACAAAAAAAAGCAAAATGAGATGCATTAACAGAAATGTAGTGAGCAAGACACGAGAAGTAATCCTTCCACTCTACTCTTCGCTGATTAGGCCTCATTTGGAATATTGTGTACAGTTCTGGGCATCACGCTTCAAGAAAGATGTGGAAAAATTGGAGCAGGTCTAGAGAAGAGAAACAAGAATGATTAAAGGTCTAGAAAACATGAGGTATGCGGGAAGACTGAAAGAATTGGGCTTGTTTAGTTTGAAAAGGAGAAGACTGAGAGGGGACATGATAGCAGTTTTCAAGTATCTAAAAGGGTGTCACAAGGAGGAGGGAGTAAAATTGTTCTCCTTGGCCTCTGATAATAGGACAAGAAGCAATGGGCTTAAACTGCAGCAAGGGAAGTTTAGGTTGGACATTAGGAAAAGCTTCCTGTCAGGGTGGTTAAGCACTGGAATAAATTGCCTAGGGAGGTTGTGGCATCGCTATCGTTGGAGATATTTAAGAGTAGGTTGGATAGACATCTATCAGGGATGAGCTATTCTAGATGGTGCTTGGTCCTGCGATGAGGGCAGGGGATTGGAGTTGATGACCTCTCGAGGTCTCTTCCAGTTTTAGTATTCTATGATTCTATGATTTAGAGAAGGCAGAATCCTGATGCCTGTTAAGCAAGGTTGCAGGTCAGTGCAAGCTACCAGGCTAAGTGATACTGCAGCGGGGCTTCATGCAGAATTCTGGAGGCTTTTGTTTTCAATTCAGATGACTTTGTTTGGAGTGTTGGGATTAAAAAAAAGCCTTAAAGACATGCCCTGCTTCCTTCTTTTTTTCCCCCTTCCCTCTCTGCCCTTGTAGGCGATCACTCTTCATTTTGTAAGCTTTTAGCAAAGCTTACAAAGAAACAACTCTAATCTTAAACTGTGTGCCCCAGAGGGAGAAGCGCTTGCTTGTCAGATCTACGAGATTCTCTTCAGCCTTGGCTGCTGCGCAGAAAAATAATCGAATGTCCAATATGCAGACACCAAGAGCTATGCGAGATAAAGCTAAATGTGCAAAGTGGTGCAGTAGCTGCAGTTACTAGATGGACATCTTTTATTGACCTTCCATCTCTTTACACTCGTTTCACTCCAGAACAGGAATAAAAGGAAATCTCTTGTATGTCTACACTGCAGGCTTTTTGCGCAAGAATAATCATTCTTGCTCAAAAACTTGCAGAGCATCTACACTGCATGCACGTTCTTGCGCAAGTAAATGTACAGTAAAGCATTAGAAAACAGGGCTTCTTGCACACAAGTTATTCCTCTCCCCATGAGGAATAAGCCCTCTTACGCAAGAATTTTGTTGCGCATGATTTCTTGTGCAAGAAGGCAGTGTGGATGGGCAACAGCGGTGTCTTGTACAAGAAACCCCTATGGCTAAAATGGCCATCAGAGCTTTCTTGCACAAGAGAGCATCCACACTGCCATGGAAACTCTTGCGCAAAAGCACATGGCAGTGTGGACGTGCTCTTGTGCAAGAAACCTGCACTATAGACATAGCTGTGGGTGGGGGAAGGGAGGGAAGCATCAGATTCCAGGTAAGTGCTATGAAGATTTGATTGGTTGTCTGCTTCTCAATGCAAGTTCATAGCTTATATTTTGACATTATGTCCTTGATTTCGTTGTACTTCAGCTAATTCTCATGTGGTAATGTCTTCTATGGACTTATTTATTACAGAGTGCCAGTAATCACTTCTCTTATGTCATTTCATATGTTCTTAATTGGTTTCCCAGGCACCTACTGCAACACAACCTATCTAGAAGGCATCTTAACATGCTTGTGTAACTGCTACTGGGCAGATTTGAACCTCAAACCTCTGGAGCTTTGTGTAGGGGCCTCTACAGGAGTGCTACTCTCCATGCAGCATGCAGCCTCCTGTCTGTTTGTTTGCAGCCCACAATGTGGTTTGGGTTTAAACGGGGCTCAACACACTGCCCACAAATGGGAGCCAAAACAAAAAAGTCGTCACTATAATGGTCCTCTGTTGATATGTGTTTTAGTAGTTAAATTCCTGGACTGTCATTGCTCATTAAAAGTGCTGTCATATGGGTAGAAATTGGGTAAATTTGCATTTTATTAATTCAGCAGAACTGACTTAAATGGGACCTGTGTGTTGCATAGTCTTGCCTTAATCTTTATATTCATGCCCGTCAGTGTGAAAGAAGCTATTTGCATATATTTGCATGTATATGCAACCACACCTAAGTTGCAACCCTCGGCATGTGCTGTGAGTATCATTATGGCCCCCAGGGCTTCCAAAGTTCAGTAGCACCACTCTACAGCTTGAGCTATAAAGCCAATGGGCTCTCAGTATAGCCTGTAAAGCTCCCTTGTTCTTATCTCTCGCTGTAAGTGGTCTAAGTGCCACTACATGGGATGGTGAACCACACTAGGAATGTGGGTTACACTTGCAAGCCCTGGGTCTTTCCTCGCTCGTTGGTATTCTGTCTTAGCATGCAGGTGATAAACAACAATCAGATTTAAAGAAACACTGGTGTCGCTGTCACCAAGGAGGATAGGAATTTGCAAAGAAGGGTTGGCACTTACAATTCTACAGGCTGCCCATCATAATTTGGCACCTTTATTGAAGATAAATTGGCATATAGGTAAGGAGAGTGGACCCATGCTTACACAAGAATAGGTAATCAAGCCATCCTCTGTTAGAAGTGACATGGGCAAGATTGTAAGATGGGGAAAGTATTACTAGAGAAGTCTGTTTGAATTTCCATGCCTGTGGCTTAAAACTCTCTGCTTATCTGACCTGTTTAAAAAATATAACACAATGACAAACTATTAAATACTACTCAAATAATCTCAAAATAATCTCAAAATACTCCCTCCGCTCAACGAATTTTTCACCACCAGCACCCCACAAACCAGTCTCTCATTATTTTTTCCTTTCACTGTTTCTATTTTCAAAAATGTTTGGGTATTTAAAAAACAACAACCCAAACTGCCAATCCCACTAAATCTCAAATGTAAAACAGACCTCCAAAGACAGTGTTTCTCTTTAATACATCTGATGGCAGTGAGTGAAGTGACTTCTGGATATGATATTCCTTCTTATAAAATCTCAGGCTGTGTCTACACTGGACCCCTTTTCCTGAAAAGGGATGCAGATGAGACAAGTCGGAATTGCAAATGCAGCGGGGATTTAAATTTTCCCTGCTCCATTTGCATGAACATGGCTGCCGCTTTTTTCCGGCTCGGGGCTTTGCCGGAAAAAAGCGCCAGTGTAGACAGGGATCTTTCGGAAAATAAAGCCTTTTCTGAAAGGTCCCTTATTCCTGATTTTAAGAGGAATAAGGGACCTTTCGGAAAAGGCTTTATTTTCCAAAAGATCCCTGTCTAGACTGGCGCTTTTTTCCGGCAAAGCCCCGAGCCGGAAAAAAGCGGCAGCCATGTTCATGCAAATGGAGCAGGGAAAATTTAAATCCCCGCTGCATTTGCAATTCTGACTTGTCTCATCTGCATTCCTTTTCCGGAAAAGGGGTCCAGCGTAGACACAGCCTCGGTGTATTAAGTCATGACTGGGACATTTTCATTGTCAAGAGTTTTACTTAAATGCCAAGTTCATGTGATTCTTTCTTAGAGAGGATGGTTGTATTTAAATGGTGATTAATGAATTCATCAGCCATGCTGGAGTATGGCTAAAAGACAACTATAGAATTCTATATTCAATTTTTAGATGTTCAATAGTTTGGAAGACTTTGACCCTCAGCACTTCCCTGTCTTCTCTTTCTAGGCTGCCTTCAGTCCTCCTAGCTCAGGATTTCTTTTGCAATGTACCCACACTTCTGAGCTTAAAATCAGAATCCAAATCTATAATATGGGTCACTGCAGAGCAATAGGAGACATTCCATCTTCCAGTCTTATGTAGCCTAGGGAAATAAACCCAAATAGCAGAATGGTGGCACACAAGGCTTAATGTTCATTATTATAACCTGAAACTATTCCCATTAACTAGGTGAGAGATTCACTCTGTCCATATGATCATTATCTATTATCATTATCTGCTAAGGGCTGCTCTGTTGTTTACTTGACTGAATTATTTAGCAAAATTAAGCTGCAATCTCCATGCTGCCCATTAGTTAGGACTCTAGTTACATACAGCAGTTGCTCTTTGGCAATCAAAAAGATGAATATTTAGCACAGTAAACTGTCTGCCAAGGAAGGGGCCTTTGTGGATTGCTCAGGAATAAGAATGGTGAAATAAACTGGGGGTCTAATTAAGCCTTTTATGAGCTGCAAGGTGGCTCTTTTAAAATGGATGGAGAAGAGGACATGTTTTGGCTAGGGGGTTGTGTTTCCCAACTGAAGAGAACTACTCACAATCATCTCTTTTTAAGGAAATGATCTTATAATAAAACTCCCATTGACTCTAATGGCACAACTCAATTATAGCAGCATCACCAGCCCCTAAAGAACAAACAGGGCTAGATGTGTTTGTTTGCATTTTAGACGTAGATGCCAGAAACAGTGGTAGTAAAACATTAGATATGACTGTCATGTACTTGGTTTGATCACCAAATAACAAATCCACCCAGATCCCCTATCTTAATGCAGTAATGTCCTGGAGATGGGGAGAGGAATGAGAAAATGGTATGTGAGAGACATTATCCTGGTTGGAATCTCAGATTTAGGGCCCAGAACTGCTCCAGCTGAAATCAATGAGGATATTATTGTGGAAATCAAAGGGGAAAGGTTCAGTATCATAATCATGCCAGCTAATCTCATTTGCCTGAGGGCTTTAAAAGGCCAGTCCTATGACAGCAGCAGTGGCCAGAGACCCAGGGCCTTTAAATCAGGAGTGGGGAACCTAAGGCCCAGAGGCCAAATGTGCCCCCCCCCCCCGCCTGGATTCAGCCCCTGAGGTTCAGGGCTCTGCCCTGCACTGGGGAGTTCACTCTGGTGCTCCAGCCTCCCAGCAGGACTGGAGCACAGAAAATCTACTAGCCTGGGCCCCCCAAGATTCTGGTGTGCGAGGAGAATGTCTGTCTCCTTCTCAGTCAGAGGCCGCCTCACCACTCCCTGACTTGCTTCTCACTTGTGTGCGGCCCCCGACTAATTTTTCAGTGATCCCCGACCCAAGAAAGGCTCCCTACCCTTGCTTTAAATCATTGCTGGTTGCTGTGCCACGCACTCTGAGCAGCTCCATGGGTGCATCTAGACTGGCAAGCTTTTGCGCAAAATCTTGCCGCCTGTCTACACTGGGTGCGAGTATTTGAGCAAGAACACTGACTTTATACTGTACAAAATCAGTGGTTCTTGGGTAAATACTCTGACGCTCCTGCTCAGGGATAAGCCCTCTTGCGCAAGTATTCTTGCGCGGGAGGGCCAGTGTAGACAGCCAAGTTCATTTCTTGCGCAAGAAAGCCCGATGGCTAAAATGGCCATCGGAGCTTTCTTGCGCAAGAGAGCATCTACACTGGCACAGATGCTTTTGCGCAAAAGCAAATCTTTTGCGCAAAGGCACATGCCAGTATAGATGCTCTCTTGCGCAAATACTTTTAACGGAAAAACTTTTCCGTTAAAAGTATTTGCACAAAATCACGCAGCCCATGAGTTGGGGGCTGGGCCTGGCATGCTCTGGTTGGCGCAGATGGCTGGCTACTCCCAGCAGTCCTTTTCCATCTCAGGCTCTGCAGAGCAGCCTCCCCTCCCGTCTTGTCTAGGAACCCACAGAGGGCTCTAAACATTAATGTTGGGACATATGCACATCTTAGCCCATAACACGACTTAGGTGAGTCACTTTAGACTTTTTGTTTGAGACCTAAATCCTCATACTTTGGAGACCTAGCTTTCCTATGTGCATGCATTCAAGAGGAAATACATGTCATTATGCTTCTGACTTTTTGCTCAGAGTGGATAAGGTGGCTAGTTAGTGTGATGTTGTTCAGGTGTGCACCTTCTGTGTGAGTGCAAGGTGGGACATTGCATGTAAATAGCTACACATCAAGCAGAAGGTACCCTCTTCATTATGACATGTCTGCCCAGTTGACTGCCTTCGTGGTCAGAACCATGCAAAGTGAACTATTTTTGCTGAAAAGGTTCATTGTGCTTGAAATTAAGTTCCCTTATGGTTTGCATACATAATGCTGTAATTCATTTACTCTGTAATTGGCACATGTCACATTTGTTCTCTCCACCTGAGAGCTCTCACTTCTATTTAACAGGGGGTTATGTTCACTACTAGTATAAGCAGCTAGTTTCCTTACAAATACATGGAGATATTTGTGCATTCCAGGTTGGCCTAGAACCTGTAGGCCTCCTCCGGCAAACTCCAATTCCTATGATCAATCCCATTAACGGCAATGGGTCTACTTGCACGAGAGAAGACTGGTCAAATGAAAGGACTGGAGTCAGAAGTGCTCATAACCACAACTATATTTATCTATCATTGAGATGTAGAGCATCCACAGCTCCCTGGTGGAAAAGCTGGCTGTTAATTTTGTGCTTAGCAGGTCTGCAAGGGAAAAATCAGTTTAGACATATTAACAGGAAAGTCAGTCTGGAGTTTGTCTTAACATTTGAGCCATTATTTAAGTTAAGTGGGCCTGGTTCTCCTCCCACTTAGGTGTAACTCAGGAATTTGCAGGGTCTTCTCCGGGCATGCCTACACAGCAGCATTATTTTGGAATAACTAATGTTATTCTGAAATAACATAGCATGCATCTACACTACAAGCCTTCATATCGAAATACTGTCGAGCTGGAGGACTTCTGACTTCGACTTCTGGTAACCCTCATTTCATAAGGAGTAAAGGAAGAGTGTTCTTCCTTCAATTTCCTGCTGTGTAGGCAGCACCTAAGCAGAACTGAGCTATTTCAACTTCAGCTACTCAATTGACTAATAGCTTAATTTGACTTCAGCCCTGCTGCGTAGATGTGCCAGTCTGACTTTGTGCACTGTAGTGTTGGATTGGTCCCATGCAGGGAGCCAAGCTGTGGATAGTCATTTCAGTGCTCAGGGCGGCGAGTGGTGGAGAGGAGGTTGGGCTTTGTGCATTGCTGGCTAGGAGAGCGGACCAAACTCAGCCCCTCAGGCCTGGGGAAGAAGCACGCTGCTGCAGGCTGCAGCTGGCCCTGCTGGGTCACTCCAGGGCTGCGTCTAGATTGGCATGATTTTCCGGAAATTCTTTTATTGGAAAACTTTTCCGTTAAAAGCATTTTTGGAACAGAGCGTCTAGATTGGCATGGATGATTTTCCGCAAAAGCACAAGCGTCCGTGCCAATCTAGACGCGCTTTTGCGCAAAAAAGTCCCAATCGCCATTTTCACCATCGGGGCTTTCTTGAGGAAAACAAATCTGAGCTGTCTACACTGGCCCTTTTGCGCAAAAGCTTTGTGCAAAAGGGACTTTTGCCTGAACGGGAGGGCAGTGTCTAGACTGGCAAGTTTTTCCGGAAAATCATCTGCTTTTGTGGAAAAACTTGCCAGCTGTCTACACTGGCCGCTTGAATTTCCGCAAGAACACTGATGATCTCATGTAAGATCATCAATGTTCTTGCGGAAATACTGTGCTGCTCCCGTTCGGGCAAAAGCCCTCTTGCGCAAATCATTTGTGCAAAAGGGCCAGTGTAGACAGCACAGTACGCCATGGCTAAAATGGCGATCGGGGCTTTTTTGCGCAAAAGCGCGTCTAGATTGGCACGGACGCTTTTCTGCAAAAAGTGCTTTTGCGGAAAAGCGACTGTGCCAATCTAGATGCTCTTTTCCGAAAATGCTTTTAACGGAAAACTTTTCCGTTAAAAGCATTTCTGGAAAATCATGCCAGTGTCGACATAGCTGAGCAGAATAGTATTTCCGCAAGAAGCACTGATTTCTAACCATAGGAAGTCAGTGCTTTTGTGGAAATTCAAGCAGCCAGTGTAGACAGCTGGCAAGTTTTTCCGGCAAAGCAGCTGATTTTCCGGAAACAGGGGCCAGTCTAGACACAGCCCAGGAGGAAGCCATGGCTGCTGCGCAAGGAGAAAAATCAAGGAAGAGTTTTGCCTCCGTGAACACCAGCCTAGTCCTGCCGAGGAGCCTCAGTGACTCCGAAGGGAAGCTCGAGCACCCCCTCCCCTTCCCGTCAGATAATGCAGCCGCTCCCCCTTGCATCCCAACTCAGCGGGGTGGGGTCGGCCGCCCCACGTGACCCGCTAGCCCCACAGCGCTGTGATCTCACCGAGAGCCTTGCCAGAGTCTGCGCAACACCTGTTGGCAATTTCACCTCCTCGCGTCACTCCGCCGATTGGGTTTCAGGCTGCGATTAAGGGCCTGGCCGCCGCGGGTTAACCCTCGCAGGGCTCGCCTGGGCAAGGCAGCGCCTCCGTTTTGTCCCCCCTCTTCCCAGCACGTCCCCTCACCCCGTTCCGTGGGTTTCCTCGCCGCGCTGGGCAGCTGTCTGCACGGAACACGAGTTGGGAAGCCACAGAACTTGGGGAGGAATTCGGTTTCACTAAAAATAGCCGCGCTAGAGGGACCCTGTGACTTCCCGCTTCTCAGTGCCGCCCGCCTTTAGCTGCTGATCCTTGGAATTGAAACTGACATGCTTCCCCCCTCCTCCCGTCTTACTGAGACCTGGGGGCTGGGCGCAGCGGCAGGGGGTGGTCTTCACCCGTCGAGCGGCGCGGGGAGGGTGCAGAAAAGCACATGCTAAGGACAGGGAGCAGGAATTCTCCCGTGCTGGGACCGGGGGAGGTCTGGCCACAGCAGGGCTGAGCGCTAAGCGGTGGGGGATTTGACGGTGACTCCCAGCCGGGGCTTCGCCACACGTTTCCCGCTTCAGGTAGGTGACACGACCCGAGCCCCCCAAAAGCGGAGGTCGAATCGAGGAGCGCTGGCAATCCGCGCGTAAAGCGGAACAAAAGGCGGCAGCAAAAAGCGGGCAGTGGCAGCAAATCTCGCGCTTAGGGGTCCTCGGGGACGCCTTCCCCTTCCTCTAAAGAGCTCCTCTGACTCGCTGCGCTGCGATTTAACAGATAGCCGCTTCTCTGCTTCCCTCCTCCCGCTGCTGGACGCGTAACTCCCTGCGAGCGCAGCGGATAGCTTGGCTTCGCGTCGGTTCCATCTCGCAAGCCCCCGATTTCTCCTAAGAACAGGCTCAGTCCTGCCCCTCATTAGGTGGACGCTCGGCAGCCCAAGGTAAATTGGGCAGGGGGAGGTTTCTGGGCCCTCCTTGTTCTCCTCCCACCCTGAAACGCCTCTTCCTGGCAGGATTAGGACCAGAGAGGAGTGAGGGCAGGGGACAGAGACGGAATGAAGACGCTGCGGTAGTGAGAGAGTTAATCACAGCAGGACGCTTGACATTAGGCGCTGATATTGTCTAGCTTGAAAAAGGGTCCCAGGGTAACGTGTACACGAAAGAGGCTGAAGAGTCGAAGCAAAGCGACTTCCGTGGCGTGTGGG
This sequence comes from Pelodiscus sinensis, assembly GCF_049634645.1. NCBI lineage: Eukaryota > Metazoa > Chordata > Testudines > Trionychidae > Pelodiscus > Pelodiscus sinensis. The sequence continues at coordinate 36,684,447 of NC_134723.1, read as the reverse complement.
AACGAACCGTTTGCAGGTGAACGCTGGAGGCTTTTCTGTTGGCGGATTCTCCCGCCTGCTTAAGTTAGGCACTTTTCACAGCAGGTCATGAAATTGGGCACCTACATGCGTGGCCCGATGTCCGGGCGGTCTCAGTGTCAGCAGCTATTCGTCTTCTCTGGGGATCGAGCCAGTTCTCTGGGTACCTGGAGACACCGTGTAGGTGCTTTAGGGACCCAAGTTTTGAAGTGTTCCTCTGAACGTGTCCTCTACTCGGTGGGCTGCGGGGGAGAGTTTTAAGAAGCCCCGACGCAGGCTGGCTAGCTGTGTTTTTCTGATCTGCAAAAAGTCTTCTGTCTAAATATAGAATCAGAAGCCTACAGAAACCTAATGTGCCTAAGACAGGAAAGGGGCGCTCCTCTGATTTCTTCTCTGTTGCATAGCTCCTGTGTGGCGGCAGGAAGGAGGTCACGCCCGAAATTGCATTTGCCAGGACCACCCATATGGGGAGGTGTGCTGTGGTTTTTTTGGTTTTGTTTTGTGGTTAAGGTGTAAAATGAACTTGGAGCCCTGCGTGCCCAGAGTGTATCGCTCGGTGCCTTTTTCTTGCTTCGGATTACAGGCTTGAGACTTTCGTACTGCAAATTGTAACACGAAGCAAAGAGAGACGACAGGGTGTGATTGGAAATGCATAACATGTACAGAAAATAGAATAGCTAACACCTAACGGCTGGTATCTTCGATGTGCTGGATGGCTTTACAACCAAACCAAAACACCTACCCTTTAAGTAGTCCCCAAAATGAGTAGAAGAGACCCAGGAAGGGAGAACTGCGTGCAACGCAGAACTGGACGTTTCCCAAAGCACTTTCCAAAACAAAGCTCCAAGATCAAGTATCTTCCCGAGCCCCTGCTTTGAAAATATAAAAGGGTATGAAGGAGACACAAAGCCAAATTCCTAGAGGCAGAAAACAGACACTATAATATATGGCAGACACTCCTTATTCCAGCAAAACTCCCGAACTACGAATAGTAGTTTGGCCCGAGCTAGGACTGCAGCGATGGGGTTGGAATGGGTTTTATTTGTGGTGAAGGGAAGAGCTGCTTAGTTAGTGGTAGGTTTAAGACATGCTGGACTTGTTTCTATATCCGTATCCAACTCCTCGAGAGGAAAAGTTCAGATCCAAGGCTCTCGCCGCACGTATGTAACGCAAACCTCTTATTTATATATGTAGCCAGTGCATCTAGTGTACGTGCATCTAGTTATATATAACCACCCAGACAGCACAAGAGGGATAAAAGCCATTGCTCCAGCGGGCCCCTTTAAAACAGCCAGCGTCCCAGAAGGAGGAGCCGTGAGGCGATACAAACCACCAGCCAAAGCTTGGAGGAGCCCCGTGGCACCGTAAAGACTAACAGATGCATCTCACGAAGTGATTTTTCACCCACGAAAGCTGATGCCCACAGACAGCGGTTAGTCTCGCAGGGGCCACGGGGCTCCTGGTGGTGTTTGCAGACAGACTGACACGGCTTCTCATCACAAGCTCTGGGACTGCTGGGGGGTGGGGGGAGGATCAACCTGACCCAAGAGGGGGCCTGTCGATCCAACCTGTGGCTTCCTCGCCAGACCGTGTGCCCCGGGGCTAGTGCAAACACTCGCTCCAGGGATGCAGCGAGGAGCGCTGTTCCCGTCGCAGACTCCCTCCGCCTGCAGCTTTCCCCTGCCAGGCTGCTCCCTAGCGGGGAGGGGGGCGGGAGACCTTGGCAGGAAAACGCTGCCCCTTGAGTTTGAAAAGCGGCGACCTCTGCAGCGGCGGCGGCTTCTCACCCTGCCTGCGGCCGCAACAGGCTCCGGCACAGGCCACGCTGGGTGGCTGGAGCCAGGGCGGGTGCGCTACGGCTCCCTCCCCCGGGCAAAAAGTTTGGTTCCACGTTGTTCCTGCTCCCGTGGGCAGGTCTCCCCTAGTGTCGCCTTCGCTGCAGGGCCCCCGAGCTCGCCGGCAGCCCCTCCCCGGGCTCGGGTCTGGAATTTGTCCGCCTGGCTCCCTCGCTGCTCCGTGTCACGTACCTAATCGCTGCCCAGGACTGCCCCGTGCCCCGCTGCAGGGCGCTCGCACGCAGCCCCAGCCCGGAGCAGTCGGGTGCGGGGAGGGGGTTCGCTCCGGAGTCCGGCTAGCACACTCCCCAGGGCCAGCCCCCGCGTGCTTCCCAGGATCGGTGCCCGGGGGGGAGAGAGCATCCCCCGGCAACTGCAAAAGGGGCTGGTGCTGACAGCGGGGGCGTTGCACCGGGCGAATTGTCCGCCCAAGACAGCGAGGACCGGGCCCTTTTCAGCAGGTGGGGGGAGGGGAGGCAGGTTCCTCCCCCCCCAGTTTCCCAAGAGTCTGGGCAGCCTCGCTTGGGCGGGTGCGGGCAGCAGGTTTCTCTCCCTCCCCCCTCCCTAACTGGGGGTAGAAGCGAATGGGGGGGGGGATACAGACCGCTCGATTCCCCCCCCCCCACCTGGCCTTTCCCCAGCCAGGCAGCGACCCCGTTCCGCAGTACCGTGCTCGCCCAGCTTCCCCCCCCCCAACCACCGGAGCAGGAGGGATGCAGCCAGCGCCCCCTCCCGCATCCCTCCTTCCCCCTCTCTCCCGCCCGCTGGGGGCTGTGACTCCTAGGACCGGCGGCGCCTTCCCGGTGGGGCGGGGGAGGAGCGGCGGGCGGGGGGGAGGCAGCTCGCTCCGGTCTCTCTCCCAGCCAGGGACAGGGGGCGAGTCTCCCTGCGGCGGCCGCCCCATTACTCACTGCACCCCCTTTCCTTCCCTTCCCTCCTCTCCTCTCTGCAGGCAGGCGGCGGGCGGGGAGCATCTGCACCGGCCCGGCAGGAGGAGAAGAGATTTTGTGGTGTTGTTATTGCTTCTAGGCTCCCCCCCTTCTCCCTCCCCGTCCCCCCTTTTCTCCCCGGAGCCCGGCCGGCTTCCGCGAGTCTCCCGGGGGAAAGCTCTGCGAGCAAGCTGGGATCTATGAGCGGGAAGGTGATCAAGCCCAAAGAAGAGAAAGATGCTTCCAAGGGTAAGCGCGCCCGAGCCTGCTGCTGCCTCGCATGAACCCGGCTTGCTCCATGCATCGTGCGGCTCTGCTGGGGGCCGGGGAGGGGGGACACAACCCCCTGGCTCAGCCTCGGGTTGATCTGGGGGGGACTCCCCCTTCCTGCCTTGCCCCGGGGGGGGGGGCGGATTGCAATCGGGGCTCGTGCAGTGGCTGGACCAGGTGTCAGTAGGGGTGTGTGTGTGCATGGGGGGGGGGGGTAATTCTCTTCTCTGCTCGCAGCAAGGGGTGGGTGGGGGCGCACTGGGGGCTCGCTGTGCTGGACGCGTCTCTCTCGCTGCGTCTGCAGCCGGAGCCGGGCTGGCTGTCAATCCAGCTGCCCGCCCCGGGCCAGCCACCTTGGGAGTGACCCCCAAGGCCGCGGCCCCTCCAAGGCATCTGGTCTCCGGCGCTTGGATTCTGGCCGCAGGGAATTCAGAGGCTGCGAGCAGGTGGCCGAAATCCCGACCCTGACCCCCACCCCGCCAGGGGCAGAGGGGCCCCTGTTGGACTCTGCCCCGGGGAGGTAGGGGCGCGCGGGGGGATGCTCTGCCTGTTTCACCTCCCCCCTCCTCCTGGCTGCTCTTGCCGTGCCGTGGACGGGCTTTGCTACTGGATGTAAACTGGGTAACAATTGCCATGGAGACGGGGGAGGAGGAGGAGGAGCGGAGTTGTAGGGAACCGCAAGTGGAGTCGTTTGCTCTCCAGCCCTGTGGCATGGCAGAGGAAAGGCTGCTGGGGAGATGCACGGGAGAATGCAGAGGGGTGTTATTTCGGGGAGGGGGGCAAGGGGAGATGCTGATGCTTCCCCCTTCTCCTTCTCATGGCTGGGGCAGGGTTTCCATTAAGAACCCTTGTTTTACACACCAGTTGTGTCCAAGGGTGTAGTATACACCGTAGGCCTGAGTGGACCTTCGCCAGCTAGATCCCAGAACAAGAGCACTGTTTTTCTTAATAACAACAACAACAAAAATCTTGTCTTTCCAATGTGAAGCATATAGTGTACAATCACAGGTGGCAGGGTTTAATGGACTCTACATCCCAAGGTTAAATGTGACCAACAATTAGTCTGTATTAGGCCTAAGGAATGGATGAATATGTTTGGAAAAGTAGCCTGTTTCTTTTTTAATAAGGAGCATTGCTGCCAGTTTTCAATATATCTATATACATTTAATGTATTTTTATGTAATAGAGTAGAGCCACTGGGCTCTTACAGGTGAACTATACAATGTTTTTAACCTTCCAAGAAGGGAACAAGCTCTTTCTGCTTTTTAAAAAGAATTAAGCATTTTTTCTGGATGTCATATATTTGTTTTGAGGAGCCCTAGCACATCTTGGCTAAAGCTAGGTAATTCAGTTTCAAGGCTGACAGCCTTTTCATGTGCTCCTTTTACATTTTTTAAAATTATTTTCTTGGCTTCAAAGGTCATGTTAAAACCATTGCATTATGTGAACTTGGTTTTGTGTTTAATACATGCTTTAAATTTAAGCTTTTTCCCCCTCTCTTGTTATATGGTATCTATTGTCTTCAGAGTATTATTTTGAAATATTTTTCTTGAAATGTTTTTGCTGCAAAATATGAAAATACATAATCTGGATGTGTCCTAAAAACCTACACTTTCCAAAGAGACATTTCTTTAATTGAATGGGCTTTTTCCTTGTAAAAATATGCCCCTGTAGAAATCTGGTGGCAACCATTTTTTGTTAATGGCCTTGTTTACCAAAAAGGTGTCAAAATAACATAAAATACAGAATGAAAGGTTCTGGCATTCTAAGGAGTTGTTTTGCATGACTTAGAACTGAGCTATAATCTTAAACAAGAATATTCTGCAATGGTTGCTCTTTAAACTTGTGTTTAATATTTTGTTCAGGCTGCAAATCATTATCTTTATCTTTACAATGCACTTATTAATTTACCTTGTATCTTTTGGTGTGGCATTCTCATATTTCAAAACACTGACGCAAACACATGTGACTATCACTGTTACACACACACACACACACACACACACACACACCCACCCCTCCCCTGAGTATGTACCATAAAGAGTATATGCCAAAGCCCAGGAAAAATACATTTGCATGAGTCTTTTGTATGCAATTTGGAACTGGCCTTAGCATCTTCTCTCATAATTTAGAGCTAAACTTAAATTGGCTAATATATAAAAATAATTAGATATAATGTAGGGAGAGAATATTTACAGGAAGTTGAATATCTTTTGTAGCAGTGTGTGGCTATAGTTGTTTTCTTTGATCTTCTAAAGTGCAGACAGAACCCCGATATGGTGCCAAGGAGACAATATTTATCAATTTCTGTATGAAATTTCTCTTCAAAGGTTCTGGTACCGATTTCCTATTTGCATTAGTTTTTCTTCAGAATTGTTGGAAGTTTCTTGAGGTGATTGACAGTGATGACATTCCTAACTAAATGTTTAAAATGGATACAACCATTCTTGAAAGGTCTGGTTGTTCTATCTGTGTATCAGAACTGTACTCGGACTGGAAACTAGAGGAAGGGTTGCAATTGTATATGTGTGTGCAATGTGTGTATGCTTTTGGGTTGGTTAACCTGTCCTGGAAAGGGTGATGCACAGTTATATTTTTGAAAAGTCACATGGTTTATTTTGGAGAGATTTTCCTGCATCCTATGTTCTTTCAAATATATTGTGGAGTTTAGGTACCAAACGTACACAGAGCTCTCCAAATACTATGCTTCCACACTGAATGACAGTGGAAATTATTTCTTATTATTTCTTAGTGTGAATTGTATATCAATCTTTCTCTCTTTATATTTTGAAACATTGTATCAAAGAGGAAAACTCTTATTTACGCTCAAAGTAAAACTTTTTTCCTCGCAGTATTTTGAAACTGAACTTGTAACGTCCAATTCAGACCTAATATGAGCAGATGGAACTCCAGCAAAGTCTGGGGAATTATGTCTGTTCACACCACCTCTTTATTGGGTCCCTGAATTAGATTTTGGTTGAAACAGAGTCATGAAAAATTGTGGCACTGGATGTGGAACCTATATAGGAAATAACACAAGCAGAGAACACTGCACGTCTTTTTACATATTTTAGATCAAATTGTCTACTTAGTTGCACCTATGCAAGCCTACTCACTCCAGGAAGGGATTATAATAGAGGGAAGAATTGTCTCTAATTTAAAAATAACTGCTTTCTTTACACGCTCCCTGGAGAGGGAAGCAAGTATTGGCCTCAGCTCTTGTTGGTGTCCCTATTTATAACTACTTACAGAGTTATCTATAACTTCAGCAGCAGCTGCTTTTTAAAATAGTGATGCAGTACCAAAAGAACTGGTATTTTAGTCTAAGTAATCAATATGAATTTAACACCATGAAACAAGGCATGTGCACCCTTAAATTGTGACAAATGCTGCAGCAGATATGAAAACGTGTAAAACACAAACATTGATTTCTAGCTCTCAAAAGGAGTATGAGAGAAGCTGCAAAATACGGCTCCCATCAGTGGTGTGGTCCATTAGGTAACTAAGTTCACATCTGTGGCTTTATCAGTACTCTAGCTGTTTTATAAAAGAAAACATTTTATTTTGAAGAACATAAGTGAGCCCCTAGCATGCCCCCTTACACAAATACAGGGCCTGAGCTTGCTTTCTGCCTCACTGCAAATTTCCCTTTGACTTCCAGGGGAGTTTTGGATGCTAGAAGAATGCTGCATAAATGCTCTTAGTTCTTGCTCTTAGTCCTGAAATAGTATAGCCATCAGAAATAGTCCCCTTTCAATTTGAGTTAGAAATAGTCAAAATGTTCAAAGAATAGTCAAAACGTTCATCCCTAGATATACATGTACTTAACACAGCTTCGCTCCCTGTAGTCTGATTCCTTACCTGAGGTATGTTGAGAAGTGTGGAGGGAGATTGTGTGGGAGAGGAGGATGGAAGGACATAGGGATGGCAGTAGTGAAGCAGATGACTGTTAAGTTAATTCTTTCATGAAAGATTTGAAGGCTTCTACAAGTAGTCTATCTACTCACTTTGTGAACAGGATAGCCAGCATCCCAGACCTATGAAAAATGTTGTTCTGTGTTGGGTCTTTATCAGGATCAGCCATTTGGGGTGAAGGTATTTTGTTTTTCTTGGTTACATTTTTAGGTGAAACATGCCTTACAGGAAAGCAACAGGGCTTTTACTTCTGATCCTCTGACTTCAGCGGGCTTTGGATCAGATCCTGATTTGGATCCAGATCCTTGGAGAATTTATGCTGTTTCATACAGTATTCATATACTATAGCCTAGATAGTTGCAGCATTTAGTACAATGTTTTGGATGAGATGCAGTTATCTGATGATTCCCACATACGTGTCCCCACTGAGTACATAGGAAAAGATCCCCCCAAACTAGTCATGGATTATTCTCCTGCTTCACCCACAATTTTAATTGTGAAGTTGCAGAACTTCACACAGCAAGGTGACCATAGTCTGTCTGTCTTGTTCCCTGCCTTGGTTACAAAGGTTTGATAACTTTACACAGAAGTTGGCTAGCTTAAGCCAGCAGACTGACACAATGCAGGTGCTTTATTTTCTCCATTTGAAGGCAAAATCGAGGGAGTATTTTCAAAGCTGACTGTTCTAAGACTGAAACTCTGTTGAAACAGTGGCAGTCAAGGTGTAAGACTTTGGCAGTGTGGATAGTGTTTTAGCTTGGGGATAGGGGGCCATCAAGCACATTACAAAGTTCAGGTGCCTGGCAGAAAAGTCAGAACTCAGGGAAATCTGCTGCTGCTATGTCTGTGGGAATGCGTCTTAAAGCAGCATGAGCCAATTTATGATTAAAAGGACTATGGGAAACTGAGAAAAATAAACAAGTGGATCTCAATGGTCAGGACATTCACTAATTTATGGGACAATTAAGTACGTAACAGACACCAGGTGCCTCTCTGGGGCACCTGGTGCTGGCCACTGTCGGCAGACAGACTACTGGGCTAGATGGACCTTTGGTCTGACCCAGTACAGCCGTTCTTATGTAGACACAAGGAATAGCAGTATATAAGCAAGATATGCTGCCAATTTCCTGATCTGAGCCTATTGACTCAAAATATGTTGCAGACGGGAAAATCATTGTGAATAATGCCTCTCGAGGAAGATGCCAAACCTAGTGGAAGGCAGGCGCTTCTCTTTATCAAACGTTTCCTTGGCAATTTTGGCAGACTTCCCCAGTGACAGCTTGAACCCGACCTCAGTTTTCCGTTCTGGTTGGTAGCTGCCAATGATAGATTGGGTCTGTCGATGGTCTATGGCTATTATTGACTTCTGTGTCAAAAGTTGTGTTTATATCTTAAATCTCTTACTCAGAATTAATGGTTAAACTTGGCTGTATTGTTTCCTGCCTATTATAATTATAAAGACACCTGCATCATTCCTTTTGGAGAATTTTTGATCTCTGATATACTTGACAAAACATCTGTATTACCCCCTGTAAAACTATGGCCAAAATCTGAAGCTAAGCCTCCTTATGTTTAATATTAACACCCCAGGTGACAGCAGAATTCATCTCTGGGCTTTAGGTCCTTATCCATTCAAAATTCCCATTGACATCAGTAGGAGGTCTGTGTGTCTAGCTGTAGGATTAGTTCCAATTAGTGGGCTGTTGTTAACATATTCATGCTTGGAATATTTACAGTAACAGTCTCTTGTTATGACTCATTATCTGTATCTACATTTGGTTCTGCAAATATACAACTCTTCTAAAGATGTAATAATGCCTTTTAAATCTCAAGGTAGTATTCTCAACGTGTGACCTCTGTCTACCGGACACTAGCAATTAAAAACATGAAAATCACTTTTCATATCAAGGTTCTACAGTATTCTCACTATAGTTTCAAAATTAATTTTCTGTATTAGTTGAAGGAGTTTGCATTAAGCTGACTATTATAAACCCCAGTTCTGAACTTTGGGACTTAGTCTTTTAGCTTATATACAGCTAGTGTCTATGATGAAGAGCTTCCTGATTGGATAGAAGGCAATTTAACCCTGTCATCTTCTTATAACTAGGATTAGAGTGAAACTTCAAGTAATCATACATGCCTCTCAGCAGGTTACAAAATCCTATGTTCAAAAGAAAACCCCCAAGACAAAGGAAGCCAAAAGGGGAAAAAATATTCCCCAAGAGCCCTACTGGGAACTTCCAAAAGGGATGAGTTCTGGTATCCCATACAGACCAAAAAGTCCCAAATCTTCCAGGATCACTACATGCCCTAGTTCTGCATGGCTCCTGGGAAGTAGCCAGCAGGTCCTTGTGACCCGTAGGGGTCCAGGGAGGCTCTGTGTGCTGGCCCTGCCCTGAACACCAGCTCCACAGCTCCCATTGGCTGGGAACTGTAACCAGTGGGAAATTCAGGGGAAATGCCTGTGGGTGTGGACTGCATTCAGTGCCTGCCCGACCCCTCTGCGTAGGAGCCGCAGGGACCTGCCAACCATTTCCCAGGAGCTGCCTTAGGTAAGTGCCATGTGGAGCTCCCACACCCTCCATCCCCTAAACTCCTCGGCTCCAGCCCTGAGCCCCCTCTTATACTCAAACTCTCTCTCTCCCAGAGCCCACACACTGTCCCACACTCCAAACCCCTCGACCTGCTGCCCCTCGACTTGTCCAGAGCCTCTTCCTGCCCCCAAATCTCTTCATCCCCAGCTTCACCCCAGAGCGAACTGCAGCCCTCGTGTCTCCCCTGCACCCCAACCCCCTGCCCCAGCACTGAGGCCTCTCCTGCACTCCAACAACCTGCCCCAGTCCAGTGAAAGTGAGGGAGGGAAAGGACAGAGTGAAGTTGAGGTCTCAGGGAAGGGGCAGAAAGGTGGCTTGGGCCTTTGAAACAGGGCAGGGGGCAAGATAAAGGTGTTATCATTAGACAGTTGGTAACCCTAGCTGAAAACCAGATGCAAGATCTGTGCAATTTTTTTTTATTATTCTTCTGTTTTATCCTTGCCACTTGTACCTGTTTGTGTGTGTAGATGCTCCTGGCTTTGTGCACTGAATCTACAGCACATGTTTTGCTGTAGGAGGTACATTTCTATACCTTTCTCCCCCTTTATGCAATGAAAATCGGAATGGTAAAGGATGGAAAGGCAGTGAAAAGAAATACAGATTCCGAAGTAAGAGTAGTAACATGGGGAAATTCAAAGAGAGTTAAATACAGACTATGTTCTGTAGAGCTCACTTCACCTTTGAGATCTGTAACAATTCTCTTCTTTGCTCCTAACTCAGACCTGTGCTACAGCACTGAAGGAGTCCTCACCATTATTTTTCATTTCCACTACAGAAGTCTGTCTTCCTTGCTAAATAGACTAAAAACATGAGAAGGCACCATTTTTCTGAGGCTTTGTGTTTCAAGTCACATTTTTAATAGTTGCCAAAAAGTGAAAAGTTGAGTTCAGGACCAAACTGCTTTGCCTTACTCCACCGAGGGGCTCCGTTGACTTCAGTGGGAATGCTGTTGTGATAGGGCTAGTGTAGATCAGGTCTCCATGTAGATCTTCATGTAGATCAGAGATGAGATATAAAAAATACTTATACATGCAGTTATAGTACTTTTTTTTATTATTTTGCATCACCTAGGCTAATGCAATCACTGGGCTTCTGACAAGATGGGGTCAGAACCCTAGCCTGAATTTGTCAGTCTAATTTTTTTCAGTAATTACATTCAAATCTCCAAATTGTTGCAATTCAAACATCTTCCTACTAAGATCGGTAACAAATAAAAGCTATGATTTAAGGGCCAAAAATAGAACTGGGTTTAAAAAAGAATTAGATAAGTTCATGGAAGATGGGTCCATCAATGGCTATTAGCCAAGATCATCAGGGAGTTAACTCTGTGCTCTGGACATCCCTAAACCTCTGAGTGCCAGAAACTGGGACTGGACAACGAGGGATGGATCTGTGGATAATTGCACTGTTCTCTTCATTGCTTCTATTGTATCTGAGACTGCCCACTGTCAGAAGGCAGGATGCTGGGCTAGATTGACCATTGCTTTGATTCACTATGGCTCCTGTTATGTTTGTAATTAATATTACAATGGCTGCAGGCTAATGTATCTCTTTGGGTAGGTCTACACAGCAGAATTATTTCGAAATAACTTAAGTCTGCGTCTACACAGCAAGCGGTTATTTTGAAATCATGTCAAAATCCTGTCAAGCTGGAGGACTTCTTACTCTGACTCCCGTAACCCTCATTGTATGAGGAGTAAGGGAAGTTGGAGGAAGAGTGCTCTATTTTGAAATAAGTGCTGTGTAGACCCTCCCACTTCAAAATAAGCTATTTTGAAATAAGCTACACAATTGACGTAGCTCCATTTGTGTAGCTTATTTCGAGTTAAGCCCTGCTGAGAGACGCACCCTTTATGAAGGGAGAAACAAAATAAGAGTGGATCAAATCCCAGGCTATTTCTACACTACGGGGCTTTATTGGAAAAAGGTACACAAATTGCGCTCCGCAATTTGCGTACTTTTTCCGATAGTTTTTTCGGAAAAGGCTTTTCTGAAATTTGTCCCATCTACCTTTGGCCAATTTTCAGAAAACCCACCTCTTTCAGAAGAACCCTTCATCCTCATGGGAAGTAGAAGACGGGGCTTCCGAAAGAGCATGTCTGCTCTTCCGCAAAAAAAAAGGGAAGAGCAGACGCGTTTCCTGGATGCGGCATAGTTTTTCCAGGATACCGCTGGTATCCCGGAAAGCCCCCATAGTCTAGACATAGTTCCAGTGCCTTACTGATCTACTGATGCTATAACATACGCTTTAGGAAATTATATGGCTCTAACATCTGCCAACAGGCTGCTCAAGAGGAAACTGATTCTTTCTCTCCCCTCCCCCCCAATTTTGTCCAGAGGCTTCACTGCACCTTCCAGCCAATGCCCTCATGTCTTTGTATGAGAGAATCCTAGTTAGCAAATAGAATGCTTCTTTTACTAGTTTCATGGCTGGTGGCAGGCCTGGTACTGCTTACCAAAGCTGCCTTTTCTTTTTGCCCTCGCGTTCTCTAGTCTAGCTTAACTTTCAGTTGTTGGATGGAATATCTAGTGCAGATTCTCAGTGCAAATTTATCCCACAGCTTGCATGTTTCATCCTTTCCTCCCTTGTGTGAACTTTACCCCAAATTTGTTCTGTGTTACCAGGGGTAACAAAAGCAAGTATTAGGTAATGTGCCCTCATGCAAAACACCAAGACTCACAACGTGATTTGCAAGAGGAGCTTGAGGAGAGAGAATGCTTTACGGATTTGGGTTTAGTGACTCCCATAGAAAAAGGAAGGCAAAGAGTAGGAACGTGGAGGAGAGGGCAGGAAAATGAATGTTGAGATTTCAAGTGTTTCAAGTACTTTTGTAGATAATCTTTTTTTCCCCAGGCCAGTTACAATGAATGGAGACTGGATGACAGCAGAAAAAGGGAAATAGACAGTACTTGATATGAAGCACCAATTGCATTTCATGACAAATCCCTGAGACATTGACATTTTGTATTTTTCCCTCAGAGGAGCAAAATAAAACCCTATCAAAGTTTTTCACAAAAGTGGAATTGGGTCAAAATGTTTGGAGCTACAGGCCAGGTTTTCAATCTCATGTTCTCAGGTGCAGAGGAGATTTGAGAGAAAGTGACTCATCAGAATAGTCACTGATATTGATGGTTTTTTAAAAAAGTTTAATCCAAACGGAAATGGAAATTTTCAACTTGTTAACATAACTGTAAGCTTAATCCCCACCTCAGGCCACAGAGAGGTTTGTGTGTGAGAGAACCTTCTCAGGAGCTCTGGTGCTGAGGTGTGGCAGGTGTGTGTCCAAGTGTGAAGAAAACACACAAATATGAGGCCATTGACAAGAATAGAGGGAGGCCAGGAAAAGCCAAGCAGTAAGCAATAAGCACAGAGGGCCCCTGGAAAAAGTGACAGAGAGCTTTTGGGTTGGAGACTAGCCCTTAAGCATCTTTTGCTGAGAAACTGGTTCTTTTGTTCTTGGTTCCTTCTGTGCTGAGACATAGGCTTTTCTTTGTAAATGAACAAAATTGCCTCAAAGAAATACCTGTCTCTCCCCAATTTCTACTTCCAGCTGGAACATCCCTAGGTCCCAAACTTTCACTATTCACTAATGTTGGAAAAGAGCAACACAAACAGTAAACCTAATACGACAAATACATTTTGAAAAGATGTTTAGGTGAAAAATGGAATAGAGGAGACACTTGTTATGTTTATAGAATTCATACTGCATCTGTACTTGTGCCAGAAAAGCCACCCGTACCAGGAGTGAGAGTATTAGGGGAGGGCTGAACCACTTATCTTAAATTATGAGAAGCTGTTATCTGCACTCATGCAAACAGTTGACAGAAGCGAAGTTGGGTTTGGGGATTAGATAAGCAAAAAAAGGGCTGTGTTGCATATCAATTCTGACTCATTAATTTTTTTTGCAGTTTTCTTTATTCAACTTGGTCTCATTTAAAAGCATGTAACTGTGAACTCCGATCACATTCCTATCATTTGACTTAACATTTGGAATATTTGACCAGTGTGCAACATGCTAATTTTTACCTTTTAAAAACAAAACCATTTGTATTTTGTAATAGAACAAGAAGCCATGCTGTGCATGGCACACTGAAACATTGGTCTTGTCAGCCCGAACTCAGGGACTTTAAAACGTTCACTTCTATTTCATCTAATTTTTCCGACCTTGGAGTTTTCTGCAGCAAGCTTGTCTTTTCAGAGACGTCTGTGTGGAATCCGTGTCCTGCATCATGTATTTTCCTATTGACTCAGCTGCAGCAGGAATGAAGACGCTACATGCTATATTTGATTCAAGTGCAAGCCACAATGTTTGCACTTAACCTGTTTAATCCATATTCCATAGCAGCAAAAACGTTGCAGTACTGTGTTCCAGCTTAACTCAAAGCCCAGGCAGTGGGGAAGATAACGATTTACCTTCCCATCCCACTCCAAACAAAACCTTAAATATTTAGCACTCTTCACTCCCAAACTTCCTTGTAGACGGGTTCAGGTTACAGGTGACGGGGTGTGTCTAATCTAAACCAAATATTGTCTCTTGCTACTTGCAAGGTAGACCCTCATCTTCATTCTGTGCTTCCATAGGTCTGCCTGAGATGTGGCTCCCTTTTGACCACAACATCTGCAGTGGGCCAGGCAAAGTTGAGACAAACATGGAAAGGTTGATGGAGTCCAACCAGTTTTCTTTACTGAACTACTAGGCTTATGTGGGAAAAGACTAGACTATCCAGTCCTATTTTCCAGTGAGGGAAAAATTCCTTCACTTTCCCAAGGCAACAACTGTGATGGCGACAGAATAGTCAGAGGTCTGGTGGTGCTTCACTCTGTATAAGGTGGTAGATAGTAGGGATGCCAAAATGAGCACAGCATTTTTCCATCTAGCTCAGGAGGGATTTTAATTGCCACCAGACATCAATTCTGGCCATGCAGCCAATTAGCTGGTGTTGTGAAGAGAACTCTGCCCTATCGTGAGGAACCCAAGACATCCACGTGCACACAGACCTCGAGGGAGATTTGCCATGGCTGGTCTGGCAAAACCCTCCCACCTTCATGTAGCCCAAGGTCCAATGTGCTTCAATAGTAGCCCTGGGAACTACAAGTTGTGGACTACAAACGGCAGCATGTTGGGAGAACTTCCTGGTTCCTGCCCGGATGTACCCTCTGCCCCCAGCAGGGTCTCAGCTAGAAGCAGCACACAGGTTGCATGCAGAAAGGAGGAACTGCTGAACTGTGATCCTGGTCTATGTTTTTAACAGAATAAAGCCTGTTCCTGGTGGTTTGTCTGAGTGGATCTGGTCAGAGGTGCACACACACACACACAATGCACAACTCAGAGCACACCAAGGAGCCTCAGGCCTAACCTCCCACAATTGTGTAAGAAGTCACAAGTCTTCCCCTATGCTGAATAACCTCACACTGGGGCTGTGTCCAGACTCAGGGTTTTTTTCGGGAAAAGTAGCCTTTTTCCGAAAAAACTTCCCCTGAGTCCAGACTCAAGCCGTGTTCTTTCGAAATTAAATCGAAAGAACGCGGCTTTTCTTTCGATGGCGGTAAACCTCATTTCACGAGGAAGAACGCCTTCTTTCGAAAGTTCCTCTTTCGAAAGAAGGCGTTCTTCAATGTAAATAGGGCTTCTTCGAAAGAGAGCATCCAGACTCACTGGATGCTTTCTTTCGAAAAAGCAAGCTGCTTTTTCGAAAGTTCAACGTGCAGTCTAGACGCTCTCTTTCGAAAGAGGCTCTTTCGAAAGTATCTTTCGAAAGAGCCTCTTTTGAAAGAGGCTTGCAGTCTAGACATAGCCTGGGCTAGTGAACAGGAGGGGTTACATTCAGATGAAGGGGAGTAGTTAAAAATGCGTTTTTAAAGATCTCACTGTACTACAGACTTTACAGCAGCACAGCTGCACCACTGAAAGGTCTCCTGTATAGCCACTCGATGGAAACAGGAGAGAGCTCTTCTATCTGGATAATTAAGCCACCCCCGATAAGTGGTGTGTTTTTTCTCCCTCTACCCTCCACAGAAAAAAGTGCTAGTGTAGATATAGCCTCAGAAGGGTAGAAGTCTGTTAGTCTGCAACTTTAAAAACAGTGAGTAGTTCTGTGATACCTTAGGGACTAACAAAATATATAGTCTCATGAGCTTTCGAGGGCATAACCCACTTCTTCAGATGAGATGATCTTGTGTGGATCTTTTAGGTACTCTAGCTGAAATGTAAAAGTATTTTGCTCCATCCATCTGATGAACTGCAAAATATTTTACAACCAGTGAATCTGTTCTAACCTTGAAATTCCCTTGAGAGACTAGGATGTATTAGCACCTCCGTTTAACAGTTGGAGAAATAGCATCACGTAGAGGGTAAGTGATGTGGGCAAAGAATCTGCAGCCAGTCTGTGGCATAGTAGAGACCCAGGTTTCCCAATTACCAAACTTCTTTCCTGGGTAACATGGTTAACCATGTGTTAGTTATCCAATCTATTGATTTGTAATTTCAGCAGAAAGTATTGTTTTCATCAATAGCGCAACTTAAAAAAATCAGTACTGTATTCCATTATTTATAAAGGTGTTCACTGTACCCTGTCATTCTACATTGGTGTTGAAAAATAAATTCTGTATCTCAGAGACTTTGAGATACAGAGTTGAACAAATGTCAAATCGTCATGAAAACACATCCAGGTTTACCCACTAACCGCATAACCTAAAGGATTCTGAAGGTCTGATTCTGCAAGGTGCTGAGCGTCCTCAGTTTTCATAGGTGAACCCCACGAAGACTTGCTATTGGGTCTGATAACCAGTGAATATCACATGCTTTGCTGTCATGTCACATTCCCACTATTGCAGATTTTTTTTTACACTGAATTGTATTTTAGAAGGAGAAATTGAGAGTGTGCATGATAGTGACAAAGGCTTTATAAAGAAACCAACCATACACAATATATCTTAATCTTATTCCAAACCCACTGTTTGTCAAAGCAGTATCATCACCACGAAGCCGAGAAGATAATGTGCTGCTATTCTTTCATAAAGTCATTATAATTATTATATTCATTCATCAGCAAATTATCACATTCAGGATAAAACAATTGGACTATTCTTTTTACATATCTTTTATAAGTGCTCTAGCCTACTCAGTAGGCTGGCTTAAATAATCACACTGTTTTTATGACTGCCTTAAATACATTTTAATATTCCTATCAATGCTTTTTTTTATAGTTTTGTGCCTGAATGAGTCTTTGAATAATAGGCTTTGATAGCTGATCTGATATTAATTTGGATGACACTGTATGAGGAATAGTACTTGAACCAATATGGTCAACTTCTAAAGCTGAAAATATTATCTAGGCTGTTCCCTTAGGTGTCAGATTAAAAACTAGAGTTTCCTGAGGTTCTGAGCAGCCTGATTTCAGAGCTTGACCTTTGCTCTGATCAACGATTTTAACTGATAGGACTCTGAGTTTGATGATACATCTTGGGGCTAGAACAGTAGGTCCAATATCCTTGCCCAAAACTGCTATTCAATGTCAGTCCATTCAGATATAGCTTTGTAGTGAGGCTTAATTTTGCAAGTTTACTAATGGGAGTAGATCCTATACATACAGCTAATTCCAGTGACTTCAGTGGAACTACATGTGAATTAGGCAAGTAGGGTTTGCCTCCCCAGACCTGATATTGCAGGACCTTACTTACACAAGGAAGCCCTTCAGTTAATGGAAAAACAGGTGTTTAAACTTCCTTATGTGAGTTGTGGAGGCACGTTTGGGCTTTTAATTTGCATGTACAATGGTGATCCAATTATTTCACCTGGAATGATAGAACATATCCAATATTATCTGTTGGAGGGCCTTTAGGAGGAGGTCTGATATTATTTTTTGCTCCTCAACCTCTTCTGTCCTATAGTTCACAGTGTAGCAGGGGAATTAGAATATCTTCCCCAATCACCACCATTCTCTTCTTTACTCCCTCATGAGAATGGCCATACTGGATCAGCCCAAAGGTCCATCTAGCCCAGTATTTTGCCTTCCAACAGTGGCCAATGCCAGATGCCCCAGAGGGAGTGAACGGGACAGTTAGTCATCAAGTGATCCCTCCTTATCATCCATTTCTAGCCTCTGACAAACAGAGGCTAGGGACATAATTCCTACTCATCCTTGCCTCTTTCTTTCTTGACTTCTTGGACTCATAAATATTATCAGACCTATTGGTTCAGGTGTCTGCCTGATTTTTGCCATTTAAGTCTGTGTTGTCATAGTTCTGCAAAAATGAATTTTTTCCGCTAGCTGTTGGCTTTGGGTATTCCGTTGAATGTATAAGTTGTATAGGTACACTTCTTTAGAAGATGTAGAATGTTTATGAAAAAAATAACTTCTAGGTAATATATTGTAAAGTATTTTTGATTTTCAATATCTCGATGAGCATAGGGCAGCGATGGGCAACCTGCATCTTATCAGGTTCTATATGTGGCCTGTGAGACATGTTATCTATGGTTGCTTCTTCCTTGGGTTGCCAGATTCTGCTGGTTTCCATCTGTGTCGTTTTTTTCCTACCGATATTACTAAAGTGATATGCACGGAAAGCAAGGGCACGTGAAGTGAGGTGTGTGGTGACTGCACACATTGAGTGTAAGAGCTGTTTGCTTCCTCAGCATTCAATCAAAGCGCTGCTACAGTTCAGTTGGCACACTCCGGAAATTCTAGGTACGCAAGCACTGTTGGCAAAACTACCCTAACCTAGGAGACCGTTTTGGTTATGACCTTCTTGCAGCCCACTCATGTGCCCCACTCACTAGGCAAGGTTGCCCATCACTGGCACAGTGCCATTTTTACATTCAAGTATAATTTGTTATTTTAAATGGATAGTCTTTAATAGTTGACTTTTATTGACAAAAAAATTAAATATCTATCTTTATGAGGTAGCTGGCTGGCATCTTGGAGGAATTATTATATAAAATCAAGGTCCGGTCATGAGTTGAACTATGAAACAAAATCAGGTCTGCCTTCATTTTGAGTGCCGTTGTGTCATTGCACTCAGGCAGACTGGCTAGTTCTGCATAGTAAATACACCCACTTGGAAACAGGTGCGGAGATCACTTAATGACCAGCGCTCCGGTATCTCCCTTGTGTGGAAATCAGGATAGAGCGCTTGTTTCCATTTCCTGAGCCTTCTTCACAGTGCTGCACCATGGTTCAGAGAGTAAAAGACTGTGATTCTTTTACAGTCTCTTCTGAGCTGAATTGCAATGCTCCTTTGTTTTAAGCTATAATTAATTTTTAGTCACCCCTTTGAGGAAATCAGTTTCAATTCTTCGTATCTATACAAAGAGTTTGATCTCAGCTAATTGATCAGGGCACTCAGGGAAATGAGACCGACACAGGGATGGATTTTAAAGCAGAAGACTACAACTTTAACTTTTTACTTTGAATGGTGGGGAGAGGAGCACATGCCAAAATACCAGGGATGTATCTATGGGTATGTCTACACTACCCCACTAGTTCGAACTAGCGGGGTAATGTAGGCATACCGCACTTGCAAATGAAGCCCGGGATTTGAATTTCCCGGGCTTCATTTGCATAAGCGGGGAGCCGCCATTTTTAAAACCCCGCTGGTTCGAACCCCGTGCAGCGCGGCTACACGGGGCTCGAACTAGGTAGTTCGGAGTAGGGTTCCTATTCCGAACTACCGGTACACTTCGTGGAATTCAAATCCCGGGCTTCATTTGCAAGTGCGGTATGCCTACATTACCCTCCTAGTTCGAACTAGGAGGGTAGTGTAGACATACCCTATGTGTTAATGGTTTCTATGCCAAATAGCTAATACTCAGGCGTTAGAGTGAAGTTAGGGGTCAGCCCAACTTTGGATCGTTTTGTCTTTTCCCCACAAAGGGGAATGAGGGTACACACATAGCTCAATTTGTAAAGATTTAAGGTTTCCCTTCTTTCTCCAAGTGCATCTTGGTCTCATTTACTTCTGAGGGCTGGGCCCTTTCTGTCTCTCACCTGAACTGGCCACTGGGGATGTTAAAAATATTAACCATGTAACCAATTACAATTCAATCAGTTACATGGTTAACGCTGCTGATAGCATGGGCTCCCGGGACTTTAACCGTTAGCTGGAACCGATTAGCATTGGCTTATCGGTTAACTGGTTAAATGCCTGCATCCCTGCTGGCCACAAGTTGTGGTGAAGTGACTCACTCATTTATAAACTCAACATCTAAATCCTATCCCTCTTCTTTATCAACCTTAAGCCAGGTCTCCAGGATGCTATGAGGAAGGTTTAAAAAAAACACTGGTCACCCCATGATGGAGAAATTCCTTTCTGATTTAAAAAAATGGGTCGTTGGTCAGACCTACGCTGCCTTGGAAATGCCGTTCAAATGCCACTTCCATTGTGGGTTGTGGAGGGCAGGGAAGCAACCACAGAATGGGGCTGCTGTGTGCGACGAGGACTTCAGCTGCAGGAAAGGAGAAGCATGAGAGAGAGATGGTTTAAACAGTCGCAGCTGGGCAAGGCCGAGAATTCTTCTCTTGTGCCTGGGTGGTGAGGAAGATGGGAGGGGGGAATCTCCACCTGTGTTCTGGGTGGAATAAGCCCCACAGCGCCTAAGCCTGCTCTTGCCCTGTTCCCTCTTCTTGGCACCCACCAGTGAGCTTAGGGGTGAAGGAAGTTGACTGTAGATCCGTATGCCGAGAGTACCCAAGGGTGCCGGTAGAGCTGGTGAATTTCTCATGCAGCACCTACACTGAGACCACCAAGTCACTTTCATACAGTTATTAAATGGTTATTGCTGACTACTGTTTGCCATTGGAAGTTGAAGCTATTTGGGCATTATTGAGCAAAATCTAATTCAAAATATTGGCAGGCGGCATATATCACTAGCAACCCTCTGAGAATCTTAGGAGTTCATGGGAAAATCTTTGCATATTTTGTTAAATTTCTGTTGTAATTTTTACTTTTTCCCTTACATTTAAGACTGTTTCTTTCCTCCGCCCCTTCCAAATTACCCTCTGACTTTTACATTCTATTAATTACTCTAGTCTTTCCCTTTTAATGTATTTAAAGTGTCTATAGATTTACAACCAAAAACAGGCAGAGGATTCAGACCTCGCAGTAACATGGTAAAAGATCCTATACTAAAAGACAGAGCTTGTCATGTATCTATAATTTTATATGCACAGTTGTTACTAGATCCACTGCCAACTGGTTATTTTTGGCATTCTCTTATTTCTAGAAATAGACTTTCTGGGTGTCTGCTTAGATCAATATGCTATAAGCATTGGCGTTCATGCATTCTGTAAATATATTGGCAAGGAGCCATTGGTGCATTGGAATGATGGGCACTGATTAAATCTTCCCTTTGTAGTGGACAGTTTAAATGATTGAGGTTGGTTTGGCTGGTGCACTATGGAACTTCTACTGTGTATGCTGCACTGGGTGGCAGGTTGCTGGCTATGTATTCTGGATGTTTAGAACCACATAATGCTACGTGTGTGGGTACTAGCCAGAGTTTCTGAATGATTATGTGGATGTGTTGCTGCAGGTGGGTCCTGACCAGCATGTTGGTGTTATCACCCTGCAGCTTGTAAAGTAAGTGCATTGCCTTAGGCAAAGTTAACTTCCTGATGTCCATGTTAATGCATTTCTATCTACCCACCTCTTGCAAATATTGCTCGTCTTATTGTCTACTGTGTATTGATGTGGATGAGGTTAGCTTATACCATTCTGTAATGCCAACTGGTATGACTGGTAGATGTGAATGCTTCATATGTTCATTCCAGTTTGATCATTTTATCATTTCTAAAAGTCCCCACAAAATGTCAGGTTATTAAACTTTTATGTTGACCTGATCTAGCTGTATCCTAAGCTTAGTTGCTGTGGTTGGATAGCAGAGTCCTCAGATCTTTTTCCAGAAACTTGTTTAGTTTTTTTTTTTTTTTTAAACTGAAAATATTTGGCTTAAAACATATCTTAGAATTGTATTCCTTTCCCCCCTTCCTCCATATTTTTATTTAATTTTCTACCCATCCACTTTATTAAATAGTTCTGTGGCCTTGTTTTGTCTTCAAGGTTCTTCAAGGTGTGTGTGTGTGTGTGTGTGTGTGTTAGGAAGCAAGGAATGTGGACTAGGCCTTTCTACTTCCTAATACTCTCTTGCTTTTAGTATGTTCATACTGACCAGAATCATGGTCCCACAATGTTTTGCCTATTGTAGTAGAAACTGAGTGAAATTGACTAAGATGTAAATCTAGTCCAGGAATGGGCAATAATTTTTGCTGAGGGCCACTTCAAAAATTTTTGAAAAATGTTTGAAAATTTTTTTGAAGTGGCCCCAGGCTTCTATGATGCTTCCGGGCTTCTCCACCCACAGACCATGATTGGTCTGGGGGTGGAGGAACCCCTTTGCCCCTCCACTTCCCACTAAGCACTCATGCTCCTGGCACGCCGGGAAGAGGCTTTGCACGCTCCTCCACCCACAGGCCAATAAGGGCCTGAGGGCGGGGGAAGCACACGAAGTTTCCTCCGCCCTACCCCTGCCCTGTGAGGAGCGCGCAGCACTTAAAAAAGTGCCACATGCTCCTAGCAGGGCAGAGGAAACTTTGCGTGTGCCTCCCGCCCCCGGGCCAATCGGGTTGGGGGTGGGGGACAGCGTGAAGTCTCCTCCTGCACTGCCAGGAGCGTGCGTGCTCCATGCTCCTGGCAGGGCGGAGGAAACTTTGTGAGCTTCCCCCGCCCCCAGACTCTAATTGGCCTGGGGGGGGGCAGGGCCTCCGCGGGCCAGATCAACCCGCTTGGCGGGCCAAATCCAGTCCATGGAGGCTCTTTTTCCCACCCCGATTTAGTCAGTTTGACCCCCTCCCCCTCCCGGCTCTGTGTGGAAAGAAAGAACTGCTGTTTTGGCCGCTGGTCAATATTTGTAGTCAGCCTAGGCTTTTTCCTTCATTTTTATTCATAGGTCTTGTCTACACTAGGGGATAAAGTTGAACTAAGATAGGCGACTTCATCTATACAAATAACATAGCTGGAGTTGACATAACTTAGTTTGTATTTCTGTGGCATCCCCACTACAGGAAGTCGATGGGAGAAACTAGAAACTCTCCTCGCGACCCAGTGGAGCATTGCAGTTAACAAGAGCATGATCAGTGGTCGATTTAGTGGATCCTTTAGACCTGCTAAATTGAACCCCAGGAGATCAGTCTCCATAGCGTGGAACTCTCGGTAATTGGCAAGAAGGCCAAGGATTTTTAGCCTCAGACAAGAAATTAGAAATAAACATTGCTGGATTATGGTGCATAGTCTGACTTTCTAATATGAGAATGTGTTTCTAAGTATATTAAACTTCTGTGGGGTGAGGAGGTGGGAATAACAGTCCTGTTTATATCATCCAGAAAACTGCAAATTATAGGGGACCTGGTGCTGCTTGCCTGCTCAGGAAGAATAATTTATCATAGATAGGGCTTATATTTTTGGTTTTTCTGACACCCCTCTCCCAAGATTTGTGGGCTTGTTTTATGGTACTTAAAGCAGTAATATTAATGATTTTTTCATCCAATAATCAGTAGCACAAGTTTGCAGGCTCCTTCCTCATTTACAAAAGTAATGAATTGCAAAGAGAAGTGTCATGGATTTCTCCCTCTCCCATTTTCGTGAGGAAGGAGGCTAACCAATCTGATGCATTTTTAAATTATTTTTAAATTGCCCTGCAAACTCTGAGGTCAGTGTTTGTCAGCCACCTTTGTAAAGATTACTTAAGTATTTGCAGGTTTGGAATATAAGTTATTAATGGCATGTTAGTAGAACTTTTAATTGGTATATTTCATGTAAACACAAAACTGGACTCCTTAATCACACTGCAAGTTTCAGCCATAGTCTGGGGCTGAAGTTTTCTCCCATTTATTTCTGTTAGGCAAATTTCTGCCATCACACTGTGTGTTAATTGGCTTTCTGAACTATTTCTCTTGGTTATTTGGAACTACCTGTTTTTGGCATGCAATCTTCCCTGGGGATGATTATCTGTTAGTGAGTCACCTACCTCAGTTTTCAATGCCTACCACTGGCTCATGAAGCACATTTTAATTTTTTTTGAAGGTATAACTGAATATTTCTGTTTTTAATGCTGATAACACAAAGACTTTTTATACTCATGTTTAAAATAACTGCATTGGATTGTTCTTCCTATGGAAAGAGTTTGAAAATAGAGCTACGTTTTCGGAGAATTGTTTCTAACACGTTAGCTTTGTGTTTGCTTCCTCAACCCCCTTTTAAAGCTAATATTTATCTCCACATCCTCCTGGCTTTGCATCAAATGTGGCAACGTCGCCTTTAAAAATGTAGCAGTCTGAGGCCAATCCGTATGCTACCTCCCTGGACTGGAATCTGGACTTGGCTCTGTGGAATCCCTGCTATGTGCTCTCCTCGGGGTTTGGGGATTTGCACCTTTCAGTTCTGTCAGGCTTCTTCTGGGGACTGTGGCTCTGTGAGGAGGGTAAGCGTCACACTGAGGTTGCTGGGGCAAGGCTTGGCATATTTTTTACACTCCCTGCAGTTTAACCTTCAGGACCAGCACTGCCCTGCCCTGCCCTGCCCTGCCATTGGTTATTCCAGCTCTGCCTTTGGCACCCCTAGAACAGAATTTAACATTGCTCTTACCAATACTAATATCCACAGACTATTTCTGGCCATGTTTGGGAGGCAAGTGTGCCCTAAGCACAGAAAAGGAGTAAAGGGAGTGAAAAGGGGGCTTGCATGAGGTCCTGGGAAGGAAGATGCTTTGGGGTTTTAGGGCATCTCTTCATCTTTTTCAACTCCTACTTTCCTTCCCACCGTGACACGGAGTGGAGGCGAATGTATAATCCTAACTTGGGCAATTGTATGTGAACTATTCTGCCATCTTTCTCATAAAGCAGGTTGCTGATGCTTTGTATTTTTTTCTCCGGCAGAGGCAAATGTTGTGCTCTATCAAGTTCTCCTGAAATCTGGTTTGATTGTTTTTTAAGACACGACTTTATTTCTTGAAAAATGGTAAATAAGTTGACTTGAGTGAGGATCTTATATCCTCTGAGCCTCTCAAATTTTTCTTGCATCCATCTGTCTTGAAATGTGATCAAGTTTTTATTGTATGCATCTATTTACCTTGAAAGGGCATATATGCGAAAACATATAGTGGTGTTTTACAGTAGGTGCTCCACTTTCAAAAGGAATATAATTCTTCTCATGTTTTATATGCCACCTCCAGAAGTGGACAGATTCCAAGGTGTCTCCGAACACCTGTGTGTGTGTGTGTGTGTATATATATATATATATATAAAAAAAGTAGGAATCAATTCATCTGGCTCCTCCAAAATGCAGCTGCCTCTAAAATGGAGTGGGTCTGATAAGGCCACATCTGGAGTATTGCGTCCAGTTCTGGGCCCTCCGCTATAGAAAGGATGTGGATGCACTGGAGAGGGTCCAGCGGAGGGCGACCAAAATGATAAGGGGACTGGAGCACATGACCTATGAGGAGAGACAGGTGGCTGTATGCTGGCTGGATTGTGGAAATGCTTGGGCTGCAAATGGCCCACGGGCCATGAGTTTGAGACCCCTGGCTCAAAGCCTGTGGATGTGTCTGTTAGCACACAAACACCATTGTCCGAAAGAGCTTGTTTCTAACAGACAGTGCATTTAAAAATATAGTAGGTCAATAAATAAGTTACATAAGAGCTTAGACCCTGATATATGAAAGAGACCCGTCATGCATTTTTCTGTCTCCTCCGTGATCTACGTTTAAAGAAGCATAAACCTCACCATAGAAATTAGTGTTTCCAAAATCAGACCTTTTGACAGGTAGGCGTTATCCAAGGACAAAATACGTATGATCTTTTTTCTCCCTATCTCTGGTCTTTATTTATCATTTCAGTGTATAAACAATTAGTTAGCTGATTTGTCAGGAGCCAATGTTACATTTATACCCCTTTATTGTCTTTACATTTCTAAGTCATGGGTTTAAACTATTTTGTCTTGTTTTTAAGCATGCCTAATAGCCTTAACATACTTAGCTATAGTAGGCTTAGCAAACTTGTAATCTTTACAGTTTTGAAGTTGCAGACCCTATTAATAAGCCACTTAGAAGTTAGCACATACAACAGTAAATAACTGTTTTAATAATTATAATTCCATGAATTTATTTTCTAATTTCATGTGGCTGAAAATCTTTATAAATATTTTCCATACAGATGCTTAATTGCCACAGTCCTTTTAGGCAAAAAGGACTTTTTTTCCCCTTCTGTAATGAAATGGTGATTGCTATCAGAAATTTGACATTTTTCAAAGAGTTAGTTCTTATCTCATGTGGTGTCCTCTGATAGGGAACAACAGCAGTCCCTGTAAATTAAACACTTGTAAAGTCAGATTGCCATTGTGATTTTTTTTTTCATCTTCATAAAGATGAAGAACTGGATATGGAATAGATCAGTATAGCTAATCTACGGTGATCCCTTGTTACCCAGCCTTTCGATCATGATCAAAATGTAATTTTTGCACTTTTGGAAGACCTTTCTGAGTACTGCTTCTGGGGCCTAAAATAGCACGGGGCATAACTCATCATGCATTGCATGACGTGCTGTGTCATATACTTTGGTTTGGAGAAAAGAGTTTCTAATTGAGCAGAAGTAGCAGAGTGCATTCCAATTCTTTCCAAAACCACTCAGGCCCTTCGAAGGCTGTAAGTCCCATCTGAGAGTGATACACATAAATGTGGGGAAAAACATTCCTCTGATTGGCTTGAGAGTATGAATATTTCAGACATTCAGAGGTTTAGCCTCTGCTTGATGCATAGAGACTTTAACATGCTACTTTCTCGTTAAAATGAGAGCCAAACCCGTACAATTAGATTCTGCAAACCTGACACACCTTGTAATACTTTTTTGTATGAGTAGCCATGATGAAGTAACTGGACTATCAGAGTAAATTCTATTTAGTGTGAATAAGGGCTGCAAAAAGCTGATCCATCTCCTCTCATTGAAGGAATAGCATGTTAACGTCCCCATGTGCCAACCAGAGAACAAATACTTCCTCATATTTTGTTTTTATTTTGATGAAGTCACTGATTAGGAAAGGAGTTTCTTTTATATTTAGCTCCATTCCTTTGGGGTTTTTTAAAGTCACAATGGTTTGGAGTGTAGTTTGACATTTGTGCTGTTTGTAGTAGGGGTCTTGTGAAATTTTAACAAGTGAAAGACCTGATAACCGTTGGTATCTCGAGCACACATTGTACAGGAAGTGACTTGATGTTCACAGTGGTCCTATTTGGCTTTGAAATCTATGCATATTTAATTCCAAAGACTTCTGTGCTTATCTGTGAGGGAGTCTAAGGAGTCTGACCTACATCAGTCCTACTTTGACTCCTCATTCCTGCTATTTCTGAAGTCCTTATGCCATTATTCTGAAACAAACCTAAAATAAGGAGTTGTGTTTCAGATATTTGTTGTGTCTGTGTTCTCACCCATGTTTGTTGAAATGCCTAGGAAAACTTGAGAGTGGAGACGTACCGCTGGAACTTGTGCTTCTTCTGGGGTATGTTCTGACAGCATAACATGCATCTCTAGGAATGTTTTATTTCTGAAGAACAAGATTTCCTAAACAGAGCAGTTACATTTTAACAAATATGTGAAAGACAAAATTGCTGTCTCCGATTTCATCTCAAAGTAATTGCCCTTAGTCAATAAATCTATGGAATAATAGCTTAGTGAAAAATGTTTGTTACCAGTTTTATCCTGAAATCTGCAATGTACAGCCATAGGCAGAGCATCAAGCAGACGGGCAGTCAAAAAACAGAAACGAAACTTGGGAGGAAAAATATGCATCTAACCCTGACAGTTGGATCAGTAGTCAGGCTCGGCTTTACATGGTTTTCACTCGTCATTGACTTTCTTTGTTGTCCTCTATCGAAAGCACACTCAAAGCATCACTGAAAATAGTATTTCTGTCCCTGAAAATGTTTGGAAAAGCTTAAGCTGTTGAGAAACTAAAGCAAGAAATGAAAGTGTGCTTTTCATCATAGGGAAAGATAAATCAAACATGCTTTACATAGCCAGTCATTTTCATTTCCAACTGTATCGCATAATCATGATATCCTCTTTAGAAAGTCTGTGGTTGTCCTTTTAAAGTTTGTTCTTGTCCTTGCTTTCAGTGAGCTAGTGCATTTCACTTGTCCATGTTCTTTTTTATTATTAATAAACTGGGTCTCAATTCACAACCCTGTAGTGTAATAGGTCAGCCGTGGCCAACCCGTGGCTCGCGAGCCACATGAGGCTCTTCCCCCCGCCCCAAAAGTGCGGCTCGCGAAGTTGCTCCTGTGCACCTCCCCAGTTTCTCCCCCCTGCCCCTGGCTCCCCTGTGCTCATCGGGTCAGTGATTCAAAATGGAGCCCAAGATGGCGTCCATCGATGGGAGCCTGATATGGCCAAAAAACCTAAGCTTGCTTGCTCCTTAAAGGGGCAACCTCCTTTTTGTTTTGTTTTGGTTCGGTTTTTTTACTTGACAATTCTGGGGGGCTTTCCTTTTTTTTTTTTTTTTTTGGCCGACAATTCTAGTGCAGCTCTTCTCATTTTTTCCGCTGCTGTTTCAGCTCTTTTTGTTAAATGGGTTGGCCGCCCTTATAATAGATGATAGAATTGAAGGTGCTGTGTAGCTGATGAATACTGTATGTTGCCTAGTTATTGGGATGCTTATGGCATGGGTCCATTGGTTTAGGTTAATAGGAGGTTAGTAAGGAAAAAAATTGTGCAGAAAGAATGGCTCAAGATGAGCCCTTTCTCCGCAAACACTAGGGTAGTTAAGAGACAAAGCCAAGACAGGGAAGGCTTAGAAACCAGAAGATTAAGAGGACTATTATGGTTTTAAAAGGGTTTCCCATGTAGGCACTCTGACAGGAGAGAGCTCTACCATCAACACCTTCAACAAGCAGCTGTCCACACCAGCTATCTTATATCACTCAGGTGTGTGTGTTGGGGGGGGGGCGGTTTCAGACCTCTGAACAACGTAAGTTATACCAACAAATGTGCTAGTGCAGATGTAGCCTGACAAACACCTAATAAAGTGTCTGAAGAAATTGGGTCTGCCTAAGTTGCTTTAAATTCTTAGTTCCGTCTACAAAATAAACAAACAGTGGTCTGAAAACAAATTATTATTTATCACAACAAACCATTCGTCACTGACTGGCAAAGGGTGGAACTTCAGGGGCCGAGTCCAGCCAAACCTACTGGGCAAGCATAGGTGGTATAAGAGGTACCCATGGCTCAACTGAAGTGTGGGAGAATTGTAGAATTCTATCCCAGCATAGGTCGAAGGCATGAGGCCAAAGACCCGAGGATGAGTGGAGAGCTCTTGAAGGAGTAGACACGTGAGGCTAACACTGAGATGCAGCTTGACCTCTATACCAGAAAAGATAGTGGAGCAAATAAATGTTCGCAAATAGATTTCTTAATTAAAAAGAATAAGGCAATAAGTAATAATTAGCATGGGTTTATCAAGAACAAATTGTGTCAAACCAACTTGATAGCTTCCTTTGACAAGATAACAAGCCTTGTGGAGTGGGGGAATTGGTAGATGTGCTTAATTTAGAATTTTAGCAGGGCTTTTGAAACAGTGTCACATGATATTCTCATTGACAAACTAGGGAAATATACAACCTAGATGGAGCTACTATAAAGTGGGTGAATAATAGTTGGATAACCGTTTCCTGGAGAGTAGTAATCAATGGTTCACAATCATGCTAGAAGGGCATAATGATTCTGCAGTCTGGTTCTGGTTAATATTTTCATCAGTGACTTTGATAATGGCAGCCTCCCAGGCCCAGGAGCATGGCTAAGAGCCCTGCTGAAACTGGAGGCGGTGTGTGGGCAGGGCCATGCCTCTGCTTCTTATGCCGACAGACATGGGTGGTGGGTCTAACAGGTGTAAAAGCTACAATGATCATCCCTCTCCCCACCAACACACCTTTGAAGATCCCAGGATCCTACACGTGCCTGTTGCAATGCAACATGCCCTGTACCTCATCCAGTACAACCTGGCAGTCATTAGGCTTTTGAATGAACTCATAGAGGACAGTGATAAGACAAAAAATACCCTGTCACCCGCAGATGAGCACTTTTTCCCCTCTCTCTCTGTCCTCATACTCAAAGGAATCCTGCACGGCACTTTCGAAAGATGATCCTCGAAGCTTAAATTCATAACGCTGCTGCACACTAAAAATCATGGACTCAACAGAGATGCTGAATTTACGGCTTCTTACAACGTTTTTGACCTCTGACTGCAGAGCTGGCAATGGGCCACTCCACCATGAAATAGTCACTTAGAATACATGCTAACTGCCAATGCAAAACAGCCCATTCCACCCTGGATTTCGTTGTGACACTTGGGTACCTTTTCCAGACCTGAGGAGGAGCGCTGTGTATCTCAACTGCTTGTCTCTGTCATCAGCAGAAGCTGGTCCAATACAAGATATTCCCTCACCCTTGCCCCTCCAAATATGTTTTTATCCTTAGATTTTGTACAAAAGTAAAAAGAGGCTCTTAAGCAAAGTGAGAAGGAGAGAGGATGTGTCCACTTTGAGCTACTGTGCTTACCTCAGCAGTGTCAATGTGGTCCAAGGACAGAGGTAGTATCTCGTGTAGGAACTTCTCAACTCATTAAGGCTTCAGAGATTCTTTACATTCAATTCAGAAACCCATGGACTATTTTATAGGTAAGCTGCTGCATTCTGTATCCACTTAAATGTTACATTTCTGAATTGATTTATACACCGACATAATTTTTGGCATATGAGCAACCTTACTGAACTTGTGTATTTGTATGAAGTGGTTTATGTACCCATTGGCAGGATTTAGACCAATGTTTTTCAGGACTGGTACAGCTCACTAACTTCACCTTTACAATTATCCTAGTTAATTAGAACTTTTAACTTAGATGTTGTTACAGATGCGAAAGGAGCTTTACTGTTTGTCCTCTCTACTGTATTATAACAACTTCAATCAGCAGACTGTAGTGTCAGCATGTTAATTACTGCTTTTGTGAGATGAGGTTGGCAAACGAATCTTCATCGAGCAATTGATGAATATATCTGTGACTTTGTAGTTTAAAACTAAGGTTAATAAGGCCAGATCCCAGTGGAAATCAACTGGTGGTCCTCACTGCAAAGGTAATGAGTCTTGCTTTTCAGTTTACATGTATCCGTGCTTTAGAAATTGGCTACATTAGTGATACAGATGTGAAGGAAATTATCCACTTTCTAGCTGTTAATTAGGGTGTAGAATAAACAGATAATCACTCTCTCATAAATGAATGTACACATGTTCTCAAACATTTTAGATGATTTGTTGCAGTGTTGTGATCTGAAATAATTATAACGTTTAAACATCCATCCAACGTGGTTAAGATACGGCAGAATATCTTTTACAAAGACCCGATCTTTAGGTTTTTTTGTGTAAGCCATTTGCAAGTTCTGCTGTTGTTGCTGAAATTCACCCCTTTGCTGCGGGCCAACATAAAACTTACACTTGCTCGCCTTCTACTTAAGACCTAAAAGTGGTGCAGAAGGTTGGTGGTGGCCCAACATGGAAATATATTTCACCAACAATGCTGATGTGGCTAGAAAAGTCCTGTTTTTTTCACACATTGAATCCAAGGTACTTACAGATAGTTATTTCCAGTGGTGCATGTGTATGGCCTGGTACGCCATATCAGCAGGTTATTATTAGCTGATATGGGATACTGGAAGGGCTCCCTGCAGCTGTCCTCAGGCCCTCCACTGAGCTTCCACATCTCTGTGTACCAGCCTGAGGTCTGGGTCGAGGGCTGGGAACTGCCAGCTTTCTGCTCCTTTCCCCGCTGCCTCTCCCGGTGAAGAAAGGAGCCCCACCTCCATCTCTGTGGAGAGGACCACTCTGTGGCAAGGTTTGGAGTTCTGCTCCTTTCCCTGATGGGAAGGGCAGCAGAGAAAGGAGCAGAACTGCCAGCAGCTTCTCTGGCTGCCGTATCATGCCAGCTTCCTTCTCCCAGGTAATGAGGGATGGAGTGGGTGGGGGAAGGGAAGAGTGTAAGGGTCCCCAGGCAGAGTCATGTGGCAGGTGCATGCGGGGAGGTCATATGCCTCCCCCAACTGGAGTACTCTCCCCTTCCTGTACCATAAAAACGTTTGTTTATTTGCACCAGGGGATTGTTTCTGATACAACCATGAAAACAGTAAATCAACTGAAGCTCCGGAATAGTGCATCTCTTTTAGCACTAAAGATTTGCATTGCCTACGAAGTGACAGATCAGCTCCTCTGGTCTGTATTGTTGTTATTCCATTGACTGCCTTTGAGATTCATTGACTTGCATCAGCTGAGGACCTGGCAGGAAGGAAGTGATTAATTCTGAAAATATATTCACTCCTTCTACACATAGGGTAAGTCTAGACTGCATCCCTCTGTCGGTAGAGGGATGCAGATTAGGTAGGTCAATATTGCAAATGAGGCAGGGATTTAAATATCCCGTGCCTAATTTGCATAAAAATGGCTACCGCGTTTTGCCGAATCACCACTTTGTTGGCAAAAATCAGCAGTTTAGAGTGGGATCTGTCGAGAAAGAAAGTCTTTTTTGACAGATCCCTTATACCTCCTGCAAGGCATATAGACATGAAGTACAGACATGGAAAAGACCCACTAGGTTTGTGATGCTGTTATAGAAGGGAAGGTGACTGCCTCCACTAATATGATCACCTGTTTTACAAAATTATGAGAAATCTTGCATAAAGTATGCGTTGGTTTCATTGTGCAAATAGTGTGTATGGAGTTACGGAATATTATTATGTGGTTGTAACTCAAACCTGGTGAGAGTCCGCGAAAAGCCCACAGGTTAGCTCTTCAGGAGTAACAAAAGAACTCTAAACAGACACTTTTGCTTCTTAGCCCATAGATGCCTCGTAGGTCACCTTCCACACAAAAGAGGCCTTTTTTTGCAACCTTATTACATGGTTGATTCATATTTAGCTTGTGATCTGCTATGACCACCAGATTGCTTTTTGCACTACTCCTTCCTAGACAGTCCTTTCCCATTTTGTATGGCGTGATTGTTCCTTCCCAAGTTTGCATTGGTCATTATTGAATTTCATCCTATTTAACTTCAGACCATTTCTCCAGTTCATAGTGATGATTTTGAATTTTAATCTTATCCTCCACAACACTTGGAACCCTCCCAACTTGGTATCATCCATAAGCGTTATATGCATGCTGTCTCTGCCCTTATCGAAATCATTAATGAAGATGTAGAATAGCTCCCTGAGGGACCCCACTCAAAATGCCCCTCTAGCTTGCCTGGGAACCACAGTGATGCCCTGGGGCTGGCAGCAGGGAGGAGAAGCAGTCTAGGAGGCTGGTGGCAGGGGATCTCCCCTGGTCTGCAAAATCCCTCGTTCAGGACTGGTCAGGTTCCAAGAGTGCTGCATCAGGGAGGCCCAACCTGTAGTTCCATCTAGTTTGTATTTCCCTAGTTTGCTTATGACATGGCTACTCAAGTTTGGAAGCCCCGGGGGCCTCCATGATACTCACAGCACATGCCGAAGGCCTCAACTTAAGTGTGGTTGCATATACATGCAAATGTATATGCAAATAGTTTCTTTCACACTGACGAGCATGAATACAAAGATTAAGGCAAGAGTACACAACACACAGGCACCATTTAAGTCTGATATTCTGCTGATATTAATAAAACGCAATATTTACCCAATTTCCACCCATATGACGGCACTTTTAATGATCAATGACAGTATAGGAATTAGATTACTAAAACACATATCAACCGAAGACCATTATATTGAATCGTCATTGTGGAGCATGTTCCTGGTGAAAGCCATGTTCAAAGTATCCCACCCAGGGGCCACGTGTTGAGGCCTGTATAAACCCAAACCACACCGTGGGCTGCAAACAAATGGGCTGTGGGCAGCCTGTGGCTTGTGGGCCGCGTGTTGAGTAGCCCTGGCTTATGAGCAGGTCATCTGATATAGTATTATAAGTCTCACCTCTATCTTGACTTCAGTATCTTGTGACCTGTGGAGAGTGATTGATCCTCTGGAATTGGAAGAATGTGCTGTGTGGTGATTTTTGGTTTTAATAACGTATTATCACAGTTGTTTTGTTGGTCTGGATGCTAATATAGGCTGGTGTGTATTACGGATGTTAGTGAGTAGATGACTAGTCGACTACCCGATCAGTATAAGCTTATCAGGTAGTCGAGCAATAAGCATAAGCTTATTGGGTAGTTGAGTGGAGTATTGACTCTTTGCTCCCCCTCTTGCTGGCTCTGTATGAGAGACAGTGGAGGTGGGGGGACATGAGCTGGTGTTGGGGGGAGCCAGCGTAAAAGCTGGTTCTCTTCAGCACCGTCTCTGTGGTGCCACCTACCCCCAGTCCCCCGCTGCCTCTATCAGACCAGTGTTGACCACTGCAAGCAGGGGCTGCTGCACTCAGCATGAGCTGGGACTGGGTAGTCCCAGCTTGCACTGGTCCAGGACACTGCACCTCTACATTTTAAGCCTGAAGACTCTTACTGCATTAAAAATGCAGAGCCACAACACAGGTGGCTCCTGGAGCCTGCTTGAGCTGGGACTGCTCAGTCCTGGCTTAAGCCAGCTCCAGGAGCTACCCTGCTGTGACTCTGCAGAGTAGCCCTTATCAGCTGCACCATTAGCCAGATAATCACAGTTTAACATCCTCAGTGTGTATAAAAAGACAGATGTTGGCTTCCTGGTGAGCTAATATCCAGGGTCACACATTTGTTGCTGATTTAGGTCAATCTAATTATAGAATACTAGGGGGCTGCACCCCCTGCTCGCTACACTCGCCAACTCCCCTCTCTCTGGGGGTAGGCAGCCCCAGTTTGCCCCCCAGTTGCCAGGGAGGGCTAGGCTGAGGCATGGCAGCCCTGGTCTACTCCCTTCCCCCAACCACTGGGCAGGGCCGAGGCCGGGCCAGCCCTGGCTCTGCCTCACCCCCTCTCCCCAGCTGCTGAGAAAGTCCAAGGCCATGCCAACCCCAGCTCTTTTCTCCCAGCCATTGGGGAAGGTGGGGGATGGGGGTGACAGTGAGGTGGGTTATGGGCTAAGGCCTCTCCAGCCCCGGTTTTCTCCTCCTAGCTGCTGAGAGGAAGTGGGGCTGGACCGAGGCCTCGCCAGACCCCACGCTCTGTCCTCGGCTGCCAGGGAGGGGAGGGGGACCAGGCCAAGGCCTTGTCAGGCCCCGTGCTCTCCCCCTGGCTGCTGGGGCAGGCCAAGGCTGCGGCTCAGCAGCCCTGGTTCCTGAGCACTGGGGAAAGGGGTGGGAGGAAGGAGGCAGGTGGGGCACAGAGTGATGTCATGGTGACACTCTGTTGTCCCGCTGGAAATTTCTTTTTATATAGAGAGAGATACCAGCAGTTCTGGAGTGTGTGCCTGGTTCTGGCAGCCTGACCTGGCAGCCTGTCACTCCGCTGTGACCCCTTCCAGACTGTGTAATATGATTATCCACACACGTCCCTAAAAATGTAAGTTAGTACCTTACAGTGGATGGTTGCTTTGCTGTCATAAGTTTTTTCTGAAAACAACAGGGAATATAATCACTTGTGCAGCTGGTCATTTATGCTAAAATAAAAAATAAGGTTGATCGTTTACACTGATATATTTCCATGTATGTCTATGAATGACTACATCCATATTGCATAGCATATTTTGAAGTGAAGCAAGCTCTTCTTTTGAAAGCTGTTTTGACAGAACTCTAGATTGAAGACGTCAAGATGAGTCTCTGAATCTGTGTCAGAGATGCATCAAAAATGAAAATATGTTTGGTACTATCACTACTCACCATAAAAAAATCATACTGTGGATTTAGTACAGGTTGAACCTCTCTAATCTGGCACCCTCAGGACCTGATCGATGCTGAACCAGAGAGTTTGCTGGACCATGGAAGCATTACTGTCTCTTCCACTGCTTACTGGGCTCTTAGAAGACATTTAGGGGTAAATTAGAGCTAAATAACAGCATAGAACACTCAGGGCCGGACTAAGGGGTGGGCGAGACAGGCAGCTGCCCAGGGCACCAACCGATGAGGGGCACCTGATGGCAGCTGTAAGGGACGAGCAGCATCCCTTATAGCTGCCATCGGGTGCCGTGTGCCCATATCTCGCAGTGATGGACCTCTCCCATTTCCACGGTGCCAGTCAGCAGCTCCCTTCCCTCCACGGCCGTGGTGCCCTGCACGGCCAGACACTGCGTGCCATCAGTGGTGGCCAGGCCTGGCTGGGCAACGCATGCATTGTGCACCCCGGGGTCGGGCCTGTGATCCTGGGGGGGCGGGCCCCGGGCTGCGCACCAGTGGCCAGGCAGCGCATGTACTGTGCACCCTGGGAGTGGGCCCGCGCATGCGCCATGCGCCCCAGGGGCGGGCCAGTGCTCCCTGGGGGGGGGGGGGAAGGTCCCGGGCTGCGCGCCAGTGTTCACCTTTCGAGGAGGGGGAAGACCCTATTTGGACACAGACTGGCTAACCTAGTGAGGAGAGCTTTAAACTAGGTTCGACGGGGACAGGTGAGCAAAGCCCACGGGTAAGCGGAGAACATGGAGACCTGGGAGATGGGTCGGAAACGGGAGGGAGTGTGGGCTACAATGGCAGAGAGAAAGGAGGATCAGGGCAAAACTGGGAGGCAAGGTCAAATCAGTATCTTGGATGCCTATATACAAATGCGAGAAGTATGGGTGATAAGCAGGAAGAACTGGAAGTGCTAATAAATAAGTACAATTATGACGTTGTTGGCATCACAGAAACTTGGTGGGATAATACACATGATTGGAATGTTTGTATGGAAGGGTACAGCTTGCTCAGGAAGGATAGACAGGGGGAAAAGGGAGGAGGTGTTGCCTTATATATTAAAAATGAACACACTTGGAGTGAGGTGGAGATGGACATAGGAGACGGAAGTGTTGAGAGTCTCTGGGTTAGGCTAAAAGGGATTAAAAACAAGGGTGATGCCATGCTAGGAGTCTACTACAGGCCATCTACCTAGGTGGAAGAAGTGGATGAGGCTTTTTTTAAACAACTAACAATATCATTCAGAGCCCAAGATTTGGTGGTGATGGGGGACTTCAACTATCCAGATATATGTTGGGAAAATAACACAGTGGGGCACAGACTATCCAATAAGTTCTTGGACTGCATTGGAGACCACTTTTTATTTCAGAAGGTTGAAAGAGCTACCAGGGTGGAAGCTGTTCTAGATTTGATCCTAACAAATAGGGAGGAACTGGTTGAGAATTTGAAAGTGGAAGGCAGCTTTGCTGAAAATGATCATGAAATCATAGAGTTCATAATTCTAAGGAAGGGTAGAAGAGAGAACAGCAAAATAGAGACAATGGATTTCAGGAAGGTGGAGCTCAGACAGCTGATAGGTGAGGTTCCATGGGAATCAAGACTGAGGGGAAAAACAGCTGAGGAGAGTTGGCAGTTTTTCAAAGGGACAGTGTTAAGGGCCCAAAAGCAAGCTATTCTGTTATGCTGGAAAGATAGAAAATATGGCAAAAGTCCGCCTTGGCTTAACCACGAGATCTTGCATGATCTAAAAATAAAAAAGGAGTCATATAAAAAATGGAAACTAGGACAAATTACAAAGGAAGAATACAGGAAGTCCCCGGGTTACGTACAAGATAGGGACTGTAGGTTTGTTCTTAAGTTGAATTTGTATGTAAGTCGGAACTGGTACATATTGTAGGGGAAACTCTAGCCAAACATTTCTCCAGAGCTCAGTTTTATTCTTCCACACCTCACTTCCCTCAGTCCTGCAGACCAGGGAGACGCGGAGCGGCTTTTCTTGCCGCGGAGGACGTGGGCGGCGGGACCACGGCGTGTCTCGGTGGTCTGCTGGGGGGGGGGATGCAGCTAGTGCGGGGTTGCCTCATCCCGTTTGTAAGTAGGGATCCGATGTAAGTCGGATTCATGTAACCTGGGGACTGCCTGTATAGGCAAACAACACAGGAATGCAGGGAGAAGATTAGAAAGGCAAAGGCACAAAATGAGTTCAAACTATCTACGGGAATAAAGGGAAACAAGAAGACTTTTTATAAATACATTAGAAGCAAGAGCAAGGACAAGGGTAGGCCCACTGCTCAGTGAGGAGGGAGAAACAATAACAGGAAACTTGGAAATGTCAGAGATGCTTAATGACTTCTTTGTTTCGGTCTTCACTGAGAAGTCTGAAGGAATGCCTAACATAGGGAATGCTAGTGGGAAGAGGGTAGGTTTAGAAGATAAAATAAAAAAAGAACAAGTTAAAAATCACCTAGAAAAGTTAGATGCCTGCAAGTCACCAGGGCCTGATGAAATGCATCCTAGAATACTCAAGGAGCTGATAGAAGAGGTATCTGTGCCTCTAGCTATCATCTTTGGAAAATCATGGGAGACAGGAGAGATACCAGAAGACTGGAAAAGGGCAAATATAGTGCCCATTTGTAAAAAGGGAAATAAGAACAACCCAGGAAACTACAGACCAGTTAGTTTAACTTCTGTGCCAGGGAAGATAATGGAGCAGGTAATTAAGGAAATCATCTGTAAACACTTGGAGGGTGGCAAAGTGATAGGGAACAGCCAGCATGAATTTGTAAAGAACAAATTATGTCAAACCAATCTGATAGCTTTCTTTGATAGGCTAACGAGTCTTGTGGATAAGGGAGAAGCGGTGGATGTGGTATATCTAGACTTTAGTAAGGCGTTTGATATGGTCTCGCATGATATTCTTATCAATAAACTAGGCAAATACAATTTAGATGGGGCTACTATAAGGTGCGTGTATAACTGGCTGGATAACTGTACTCAGAGAGTAGTTATTAATGGTTCACAATCCTGCTGGAAAGGTATAACAAGTGGAGTTCCGCAGGGGTCTGTTTTGGGACTGGCTCTCTTCAATATCTTCATCAACAATTTACATATTGGCATCGAAAGTACACTTATTAAGTTTGAAGTTGATACCACGCTAGGAGGGGTTGCGACTAATCTGGAGGATAGAGTCATAATTCAAAATGACCTGGACAAATTGGGGAAATGGTCTGAGGTAAACAGAATGAAGCTTAATTAAGACAAATGCAAAGTGCTCCACTTAGGAAGGAACAATCAGTTTCACACATACAGAATGGGAAGCGACTGTCTAGGAAGAAGTACGGCAGAAAGGGATCTAGGGGTTATAGTGGACTACAAGTTGAATATGAGTCACCGGTGTGATGCTGTTGCAAAGAAAGCAAACATGATTCTGGGATGCATTAACAGGTGTGTTGTGAGCAAGACACGAGAAGTCTTTCTTTCTCTCTACTCTGCGCTAGTTAGGCCTCAGTTGGAGTATTGTGTCAAGTTCTGGGCACCTCATTTCAAGAAGGATGTGGAGAAATTGGAGAGGGTCCAGAGAAGAGCAACAAGAATGATTAAAGGTCTAGAGAACATGATCTATGAAGGAAGGCTGAAAGAACTGGGTTTGTTTAGTTTAGAAAAGAGAAGATTGAGGGGGGATATGATAGCCGTTTTCAGGTATGTAAAAGGGTGTCATAAGGAGGAGGGAGAAAACTTGTTCATCTTGGCCTCTAAGGATAGAACAAGACGCAATGGGCTTAAACTGCAACAAGGGAGGTTTAGGTTGGACATTAGGAATAAGTTCCTAACCGTCAGGGTAGTCAAACACTAGAATAAATTGCCCAGGGAGATTGTGGGATCTCCATCTGTGGAGATATTTAAGAGTAGCTTAGATAAATGTCTATCAGGGATGGTCTAGACAGTATTTGGTCCTGCCATGAGGGCAGGGGACTGGACTCGATGACCTCTGGAGGTCCCTTCCAGTCCTAGTATTCTATGATTCTATGCACCGTGTGCACCGGGGGTGGGCACGTGCATGCGCTGTGTGCCCCAGGGGCAGGCCCGTGCTCCCTATGGGGGTGGGCATGCACCCCAGGGGTGGGCCCGTGCATGCGCCGTGCCCCCCGGGCCTGGGGTGCCAAAATGGCTCAGGCCGGCCCTGAGAACACTAAGAGTAGAAGTAGTAGCTGTAAACAAATTTTATGGGGCTGCAAGAAACTTGACCACACCCGTGATAAGCTGTGATAAGTGGATATCCAGCTAACTAAAATCATGCCGACCGGAGAGTGCCCGACTAGAGAAGTTCTGCCTGTACTGAGTTCGAAGATAGTGTCTTTAAACCAGGAAAAGTGCATGAAAGAAGAAAGCTAGTATGTGTGCTTGATCCAGCAGTCTTTAGAAGGGAGCAGAGCCTAATGTGCTTTTCAAAATGTTTATTACTGAGCAATAGCTTTTGTTAGGAAAGAGATTAATTTTACACTGAGGGTCCAAAATTTGGAGATGAGTGTTGCTGCAACTATCACGGCTCTGTCCGATCATTTCTAAGTGTACATTATCTAAGAGATTGTTTAATTTAGAGTTTTAAAATAAATATGTTTTTAAATAATTTAAGGATGTTCCTTTTAGCATGGTGTCCCCATAGTTCGCTCCCACACTGCTGCCCAGGAATAGTCATGAGACACAGTCAGGGAGAAATAGCGGACTGTGTACCTGTTGGGTTTTGTGGCTCACCACTGTTCATTTATTGCAGTGTTGTTTGTATCTGTAATATAAAAAAAATGTTAATTTAGGTAAAAATCGTGGTCTCATTTAAGGCTATAACAATGATCCAGTTGACTTTAATGAGACTGGAATTTGGTCCATACATAGTTGAAAATCTGTCTTGGCGGCTGTAGTGCCAAGAGAGTGTCCTGAGTTGAAAAGCAGATGTACAAATGCTGGTGCATAAGGGGCTGCAGCTGGTGGTGATACTGAAAAACAGATCCTTAACAAAAAGGAATCCTGTCTATCTTATTCACTTCCCCCCACCTCTGTTTCTATTTTCCTTTATTTCAGACAAAACTGAATATATGCTTCTAAGTTTTGCTCTGATTTGTACCAACGTAAATCCAACCTCTTTTGGGTTTGCTCCAGATTTATATAGAATGCAGTCTGTGGCATTCACGGTTTTGAAAGGCCTCGGATAGTGTATCTGGGTAAAAATATGCACTGCAATATTGAGCTGAGTTTATTTTATTTTATTTTTTTGTCTAACGGGTCCTTAAAAAACTGGAAATGGTTCTCCTTTCCTTTTGAGCTTGTGTCAGTCAAGCAGGTTCATCAGCTCTCCTCATTCAGGAACATTTTCTTTCTTTCGTTCTTTCTTTCGTTCTTTCTTTAAAGGTCTTCACAGAGGTGGCCCTGTGTAGCAGAACTCCCTTCATGTCACCAGAATTGCTTTCATCCCCTCTTCCCAACCTGAAGACAGACCACAAGTCTGCAGTGTAGAGCATCCACCATTGCTAGTCCATCCTAGGGGCTGGAGCCATGTTCCCTACACTGCACTGCTGGACAGCTGAATCCATTGAAATGTGGATCCCTAGTCCTTCCCTCAGCTGAGTCTCCTCTTAAGATTGGTTAGGGTTGGATATGGAGGCTGATGCTGATCATTCCTTCCACATTTTTGTGTGAAAGGGGGTGCAGGAGTTGGAACTGAACATGAAAGTTTCCGAGTAAAATATATTCAAAATGGTGATTTTGTTTCTTTGCAAAAGGAAACCTGCATTTTTATTTGTCACCAGTCATAGCTGGAGCAATGTAGTGAATCATTCCCAGGCTCCTAAAGGCAAGGCCTGGGGGCCAGTGACTCATAAATGTTAATACTGATGAGGTGGACAAGGCTCACCAAAGCCTCATGTTAAGATTTCGCCACTTAACTGAAGAGCATGTTGGGATGATTGTTGGAGGGAGTTTGCCCCATCTCTGGATACTACTACGTCATCCCTGCCGGAAATGATTTATCCACGTCTGAGTAAAGAATGTCTTGCTTTTCCAGCCGAGAAGAGTATGCTAGATGAGAGGCCTTAAAAAGGCCAACGTTGGAGAGGCCAATCTTTGTCCTCACCTCTAGGAGGTCTTCTCTCTAGCTCTGCTACCCTTTGGTGTATGCCACTGTTCTCTTTAGATGATCCAATCTGAGCACTCTGCTATCAGGAGAACTGCACATTGTTAAGGAATGAAGTATCTTTCCTTGGTTATGATTTTGGGAGGCATCTTTGTTTAAATGGATAAATTCCTTAGTCTCTCTCTCTGTCTGTGTCACATGCTTACTACATAGAGTTTGTGGCAAGGTAAAGGGTCCCTTTTTCAACAGCTGGGAGCAAAACCATTGATATTAATGGCTGGTGGGTGAGTCAGACAGTCCTAATGGAAACATCTAGGTGAAGGTTTTTGATGGACAGAGGTCCTGTTCATGGATCTGATCTTCACAGAGGCTTTACTAATTTAGGCTCTGCAGAAATCATGCTGTTGCATGCAATGGGCCCAATTCTGTTAGATGCGGCATGCCTTTTCACGAACATTGCCTTTGCAATGCGGCATTGCCTTTGCTCCAATCAAATTAAGACTGGGCTCAACAAGATTATATGTCCACAGAGCAAGAAATAAGGATTATTAATTTATTTACTGATTTGATTTAATTTTGATTCAGAGCGGAGTCTGGTTGTGAGTCAGTGAGCTGTGGCAAGAGATAATTGGGGATATTGTATAGGCTGAGTAGTCCATCTAATATGTATATTAGATTTGTTTCCTAACTAATTTGTTCCATAGGAAAGACTGCAGTTATCAGAATACTTACTGGTGATGAGCTAAACAAGAGGAGCAAGTTGCTTTTCACAAGAGGTTGTTGTAGTTGTGAATTGAGCGCAGTTAAGCAAATCCAGAGGGCTCTGCCAAAAAAGAGGACACCTCTGTGTATCTGGGGGTGCTATGACTTTAAAAGAAAAGCCGTTCTATTCTGCTTTCTGAAACCTCTATGGGATACTGCTGGGTGTGTGCAGAGTTGTTGACTCGAGACCCACGACTTGAACTTGAGTCCAACTTAAGTCACCTAGGTGACTCGACTTGAGACTCGACTCGGGTTCATTGTTTGTGACTTGAGACTATACTTGAGACTTGCTAATTTTGTTAAATCGACTTGGTGAAAAAATTGTCCGAAAATGCCGATATTGATGGCTTGTACAAAAGTGACTTGACATTTTTTAAATTAAGACTTGAGACTCGACTTGGGACTTGACTCGAAAGTGACTTTAGGGACTCGAGACTCGACTTGAGACTTGAACTGTAGTGACTTGAGACTCGACTTGGACTTGACAATGACGACTTGAAGAGAACGCTGGGTGTGTGTGTCAAATTTCAAAATGCAATTCTTTATTAGACCTTCAGAAACATTTAACTTTTTGAATGGGACTTTTCTGTGTTTGGAGCTGCCAGAAGATGACTTCAAAAATAAACAATTCAGAGAAATGCAAGATACATCAGAAGTAGCTGTTAGACTCTCCTGAGCTTTTAGATTTCAGCTATTCAACATAAATGCAAATACTGAGGTTCTATCACCTCAATTCTACTGCAGTGCATATGCCTATAATATTTCCCATTCTTGTTTTACTGGTAGACTGCAGCTTCTATATTGTTGTTTGATTTATTGTGTAAAATCTGTACCATGAAGGATGTGCTGTGAGGCCGATTTAACTAAACACTGGTTATGGTTTCCTAACCATAACCGTACTGTGTTATGGTTTCCTAACATCTTGTGAATGACACTTGAACATTGTGTGACTGTAAGTTTTGTAACTTCATCTTAGAGGCCGTGTCTACATTGGCATGATTTTGCGCAAAAGCACTTGCTTTTGCGCAAAAACATGCTCCCTGTCTACACTGGTGGGGGAGTTCTTGTGCAAGAACACTGACATTCTAATGTGTGAAATCAGTGCTTCTTGTGCAAGAACTATGATGCTCTCACTAAGGAATAAGCCCTCTTGTGCAACTGTTCTTGCGCAAAAGGCCAGTGTAGACAGGCAACATGAATTTCTTGCGCAAGAAAGCCCTACGGTTAAAATGGCCATCGGAGCTTTCTTGCGCAAGAGAGCGTCTACACTGGCACAGATGCTCTTGTGCAAAAGCACATCTCTTGTGCAAAAGCACATACCGGTGTAGACGGTCTCTTGTGCAAATATTTTAACGCAAGAACTCTTGCGTTAAAAGTATTTGCGCAAAATCTTTCCAATGTAGACGTAGCCTAACAGTCCCTATGCATACACACATCTGTAATGGAAAAGAGAAGGGGAAAATGCTTTGACTTGCTGATGACGGAGTGAAAAAAACACACTAAAAAGCAGTCAGCTGCTTGTGTGGTGCACAGTAGCCGGCGATAGGCTATGGCGGAATAACCTGTCAATGGAAGGACAATTCCTCCACAGAGTACAAGTAGATTACTGACCCCATAACTGTAATGATGAGTAGAGAATGAAAATTTGCCTTAGGAAGCTGCTGCTGTTTTAGCACACAAAGGCATGGGTGATTCACAAACAAATGAAAGCCGGTGAATTAGTCACTCTCATATGACTGTTGTGGGTGTTGTAAAAATGTCAGGATCAATGAATGGGTCTAATAAATGATGTGGGAGAAGGGAGGTTTCATAGCAGGGCAAGAGGCTTCCTGGTTTTCCTAGCACTTCAAAT
This sequence comes from Pelodiscus sinensis, assembly GCF_049634645.1. Taxonomy (NCBI): domain Eukaryota; kingdom Metazoa; phylum Chordata; order Testudines; family Trionychidae; genus Pelodiscus; species Pelodiscus sinensis. Next base: position 36,640,306 of record NC_134723.1, on the reverse strand, counting down.
AGGAAGGGAGGAATGGACCATGGAGGGCTCTGTCTCCCTGTCAGCATGAGCCCCCCTCCCCCCGCAATGGACTGTCCACTGGCCTCCCTTCCCCTTCCCTTCTAAGCCGGGAAGCCGAGCTCGCAGGGCTCCCAGCCCTACCCGGCAGCCCATTGGGTCGTACTGGGCAGCCAAGCTACCAGCCCTGCACTGGGACTCTCTGGTCTTGCTGAATGACAGATGTTGCCGGACCAGAGTATCCAGGTTTATAGAGGTCCATCCTGTAGGATAGGTTCACATTAGGGATATAAGAGGATGTGTAGGCTCTGCTTGTGTAACCACCACCGGATGGATTTGAACCTGGGACCTTGGGAGCTGACTATAGGAGCCTCTGAGCTAAAAGCCCGCTGGCTCCCAGCCCATGCTGTAGAGGTCTCTTGATCTTAACTGTTGCTGTGGTCTAGGTGCCACTTGCATTGCTCAGTAGCCACACTAGGTATGTGGGTTACACTTGGACTTCTGGCTCCTGGCCTGGGGAGTCAGCTGCACAGTGGGCTCTGCAAGATAAGCCGTATACTTCAGCACGGTTACACGATTACTCTATTAAAACGTTTCATATATCTCTAGTGCACATCTTAATTCAGGAAAGGCAATTGAATTAGCAGTTGAGGAAGCAATAGTGAGAGTAGGATAGAGGCCATCTGTCTTAGTAAGGGGCATTTTAAATGCAAAGGGCCGCCCTGTGATGGAGTAGTTTAGCAGCCTGTCTCCATTCCCTAAAGCTCCCAGGCTTCCGGCACTACAGCCCATTCCTGAAAAGTATGAAAAGAGATGCAATGATATAAAAATCACAGGTGGCTGCGTGAGAGAGAAGCCATAGTAACCTGTTTGGCTGAGACAAAAAACGGACTCCTTGAAAACCCTTCCTTTATCTTTTCATTTTGAAGAGGAAGGATTAAAAAAAGACCGTTCCTGGCACACCCCAAGTTACAAATGTCCGACTTACGAACATCCCCCACCTACAAGCAAAAGCGTGCCTGCAAACTCAGCCATGGACTTCATTAGGGTTGATGGGGCCCTCCACAGTGCTATTAAACTGGTGCCCTATGCGCGATGGCAGCCGTGGGAGGAATGATGAATTTTTTGAGATGTGATTTTTTTTATAATCTTCTTCAACACGCTAATGAAATAGTTTCAAAGCAAATTTTCAGTGGAGGTCCTGTAGATTAACACAGTGAATTCAGAAACTGACAGTATATCCCTGGGGTTGGCAAATGCCTGTTAAATGGTTTCATTGCCACTTGAATGGCTCTTTCACAGATTCAGTATTCAGCTAATAGGTCTGACAGGCCTGTTCACTTTTAAGCTTGCTTTCCTCCAGAGAGGCTCTTGTTGAGTCAGAGCGGGGATAGGACGAGGTGGGTGGACATTAAGACCCAGTGGTGTCCCAAATTCTCGGATGTCCTAAGCACAGCTTCATATGGGTAAGGATGGCCCTGACCTCAGGCAAGAGGCACAGATGGTGACGAGCAGGAGGAGCAGGGGGTGGTCGCACAGCTAGTGACTGGAAAGTAGTGGTTGGTGCTTTGAAGGAGAAACTCTCCAGCTGCTGGCTGCACGACCATTTGCTGCTCCTTGGGAGTCTTCTGGCCCAAGCTCTCACTGCTCACTACCTCTCAGTGCGTGGGGACTTGGTGCAGTTTGTAAGAGACAGAGGGTGTGGGCACTGGCACTGGCACTGGCTGCAGGAGCCAGCTTAGAACCCATGGGGTGTGTGTGGCAGCCAGGGATGCCCAGAAGTCCCCTGAAGTCCCCTTCAGAAATTCCACCTACCTCCTCAGCCACCTCTAATTCAACCTGCCTTTCCTCAAGCACCAGCATTCAAGGTTAAATAAAAAAAACCCCTATTTATACTATTTTTCACAGCAAAAATACAGTAATGTATTTACATTATAGGTTAAATAGGCTGTTGTTCACTAGCCTGGGAACCTAACTACCATTTATAATGTTGTTTGCATGGCAAAAATGCATTCCAAATTCTAAGCAACTGACTTACAAAGGAATTTTTGGAACACAATCTGTTTGTAAGTTGGAGACTTCCTGTACCAGTAAATATAAATGAAATCAATAATAAAGCAAGAAGAAGGAAGAATTCATTACTAGCAGCAGTAATGAAAAGCTGATGGAACTACAGTTACCTGGAGCTCCTGACAAGACATGTAATAGAGAGGCAAAGTGAATTAGGTAATATTTTTTATTGGACAAGATCCTGCTGGTGAAAGAGACAAGCTCTTTCACTAGCAGGAGCTGGTCCCATAAAAGATATTACCTCACCCATCTTGCCTTTCTAATATCCTGGGACCAATATGCTTACAACAACACTGCAAATGACATGTAACACTCACTTTTATTTTCTCTCAGTCTTCATTGCAAGATTCTAAAATGTCCTAATTAAAAATGTGGCCTGTATTCCTTCCTCACATTTTTTCAGTGTCTGAAACATTGTTCAATCACCCAGTGAGAATGAATGTGTTAAAAATGTGAGAAATATCAGCAACAGAACCTACTGCGCACTATTTGAGCTTTTCATGTTCTCTTCTGAATTCAAAAGAAGTCCAAATTTAGGGTGAAAATTTTAAAGGAAAATGTGCCTATTTTCAAGTGAAAGTTTGTGTAAAAGAACTTCAAAACTTCTTGAATATTTTTGCCAGAGCATTACCCCATTTTATAAAAAGCTATAAGAATATAAAATGTTTGAAGTGCAATTGAATAAAACAAAATTGCAGAAAGTTTCATGCTAAAAAAAATTTACTCACAGCCTTTGGATTTGTATAAGGAATAAGAATTATTTCTTGCATATCTCTATGCTATGGGTACTGAGAGCGTATTCGATGTCTGTATTGTATTTTCTCTTTTAAATACAAAATCCAGAAGTGTGTGTGTAAAATATCCATACAATTAAGGATATATTTGTAATGAGTGTGATATTGCTAGTATGCTATCAAATATATGTTATCAAATATCAGTTTAATAATTGACCAGGCTATTTGAGCATCTTACATTGAGTGGTAAATAAACTGATTTGCATCCATATTTGGCTTGCTGTTTCTAAGGATTAGATTGAAGTCCATTGACTTTAATCTAAAGACTCCCATTGATATCAAAGGATCACCCCATATTTTTTCTCCTTTCTCTTCCTCTTTCTTTTACTGTTTCCTGATCTCTGGTGACCTCACTATGAAGGCTTTGGAAGAGAGCTGAGTCTTGAATCTCTCTCTGAGTGTGTCTACATTCCAAATGATATGGTGGCACAGATGCAGTTACATTGCAGCAGCACTATTCTATAGGCATTTACCATAATGACAGAAGGGTTTTTCATTTGCTGTAGTAAATTCTCCTTCCCGCCCCCCCCCCCCACATACCCGTGAGAGGTGGTAGCTCGGTCGATGGAAGAAATCTTCCATCGACCTAGCTGTGTCTAAAATCTGTGTTAAGTAAACCTAACTGAGCCACACGGGACGTGAAGCTTTTCACATCTCTGAGCAATGATGGTAAGATCAACCTACATTTAGGTGTACCAAGGCCTCTGTCTGTAAATGGTTGAGTCTGAGCTTAGATACATCTCCTTTGGCGGGGAGTTCCAAAGGTAGGGATTCCACCACTGAGACCCCTTGATCACTTGACATCTGGAAGCTGAATTTCTTCAGTTGCATTCTCCTCATGGAACTCAGCCTTGGAAGTTTGTGGATGGGAAGGGTATTTTTTTGAGAAGAAAAGACAGATGGAAAAGTTTTGTACAGAGCCTTGTAGGTTGGTGTCAGGACTGTGAATTTGGTCCTAAAGTGAATAAGGAGCTAGATTCACCACAGTGATGTTCCAAATTTGTATCCTTGCTGGACTCTACCCATTCCAGGGCTACTCGTAGCTGAGTGAGACTGTCTTCTAGCAATAGAGATGTAGTAGTGTTAGTCTAGTCTAGCTGAAACGAAAAACAGGACAATGTAGCACTTTAAAGACTAACAAGATGGTTTATTAGGTGATGAGCTTTCGTGGGCCAGACAAACTTCCTCAGATCAAATTGTGGAAGAATTCCACAATTTGATCTGAGGAAGTGGGTCTGGCCCACGAAAGCTCATCACCTAATAAACCATCTTGTTAGTCTTTAAAGTACTACATAGTCCTGTTTTTTGTCTTCTAGCAGTGGAACAAGTGTGGTGGAGAACTGTTCTGTATGTAGGTGGTGAAGAAAAATTGAAATTGTTCAGATTAAAAGCCATTTGTTATGTACACAGTAGCAATATGTGTTCATGGCTTGCTATGAAGATAGAGGAATGCTAATGAGCTCTCTAGTCAAATTCTCATTTAACATTTTTTCAGTAAAAAAACCTGAAATAGAAAGCAATGTTGTTTATTTTGCAGCAATCACAAAAATAACAAATTGGGGTAGATGAATAAAGCGTTTTACAAGCATATTTGATGGACATACAATTATACACTTGGGGAGGTGGTAGCAAAATCAATGGAGAGATTGAATGGTTGAATATATTTTGAAGACTGTATTGTAAGGCTGATACTAAGAGACAGGTATGTGGTAATGGTAGGTAGGAAATATATGCAGTTCTGAAATACAGGTGATTTTGTAAACTGTTGCATGACTACTCTGATTTATTTATATCTCACATTTCTGTTTATAGATTTTTATTTTGAAGCACAATTACTCATTTTATAAATTATTGGTTAGGAGCTGATAGGACCATTCCTGTTACATTTAAGAATTGTCTCTGGATATCATGCACACTGGACTAGTCCTCTGAAACTGCTTTGACCGTGGTTTATCTTGGCAGAAGTAAGAAAACAGAATGCCACTTCTGGTTGGTGTTTCTCTGATCACTCAGCTTTTTGGGCCTTTTTCATCCTTAAGAATATTGCTTCATGATGTTTAACAAAATAACTTTTCCAGTGTCTTTCTGACTTGACCCGAAGTAGTATTTGATTGGTATTAGAGAGTTGGTTCCTTGTTTGTCCGATCAGCCCTCAGATATTTTTAGAAGAATGAAACGTTATCTCCTTCATTGTTGCAGTAATGTGCACATAAACTGAGTTTACGCGAATGAGAGCCGCATTGTTTTTAGATTTGGAATGGTGTCTCAATTTATAAAAGGAATGCAGTAGTGATGGTTGTAAGTCGAAGCCCTAACTTAAACTTTGTAATCTCTTTTGATAGCGAACACCACTTGACAGCTCATTTATAAGCTAGTTAGGAATGATAGTTGAGAATTTCATATACCACAATGATGTCAATGTTTTATTGTTGCTGATTTTTTAAATTAAAAACTGTCCAAATAAAGATAAAAGGCTGGAAATTATTCTAGCCTGTTCAGTACTTTGAAGATCATATTTTCATGGTTACATGCCTACATATTTGCTTGCACAATTGCCATGGTTTTACATGAAACTGAGACAACAGTATGTGGAAAACTATGTGTTTCAGACTTTGAAATTTTGATCTTGAACTTTTATTGCACTTCGTGCTTGGAAAAAATATGTAAAACAACAGGTTAGTGTTATCTTTATTATCTTTTCCTGTAGTTACTGAAACTTAATTAGCAAATCCATTAGTGTCAGGTCTACAGCTGAACCAACTAGGTTTTCTATTGCTTTGTGGACAGGTGGCTGGCTAATCATCCCAGGGATTTTTCTAGCATTACTGCTGTACTCATTTAAGCTCCTGTAAAAGCAGAGCTAGAGTTGAGTTCCCTCCTGGAGCTTGAGTTCCCAGCCCAGGGATAGCAGACTGCTCGCTTATATTCTTAACTTCCCTAGCGTTAGATTCTGAAGGGATCATGTTGTACCAGTATCACTACTCTATGGTGTAACACTTCACTTTGTTTCTGGGACATCCTTAGGCTGGAGAAGGGGAAAAGAAAGCCACTGCCTTGGGGGAATTCTGCTGTGCAATACAGAGGAAATAGAAGATCTGAAAGAAAAAAAAACCCCACCGTGTTTTTTTTTCCTCTTTGGAATGGCTGTTAGAAGAACACATAGCAGGGCAGTTAATAGTAATCTTTAAAAAAGGCTACAAGGATGCAACTGACGAAGTAGGTCTTTGCCCACGAAAATTTATGCTCCAATATATCTGTTAGTCTGTAAAGTGCTATAGGACTCCTTGTCGCTTTTGCAGATCCAGACTAACACAGCTACCCCTCTGATACTTTTAAAAAGGTGTTTCAATTTGTGGAGGCCCAGATAGTATGTTTTTAAAAGAATGAGATCTTGTCAAATCAAAGAGGATGATCTTTTTCTCTCTTAGGCCATTAATTTCTGGCACACAACAGAACACTTTAAGACAGATTCTGCCACCCAGACCTTTTAGGCTTATATTGGAATCCTTGGAACTGCCCAGAGTAATGTACTAATCAACTCCATTGTAGTGCAGGTATTGAATTGAATCCCTACCAGCATACCTAGCCAGTTCATGGTATTAGGATGCCTGACTGGATGTCATGACCAGAGAAAGGCCAAAACATACTTTTGAAAGTTTTGGCCATGGCATTAACAGAGAACTAAAATGTAGCCACCCCATGTAAACCAAATACAAACCAGGGGCTTTCATAGTGACCCTCAGCATCCTCATTGTGACAAACCTGTGTCATATACTTGATCTATCCTGGCACTGGGGCAAGTGTCAGTTGTGTAATATCCCTTATAACACCATTATATGATACCATCAAGCCGTCTCCACTATTGTAATTTTCTCAGTCAAAACCTCTCTGCTGGTAAAAGGTACAACCAGCATAGCTTTCTCTCTGCTTGCCACGGCCACTTTCTGAAACCTGCTCTGTCAGTATTGGAGAGTAACTTGGTTCTTGGTGAGCTGATTTGTGATCCCAAAGATGTCTGAGGTGCTTAAGAATCCTGTGTGTGCAGAGTCCCTTGATACTGAACTCTGCTTGATTTTGCTTCAGAAACTTTTTGCTTTGCACCTCAAGTGCAGGCTGTCTATAGCGGATATCTACTATCATTTCCCCATCTGCATTATGTTTCTAATTTCTCCTCTGATTTCTTCTCAGTTACCCAGTCTCACCGATTTTGTAAATACTTCTGTATTGCCACTCATCCACCTCTTTTTTTTATATTGAGGGGCAAATTCAGCTCCCACTAATGTCTATGACTGATTTTTAGCAGGGGCACCTTGGGCCATTAATCTCCTGAAGTGATTATACTCCACAGTGTTATCATTCCAGCAAGTAAACTTCAGTTATGTCACTTGAGTTATACAGTAGAACCCCTGTTTTATTAACTAACTCAAGACTGAAGCATTCATAAAACTGAGCATCTCAAAATTACAGCCGATACAGTGCATATGTCAATTTAGTAATTGTTCAGTGAGAGCATACATGCTGAAGGCTATACATGGCATGCCTGATTTTTCTTTGTTTGAAAGAAATGGCTTTGCTGCCAAGTCTCTCCATTCCTGGACTGTCACTAGAGCATTGGGTGAAGGACTGAAGTTTCATTGGCCAGCAGAAGAAAATTAATTCATATAACTAGTTATTCAGATGTTGAGCATTTTTTAAATCAGGGCTCTACTATACTTTTAGTATTGGTATTACTATTAGTATTTTTAACTGTAACAGGCGACACCTTGCTCTCATGCCTGGTATATGCATTAAGTACATTCATGCTCATTTTAAAAGCCTTATTTGTCTCCTGGTGCAAAACATGTCTTTTATTGTTAAAATGGAAACTTTTGTGTATATGAAATGTTGAGTTTAAGCTCCCTTTTAGTGCATTTTTCTAGTGCTTTAAAATCTAGCCAACAAGTCCTGCCAGTTTTGAACCCGAGTACCCCCAATGTATAAATAGAGATTGTAGACTCTGCTCTCATCTGAAAAGCATTCTACTGCTTTATGAGTCCAGTCCCTTTTCTCTACACGGCACACCCCCTCTGTATTCATTTTCCACAAGTGCCTACACGCCTCAGCTGAAATCGTTAGGCACTGTACAAACACCCGGTTGGAGATTGTCCCAGCTTTGAAGAGATTAGATTCATAAGATAGAGAAGAAGAGAGAAGCTGGGGAGAGAAATGGAGGAAGAGAGATTTGGTCAAGATCACACAGCAGTTGAATAGACACATGGAATAGAACCCACATCCCTAAACTCCCAGTCTAATGCCCTATTCACTTAACCATTGTTCCCCTCTTACCAGTCATCTGATTTATTGTTTGATGTACACTTAGCACCTTGGCATTGGTGTACCTTTTAGAATTATCTGGTTAAAGGGGCATGTGTTAGAATGCATGTGAAACCATTTGCACCTGTGAAAAAAGCAAAAACGAGTAGAACACAAGAAAATATTTTTAACTTTCTTGGTAACTGTGCTTTAGTGTGTTTCTTGGCTGTGAGGTGGTTTCACTGAGATGTCATTTAAACTCAAGAAAAACTGTTAAGTAACTGCCTATGTATCCAGTAACATGTCTCTCATCATATTTCTGTTTTGGGAACTAGTAAAGTTAGAAGGTCCAAAAACAGTCTCTGGGGGATGACTGGGGGTGGCGGGAGGGAGGGCGGGGGATGATGGAAGGGGGAGATTTTCAAAGCCACAAAAGGCAACTGAACACCCATCTTCCATTGAAAGTCAGTGGGATTTGGATGTCCATCATTCAGCTGTAAGAATAAACGCAAGTAGAACTGCTCCTGGGATTGCTTTGCAAGATTATGTAATGAAAGTGTGTGTGTGTGTGTGTTTCTGTACAATCCTTGTCCAAAGTATGCCTTGAAAGTAACAATTTCAATGTACAACATATGCTATAAGGAAGCTCAGAGTTGAAACATACTGGAAGTTAAAATCTCCTATGCTACCAGGAATTGTTTCAGAGCCTTATTCTCCTTGGACGCTATTGTAATATTTTCATGAAGATTAGCACTGACATTTCGTGTTCCTAGCTAGGAGTTGAAGTACTAACAAAAGAAAGTGTGAAGTTTGAATTTTAAGTCAGAATTGCAATTTAAAAAATTATTTCACAAAACAAAACCTTGCAAATATATGTATTTAATGGCTACATTAAACAGCCTATCTTATTTTCCCAACTGAATTTGGAAATGGAATATATACTTTGTAAAAAAAAATGCAGAACCACAAAGCCAAACAAGCCTCCATAAACAAAAGTATTTGATTTGTCTATGGCTGAGAATTTTAAATGAGCTCAGAAGTCAATCTCCTAGTTGGAACATACTGCCTGCGGATTTGTATTGGAATGATATTTTTCACTGAGTCTTATACTTGTGTGGAGGAGAGTGCTATGAATACCTCATGATTAAGTCACTTTGTATCTTGCTATACAAGACTGTAAGGATATAAATTATTCAAGATCAGTGGGTGTTGAGACTTCTTCTGCATCAGTTGTGCTCTGAATATAGAAATCAAGAGGCTTATTCAGCAAAGAACGAGCGATTTCAAACAGCTTTCGAGAACTCTGGAAAATCTTGAGTGTTTTTTTTTAAGCGACTACGCCAAAATATAACTGCATGAATGTGCATTTCTAACAAATGAACTGTTGGCTTTTTAGAGCCCATCGTTATTAGTAATGAAAGCCAAACATCAAGTTTCCCTGCAAGATTTTCCAAATATGTGTTATTGATGTGCTTTTATTCATAATGGAACAGATCCTCCCTCAGGGCAAGGGCCAACTTACTTCTCTAGTTGTCACATTGATTTCAGTAGGACATATGACTCAACCATGAATAAAGGTAGCAGAATCTGGTCCAGTGATTACAGAGAAGAGGATACAGAAATGACTGATGATTCAAAACAAGCAGAAGCTCTTGCCAGGTTATGGTGGGATCTCCATACAGTTGCGTATTCATATGGATAATGAAAGAATTATCTGATCAGTGTGTAACAACTAGGATTGTGAAAGTATAACCGTGTACATGGTTAACTGATAGTCCTGGGTTCATTGGTTAATGTTCATGGTTACACACAGGTTCCTGTCACGTGTGGGGAGCTAGCTTAAAAGCTGGCTCCCTGTGTACTGGCTTCCAGAGAACTGACTGCTGCCCTGCGCTTGCTGCCTCTGTATCAGAGGCAGCAGCACAGGGAGTAAGGGGGCAGATGGGAGCTGATACACGTGGGGAACCTGCGCACCAACTCCAGGATGGTGACTGCTGCCCCATGTGTAATGATTACTTAATTAAAAGCATTTTAACATCCCTAATAGCAATCCTTTCTTTGGGGAGAATTGTTTATAGTGATGTACATTCTTTACAGAGGAGGTGGGGGTGGAGAACACTGAAAAGAATTAGAGCAACTTCTGTGCTCATCCTGGTTTAGAATTGAATGTATTTTTAACTTGCCTATGACACTTAAATCTGTTTCTCTTACATTGGCAGTGACATGCCAGAAACCAGCTGGCTTGGCCCAGCTGTGAACCCACCTGTTGCGGAGGAGCCCACAGCTGGCATGCCCCATTCCTGTGCCACACTCTCAGCCGAGCCTAGTGTAGGAGGTTAGTAGGGAGTGTGGCTGGCAGTGTTCGGAGTCTCTTGGGGACCCTTGCCAGCTGCAGTCAGGGCTTGCGGAGATCCATCCTGAGTATCATGGGGTCTTGAAAAAGCTGTATGATGTGCCTCCTTCTTCTGGGCTGAGAATCTGGGTCGTTAGTTTTTAAACATTTAGCTGGTCCCTGAGGCTCGCCTTTGCCCTGGGTTGTTGGTAGATTTGTTTCCCACCCAAACTCTGTGAGTAGTTTCCTGTGCAAGCCGGCTTTGGCTTTGTGTCAGGAACAAGAAACATTTCACCCTTTCAGTGGAAATTGCTGACTGACTCACAAAGCATACCTGCGTGTGTGGTGCTTCAGCGGTCAGCAAGACATGCCCCACACAACGGATAGCAATGCATGAATTTCTTTCCAAAACTGCATAGACCACTAATCTCTGAGGGTATGTCTACACTACCCCGCTAGTTCGAACTAGCGGGGTAATGTAGGCATACCGCACTTGCAAATGAAGCCCGGGATTTGAATTTCCCAGGCTTCATTTGCATAAGCCGGGCGCCGCCATTTTTAAATCCCGGCTAGTTCGAACCCCGTGCCGCGCGGCTACACGAGGAGTACATTCCACGAGGAGTACAGCTAGTTCGGATTAGGAAGCCTAATCCGAATTAGCTACTCTGTGCTGCGTGTAGCCACGCGGCACGGGGTTCGAACTAGCCGGGATTTAAAAATGGCGGCACCCAGTTTATGCAAATGAAGCCTGGGAAATTCAAATCCCGGGCTTCATTTGCAAGTGCGGTATGCCTACATTACCCTCCTAGTTCGAATTAGGAGGGTAGTGTAGACATACCCTCAGTGTTCTTCAAAAACAAGGAGTCTTGTGGGTAAAAGCCACTTCTTCAGATGCATTAAGTGGAAATCACAGAGGCCGGGGTGTGCGTGCGTGCATGCGTATGTATGTACGCATGCATGCACACACCCCTGCCTCTGTGGGGACCCTTGCATACTAGAGTTACTAGAGTTACTTATCAACTGTAGGACCAGTGTAAAAGAGGCCATTTCAGTCAGGGTGGATGTGGCTCACTCCCAGGAACTGATGGGAAGACAGAGAGGAGAAATTTGCCTTTGCGGTGAGTGAACTAAGTCCTTCTTCCATCCTAATTTGATTGTGTTTACATTTGCAAATGAATTGTAGCTCTGTTGTTCTTCCACTGTCTCCATGATATTGAAAACACCTTTGCCAAAGTGTTGTCACTGCAGGCTTCATTGAACAGCACTCAGAGGTCATATTATTTTCAAAGAGTTGGATTATGAAGTAGCATATAAACTCCCGATAGGGAGTAGGGATGTAAAATCCTGGTTAATCAATTAACCGGTTGGATGTTAGGTTGACCTAGCATTTAACCTGTTAACTGACTAAAGCAGGATCCAGGCTGGGGACCACTCCAGCCCAGCTGGAGCAGCCCCCAGCCTGCAGAGCTCCACCCGCAACCCCATGTAGGGGCTGGCTGCTGGCTTCCAGCCCCTGCACCTCTCCAGTTCCCCACCAATTCCTGGCTCTCAGCCCCCACCAGAGAAGGCATGTCTGTGGCAGGCTAGGCTTGGCTCCTCACAGACAGAGGCTGCTCCTGATGCCAGAGCAGCCCTTGCTCGTAGGGTGCCCAGGCCCACCATGAAGAGGGGTTGCTCCAAACGAGAGCAGCACGCTGCCCCAACAGGTCCCCTGCAGGACTGGAGCAGCTTCCTGCTGCAGCCCCTGCTTGTTACTGGTTACCTGGAACTGGTAAGCATCACCTATTTAGGGTGGTGCTTACTTGTTAACAGCTTAACTTTTTACATTCCTATTAGGAAGTTTACATTATATCAACCTGTATGGGTTCTGACCGATTGAAAAGTCTAACGGTGTCTCCTTTTTGCCTGTCATCCTATATCGAGCCCATGTTGCAGCATCACTGTCAGTTGTAATGATGCCCAGTAGTTGTTGCTGGGAAATGTTTAGCTTTCAGGTTAATAACTCCACTCCGTTGAAAAATTTGTAAAGTCTGCAATTCCCTGAAACCTGACGCCAAGCTAAACAATGGCTGTTCTTAATTATCCAAGGAAGATTTAGACCAGGTCTACACAAGACCCGGCAGTGCTGATCTTCCACAGAGTGAAAACGTGGTTTTAGTCTCTTCTTAAAGTAAATTACTACAAACATGCTTTATTAGACTATATAGTGTTCCATGTAGATCAGAAAAGGTTAGGATGTTCAGGTAGGGATGACCAATGTTCTTTTTCATGTATCAGCGTCAGTTTTAAATGTCCTAGCTCAGTTTATGTTAATATTGTAGCAAGATTTACTATATATCTTTGAATTTATAATGTGAAGTTTTCCCTCTGCAGTGCCACTGGATTTGTGTAAAGCTGTTGACATCAGCTGGATCTTTTCCCAGTCCTTCTTTTGAAAGCCATGGATCAACCTGCCAATTATTTGTCTGAAAGTGCCCCCTTCTCTGTGTTTTGGCTCTCACTCACTGAGAAAATAATATCAGAGCAAATCTGCCTGCTTGAGGAATTATATTCATATCAAAATAATTTCCTCAGTGGATTAGAGAATTTTAAATGCAAATTGAAGATAACTATTGTTCCGGGTAGAATGATACATTATACTGTTTGGCACAGCAGCACTGCAGTTGAAATTTCACGGGAAAGAAATTTTAAAATGTGTTTTGGTTGTGACAGACTGCTATGGCATAAACAAACCATTTGAATTCCTGTCTTGTGATTTCCAGTGTCTCCAGCATTTCTGTACAGAAAATACCTTTGTGCACATTGTTCCTAGTTTCAATTAGATGTTCTTCAGTTTCATTTGATACCATATTTGCACTAGTGTTTTCGAGGTTGCTGTTGAATTTGTGCAACAGTATATACGTGTCAGTGGATTTTCTTTTTTGGCATAAGACCAGCTTCATTATAGACCATCTTTCCTGAAGACTTTTTATATTTTTCCTATCCAAGCATCACACCTTCTCTACTCAGCTCACATTCATTCTGCTTGGAGTCTAGTATGCTTCCCCTTTCCCCCAGTCATAAGTTGACTTGTTTTCCAAGGAACCACATTGCTGTTGTGCAGCAGTTATTTATTAGAGGTGTTGTGCACCATTGTGAAGCTGTACATATGTACAGAGACCCATCAAATACAGGTTGAACCTCTCTTGTCTGGCACACTTGGACCTTACCAGTGCCGAACCAGAAAATTTGCTGGACTACAGGAGGTCAATATTATCTAGCAGCATTACCAACACTTCCACTGCTTACTGGGCTCTTAGAAGACATTTAGGGGTAAGTTAGAGCTAAATGACAGCACAGAACACTGAGCGCCAGGACTGGTGCCTGTAAACAAACTTTATGGGACAAAGGGAAACTTGGCCACGCCCATGTTAAATGTAAATCCGGCTAACTAAAATCATGCCGGACCCCAGAGGTTGCTGGACCAGAGAGGTTCCACCTGTAGCTGAAAGAGCAACCTTAAAAAAAAAGAAAAGAAAAAAGAAACCTTACATTGCAACATATATTAAAGAGAATGGTCACTACAGCCTTCTCCTTCAATTAGGCTCCCATCTTTGCATAGAAGACTTGTTCTTGTGCAACACCAACAGGCAGAATTGAACCTGGGACCTCTGGAGCTTAGTGTATGAGCCTCTACCACATGAACTAAAAGCCAGCTGGTTCGTGGCTAAGGCTGTAGAGTAAGCTCATTAATCTCTCTGTAAGTGGTCTTGGTTCTACTAGATGGAACAGTAAACGACACCCAGTAGATGTGTGGGATTACACTTGCTTTATAGTGGTATAAGCAGGGGCGGCCTGTGATTATAGGTGGACTCGGCCGCCGCCTAGGGCGCCACTTTCAAAGGGGCGCCTGGGGCACCCGATGATGATGTCAGTCCATTGACAGCCCTGCAGGCGGGGGTGCCGATTGCGCTTTCTCTCTGTGGCGCCAGTTGCCGCAGCCCGCCTCGGGCCACTCGTGGGTATAAGATGTAAGTATGTTCTGACCTGCCCCTCATACACCAGTACTTGTTACTGCAGTGTGTAGGCACTGGGCTTGGGATGAATCACTACTGGAAAGATGAACACAACATATACTTTTAACAAAGATTCTTTCCCTCTTCCTCTCCCCCCCCCCCCCCGCATTTACTGCAGAAGCAGAAATGCGCAAGTAATAAAACATTTGCTCTTCTCTTCCATGTATCTTCACCAAAGTGCCAGTCAATGCAAATCATGGAAGCCTCATTTCTAAGTGTCCTGCCAGAAGACAGTACATTTGGAGGTATACTTGAGCACAAATACATCTTCATTTATGGGTATGGATCACTTCCTTTTGCTATAGCAGTCTTTATCCTGAAGGATCACAAAGCGTTCCACAAGTGTAAAAATCTGTAGCTCTGGAGAGACACTGCCACCTTGGCTGTGGAGAGGGCACTTGCTGCACAGCACTCCAGGAGGTGATATTTTGGTGGAGCGCAACTCTGTCTTCTTAGGAAAAATCTCCCTGGCATCTTTAATGTCCATGCAGAACAGAGACGCAATCAGTATTGCAAGGCTCACTGTGAAAGACCTTAGCGTGATGAACTGTATGGATTTCAATTTATCTGCCTTGGAAGGATGACAGGGCTAAGGGAGCCCCTGCTGGGATCTGAGCCTGTTGTTCCAGGGAGTCCAGTCTTAGACCCTAAGACAGCCCCTTCAGTTTAATCTCAGGAAGCAGTAATTACCACAGCAAGCACCGTGACCTGACCCTGCACACAAGTAGCCATAAAACTCCTTGTGCTGCTACAGTGAGGAGTCCCATGTGGAGAGAGGCCCAAATGCTCATGAGGGGCGATGATGATGGATAATTGTTGGATTTTTTCAAATGCTTTTGCATGGGGCATCCATGAGTATTTGCAGGTGCTTTAAGCCTGTCATAGGAAAGTATACAGGCACAGTCTTATTTTCAGACAGTACATTAGTCTGTGCATTTTGAGCTATGTTTGTGCATGCAGTTGCATTCACAAAGTAGGCTCTTGCACCCTCCAGTGGCTATTCAGGTATCTAGAACCGTGGTGCTGGTTGGACCCTGTGTCTCTGGGATCCTATGCTGACTTTTTTCAGGGACACTCGTTGGCTGCTCCAGACTGAAGCTTGGATTTAAAAAAAAAAAGTCTAGCCCTTATGGGTGCAAAGAAAATATTCAGAATATGAACCAAGTGCAAACCAATGTGATGGGGCCATCCCGAGTCTGTCAACAGCCTGAAACCAAAATGGCTCTTGGAAGTGTGAATTACCTCAGTGGGGCATTAACATTTGTGAGGGGTGTGCACCCCACACAGGAACTCCAGAGTTAACGTAGGTCTGAGAGGCCAGTGATGTTACCTGGCTGCGCCTGGGAAGGAATGCTATGCAGTGAAACCCAGCTGGGTGGGAGCAGGCTGGTTCATATAAAATCAGGCAGATGAGAACAGAAGGGGCTGAAGTAAAGGTGAATTGGAACCATGTGGGAGGGCTGATGAGAAAGCAATGGAAATGATTTTTAGGGCACCAATAACACCAAACATTAAGTATGGATGCTTATAGCCTTTAGTTCAGTATAAAAAATGAACCTAAGGAAGCTAGATTCAGTCTAAGCAGAGGCATTATACATTGCTTGGGGGCCTTCATCACAAAATGCAGAGAGAGCTGCTGATGAAACATCTGTGAAGACCCAGTTATTGGACTTAATCTTTTGCCCAAAAGAGTAAAGGCAACAGAGAGGATGAAACAAAAATTGCGATGAAAATTATAGAGCATCCTCTAAACAGGAATTTTAAAATCTAATTAAAAATGAACAAAGGTTATGTCTACACTACCCCCCTAGTTCGAACTAGGGGGGTAATGTATGCATACCGAACTTGCTAATGAAGCCCGGGATTTGAATTTCCCGGGCTTCATTAGCATAAAGCCGGCGCCGCCATTTTTAAAAGCCGGCTAGTGCGAACCCCGTGCCGTGCGGCTACACGCGGCATGGACTAGATAGTTCGGATTAGGCTTCTAATCCGAACTATCTGTACGCCTCGTGGTACCTCAGGGTACTCCAAGACAGGACTGCTTCGCAAGCGGGGCACCCCTGAGAACTGTCTGTCCGGGGTGGAGGTCGGGTCCCTTTAAGCACAGCCTTTGGCTAGCTTGAGGCAGCAGCTCCACGCTCTAAGTCCTCATTTGATGCCCTGCCAGCACTGCTTCCGGCCATCCTTAACCCCGGTTCAGAGTCCACTCTGTGTGGATAAGCTAGTTTGAATTAGCAAAACGCTAATTCGAACTATTTTTTTAGTGTGGATGCGTTAGTTCGAATTAGCGCTGTAGTGTAGACATACCCGAAGGGATTAACTATACCTAAGCTAGGTAGAGTTGGCTAATAGGAATGTAGATAGGAATTTTAAACTGGGACAAAGGAATCTTTGGTTTTTCCCTCTCCTTTGTCCTGGGCAGTTTCTCTCCATCTACTGAGGGAGACAGACAGAATGTGTCCCTCCAAGAAAAGACTCTTCGCTCTTCTGTAAATAGGGTGAATTTTAGATAAATCCGTTTTAGTGTGTTATGGTTTGGGAAATGGGATCTGATGTCTGTGCATTTAAAATGGGTTTTGCTCTCCTTTGTAACTAAATTCCTGGCCCATGGTGGGTTTCCCCTCCATGAGTATATTACTTTGTGACTCTACCATCTAGTCATTATGCAAGCAACAGGAATATTGTGTTGTTGATAAACATTCTTTCTCTTTTCTTTTTATTAACCTGGCATTGGTTAATTTTTGTGTCCTGGTTTGTACTTGAGGGGGGAGATTTCCCAAGTGATCTCTCCCCTGATTTTCTTATCATTACTTGGGTGGTGGCAGTGGAGTTTTTATCCCCAAAATCTAGGTTGTTAGGATTTTGGGGGGAAGTTTTTTACCAAAGCCTGGAAAGATAAGGTTTTGGGGTACTTTTGTGGGCCCCCACTTCTGCATTTATCATGCCAGAGTGGGGAAGGAGTCATGACAGGTTTAGTGGTCCCCAGCCCAAAAAAGGCTCCCCACCCCTGCCCTACAGGGAGGAAGCTAAACTCAAGAGATCTAGCAGAGCCAGTAAGTGTATTTAAGCCAAACTGAAAGACCGCCAAGCCTACAGAACTCAGCAGAGCACATACGACCATATATTGAGCATCTGCAAAAGCAGTTGTGTGTGGTGTCTCATGCAGGATCTTTGGTGACACTTGCTGGGGGGGAGGGGGATTAGCTCAGAAAGCAGCAACTCCCTTTTTGCAAAATCTTACCTGTATCTGGCTACCCATGTATCCCGCAAATCCTCTGTTTATGTTTGCAGCTTTAGTACTTGCCCACACAAATCTACTATATATTTCAGTGAGTTTGTCTGTCTGTCTGTCCCCCAGCTGGGGAACATGCACCCTTCCTCCAACTGTGCCCACTGGAGTTGAAGCAGCCATGGAGAGGCGCTTCTCACCTGAACCCAAGGTGCTATGCTGAAAGAGGGCTGGAGTAGTCCTTTCTCCCAAAGCAGCCTGCATACTAAATCCCTCATCCCCAGCCCCACCCTCCAAGCAATGATTTAAATGAAGAAAAAGAAAAATCAGTAAAGGATCCGAGCAACACTGAGTAAATCCTCTAGTGCAAGGCTAAAATGAATGCACTTTGATTTTGTGTGTGGGCTTCAGGCCTCTGTCAGAAAGCCTGGCACTAAGTCATTCCATGCTATTGAATTACACATCCCCTTTGCAAAGCATTTAGCAGATAACTGTCCTGTCTCTTCAGAGCCTGAGATTTCTCAGGGGCACATGCCAATTTTTAGAACCCGATACATCTTTTCACTGCTGAGATATAAATATTTGGGGACCATCATTTTCCATCAGCGACTTTAAGTCTTTCGTACCCCTTGTGGTCTGCGAGGGTTATGTTATACTGATGCTTTTGCGTATGGAGATGTTTATGGGGACAAGCCTAATTTGGCATGCATCTGCTAGTTGACAAAGCACTCTTGTTTACAAGTAGAGAGAAGCTATTTGGTTACACAATTTTGCAGTATTTATATATATCTACTGCAGCCTCAATCAACTGCAAGTAACACAGTTTTAAAAATTGAAAACCAGTGAACATACTGCTGCTATGGATTGCTCTGGGAAAAAGCCTTTGAATTCAGTTAGCTGGTTTTCGGTACTAAACTAAATATGTTTTCTTTTGGAATTCCGGTTACTGTACAAGAGCTCTTGTAAGAAAAAATAATGTAGATCTGCCCCCAAGGAGATCTCTGGGTTTCTGTTCCAACCCAGCTTAGGGCACAAGGTCAGTTGGGGAAGTTTTCTGTCCAAATTCTGTGGGTTATTTAAACTTAAAGTAACAACTGTGATTGTTCCTTTACAAATTAAAATGGGCGTGTCTTCCTGTTTTCTTTGCCAATGGCTCTTTAACCTCCCCAGTAACATTTCTGAGCCTGCCAAATGCAGTTTTTTTTCCATGTGGCGAGCATTCTTATGTCTCCCATTGTTCCATTACAAGACAATTGCTGGTGTCTGGTTCCATTTGAGAACAGGTGTCATGTGGTAGTGAATGAAGTGATGATTGCGTCCGAATTCACAGAACATTGGGAAGTTGGAGTTCTTAGAAGTCTGCTCGAATGACAGCCATAGAATAGTGCATCAAAGAGGTGAATGACTGTTGAAATAGGATAGATTTCCAATGCCTGTTGGGATAACAGGAAATGAGGTGGCTGACAAAGAAGCAAAAATTGCTATGGAAATAACATAGAACCTTCTAAACAGGAATTTTAAAATCTAATTAAAAATGAACGAAGAGAGGAGTGGCAGGAAGCATGGACAAAAGAAACCAGTGAGAAAAGATTTGATGACCTGTGCCCTGACATAAAAAATGTTGACATGCTGGAAGAAGCTGAGAGAAAAAGAGTGATGTAGGTTTTTAGTCAGTTTTTACTAATTTATGTGCAGTCTCTTTATCATGCCTTGTTGGCCTGCAATTCTTTGAGCTGAATATTCAGTCCAGCCAACTCTGAGGAGAGATTCACATCCTAAGGAAAACTGCAGCAAAGACCTGATTTAACTGCCAACTCAATAATGTAATGGGAACTCTATTGAGAAGGAAATATCTAAGCTGGGATACCTGTTAGGATGAGACTGAAGGAGGAGCTATTGGGTGTTGTGTGTAGGATTTTCAAAAACATCTGAGAAAACTAGGAGCATAAATTCCATAACTCCCTCAGGCCCTATTGAAAAATCCACCATTAGCAATCAGCACCAGTGCAAAGACATTCGCTATTCCTTAAATGTGTACTGTGGAGAACACAAGGGTGGGTGTGACATGATCCATGTAGTTCACATTATTGATGATAATCTAACCCAGGTTTAGAAATTATATCCCAAATGACTTCATACAATATATTAAGTAAAAGGAACAGCTCATCTTGACAGTTAAAGAACTGATCACAGAACTAAAAATTAATGGTAATTTAAGTACAAATGATCATGATCACAGTTACAAAGCTGAACACAATTCATAGCCCAATCAACTGAGAGGAAGAATCTAATTAGAAGAATTTGAATGATGATTGGGAATTTACTAGAAGTCCCAAAAGCTGCAATAGAAGAAGGCCATATTGATTAAAAATCCTGACAATTTGGCTAATATAGAAAGTGAAAGCAATTATATGTGTGTGTGTGTGTGTGTGTGTGTGTGTGTGTGTGTGTGTGTGTGAGGTGTTTTATATCAATTACTATCAGCATTCCTTTTTTCCATTTGTGTAAGCACATGCAGAACATATACAATATATACATTCTGTCTGTATGTGCTTATAAACAAATAAGAAAATTGACAGTAATAAATATAAACTAGAAGTTTTAATTGGAGTAAATTGATAAGGGAAGCAAAGAGAAATTACCAGCAAAAGTGTTGAATACATATTTCTGTTCTGTATTTGAGGAAAGACATGATGTCATTTCATATAATAACATTCTTTTCATTCCATTGGTATCACGGGAAGACGTTAAACAGTGACTATTATAGTTAGACCTACTGGTTTTTAAATTTCTAGGTATGTTTATATGCAAGTTTTTAAAAGACCTGGCTAAGTAGTTCATTAGACTGTTAATGTTGATTATCTAGAAGTCTTGGAGCACTGGGGCAGTGCTAAATCACTGAAAGAAAACCATTGTTGTGCTAATTTTTAAAAAGAGCAAACATGATGCCCTGGATAATTATAGGTTCGTGTTAGTCTGACATCCATTCTGGACAAAATAGTGATGAGGCTTATGCAGGATTTGACTAATTAAGAATTAAAGCAAGATAATGTATTGCCAGTCAACATGGGTTTATGTAAAAAGTACCTGTCTGTGTAACTTGATATCTTTTGTGACAAGATTATAAATTTGGTTAATAAAAATAATAGTATTGATGTAATATACTTACATTTGTGAGGCATTTGACTAGGATCCTCTTGACATTTTGATAAAAAAACTAGGATATAAAATTAACATGGCATACATTAAATGAATTAAAAGCTGTCTAAGTAATAAGTACTTATATTAGGAGTTCTTTTTTGAGGTGTAGAGCTAAATTTGGAGAGTAAATTTGAGTGATTCATGGTGTCAAGTGTTCTCCTAGCCAGAATACTTTACTAATGAAATGATTCTTTGTCAAGAGCTCAGCAAATGTGTTAAATAAATGGGTCAGAAACTATGGATTCCAAGTCCAGAAGGAACGATTGTGATAATCTAGTCTGATCTCCTGTATAACACAAGAAATAGACCATCCCCCTCAATAATTCTTGGTGCATACTTTTAGAAAACTATCAACCTTCATTTAAGATTTGTCAGTGATGGAGACTGTCACAATTCTTTGTCAAATAGTTCCAGTATAATTACCCTCACTGCCAAAAAAGTACTCCACATTTACACCTAAATCACAAATAATCTGGGATTAAATTATAATCAGTTTGGGGGGTAATATATCTGTAATCACGTTTTAATCACAGGATTCCAGACTGCAGATGATAGTTGTTGGGCTTAATTTAATTACAGTACCTGTTAGTAAATATAATATATCTTCTAGCTTCATTCATCTGGGAGTAACTTAATTAGGAATAAACCTAGTATCTCTGAAGCTTGTTAAACAGAAACTAACAACACATCAGGGTAATTTTCATCCAAGAGTTTTAAAACAATCTGTGGAGCTTTCTGGACTACTCATGCTGATTTCCATGAAATCTTGTAGTTCTGGGGAAGCTGCAGAAATCTGGAAAAGATTAATGTTGTGCTAATTTTTTTAAAAAAATCTTGAAAGATAAATTAAACCTGTTATTGAATTTATTTTAATTAAATAAAGTTCATTCAGGATATTTCAGGAAATAGTCAGTCTGTGATAGATTCCATCTATGTTCAAGTCAGTGGTAGGCAACCTGCGGCCCACAGACCATACACAGCCATCTGGGTAATCTGCTGTCGGACCATGAAATGTTTCGCTGACATTGACCATTGGCTGTGGTTTGCTGTTCCTAGCCAATGGGAGAAGTGGTGGGCCATAAGGATAAGCTCGCTGCCACTTCCCGCGGATCCCATTGGTGAGGAACGGCGAACTGGCTACTGGGAGCTGCCGGGGAGAGCATGGTGATGCCTGTGGACAGCCAATGTAAACAAAACATCTCACGGCCCGCCAGTGGATTACCCAAATGGGCCACATGCTGCCCATCACTGCTTTTAAATATTTAATTCACATCTAATCCAATCAGAATTGTTTTGTACATGTTGTACTATATTCTGTTCCAAAGGTACTCTGCGATTTTAACAGTAATAAATCAGAAACTAAATAATTGTCCACTAGCTTTTGATGGTGAATATATAAAAGAATATATGATCATTTACCAGCTTGCTAGTTTCTCTTCATTTCAGTTATGCAGAACAACCTCCAGGAAACATCAAATGGTTTGGTAGCACTTTATAGACTAACAAAACATAAAGTGCTACCAGATCATTTGTTGTTTTTTTTCTGTGACAGACTAACTCGGCTACCCCCTGAAGCACCAGGAAACATGAAAATCTATGAAGGAAAAAAATTAATAGAAGGAAATAAACTATCATGGAAATCGATAGAAAACTAGTGTAAGTTAACTGAACTCTGTTTTTGATCTCTGGTACTGAAAACTTTTTTCAAATGTCATGCAGTGCTGCTGATTTTAATTCATGTTTTTGACAAATAATAGCTTTTGGGTTTATGTTTCATCTGTAGGAAAGTCGAATATAGTTCATACCTCTCAGCTATATATTCCATTCTGTGTTTGGCCTGTATTTTTGCTGGCCATTACATGTCCTTTACTGAAGGTAAGGCATAAAAGTAAGATAGTAACAATTAACAAAGAAAGTAAAACTAAGGAGAAGGTAATTGGACTTTCTTTTATTAATGCTTTAAAACAAGCTAGCTATCTACCATGAACGCTGTGGTATTATTTTATCTTTTTCAATAAAGCAATAAATACAATACTTGAATTCTCAGTGTGCTCCAGAAAAACCATTTTTCCCCCACCCAAACTCTATTGTATAACATATAGAAGATTGACCTAGTCTTGCTCGGGTCCTTAACTCAATTAATTTTTGTTTTTTTGGAAAATAATGGTAGGGCTGAGGATGAGGAGTTCAGTAGGCAGGCTGCCTTGAGGAGAGAGGACGACCCCAGCCCTCTCCCACTGCAGCAGCTTGGGGCTAGGTGAGAAGCTTCATGAAAGAGGTGCATGTCCCCTGCCTGGGGCAGGTCCAGGTGTGTTTGCCCCCTGTGCTCCCCAGCCAGAGTGAGCAATGCCGTAAACTGGGCACTGTCTCCTGGCTCCCTGATGAAGGGGAACAATCAGCAACATCACCGTATGAACTGGGGAGGGGTAGCATCAGCCCCTCCACCCTCCCTAAAGGGTGCCTGGGAAGTAGGAGGCTCAGGGCTGGGGCATTGCCAGACAGGCGGCGGGGGTACACCTGCAGCCAGCCCCATTTACCTGCTTCATGATTGTCTCTTCTGTGTGGTTTTATGAGAAGCAATCCCATTCCAGGCACATTCCATTTCCTTGGCACAACCAAACCCTTACCTTGCTTTAAGTTGTAAAAGGAAGTCGTGTACCAAATTTGGTGGTCCTTGCTCTTACCATGTAGGAGTTCTTGAACAAACAGATGGACAGACAGACAAATGCTCCCAATTATATAGCAGATAGTTCACTCCTAGCTAATATTTTTGGCTACTTTAACATAATATTTAATTGCTTTGATGGAGCACATGGTTGTCTGTTCCTAATGTTAAAACTTCTTTTCAAATTTGCATTTAAATTCTGTTGACTGATGTTACCAAAGGAAAGGGTTACAGCCTTTCCCCCATTTTTCTTTACTGTTTCAGGAGGTTTTTTATTCAGAAAGCATCTGAAATGTAATCTTCTGCTTTATTTCTTTCAGTCCTTTTGTTTAGTTTTCTAAGGACAATCAATCTAAGACCAGGTCTGTACTACACCCAGAAGGTATGCAACTTCAGTGATTTAAATAATGTAGCTGGAGTTGTACTTTAAGCTGAACTTGGCACCATCTCCACAGTAGGAGGTCATTGGGAGAAACACTCCTGTCGACTTCCCTTACTCTTTGTGAGGAGTAGAAATACTGGCATTGACGAAGGCGCCCTCAGCATTTGACTTAGCGGGTTTTTACTAGACCCGCTAAATCAAACACCTAAAAATTGATTGTCGCTGTGTTGATCTTCTTCCTGCAAGTGAAGACATGGCCTTTGTTTACTTTGGGAATTAAGGGAAGTTCTTTCACAGTTACATCCCTAAAATGTTAAGTAGCTGTAGTTACAGCAGTATATACCTATCTTGTACTTACATCTATGTTGCTTTTAACTCATGTCAGTGGGACTCTGTTGGGTACTGGTCTTCTGGCCAAATGAAGGGTCTTGGGCCTTCAAGCATTCTGCGCTGAAGCCAGAGAGTTTCTAGGGGCATAGGTTGACAAGTTAGGGCCTTGAATAACAACCAGATTGTGGCATGTGGTAAATGATGGTTGAGCTGGATTTCAGTATTTGCTACTACAGGTTGAACCTGTCTAGTCTGGCACTCTCTGGTCTGGCATGATTTTAGTTAGCCAGAAGTCCACTTTATTCCTGCGGTCCCATCAAGTTTGTATAGCCAGAAGTTTGGGCTCTCAGGGTTCTGTCAGATCTTGATGGTGCCAGACTGGAGAGGTGCAACCTGTACATCAATTTAATGTCTTATTTCTCTTTCTTGAATATGCATATTTATATGCATCCAAAAAGTGCAGAGTACATGGTTCCAAACAGTGGATTTTTTAATTTTCCAAAGATTGAAATATGTTTGCTTCATAATTCATGGTAGCAAAATGACTGGACAATATTGTCTTGTGCTTGGTGTATGGACCAGGACTGAAGTTTAATGGTATCATGAGTGATCTCATAACCTGTGTTTTGCAGAAGACAGACAGTTACAACTAACTGATTATCTTAAACTGTTTATGAACCATGCATCGCTAATTGGTGGCAGTAGTGGAATCCACATGAAGTTCTGAGATCTAGCTTGACATAGTCTATGAAGGTAACAGTGAGAGTTCAAATCTCTTCCCCACATTACGGAGTGGGGGGATCTGAACCAGTGTTTTTCACAGTCCAAGTGAAATATCCCAACCACCAGCCTAAAAGTTGTAATGTGAGTCCCAGGATCCCCGCCTCAACCATTTTGTGAACCTAGCCCCTCTTTTGCTTTGATGTTAAAAATGATCAACATTTATACACAACTCAAAATATTTATTTGGTGGTTTGTCTTTTGATTAGCTGACATTTTTTCAGATTTGGTTTGGTCAAACCCAATTTCTCTCCTTTTTCTCTTTCTTTTTGACTTCTCAGTGAACTGAAAAAAAATCAGTTTTCTCAAATGCCCATATGTAGGGGACCACCCGCGTCCGCGTCCCCCAACTCCCCAAGTAACACACCCCTTTTGACGTGTCGGGTGCCTTATAGTTTATTAAATCATGAGTTTTCACAATTTCCACAATGCGCCTGGTTGCCCTCCTGCTTGCTGGGGAAGGGGGTCCGGGCCCACCCTCGCTCCGGACCCCGACCCAGGGCCCTAAGGTCAGGACCCGCGTTCCTGCCTAGCGGAGGGGGTTGAAACCCCTAAACTCCCCCGCTCTCGGGGTCCACGCCCCCGCCCTGGGCCACTTCTTCCCCAGCCATGAGCAGCCGCTAGTCTGGGGTCCCCGGGTTAAGACTCACCCAGGGTCTCCAGTAGTCGGGTCCGTAGGGTCCTGCCGGTGACGCTCCCACTCTCCGGGGATCCGTTCCCCCCTCTGGCCCGGAGTCCAATTTTAAATTCCCTGCCGGACACAGGGGAATGACGCTTCCCCCAGCGTCATCACCCGGCGGCGTCCCCGGGCGTCGCACCGGTGACGTCACGGCTGATGCCATCCCGGCCGGCCTCCCGCCCCCGCAGGTGTGCTCCCCCGCGTTACGGCCCCTCTGGAGCGTTCCTGCTCCCCGCCCGGGGCTCCGCGCGGCTTTTCGCCTCAGCGCGGTGCAGGCTCCGCTTCCTCGTCCCCACGGTGACGCGGATGTTCTAAGAAGGGGCGGGGCTACCCCGCCACATCATACTGTGGCAATATTGGTGTCTAGCTTTTATATCTTTTTAGTGCAATTTAGGAGTGTGCTCTCTCTCCCGCTCTTGTCTTGTAGCTCAGGTACTGTCTCAAGGACCTTGAAATCCAGACCTCCTTGCTCCTTTCCTTTCCTTTTTCACTGCACTCCCAAAGATGCATGTTCGTTACTCTGATACATTAGAACTGTGCCTCTACTGAGCTTTTCCTTAGGTTTTCTTTCTGATTTGTTTAAAAGTCCTGTTATCCAATCTCTGTGTTCTCGCAAGACTGCTACGAAACAGCTAGATGATGAAGTTCCACTTCTGATATTGCCCATCCTATCCAGAAAGCTTCCACTGAGGCCAGTGAGAGTTTTGTTTGAGTATTGATAGAAAAAACTGAATAAGGAACTCAGGAGTTGGTCCACAAAGATGATGATACCTACAGCATATCAACATATACATGTTCTTATTTGGTATAATGGTTTGGGGGGATTATGTCTATTGGATTACTTGTTTGTGACCAAAAGCTACTGGCCCATGGTAAGGATAGAGTGGAGATGCACTACCCTCACAGGAAACCACAGGTTTAAATCCCAGCTCTGCCACTAACTTACCATGTGGTCTTGGGCAAGTCCCTTCACTTTTCAAGGGTGGTGAAGGTTATCTCTAAATTCATAAAATGCTCATTATTATTATTAGAAAGCCTGGTAGAGTGCAGGTGTATGGGAAAGTATCATAGAATCATAGAATAATAGGA
Source organism: Pelodiscus sinensis (assembly GCF_049634645.1). Taxonomy (NCBI): domain Eukaryota; kingdom Metazoa; phylum Chordata; order Testudines; family Trionychidae; genus Pelodiscus; species Pelodiscus sinensis. The sequence continues at coordinate 36,613,411 of NC_134723.1, read as the reverse complement.
CTGGAAGGGACCTCAAGAGGTCATCGAGTCCAGCCCCCCGCCCTCAAGGCAGGATCAAGCTCCGTCTACACCATCCCTGACAGATGTCTATCTAACCTGTTCTTAAATATCTCCAGAGAGGGAGATTCCACCACCTCCCTTGGCAATTTATTCCAATATTTGACCACCCTGACAGTTAGGAATTTTTTCCTAATGTCCAATCTAAACCTCCCCTGCTGCACTTTAAGCCCATTACTCCTTGTCCTGTCCTCAGAAACCAAGAGGAACAAATTTTCGCCTTCCTCCTTGTGACACCCTTTTAGATATTTGAAAACCGCTATCATGTCCCCCCTTAATCTTCTTTTTTCCAAACTAAACAAGCCCAGTTCATGAAGCCTGGCTTCATAGGTCATGTTCTCTAAACCTTTAATCATTCTTGTCGCTCTTCTCTGTACCCTTTCCAATTTCTCCACATCTTTCTTGAAATGTGGCGCCCAGAACTGGACACAGTACTCCAGCTGAGGCCTAAATAGTGCAGAGTAGAGCGGCAGAATGACTTCAAGAGTTTTGCTTACAACACACCTGTTGATACAACCTAGAATCATATTTGCTTTTTTTGCAACAGCATCACACTGTTGACTCATATTCAACTTGTGGTCCACTATGACCCCTAGATCCCTTTCCGCCATGCTCCTTCCTAGACAGTCGCTTCCCATCTTGTATGTATGGAACTGATTGTTCCTTCCTAAGTGGAGCACTTTGCATTTCTCTTTATTAAACCTCATCCTGTTTACCTCTGACCATTTCTCTAACTTTCTAAGGTCATTTTGAATTATGTCCCTATCCTCCAAAGAAGTTGCAACCCCACCCAGTTTGGTATCATCTGCAAACTTAATAAGCGTACTCTCTATCCCAATATCTACATCATTGATGAAGATATTGAACAGTACGGGTCCCAAAACAGACCCTTGAGGAACTCCACTTGCTATCCCTTTCCAGCAGGATTTAGAACCGTTAACAACAACTCTCTGACTACGGTTATCCAGCCAATTATGCACCCACCTTATCGTGGCCCTATCTAAGTTGTATTTGCCTAGTTTATCAATAAGAATATCATGCGAGACCGTATCAAATGCCTTACTAAAGTCTAGGTATATGACATCCACCGCTTCTCCCTTATCCACAAGGCTCGTTATCTTATCAAAGAAAGCTATCAGATTAGTTTGGCATGACTTGTTCTTCATAAACCCATGCTGGCTATTCCCTATCACTTTATTACCTTCCAAGTGTTTGCATATGATTTCCTTAATTACCTGCTCCATTATCTTCCCTGGGACAGACGTTAAACTGACCGGTCTGTAGTTTCCTGGGTTGTTCTTATTCCCCTTTTTATAGATGGGTACAATATTTGCCCTTTTCCAGTCTTCTGGAATCTCCCGTCTGCCATGATTTTTCAAAGATCATAGCTAAAGGCTCAGATACCTCCTCTATCAGCTCCTTGAGTATCCTGGGATGCATTTCATCAGGACCTGGTGACTTGCTGACATCTAACTTTCCTAAGTGATTTTTAACTTGTTCTTTGTGTATCCTATCTTCTAAACTTACCCTCTCTCTGCTTGTATTCACTACGTTAGGCACTCTTCCAGACTTCTCGGTGAAGACCGAAACAAAGAAGTCATTGAGCATCTCCGCCATTTCCAAGTTTCCTGTTACTGCTTCTCCCTCCTCACTAAGCAGTGGGCCTACCCTGTCCTTGGTCTTCCTCTTGCTTTTAATGTATTTATAAAAGGTCTTCTTGTTTCCCTTTATGCCTGTAGCTAGTTTGAAGCTCTCCTTGTGCCCTCTCATATGTGCCTGTAAGGGGCCGGGCACCACCAAGTCCTGGCTATTCAGGAGCTCTTGTAAGAATTGGGTTAAATCAGAGACACCATTTTGGAGTCTCTCTCCAGCCTAGATTCTCAGCTGCAACCAAGATATGTGCAGCCTTCCAAATCAGCATGAAATGGTGGGACTGGCCCCTTTGTGAGGCGAGAACCCAAGCAGCTACTTCAGAGGCATTGCCACCTCTTTGAATTTGTTCTTGTGACAGCCTGAAATCCAAAGGCATGGGGAGCAGGTAATGTAGGCAAGGGAAGACGCTGCCTTTCCAAAATTGCCTACCTGCCACGGTCACTGGGAAGGCTGGGGCTGCAGGGTGGCAGCACAGCTCTCGCACCACAAGGGAAGAATGGGGCAGAGATGTGGCAGCCCTGGTTGCTGGAGAGGGCTGGAGCTGAGGCCGCAGAATGGCAACCCGGGCCCTCCAAGTAGCCAGGAAGGATCGGGCTGGAGGCGGGCAGGGGTTGGCTCCAGAGACAGGGCCTCAGGTAGAAGGGGTAGGACTGGGGCTTGCCTTCCGCAGTTGAGCCGTCATCCGCTGCCATAGGGTTTTTCTCCAGCAGTGGTCTGTAAGCCCCTTTTCACATAAACCTTGTTTGACAGGGTGGAGCATGTTGCTGAAGCACATGCTCACATTCTGTTTGGTTACCTGGCTGTATAACTCAGTGAGTGCCCGGGACTCCATTTATCCCACCTACCTGGCCCATGTGTGATAGAAGAGAGTTTCAGCCATCTCTTTCTGGTACTGAATTTCTACTCCCTACCAACCGTGTGGAAAATAATCAAAGTGGGACAGCCTGGGGCTGTATTAATCACATTTTTCTAGTCTTCCCCCGCTCATGGCAAGCCATTGCTGTATAGCTCTGGTGGAGCTGTACCGCAGTATAGGTCAAGCAGAGGCACAAGGAATCAACATGGCTGATGTTGACCTTCCATGAATCCCCAGGATGGTGTGAACGGGGTGCACCCTATCAGCTTTTCCACATGGGGCCCAGCCATGCTTCTTCCATGGTGTGAATGCTAAGTAGTAGGGAAATGGTTTCAGGAGAAACATTAAACCTCCAAATGCAACTGATTTGATGATCTTGGAACCTTAGGTACCATGCATCTTAGGCCGTGGCCCTGTGCGATTGGCCCTGTACTGTGCGTTGGCTTAGCTTCACGAAGGCACTGAGAGGTAAAAACAAAGAGAGACGTGTTCTAGCTACATATTAAAAATCTGTTTGTACTGCCTTTTGACAGGCTTGAGTTGAATATCTCATTTAAAGGAGATCGTGCGACTTCCAGGGTTGTACGGTACATGCTGCTATGCAGGTGACTGCAGCACATCTTGATTTTTGAACTGAGAAGAACTCGTTTTTTTTTTATTATTCGTATTGCACTCCCTAAACTCCCAGAACTCATTTGCTTGGAGCTGTTACATTTTTAGACACAATGAAAGCTTATAAAATACTCTTCAACCTGGCGAAGACTGGAGACGTATTACCCTGTTGGGGAAAAATTCTGCACTGTCAAGTATTATTGCATGTAGAATAGTGATAGAGATGCAGCCGTGTTAGTCTGGTGTAGCTGAAACAAAAGACAGAACTATGTAGCACTCTAAAGACTAACAAGATGGTTTATTAGGGGATGAGCTTTCATGGGCCAGACCCACTTCCTCAGATCAATATGTGGAAGAAAATCGGCACAACCCTATATACCAAAGTGATACAATCAAAAAAAAGTGAACGCATGTGAAACTGACACATCAAATTTTAGAACAGAGTGGGGGTGAGGAGGGAAGGTAAGTTTCTGTGAGGTAGAGACATAGGGGTGATAATAAGGGAAAAGTTTCTGTGAGGTAATGACATTAGGGGTAATAATTGGGGAAGCTATCTTTGTAATGGGTGAGATAATTAGAATCTTTGTTTAAACCCATACATAAAGTGTCAAATTTAGGCATGAAATTTAACACTTTATGTATGGGTTTAAACAAGACTCTAATTATCTCACCCATTACAAAGATAGCTTTCCCAGTTATCACTCCTAATGTCATTACCTCACAGAAACTTTCTTATTATCACCCCTATGTCTCTACCTCACAGAAACTTACCTTCCCTCCTCACCCCCACTCTGTTCTAAAATTTGATTTGTCAATTTCACATGCGTTCACTTTTTTTTTTATTGAATCACTTTGGTATATAGGGTTGTGCTGATTTTCTTCCACATATTGATCTGAGGAAGTGGGTCTGGCCCACAAAAGCTCATCACCTAATAAATCATCTCGTTAGTCTTTAAAGTGCTACATAGTTCTGTCTTTTGTTTCACGTATTATTGCGTTACTCTAATATCAGTGAGTCATCATCAGAGAAAAACTAAAATCAATCCCAGCACTATTTCATCAGACATCTTCATCTGGAACTGTGGAGCCTGTGTAAAAAGCTCCAAAGAAGTCCCATGAAGATATCAGACGACTGTAAGTGTTTCTCTTGGGTGACATCTTATATTCAGAATGTATAAGGACACAGTGGGTAATGAGTCTAAACAAGTCAAAACAGAGGCACAGCGCTCTTGTGTTCTTCAGAGCCCCCTCATCAACTTCCTGTTCATTTTTGGACTCTCTTTTCATGTTTCTTTCTGATCAGTGTAGATACCACAGTACCATCGTTGGATCTAATTCTTGCTTTCAGTGGGGTACCCTTCTGAATGCCACCAGAGTGACAGCAGTGTCCAATCCCTTGTTGTTTTGTGTATATCAGGATTAACACACTCCAGGGAACTAAGGGATAATGTGTCTGATGCTGGGCCATATTGGAAGTTAGTGACTTTGGCACGAGGGTGGGTAATAATTTTTGTAGGAGAGCAGACTCTTAGTGAATTTTGTACTGCTCACTGTCCAGCTCCACCCTGGAAGGGGGGCCTTCCAGAGTAGTCTGGGGAGGAAGCTTTGAAATAAAAAGACAGCAAAAGGCTCATGGTTTTCAGCCCCACCGCTACCACGTTGCCTGGCTGCCACCCGAGGTTGCTGCAGCTATTTAACGGGCTCAGCGCTCTAGCCCTTGCCAGGTTGCACTGAGACTGTGAACCAGGAGCCGTTTCAATAGGCTCCTGCTGCCTGAAATGCCGTCTGGAAATTCAATGGCATGGGCAGCAGGATATAAGTAGGAAGTGGCCAGATCAAAGCATTAGGTGTGCTGGATTTGGCCCCGGGCTGCATATTGCCCAGCCCTGCTTTAGCACAGCGGTTCCCAAATGCTTTTAAACTGGGAACTGACAACCCCATTCGCAAACTTTTGGCAGACTGGTAACATTTTATTTGCATATTCATTATAAGCCTAGAGCCCCCTCACTCCTCCACCACCCCGCAGCACTAGTCACTGACCCCAGAGGTCCCTGAACCCAACTCCCCCATGCCAGCCTCATGCCCTCAAAGCCCCCCAGTGCCAGCCCCCTGTTTCCAGAGCCCCACTGCACCCAACACCCCCAAAGTCTTCCCCAATGCCAGCCCCCAGTACCCAATATTAGTCCTGTCCCCATAGCCCCCCCCACTACGAGCCCTGCCCAAAGCCCCCCAGTGTCATCCCCCACCTCTTAGAGCCTCCTACCCCTTAGAGCTCCCTAGAACTAGCCCACCTCAGAGCCCAGGTTGCGGCTGCTCTAAGGCTGCCGTGCCAGACTCTTTGCTGCCCTCTCGCCACACAGCAAAGCACTCTTCTGCATCCGGGAAGAGACCCTGCCCTGGCGCTGGTTGGCTGAGAGGCAGGGCAGAACATGTCTCCCAACAGTCACGGTGGGAGTGGTGTACCCCAGCCCCGAGAGCCGCCACGGCCCGGTAGCCAGAGCTCCATTGCCCAGCAGCGGGCCACAGACCAGTGGTTGGGAACCGCTGCTTTCGCAGACACCTCTGTGCCGGAGTAAAGCTGAGATTTTGGATAATTTTCAAAGGAAAAGCCAGCATGGAAGAGAGAGGTGCTTAGAGAGATACAGGGCCAGACTCTGATCTCTGCTGCTCCCGTGTAAATCTGGAGGGTTGTATAGAAATGTAAAGAGGTCTCCTGTACTCATCGTACAGCACAATCTGTGGACAAAATGTCCATGGTTTTAGCTCTTTGACTAGAGGAAAGTCCAGAATAGCCCAAGAGAGCTCCGGGTGCGGGGAGGGCGGGCAAGAAAGGGAAGAATTTTGTAATGGACAGGCTGTCTAATGTAGGTGCAGGTTGGATCTCCCTGCTGGGTGACCTTTGGGACCCGACTGTTCCCCAACCAGAGAATTTGCTGGACCAAGGTAGGTCAATGCTGCTTCCCCCAGTTGTGGAGCTCTGTTCCAATTGCAGCGGAGGAGCTGGCATTGACCAAGCGGAGACTAGGGGGCGCTCAGGGTGAGAGGCAGGGTAGCTACAGAGCCTGACACTGCACGAGCACACCAAGCCCAACAGTGGCAGGGCCGTGCTCCTGGCCGCAGGGCTCCGCAGCCATCCCCCCAAAGGAGCATCCCCCCAGAGGAGGAGTTGCTGAGCACCAGGACTGGCTTTTCCCCATGAGTGCTCCAGCCCAGGAGCCCCCACAGAGATGCCGGACCACAGATGTTGCCGGACGATGGAAGTCCATACCATAGAGGTCCTATCTGTAGTCAAATCTGTAGTCCTGATTCAGCAAAGTACATCGGCATGTGTCTAACTCGAAGCGCATGCATTGTCCTGCTGAAGTCCCATCCCAGGATTTGCCTGCTTAACACACAGTGCATGCTTGAGTGTCTCGCTGCACCGGGGTGTCTGTGTGCATTCAGAACGAAAGGATCTCGCTCCCACTGGGCTGCTGCTGCTGAAAGAGAACCGGGGAGCTGTAGGGAAGAAGGGAAAGGACTGCACAATATCCATAGGCACAGTTTGCAGTACGTGTGGGATCTGAGGCCTGTATTGATATGATTATAAATCCCCAAGGATGTGTCTAAATTTCATTCACCCTTCAGAGGATCCGCTAGGACTGGAAAACCCAGCAGTAAGCCGCACAGCGTGAACTGCTGAGTAAATAACTCTCCTGTGGAATTTATAAGCTGTGCTGGGACTCCAGTCGTTTCTAATCAAGGCAGGTAGAAAGGCCTAGTGAACTGACCCGAAGAAAACACTTCCATAAACTATAGATCCCTTGTAAACCAAAGGCTCTTTGATCATGAAAATCCTTTTGATGCTAGAGAAACAGTTATGGCTGCTAGATGTAGAGAAAGATAAAAATAAATGCACATTTTAAAAATGTCTCAGAAACCGTTGGCATGATTATGTTAAAATTACATAGCCCCTTAGACCCAGAGATCTGCAACACTCAAGAGGAAAAATGTGCTTTCCAGAGACCTAAATATCTTTCTTTAGTAACCAGGAAAAAGCAATTAATAAATTCTGGTACAAATAACCATCTTGAAAGTCCCTGTGGCTGCTCTGATTTATGTAGAGAGGCACATTAATACGTGGGCCAGCACCTAGTCTAGAAGTCACAATTGGTGCTTTCCCTCAGAGGGCACTGAATCAGGACATGTTAGACAAAGCCAAGGGTTGGGATCAGAATTTCCGGCCTGCTCTGGTTTGATCCCAGCTGGAAGTTCAGAGGAATATGGAAAAGACAGACTAATTAGGCCTGAGCAAACAACATGGGGGAAGTTGTTCCTTTCCCTCCTAATCAAACAGCTTCACTTATTGCTAGTGGGTGTCTCCAACCCTGAGGAGGCCTCTGTAGAGCACATCTCCAACTCTGATATTTATAGCCAAGTTGGGCACCTAATACTTCTGATTACTGACATTCTGACACCTGGCTGGTGACCAGATGATTGCTCAGGTGTTAAATCCAGTTGAGATGTGGATTAACTATGAAGTTCAAAGAATAGCTTCCTTGGCTGTGGAACACACGCTTTTAGCCTTCTGAATAAACCATAGAGCCAAGGCCTAGCACCCAGTAGAGTGCAAATACTCCTTTATCCAGGCACCCACAAAATAAATGCTTTTGTGCCCCAGAGGTACACCTTTATGTATGGTTCTGTACCGTAGCAGAGCCATTCAGGTGAATACAGTTACTAATGTCCTTTCATTTTGTAAATATCCACATTAAAGCTAAGGGATGCAACATATGCACTGAGTCATTGTGTGCTTCATTTTGCAGTGCTTCCCAGTTCATGTAGGTATTTATATCCGTAAAGCATGCTTTTAAAATGCGACCGTTCTGATTTGATAGCGTCTGTCCCCACTTGACACAAGTGCAATGATTTCACAAGGTCAAACACGGGTGAGAATTGGGCAATGTGTGCATAAAAAAAACCCCTGTTGCAGCAATGACTTTTTTCAGTGATATTTCCTTTGAAAATTAAGTTTTAAAATTAGGTAATTACAGTAATGAAGATAATGACTTGATTAAAATGGCATATTGTTGAATGAAACATTTTCAGCTAACAGATCAAAATGTTTTTAAAATGGCATTAATCACAAAGTAGCACAGCATAATTACAAAGTGTAGTTTAATAAAACAGCATGAGTACTTTCGTATGTACGCTATGCAGTAGGGTTACGACAGTCTAATTTTATTGAGAATTAGCACACCTATATTGTCAGCTTAATGCTCCAGAAAGAGGCTGGAGTGGCAGACATGGTGATTAAAGTCTCTACTGAATACATACAGCACCAGCAAAGAGGATACTATGCAGTGTCTTCAATGTCCCTAATAATAATGTATCTGAGGAAGGACAATTCAGTCTTTTCCCGTAGAATCCTTGACCTCTCTACTGAGACTGCCAACAAGGATGACAAGCATGATAGTGATTTTTGAGAGTTAGACACCTTTCCGGAAGGGACTATACTTAGCCATATCTCCATTCACATTGGCCGTTGAATACCTGATGACAAAGGGTGTCAGGAGCAGAACAGATGACCTGCAAGAGGATGGGTCAATACCCTATTAGCTATCCCCTGAGTCATCCAGTCTTTTGTATTAGATGTACTTTCATTTTGTTCCAAATAGTTGTAACTGTAGATTGTTCTAATCCTTTCCCTCCTTCAAACTGACTTTAAAAGTACTTTCATCACTGCCAATTCAAGAGCAAATGAGTGCAGGAGTGTTGTGGATACAAATCCCCAAGATTTCTAAATGGGATTTATGTGTGCCATTCCCATTCATTCTCTGATTATTAATCCCATAGTCCATTGTATGCAGTGTTCATTCCAAAGTCATAGGACCAGAAACCTTGCAAATGGGGTCTGTCTATATCCAGCTGGTATTACTCAAACACCCTGTATGCTGCAAGCATGCCTAATCGTTTGTGTTCCTGCACGTTAAGCACTTTATTACATATGACTTGATGATTATATAATTTTACATTTCTGTTTATGCAATTCATTTTTTTGCTGTAGGCCTACTTAGATTAATAATAATAATTAATAAATCTGACATTTTATGTCTTGCTTTTCATCCAAAAAATCACTCAAATGCAGCCCCTACTGGGTTGAAATGCAGCAGCTATTTAACAGTGCACACAGGGACTAATAAAAACTCTCCACAGTTTTCATTCAGTGATCTCAAAGCACCTTTTGCTGGTGGCTGAGAATAGTTGCCTCCATTTTATAGATAAGACTAGAGGATGTACCTGGCATTGCTCAGATCCTTAACTGAAATAGGCTGGGGGGGAGGGAGCAAGGGGTTCAGTAGGCAACCCAGCCCCCTCTCCCTACAGCAGCTTGGGCCAGATGAGAAGTGCCTGTCCATGGCTGCTACAGCTCCAGAGAGCAGTGCAGGGAAAGGGGTGCATGTTCCTCAGCTGCAGGACAGACATGCATGTAGACAGGCAAACTCTCTGAAATATATAATAGATAGCTATCCCTTTTTCCACCCCCGCCCATTGTTGCCCCAGTGGAGTTATAGCTGTCCCAGCCCGCATCTCTGACCCCTTGCTGCCCCCCTCTAGTCATTATACACTATAACTGTCCCTGTTAGCAGATCCTCAATTTGCATTTTATGAGAAACAATCACATTCCAGGCGCATCCCATTGTCCTGGAACAACCAAAACCTTGCTTTAAATTATGATAAAAGGAAGCTGCATACCAATTTTGGTGGTCCTACCGCTTATTCTTTAGGAGATGTTCTTGAACAAACTGACAGAAAGACAGACAAACTGTCTCAAATAAATAGTAATGGAAGACAAATTAAACGAATTGACCAAGTGAAATGACTTGTTCACAGATAGACAACAGGTCCGTGGCAGATTTGGAGAAAGAACTGCCCTGTGTACTGCCCTGACCACCAGACGATGTTGTCTCATTACACTACAGTGCAGGCAGACAGTGAAGAAAATGATAGAGTCCAAGTTTCCAAATGAGATTACAGGAAGAACTTTAAATAGAATGTAATTCTGCAGGATTGAAATGTCTGCCTGAGTGGGTCAAATAATTCTATTGTTGTGAAAAGCACCATGGGACTCATCCATACAACAAGCTATAAAGCTTATCATGGTTTTATGTTTCATTCAATAGACATGTTAGGCTGAATATGGAATATGTTTTGTGTTCAGATCTGAGATTTTGCTTTGATGTCTGATTGCAAAGAACTGCAACATTTTCCATGTATTTGAACTAAGCCCTTGAAACAGTAGGAAATCCATAGTCTTTCAAAAAGGCAAAATGTGGGGCCTGAGTCAATGAGCTTTGAGCACTGAATTACACCAACAATGCAGGCTAAATTAAGCCAGTTGTTGAATTCCCACAAAATCTGTGGTAGCCGTTCTAATTATTTAACAGGCCATTAAAGTTTGCACCTGTGTTGGACTGCTTTGTTCTGTGGCCTTTGATTCCTTTGTCTTTTCTATCACTTAATCTCTGGGAACTATAAATGATGATGTTTTCCCATCTGGGATGTTTTCCTCTACAGAGGCAGTGATTTAAATGGTCTACTAAGATGTGGATTTTTGTTTTTGTTTTGTTTTTCCAAGTTAGGTTCAGGAGCTGTGGGGGTGGGCAGTCCCTTGTCTAAATTATGAGCCATTGTGAATTAAGAATGAAGAAAGAGTGCTGAAAAGAATTCTTCATTAATGAGCCAATAACAAAATATTAAGGGGCAAATTGGCTGAACCTAACTGGCCAGCTTTATTTCCTTCTATGGAAGCAAAGTGTTTAATAGAAAGACTGCCAAATGACAGCGAGCTCACTCTAGTTGTTCTTGCAGACTCGGAAGCTACAAAATCTTGAATGATAAATGCAACTTTTTTTTTCATATTAGCCAATAAAGCCCTTTTAATTATATTGTGGCAATTTCATCTGTGCGGAAGGTTGGGTGAACTTCTCCATTCAGAGCTGGTCTGTTGTTTTCATTAATGCTTTATCCTCTCTTTTTTATTTTGATCTCCAAGAATCAGTGTTGTCTTAAAGTCATCATTGTCAAGTCCAAGTCGAGTCTCAAGTCACTACAGTTCAAGTCCCAAGTCGAGTCTCAAGTCTTAGGGTACGTCTAGACTACATGCTTCTGGCGACAGAGGCATGTAGATTAGACTACCCGGCATAGGAAAATGCTGCCGTGCTGAACTGATCAGCTGTTTAAATTTAAATGCTGCCGTGCTGAGCTGATCAGCTGTTTGTCAGCTCAGTGAGGTAGTCTGGACGCTCTGCGGTCGACATCAAAGGTATTTGTCGACCACACAGGTATGCCTCCTGGGATGAGGCATACCTGGGAGGTCGACAAATGCCTTTGATGTCGACCGCAGAGCATCCAGACTACCGCGCTGAGCCGACAAACAGCTGATCATTTAAATTTAAATGAAGCAGCGATTATTTAAATCGCCACTTCATTTTCCTATGCCGGGTAGTCTAATCTACATGCCTCTGTCGCCAGAGGCATGTAGTCTAGACGTACCCTTAATTTAAAAAATGTCAAGTCACTTTTGTACAAGCTATCAATATTGGCATTTTTGGGACAATTTTTTCACCAAGTTGATTTAACAAAATTAGCAAGTCTTCATTGAGTCTCAAGTCACAAACAATGAACCCAAGTCGAGTCTCAAGTTGAGTCACCTAGGCGACTTAAGTCAGACTCGAGTTCAAGTCGTGGGACTTGAGTCAACAACTCTGCCAAGAATGCAGGTAGTATTACTGGAAATATTTCCTATTCTCTCATAGTAGCCTCCCTGGGTCCAAGGCCCAACTTTTGCTACTGTGTCCTGACTGGTCTATATTTAATTCTCTCTTATCCTTCACTGCTGTGTATGCGTTGGCATGCACAGTCCCTCCTGCTGAGAAGAGCAGCCAGCTGCTTGCCATTACTGCTACATGGCCCATAAGGATGCCAGTTTCACACTGCTGTGAGCCAAGGCTAGTTTGGTACAGATGACTGGCAAACTTACTGTCTTTCTGTGCCTTATAGATGGAATGCAGGAAGGGAGAAGGCTGAGCTGGGGAAATAGGTTTGTAGGCAACCAGATCTGACATCTGCAACTGGATCTCCCTCTTGACAATGTAAAAGTTGCCCTACTGAACAGTGCCCACTAATGCAATTAGTGATACACTGGAACTTTAAGTATGGCAATAAGACACAGACTGAAATTGTTCTTGTTAATCCTCATGCCGTTACACGGGTAATGAATTTAGCATATTTCACAAGCCAAAGGCACTGATGACTAATAGCTTTAAAATAAGTGTATCTGTGACTCTGAGTGCTTGCAATAGCAATAATATTTTAAAAGCCTTCACCGCTATTATTCAAAAAGGGCCTAAAAGTTCCATGCTGTAGCAGCTCGAAAAGCTAAATGCCACTAGTGTTGGGCTAATCCTGATGTACAACTTAGAGAAAGTGGAGCTGGAGGTGGCATCTTCATTAGAGGTAAACGTCAATTAAACATTGAGGCCACATCTTCACTTTCCGTGCTGGGGATCGATCTTCTAGCGTTCGATTTAGTGGGTCTAGTTAAGACCTGCTAAATCAAATGCTGAGTATGGCGCCGTTTGGCACTGTTACTCCTCAAGGGAAGCTAACAGGAGCAAATGCTCCCATCAGCCTCTCTCTGTGAAGATGGTACCAAGCTTGGCGTAAGGTAAGTCGACTTCAGCTATGTATTTTACATAAATTGGAGTTGCGTACCTTAATCCGACCTTCCAGGTCTAGTGTAAACCTGGCCTCAGGCTGCGTGGAAGAAATCCAGACTGTTTGGGTCAGGCTTAACCCTGAAGCAGCTGAATGTTTTTATAATCAAGGTTAAAAAGTATTACAAGATTCCCTACAAGACACCCTTCTGTTTGGAAAGGGAAGCTAATGAAGATGTTTTTTTCATTCCCCTTGGGAAAAGATGCCAGAGCTGATTCCTCCCATCATTGGTCTTGGGCATGGGTGCCAGAATTTTGTTAATGTGAAGGCCCTTTTGACTACTTGGCAGGAACCCGAGCTCTGCATATAATTGGCACTAACAGAGAAGTTTGTAGTTGTGTCCATACGTGCTAGACAGGAGGAGATCACTGACCCTAACTTGTGATGGTTAGAAGGAGTGCTGGCCAGCACCGGGTGAATAAGGGGTTAATCTCAGGTAGCATGGAAGTGTTGGCAGAAAGCCAGGAAAGACTATTGAAATTTAGACTACTTGATCTGAGGAAGTGGGTCTGGCCCACGAAAGCTCATCATCTAATAAACCATCTTGTTAGTCTTTAAAGTGCTACATAGTCCTGCATTTTGCTATTGAAATTTAAATTGAGTCTAGACTCCTTTGTGTGAGTTCTAAGTTAGGGCTGAAGGAAGCAAGATGAAGTAATCAACAGAATTACCATGCCTGCAAGTACGGATCCTGAGTAGATACAGAAATTTAGGTTTAGTCGCGATGAGGGTATTTTTCTTTATTTTGCTGTTTGGTTAAACTTCTCTGTGTGAATTCCGTGTGCCTGCCCTCCCCCATTCACCATTTCTAAGCTGCAGCACAAAAAGACTGTGTGTTTCTTTGTGTTTTGATCTATTCCTTTCTTAGTTGCTCTCTTAACACCTAGCAACCAAGTATGCTTTATCAAGTATACCTTTTTGTTTTGTTAATAGAATCATCCTTTTAAAAGCGATGTTTTGATTCTTGTGTCCTGGAAGGTAACAGGAGGTCTGTGTGTGTGTCTGCCTAGCCTGAGATGTCGGCTATCAGAGACACAGTTAGTTTTCTGTGGGGGTTTTTTTCAAGCTCTCTTGTGGCAAAAGAGCTTGGGCTACCCTTTGGGAAGAAGTTCAAGTGTTTCTTCCTGGTTTTCAGGGTTTTTCTTAATTCACATGATGGTGGCAGCCTATCTCCCAAAGCCAGGGAATCTGTAACCTTGGGGAGCTTTTTTAAGCAGAAGCCAATAGAGGTAAGGTATTTAAGGTTTCTTGCGGGCTCCCACCTTCTGCACTCCAGAAGTGGGGAACCTGCACTCTAAGTGCCTTGACACCTGCATTTAGAGCTGGGCTGAACTTTAAAATAAAACCTGCAAAATGTAGGAAATCTCACGGACAGTTTCAGGCTTCACTTTGAAATCAGAACTTGAAGACTGAGTTGTTGTTTTTCTCTTCTTTGTCTGTCCCAAAATCTGGAATGCCATTCTGTGGAGAGAGGGATGTTTCAGGTCACAGTTCTCCTCTTCCTCCCCGTCTTGTCAGGAGGCAGAAATCTTGCCTTCACCCACATTTTTGTCTGCTCACTTCTCTCGTCAGAACCCTTTGGAGGTCAGACAAGAGAAACCAGCGCGGCTCCCCCACATGACCTTGGGGTTTAGAAATCCTGGAGCCCCTCCATTCAGCAGCAACATGCTCGTCAGTACTTCTGCTGGTCCCCTCCCTGCCACTATCCATTACCCTCACCCTGTTCTGGGGCCAGAGTGCTTAGTGTGGATGTGGAGTCCTGCATGTTAACAAAAGCATTCCCATTGCAGTGCCCTCCGGGGTGAAGTTTGGCACATTCCTCAGAAGGTGAAAGACTCCAGAGGTACCAGAGCTTGGTGTGGTTCTAGACTCAGGTTGTTGTGAACAGGGGCGGCCCTAGACTAGCTGCCAGCAGCTGGCCCCTAGGCAAACCATGCAATCGGCGCCCCCACCTCCAAACCCCTCAATGATATTGCGCCACCATTTGGCGCCCCATTTAACTTGATGCCCTAGGTGACCACCTAGTTCGCCTATATGGACGGGCTGCCCCTGGTGGTGAAGAACAAATATGAAAGGCTGAAAATGATGCAGTAAAGTACTCCATAGCTCTTGCAACAATTATGTCTGAAAGACGCAGCGAAAGCTGACATTCTTTTCAGTTCCAAGAGTCCTTATCCTGGATATTTCTATGTAAATCTCATCAAGCTCTTATGATAGCAGCGATGTTCCCTCTAATCTTTTCTGTCCACGTGCAGATTTTCCTCATCTATGTGAGGAATAATTTTTTTCTGTGTGCACCAAGGCATGTGTAAATGTGCACCACTATTAGAAACAAAAACCTAGCTGTGGGTGCTCTACTAATCAGCTAGGTGGCATCTCCTGAGTGGCCACACAAGTGAGGGAACACTGGATAGCAGTCATCATTTGCCTTCTGTGGGTGAATTCGACATAGCTGTCTGAGCTGCTACTATGAGAATAAGTTCAAATGAAAGTGTTCTTCTGAACCATCAATAATCTTATAGAAAGCAGAACACGCAGGTCTGAAGTTGCACATTAAAACTGCTCTTCCTGTTCTGATGCCTTTTAATCTGTACTGGCTAGGTGGCTGGAGTGGCACTGAACCTCCAGCAGTGATCTGCAGACTTTGTTTCCCTATTAATAATGGCATATGAAGGAAATACAATTAATAGATGCCAGAAGTTGTCATTCACATTTCCTTTTTATAATTGTCTATTGCAGTGTTTCTCCAGCTTTTTTTTTTTATAAAGAACTCCTTTAAAAAAAATAAAAGTACCCCCAGCCCCCCTGCTCTAACCCAATGCATCCACACCTCCCCCAGAGCCAGGCAGCCCCAGATTCTTTTATTCTTTTATTAACAAGCTGGGTCTTACCGGAGCCACCGCCACCACCACCACTGCAGCCGTGTGCTTCTCCCTCCAGGCACTGGGGCGCGTGCGCAGAGCGGCTGTTAACATCCAGGTGTGCGGCTTCGAACATACAATTTGACAGGCACATGCCATCACCCCGTCCCCGATCCCCTTTGCAGGGCAAAATCCCGGACATTTTTTGCCAAATTTCACTTGTGTTTATGTATCCTCCCTTGACTTCTCTCATGTACCCAAGGATATGTGTACCACCCGTTGAAAAACACTAGCCTACTGCATAGTAACTTATGTGAAATACTATATATAGATAGTGTTTTCTCAATAACCATAAAAGTTATTTAGATGGTCTCAGAGAGGTAGCCGTGTTTAGTCTGTAATTTTAAAAATGAGTAGTCCTGTGGCACTTTAGAGACTAACAAATAGGATCATGAGCTTTTGTTGGTAAAACCCACTTCAGATGAGTGGGGTTTTACTCACTAAACTCATGAGCCTGTATATTTTTTAGTCTCTAAGGTGTCCCAGGACTATTCATTGTTTTTATAGGTAGATGAATAGTTTTGTATCATGTTCAAACAACATTGACTAAAGTGTCTGAAAATTCCAGATCGCTACAGATGTACCCTGTGAAATACTGTTTAGACATGGAACATATTCTTAGAATATTATGTCACCTCCTCTTCTTGGCTTTGTTACTGTTTTTTTTTTAATTGTAATGTGTTCTGTAGTACAGCCCTCTATTCTGTTTTGGTCATTGACAAAGTTACTAGGTTAACAGTGTTTGCTTCCTTCCATGCGTGAAAAGTGCAGAAGATTTTGCAAAGTGATGCCCCAACTTGTGAACTAAGAAGTAAGAAAGCTTGTTAGAATTGCACCTGCGGTGGCTGCTACTAAAAAGTGTTACTTAGCATTTATGCTGTGACTGAAACACTGTAAGCTTTAAATGTGCTCTTTTCTTTCATGTTGATAGAGGTGTGAGCTATGAAAGTGACATTGGCTCTGCCGGCCAAGGGTAAGAAACCGTGTCTAGGAAGACACAGCTCGGTTGCTAAAATCAGTGTTTGTGGGATATAAGAGTGTCAATGTTTATGTCTTTAAATAGGCTAGTACCCACCATATGTTGGGTACTTTACAAACACAGTCAGACACAATCCCTTTCCAGAAGAGTGGACAGTGTGTTTATTAAAAAAAAAAAAAAAAAGGGTACAAGTGCAATTTACAACCCTGCTTGCCTTATACATTGTTAGGTCACTAGTTCAATGAGATTTGAGGATGGGTTGCGTTTACCTGGACATCAGTCACTAACAAGAACAAGGCAGGCTATTGTCTGTTGGCTAGATGCAGCTCCTCTCTCCAGAGGCAAATAGTCTTGCATTGTGTGCTATGAACTGTATAATGCCTCTTCCTTTCCATGTGTCACTTTTTAACATTGAGATCTGTCTGTTTCCAACCTCAGCAAGACAGCTGTGTAAATCCAAGATGAAGCCAAGGAAGTGGGATATTCACAGTTAATCTTAATCACCTTGATGTAGTTACTAGGAGATTATGTATTTAGTGGTATTGTGTGCGGCCTTCCAGCTAATTTCCTAACAATCCTGATATTAAAGCAAATCAACATATGCATGCAGTAAGCATTCTAATAACGCCATACAATCATTAAGTAAATATTGCCATAACCTGGTGACATACATTAGTCATAAATAATACAGAACAGCCTTCTTCAATTATCACATATCAGGCCCATGTCCTTCCGAGGGAATTTTTTGCAAAGCTACTAGTGAAATGAAAGGAGACGTTTTGCTTATGAAAGATATGTTTTTCAAACCTTCAATTATGGTGTTGGCTTATACACAAGCAGAATGCTAATCAAGTAAAATAGAGCCCACCGTTACATCTGTAATCATTTTGGCAAAAGAAACAGCAATGAGAAAAGGAAGGTATTTATTTACATGTGTCCATTTCAGCTACTGCACCAATGCATTTATGTGAATGTATGATCATTAGCTTGCATGCTCAAATGGCTGTATTTTGGATTCTGTAATGGCAAGCATATGCAATTGTATGCCTTAGAGTGCAGCACCCTATATGGTGTCTTATCGATGGAAGATTTCCTTAGTACCCATTTGGTTATTTTGCCCCAAATCAGTTTTGGTTAAACTAAAAGAGGAAGCAGCAAGGGAGATCAAATCAACCCACTTAAGAATCTTCCTGAAATTCTGTGGACAAAGCCAGACTAAAATTAGACAGGGACAGATGAGAACACTGGTAGCAATGATGTTTTGTTGTTTGATTGTTCGCAGTTTCTTCTAGTCAACAGGAGTATATAAAACATATGCTAGTCTCAGTAGCCTGTGTTCTGCAACTCGTGCTGTTTAATTCTTGCATTAGTGTATTTTCCATATTTGGCAAGCCTATGTCTATGTAAACTTTGAAACAGACCTTGCTTGGTCCCAGAGTACTGGGGCCCCTTTTGGTGACATGCTGAAGCCAAGAAGGGTGTTAAGTTCCTAAACCCTAAAAAATAAGTGGGAAAGATGACATTAGATATCTTTCCATCTTCTTTATCCTCTGTTTCAAATGCTACAAAGGTGCATTTCTAGGCAGGTTGTGAGAAGGTAAAGCAGCAGAAGCTTGTAAAAGGTTAACAGGCTCCGAACAGCTAGGGGGCACCGTATAAAAAGTCTGGAAATGGAAGAGTGAGAAATTCAGACTGAAGAAAAGGCATGCACTTTTAACGGTGGGCATAATCAATCATTGGAACAATTTACAAAAGGTCATGGTGGAATCTCCAAAAGCTGGGAATCTCAAGGCTGGAGTTTTTTCTAAAAGATCTGCACCGGGAATTGTTTTGAGGATATTCTATGGCATGGTCAATACACAAGGTTACACCAGATGATCATAATGGTCCCTTGTGGCCTTTGCATCTGTGAAGGTGGAAGCTGGGGGAAAGCCTCTGAAGTTTATTGCCCAGTAATTTGTGGTTGACTTGCTTTTGTATTGTGACTGTCTTGTGGTTCCTAAAGCAAGTTCTCAGGAAAGGCCCTTAATGCTACTCATTCTTTCAAATGCATTTTGGCTAGAGAAACTGCCCTCTAGTTTCCCACAGGTGAATGATCCTGCTTGTGGATATAGGGTTGCCAGATGGTTTCAACAAAAATACCACATACACTAGACATTACATCAAATTTACATGACATCTTATTTAGAAAATATCGGACATTTCTATTTTCTCAATTTGTTTCCCAAACAGAAAGCTCAAATACTGGACTGTCCGATTCAAAACCGGACACCTGGAAACCCTATGTGGCTGTGAAATTGTTCATGGACTTTATATGTGGAATAGTGTGGCCCAAACTGAGTAGTACTTCATGCCAAAATCACAGTAAGATCATTTCTGTCTGAGGAACTTACATAAATCAAAGGCTTAGAGCAATTTTTATCTCAGATTTTTTATTGGGGCTGGAGTATGCATTTTGCAAAATGTCAGCTGTGAAAAGACTGGGGGTCTCAGATGCTTATTGTTTTAAGAATTCCAGTTTGCATACCACACTAAAGGTTAGAAGGTTTGCAACCATCAGAGGAATGAGCTTCTGGAGCACTGGAGTGTGTGTGGTGGGCAAACCACACAACAGGTGTGTCTAGACTACATGGCTCCGTCGACTGAGCCATGTAAAGTAGTTTACTCGACATAATCAATGAAGCGGGGATTTATGGAGGCATAACGGAGCGGTTGACAAAGGCTTCCCTTGTCGACCACGCTGCGTCTAGACTGTGGCGCTGTGCCAGATCAGCTGATTGGCACTTCATTGACTGTGTCGAGTAAACTACTTTACATGGCTCTGTCGATGGAGCCATGTAGTCTAGACACACCTAACTGGTTTTAAGATGGAGCTTGATACATTTATGAACTGGATCATCTGACCAGATTGCTTACAACAGCCAGGGCCTGGAGTTGAGGACCCAGGAGGTCCCTGGAAGATTATGTACAGTGTAAATTCTTTGACCTGAGACACATCTGTCTTGTATCATCTTCAGGGGTGTCTTTAACTTCTCCCTGGGATGCTTTAAATAGAATATGAAATGGAATGAGTTGGATTAAATTTCCTTTCTCCTTGTTTCAGTTCCGTCATTGTCCATTCCATCCTCTGTTCTGCTGGGGGTCAAATGGCTTCGAAAGACTATTTCCATATATTTCAAATTCACTACTGTAGTTTTGATGCATCATCAGTTATATAGTATGTGACAGGGCTTGAAGTAAAACTTTATTCTATAAATATCTTTGTGGTTTAATAAAGTGAAGGATGAATTCTCTGCAGACAATTATCCTGAAAAAGTCACCATGCTGAAACATCCCACTTCAGCAAAATATACATAACGGAAGCTTCAGGAGATGGAACAAAATTGTTCCAATGGCTAGACTGTTGGGGTATGTCTACACTACCCCACTAGTTCGAACTAGGAGGGTAATGTAGTCATCCGCACTTGCAAATGAAGCCCGGGATTTGAATTTCCCGGGCTTCATTTGCATGAAGCCGGCCAGCGCCATTTTTAAATGCCGGCTAGTTCGGACTCCGTGCCGCGCGGCTACACGCGGCACGGACTAGCTAGTTCGGATTAGGCTTCCATGAGGCGTACAGCTGGTTCGGATTAGAAGCCTAATCCGAACTAACTAGTTCATGCCACGTGTAGCCGCGTGGCACGGAGTCCGAACTAGCCGGCATTTAAAAATGGCACCAGCCGGCTTCATGCAAATGAAGCCCGGGAAATTCAAATCCCGGGCTTCATTTGCAAGTGCGGATGACTACATTACCCCCGCTGGTTCGAACTAGCGGGGTAGTGTAGACATACCCTTGCAGATCCCATTTCCATTTTGTGTTGTGTATTTTATTTTTTCATGTGAACCAGTTAGGACCTGATCCTACACACCCACTTGCATACGGGCAGTGGCGGCCCGTCCATAGGCGTGAACTAGGCATTCATCTAGGGAGCCAAATTAAACAGCCATTGTGGGGTTTGGAGACGGGGGTGCCAATTGCGTATTTCACCTAGGGCGCCAGTTGCCGGCAGCTCATCCACGGCCACTCATCTAGGGCCGCTCCTGCATACGGGCAATTCAATTGATGCCAAGGGGGCTTCTCTTGGGAACAGCAATGCTCACAAAAGAGAAGGAATACAAAATTGGACCCTTGTTGCTTTACTTTTCAATACACTCTTTCTTGAATGCAAAACATCTCTCTGTATGTAAGATGTGGGTACTCAAGGAAAATACAATAGCACCAGTCTTGGGGAAACTGGAAAGAATGGAAAATAGAATGAATTTAGCTGTATCAATTGGCCTCATCTTTGAGGACTGTTTTGCAGGATTTTTTAAAATGCTGTTTATGGGCTTTTTCTTTTTGAGCCTTGCTCTCTGC
Source organism: Pelodiscus sinensis (assembly GCF_049634645.1). Classification (NCBI taxonomy): domain Eukaryota; kingdom Metazoa; phylum Chordata; order Testudines; family Trionychidae; genus Pelodiscus; species Pelodiscus sinensis. The sequence continues at coordinate 36,592,178 of NC_134723.1, read as the reverse complement.
ATTCTAGTTCACTGTGTAGGAGTCAGACAGGGGAACGTTGCCATTCTGACTTCTCATTTTGCGCATGTGGAAGTCAGTGAAGAATCAGCCTCTTTGTTTTCTGTTTTCTACTTTTGTCCCCTTATCCTTCCGTTCTGTCTAATGTCTGTCCATTTGTTTTCTCCTCGTATCTACTTCCCTTCTTCCTGCCCAATTCCTACTTCCTTCAAGAGATGTTAAGTTGTGATTAATTAACTTAGTGATTGATTAGATTAGTCGATAAGGAGGGCACTTGCTACCCCCCACTGCAGCTTTGCAGTTTAAATGTAGTAGGAGCTGGGCGCACAGGGTAACCACTCATGGGGAGGAGGGGACAGCCAGGACTGGCTCATGATGGCCCTGGGAGCTTTACATTTAAAATGCAGAGTCGCAGCGGTCCTGGAGCCAGCGTAAGACTGGACTGCTTAGTCTCGGCTCGCGCTGGCCCTGGAAGCTACCCTGCTGCAGCTCTGGTGGGTTCTCTGTACATTTAAAATGCAGAGCCACAGAGGGGTTAGCTCTTGGGGATGGTGCGAGCCAGGACTGAGCAGTCTCTGGGACTGCTGCAGCTCTGCATCCTCTACACCCCCCACCAGCACCATCTTCACAGTGCGGATATGGTGCTGAGGGGAACTGGCTTTTAAGCCAGTTCCCCCCAGCACCGGCTTCTGCTTCCCCACCTTGCTGCCTCTGACATAGAGGTGGAGGGGAAGCGAGTAGTCGACTCGACTACTCTTTTACATCCCTACTTCCTGGTTGAATTCAAGACTCTCTTGTCTTCACTATTCCCTCACGCTTGCTCTCAATTTAGCCTCCCTACCTTCTGCTGTTTGTCTGCCTTCATGAAGCTGTTGCTGTTTTGGTTGTCAATAGATATGATTACTGTCTACACTGTCCTAGAGAGCTTGGGTCAGAGATTACTTCTGACTCTCCATGCTAGTGGTTGTAGTCTGTAATCATTCACCTTTCTGTCTCACCATGGCAGGTTGAGAGAATCTGACTCAAGTTATTCTTCATATCAGACCATTTCCCCTGCAAATTGTCTAGTGGAAATATGACTAAGTCCAGAACATTTCTGAACATCATGTCCTTTTATCCAGCCACCTCACATTCTGGAATCCTTTAAGTTCAACCTACAGGCTAGGGTTTCTCCATGTATGTTTGTTAAAGTTGTTATGAGAGTGTGTGGGGGGAAAGCGGGGAAGGGGCCCCACAGTGTATTTGGGGAAATATTTTTCTTAATCTATGCCTTCATGCTCATTGCTGTTGTACCTGGGTGCACTTCAGAAGATGTTGATTAAAAGCAAATATGTATTTTGCAAACCACAGTAAGGTTCTCCTTTGTCTCCTGGGCTATGTCTAGACTGCAGGCTTCTTTCGAAAGAGCCTCTTTTGAAAGATCGCGTCTAGACTGCAGGCGGATCTTTCGAAAGAGAAATCCGCTTTTTCGAAAGAGAGCACCCAGCGAGTCTGGATGCTCTCTTTCGAAGACGGCCTCTTTACATTGAAGAACGCCTTCTTTCGAAAGAGGAACTTTCGAAAGAAGGCGTTCTTCCTCGTGAAATGAGGTTTACCGCCATTGAAAGAAAAGCCGCGTTCTTTCGAAATAATTTCGAAAGAACGCGGCTTGAGTCTGGACGCAGGGGAAGTTTTTTCGGGAAAAGGCTACTTTTCCCGAAAAAACCCCTGAGTCTGGACACGGTCCATGATTTATTGTGGTGCTGAGTGTCTTTTGAATATTTAAGAACCGTTGATATCCAAACATAATAAACGTTTAACAAAACCAAATCGTTTACGGTAGGAGTCATACCAGTATGCCAGTCAGAACACAGCTTTTACAATGTTGACTATCTTTGAAGAAAGTCCTAAAGCCACACGTTTTTCTAGAGTACACTATTGCATCCTGTAGGTTTCCTATGGCCTAGGACACTGCAGGCACCACAAACTGCATTTGACATGGTGTACAAAAAGTGCTCCCTGAGCCTGCGCCTTTGAAAGGTACAAAAGCAGAAGCTGCCCCAGGCCAGCTCCTGCTCCCACCCTGCCCCTTGCTGCCTTTGTCTGATAGAGGGAGCAAGGTTGGGGGAAGAGACTAGTCGCACCACTGGATAACTATCCGATAAGCTTCTGCTTATTGGATAGTCAACTAGTCTCTTACATCCCTATTGGACATTAGGAAAAATGTCCTAACTATCAGGGTGGTTAAACACTGGAATAAGTTGCCTCGGGAGGTTGTGGAATCTCCATCACTGGAGATATTTAAGAGCAGGTTGGATAGACATCTGTCAGGGATGGTCTAGACGGTGCTTGGTCCTGCTGTGAGGGCAGGGGACTGGACTCAATGACCTCTCGAGGTCCGTTCCAGCTCTAGCGTTCTATGATTCTATGAAATCCCTCTTAAAGAGAAACTGAGAGATAAAAACACATTCAACCCTCAACTGATCTACGATAGACAAGGGTTCTGCTTTGTTACCTTCTGAGGGTATGTCTGCACTTGCACCCTAGTTCAAACTAGGGATGTAAATGTAGGCATTCGAAATAGTCAATGAAGCCGGGATTTAAATATCCTGCTCTTCATTAGCATAATCTCGGCCACGTGCTGGTTCGAAACCCAGCTGTTTTGAAAGTGAAAGTGCGCTCCGGGACGCGTTAGTTCGCATCAAACCCCTTGGTTCGAACTAACGTTACCTCTCAAAAAGTGAGGAGTAATGTTAGTTTGTACCAAGGGGTTTGATGTGAACTAACGTGGCCCGGAGTGCACTTTCACTTTCGAAACAGCTGGGTTTCGAACCAGCACGTGGCCGAGATTATGCTAATGAAGCACGGGATATTTAAATCCCGGCTTCATTGACTATTTCAAATGCCTACATTTGCTTCCCTAGTTCGAACGAGGGTGCAAGTGTAAACATACCCTTAGCTAACCTATATGCATGTCACGGGGAGGACTCGCTGCCATGGCGCCTCCTGCCAGTAGTGTTGGGAATTAGCTTTTGTCTGCTCACTGGACGCCTCCGTCTGGCTGGTGCCTCGCCATGTCCTCACTTTACTCTCCAGTCCAGACCTCTGTCACACTTTTGGACCGTGGTGTCCTCTTCAGGACACTGCCCTCTGGCAGTGCCCACTCCAGGGTGTCTCAGCGCCCTTCCGGGGGTTTTTTATCGGTCTTTGCACTCCAGAGAACACCCACTTCCCCTATACCCTCCTTGCCTCATTGACCTACTGCCAGTTGTCATCTAGCCCCTGCCACAGGCGCGAGCCACAGTCTGTAATGGCCACCCATCATTAGCATGGGGGTGTGGATCTGCTGCCCTTTCCTATCCTGGCTGCCCCTCTGCAGCCCCAGCACCCTCAGGCCTTGCCTCAGGCCCAGCAGCCTGGGAATGAGGTCAGGCCAGAGCTCCCCAGCTCTGCTTTCCTTCCCCAGCACTGCTCTACTTCCAGGAAGCCTCCTGCTTCCCAGGCACCCAGTCCCTCCTGCTCTCCAGCCAGAGCAAGAGTGAGTCCTTCCCTCTCCCTCCAGGAGCCCTTCTTTATACAGCCCCTTGCTGGGCCCTAATGAGCAATACCTGCCTTGGCTGGGGCTTCACTTGCAGCCCTCACTCAGGGCTGGGTTTTTGCCCTTAAAGGGCCAGTGCAGGGCAAACGCCCTGTCACAATGCATCACAGAAACTAGCAAGAGGATGGATTTTGGTACATTTCTGTTTCTTCATAACTGCCAAGCGAAAAAATGGTGTCTTTGCTCAGAAATGGAGCTTTGAAATCTGCCGATTGGACTGCTGAAAAGCACGATGCCAGGGACTGCACTGTCAAACCGACTGGGCATTTCATCCAGTGTAGCTCGTTCGTTGTATGGTGTTTCCTGCAGAAAGCAAGGAACACCTGTGAGCCATGCTCTGTTCAAGCCATCAACTGTTTCCAAGTGACATCTGAGGTGTTTCTATTCACCTAGAAATGCCTGAGTGGTTTGTCTCTGAGAGACAATTTGTTTGCATGGAATGCTACAGCAATAGCCGGTGCTAGAGTCACCTACCTTGAAACCTCATGGTGTAATTAGCGGAGGGTTGACAGCTGGAGCTCTTCCACAAAGAGCCCTTAGCTTGTGAATTGAATTCCTGGCCTGGCCTGCCAGAACCCAGCTTCCATGCCCTACTGGGGACAATGCAAGGCCTGCTGGTTCTCCCAAGTTGTAACTGGAGGGTATTAGGGAACTAGATGAGGGAAGGTGAAAATTGTAATGACAGGTCCACACTGACAGAAATATGTGACGGGTGCTTTTTTAAGGAGGTCTGTTTTATTATTTGCGGGTTGTATTTTAATAGCTTGGTGTGTATGTGTCTAATGGGCTTTGAGATAAGCACACATAGAAATATATGAATGTAAGAAGCGAACAAAACAGATTATTCTTTCTCCTCTATACAACAATGCCAAATGGAAGCTGCATCTTGCATTTATAGTACAATATGAAACCTTAGAAGCTCAGGAGATAGCCGCCTTTCTAATAAGATGAGAATAACTGTATGAATTAAAAATGATATATTTTAGAAGTATTGTTAGCTCACAGAAAGTTCTGCACCTCAAGAAAGGGTTGAAAAGACAACTTTGAAAAAGGTTTTCAACAGTTACTGGATACTGAGACATGAATGAGTTAATTGGACAACTGCATCTTGTGTAAGCTCTTATCAGGGACTGAAATAAATGGCGTTCCTTTGCCATCTGCATAATATTCTGCTTATCAAGTGCCATACGTTCATGGCTTGCATTTCATATTCAGCGATGCACAAAATATAGCCTAAGGGCTTCCCTCCTGCAAGGTGCCGAGGGTATTCGGTGTCATGCAAAATCAAGCTCCAAGTGTTGATTGAGATTAGAAAAAAATACAAAACTTGGTTCAGTTATAAATCTAGAAAGCAATGGGCAGGCCTGTCCAGCACTGTATAATTACATAACGTAGACTCCATACTGCTCATTACACTTCTGAGCAGATGCTGTGTGACCACAACTTCCTCCCCTGATCCTAGGTAGCAAATGAGCGGAGCCAAGTGCACCAATGCAGCTATGTCAGTGGAAGTGAGAAAGGAGAGGAAAATGCCTCTTTCCCATACTGCTCCGGGGCACAGTCAGCTTTTCAGTGCTTTGCAAATTATCTACAGGAACCATATGATTTACCTCTGAAATGCAGCCACTTCTGGAGTGGAAGAGGACAACTACTTAACTCATGCAAAGAATCATTTCTAGGACAGGAAATAAGGACAAATACTGTGTCCAAATTACACTAGAAAATTGCTGCATAAATATCACAGGCTCTGTTCATCACCAACCTTTGTCGTCTGCAAGACATGAGTAGCTCCCATTGACTTTAATGGGAGCTGTTCATTGCCTGCTGAGGAGAGAAGCTAGTCATTTTTCTTAGTGAAAAGTAAATGTAATATTTGATTTTAAATATATTTTTAATGTGAGTTCTGCATAGACACAAGAGCCAGCATGATTTATTTCATTTACAGCTACATTCCTCTCGACTGAATTATGTGTAATTGTGTAGACATGGTCACTTTAAATATTTTATAGGCTTGTATAATGTAAGATGGAGTGCGGCCTGTAGGGCCAGTGAGAAATATTATTATATAGCTTAATTTTATTTCAGCAGTTTAATAATTTATTTTAACTGGGTTATGAATATCGGTAGGAGCACACTTAATTCGCATTCCTAGGGTTGGCTAGACTGTGACTTTGCTATAGCATCTTAATAGGTGAAAAAAGGAGCCTCCAAATAGTTAGCTATAGAAATGTGTGGGATATGGTTGGGTCTTCCAGTGGAAACATATCAGGCCTGTTTGCTGCTGTGTGTGTAGGAGAAAAGAGTGGCTAAGCTCCAGAGTCCGAGTAAGCTGGGATCAGAGGGAGGCTAGTGATTCGGGATGGTGTCATTCACAGGAATTTCTGCTCCACCTGAAGAGGCTGATCTGGAGATGCCCTTGGGCTTTAATCCAGGAAAACACTTAAGCACATTGGCAAGTCTCTTGCTGTTTAGAACATCCCTAGTTTCATTGGGAGACTTCATTAGGACTTATGCTCACATTTAAATTAGGGATGTTAGAGATCGGTATTTGAATAGTCGTGTAACGGCATAAAATCTTATTGGTTACACAACTATTTTATAGTCCCCCAGGGGCAGGGCTGGCAACCAGTGTGCTCTTGGCCCCACTCCCAGGGAACCCCCTGCTATCCCACACCACTGCCTCTATATCAGTGACAGCAGGATGGGGTAGCGTCGGGTCCATGAAGGAAGCCAGTTTAAATACAGAGGCAGCAGCATGGGGTGGCAGCAGCCCCTGTCCGCAGAGGATCTGAGCTCGGACCCCCCACAGACAGAGGGCTGCTTCTGTGAAGCAGCCGGTGCCTGTAGCAGGGCCCCGGTGCAGACAGAGGCTGCTCTGGGAGATGTGGAGAAGCCTCTGTCTGTGGGGAGCTCAGATCCCCCATGGACAGGGCTGCTACTGCAAAGTAGCCTCTGCCTGTGGCAGTTTTCCTCCCCCCGCTGCTGCCTCTAATAGAGGCAGCAGCACGGGTGCAGGGGAGGGAGAAAGCACCATGGAGCCAGTGCTGGGGAAAACCAGCTTTAAGCTGGCTCCCCCTAGCACCAGTTCCTGCTCCTTCTCCTCTCTGTTGCCTCTGATACAGAGGCAGCAACTGGGGGGATGCGAGTAGCCAACAAGATTAGTCGATAAGCCTAGGTTTATCAGTTGATTGTCTAGTAGACTACTTGTTGAGATCCCTAATTTAAATACATGCATGAGCATTCTCTTGAATAAAAAGAGACCTAACCAAAAGTATTTTCTGCCCTCCTGGCTGCATTGCCTTCCTGTCCCATGCTGTACCTGGTTAGGCTCTGGCCTGGGTGTTCTCTGAACCTCTCCGTGGATGGGGGGGTTGAAGCCATGGTTCTGCTCCTGCCAGTTTTGCCAGCATGCTTTGTGCTTGGGTAGCCCTCTGCTGGGGCAGGAAGAAGGGGTGCCTTGCTAATCCTGGCCGAAGTTTAACCACTGATATGCCTTCAATGTTCTTTATTTGCAAGGTGATGGATTGATCCATCCTTCCTAATGCTCATTGCCATGACTTGACTCGGTACAGTTTTTGCAAGTAAACTAGGACGTTCTCTACTTGGAGGAAAACTGTTGTTTTCAAATCTGATGAAATGAACTAGAAAAGCATTGTGAATGGTGCAGTAAAGAAGTCAGGCGGACGCTTTGGTACTAGTACTGGTTGTTGTAAAGTTAAAACTAAAACTAAACTGGTAGGATGCTCATCTCTTTTCTCACTATGGATAACTAGAGCCCTGCCTGGATACAGAATTGAAATCTGTATCCGCATCTGCAAAATTGATCTGCGGATATCTGTATCCAAACTGATGATGCAGAGTCCTGTGAATATAAAGCAGATATCCATAGATTTGTAGGGCTCCATAAATAACTATTCTGTTGCCCAGGACCTGATCCTGCAAAGTGAGAGATGCTTCGTGTGACCTGGATAAGCACTGAGGGCGCTCAGCATCTTTACAGATTGGTTTATATGCGGTTGATTGCTCTGAGAAGGTTGCTTTTATAAGGGTGTGAGACAGAGAAATGCTAACTGCAGACTGGTCATTATTTCCTGGCTGCAATCACAGGACGTGAGTTGGGGTTCCAAGAAGTTAAGATCTGCCTCCTGATAAAGGTCAGTATCCAGTGATCCTACTGGCCACTGCAAATTGGTTTCTCCATCATGTCATTAAGACTATGGTTAGGTAGCTAATCACAATAGACAAGTTGAAATAATATCTTGAGGTTAAAGTCTTGATCTGAAGGTTTATAACTCCTGTTAACTGGTTGTAGGTGTGCAGTTCTTAAACCACAGGAAGCTGTAAGACACTCTTGCCCTGTTGAGACCCATTCCATGCTCAAGCTATCAATTAGCTATTGTAGCTTCTGTGTGATTAACTGTCTTGCTGTTGTTTCTTAAGATACTCTCTCTAGTTTCCTTATTACTTGTGAATCAAGGGAAAGTATTACTGGATAATAAATATAAATTTTTTTCCCATGAAAAAATAGCTTCAGACATTTTCTGATTGGGGTACAAGGATGCGTTTGGGAAATAATAAAAATCATTGGAATTTTTTCTGGTGACTAGTTCTTACCAGAAGATCGATGTTGCTGGTTGATCTGTTCTAATAGGATGTGTCACCATGGGTATGTCTAGACTGCATCCCTCTGTTAGCAGAGGGATGCAGATTATGCAGGTCAACATTGCAAATGAAGGAGGGATTTAAATATCCTGCACCTAATTTGCATAAAAATGGCCACCACGTTTTGCCGACTCAGCACTTTGACTGCAAAAAGAGGCAGTCTAGAGGGGGATCTGTCAAGGAAGAAAGACTTTTTTGACAGATCCCTTATGCCTCCTGCAAGGAGGTTTACAGGATCTGTCGAAAAAAGCTTTCTTTCTCGACAGATTATCCTCTAGCCTGCCTCTTTTTGCTGACTTAGTGCTGAGCCGGCAAAACATGGCAGCCATTTTTATGCAAATTAGGCACGGGATATTTAAATCACTGCCTCATTTGCAATGTCGACCTGCCTAATCTGCATCCCTCTGCCGACAGAGGGATGCAGTCCAGACATACTCCATGAGAAGTAGCAACACCTTATGTACAAAATGCAGTATGTCCATCAATAATACCTTTGGCTAATACCAGTTCTGCTTGAAGAGGGTTATTTTAATCTGTTGCTAAATTGCTTTTCTTAGGCAGTTGCTCATTTGAACTGATCTCCTCTGAATCTTGTGTACTTGGCAGAGATTCTTAAACTACCTGAAGAAACTGCTGAAATTTCAAGTACAAAACAGTGTAAACAAAACTTCTTTTCTGGCCCTAGATAATCTGTACAAGGACTGTATAAATAGATTATTGTAAAGGATATTGGATACATTATTCCATTTAGATTTAATTTCATAACCTGAATTTTGTGCTTCTCTTGCCTTTCTAGGCAATACATAACAGAGTACGATAGTAGCTGCTGGGTTAATTTAGAATAAGAATGTCATGGTCAATCTGTCCTCTCGGACTGTCCCCCCCACATAAATGGCTTGTATCATGAATTATCATGATGTAACCTTAACTGAGTCAGATGTTTTTCCAACATGCTTTGACAAAGGGAAAATCACATGTAGTATTCAGAAATTGAACATTTTACAGCATGTTCAATTCGGAAATTGAACATTCAGTTCTGAACATTAGTGCTCCCTAGTCTCCAAATTGTGTTCAGCTATGCCGGAAATATTCCCATATTTCCCAAGAGTGATAGAACTTGTTATAATGCATCTTAATCTTCTGTTTTATTTGGAATAGGTGTCCAATTTCCTTCATTTCTCTGAAATGATCAAAGCTGCCTCATGAGAACTGAAGTGTAATAGCTCTAACCAGAAGAACCTCAATTAAAGAAAGGAGAGGAAGTTAGTGACATAAATCGGCACAGGTTATTGTAGCTCAGCTTCCTGTTTCTGGGAGCTTTTTTGTAACTTAGCATAGCCTTAACTGTCCTGCTTCACCATCTTCTGGATTCCTGTGGGAATCTGCCTCCTTGGGGGGATGGGACGTTCCATTTTTTCGCTAACACCAGTTAGAAAACTGTTGTGGAGTTGTTTGTTTGTTTGTTTGTTTAATCTTTTTGGCCTTCGACACCACGTCATCTGTTCCTCTGGATAAGGCAGAGATGACATCCTGAGTCACTTAGGTTCTGTGCCTGAGTTTTCCCCATCTATAATACAGGGGTACTGCTGACCAGTGTTCCCTCTAAGCTGGGTGGCAGCGCAGCTTCACAGGTGACTAATCAGCCCCGCCTAGTCAGGGGGTCAGGGCTCCCTGCAGGGACTGACCGGGCGGGACTGATTAATCACCTGTGAAGCTTAGAGGGAGTATTGCTGCTGACATGCCTAATATGCTATATAAGTGATGCATGTTCCTAACATTATGGGAAGAGTGGTAGAGGAAAGGCAGTTTTCCAAGCAATGGTGCAACTTCCTGGATTAAAAGCAAGATAGAGACATTTAGAGTTAAGTGACGGCCAAGAAGGTCATAGATACATTCCTTGGGGTTGGACCTTTCTGATGCTAGACGATACATGGAGTCATGCACACAGAAGGAGTTGGTTCAATGCCTTGTGATACTCCCAAATAACTTCAAGATCTATTTTGTAGCATCAAAGGGAATCATGATCACAACAGTTCAGAAGGCAGCTGTTCGTGGTCAGTGGTCACTTCGGAGCTGCCTGTAAAACGGTGGAGCCTGCCTCTGAGCTGATGGAGACATCATAGTTGCTTTTTGCATGCCGGCCTATGATGTAGTCCAAAGGATGACATTTACTTTTAGATAGGGCACCTATCTCATTTGCATCTGGTATTGTGCCTGAGATTCCTACCACAAAAAAAATATGAATAGTGTGTGCTCTATTTTGAACAATGGGGCTCCAGGAATATGTTCTCCCTTCTCAGATGTGTCCCTTAATATAGTGTCCTTCCAGTTTAGCCTTTGTGGCTTGTGACTTGGTCACACCCATGCAATTCCCCAATACTTTGTTCTGTAGCGAAACTTTACTCCAGGCCAGTGGGAGTTTTGCTAAGGAAGACGAGTAGGATTTGGGCCTAGGTGGCTTTTAGGAGTGCGAACTACAGCATCAAGCTGTAGCAGTTAACATATCTGATCTGCGTGAGACACAGAATAATAGGGGCAATATTCTCTCCATCTCATGGCAGTTCACTGCTTTAGTGTTCCACTCTCTTGGCCTGTAGGAATTGGAACTCCCTGTGACATCCAGGAGAAGCCCACATAAGTCAGGAAAGTCACATACCAGTTTTGACTGGTGCTGGGAAGATCTAGAAGGATAATTTAGTTACAAGAAGCAATTTTTTGTGTGCCATAACCTGGCCTTTTAAATTAAATAATTATCCTTTTTGATAGAATTATTGAGCAGGTCTTTTGAGAAGAGCCAGTATTTGAGCTGCAATGGTTAGTTCTGTTTCAACATAAAGTTAATGTGTTAGTAGTTTGCGTTGTTCTGATTGGCTGAGCCTAGAGCTCTTAATGATTAAGTTTCTGGGGTGACTACTCCACATATGAGGACATAAGAGCATAAGAATGGCCATACTGGGGCAGATCAAAGGTTCATCTAGCCCAACAACCTGCTTTCTGACAGGATAGTCAGTGCCAGGTCCTTTGGAGGCAATGAACAGAACGGGTAATCCATTTTGTGTTACCCATTCCTAGCTTCTGACAAACTGAGGCTAGGGCCTTCTACTGCAGAACGCAGTTGGTATATAGTTGCTCAAGAACTTTGGTTCTTGCAAACATTTATGCCAGCAAACTCGCTGTGCAGAAAACTTGCTGTAAGTGAACACAAAAGAAATAAAAATGCATCCAAAGAAATCAATATTATTTGAGCAAATATTCATCAAACACATCTTGGTGCATTTGCCATGCTTCACATGAGACTGCAATTTGCTGCATTATTGGGAACAGTCTTCAGACGGAGAGGTGGGATCTCCTATGTTACAATTCCCCATCTGCCAATGAATGATGTGAAATAAAATCTGTTTCACCTCTTGTGCCTCAGTTTCCAAATTTGTAACTGGTGGTAGGGATATAAGCACTATACATTGAGGATGATCAAGTACTGTTGAACAGCATAGTAATGAACCACTTCCTTGAAGGGAATAGGTCTCTATGTGCATGCTGCTGTTTTTAGAAAAGAACAGGCGGTCATGAATTCAGCATTTTCCTTATGACTCCTAGCTTGTTGAGTCAACATTACTTTAAAGGACATGGAAGAAAGGGTGTCAAAAGCCTCTAACTTATAATTCAGGTGTTCAATAAAAAACCCCAACCCTGTATTTACTAAGTAGTAAACATTGGTGCAGTGTCAAGCCAGAGCTGGAAAACAGCAGTGATTTCTCTAGCTAGTTTTATCACAAGAAAACCTGCAGTGTGCATATATTTTGCACTGTGTGTAGATAGCTGTTCAGCAGGTTCTACCTCAACAAGAAGAATAAACCAGTATTTAGATGGAGACTTCCTTGCTCTATTTCTAGAAATTTCAAGGCCACAGAGATGTAATAATCTGTGCATAACTAAAGACTCAAAGTTGGGGTGTTGCAATGCCTATTGCTTTGAACTTACTTAAAAATCCTTGATTCAACAGAAAAATTGCAAAAAAACCGTGCATAATTAGTTATGTAACTATTACTGCTTGTAATAATGTTGCTCATAGTTTAATATAGTAAAGAGCCTTATATTACACTTGAATTTGGGCAGAGCAGTGACATGTTATATAAAAGCACCCTCTTCAGATAAATTCTAGGCGACAGCACATTTTTATAAGGTTGGAGGAAGCTATTACACAAAGACAAATATTTGCTTGATATAATCAAACTTCTCTTTTAAACAGGAACAGTACTGGGAGGAAAGTAACTATGGGTCTGGAGAATTTTTGTGCTAAATTTGTAATAGTGTTTGGCAGGGTAATTTGGTAATCTGATTTAAGGACCAGAAAAAGAAAAGGGGGAGGGGAGAGAGATTTATGGCAGGCTTGCATTTCAGAACAACTCTCAAACTGACAGCATGGGCTGCATCACTAATCCTCGGCAATAAATGAATCCAGTGCAACAGATTGCTTTACAATTGATCTTTAAGGCTCCAATATGCGGTATTGGCAAGAGCCTGTATTGGGGGCAGTACAGAGTTTCATCAAACCATGAGAGCTCTGGATGTTACTTTAGGAGATATTATAGCTAGTGTTGGGCAACTAGCTTGTTTTTTAGTTCCCTTACCGTTCCAGGGTTTGGGTCAAAACGGAAACTGAAAAATTCCACATTTTTTCAGTTAATCGACAAAGTTCATTTTGAATTGATCCAACATAAGAACGGCCTTACTGGGTCAGACCAAAAGTCCATCTAGCCCAGTATCCTGGCTTTCAACAGTGGCCAGTGCCAAGTGCCTCAGAGGGAATGAACAGAACAGGCAATCATCAAGTGATCCATTCCCAGCTTCTGGCAATTGTCGGCTAGAGACATCATCCCTGCCTAACCTGGATAATAGCCATTGATGGCTATCTTGACCTTCATGACATTCTCTGGCAAGGATTTCTACAAGCTGAACTCCTTTGTTTGTTTGTTTGTTTGTTTGTTTGTTTGTTTGTTTGTTTGTTTTAAATCTGATGCCTAATAATTTAATAGTTTTAGTGTTATAAGACCACAACATACTCATGTTAACACAAATGATCTGGAAAAAGGGGTAAACAGTGAAATGGCAAAATATGCAAATGAAACACAACTGCTCAAGATAATTAAGACTCGAAATATTTTGTTTCTGGGCTCTCGATTCAAAAGGTGGCTGCTCCTCTTCTAGCTTCTAGCCCAGTAGTCAGGATGCTCATTGCTGCAAATTAGGAGACCCAACTTCAAATCGCTGCTTCAAACCGGTTGAAGGGTGAACTGAATCCCAGGTCTCCCTGGGTACTGGGCTAACTGGTATAAATGATACACGACCCCGTCTCGGGTTGTTTTATCCCCTTGTGAGACTGGGCTGGATTTTTATTTAATTATTTTGGGGGCAAGCCTAATGAGCAGATGTGTTAGATTTGAGAATAGTTTGTGTTGATCAAAGCTATCATTTTCAGTGAATAAATTATTTGAAAAAAATTCTGCTCAACCCTTAGCAGCAGCAGCCACACCCTCTGCAGCCAGGCATGGCCACTGCCTTCCTCTACTGCCAGTTTCCATCTGGACTCTTTGCCTGTTTTGAACACAAGGTCTCTTAGCATGCCCAGCCCTGGCACACTGGGCTCTCGAGGTCACAGATTCAAAGAATTCTAGAACTGGAAGGGACCTCAAGAGGTCAGGTCCTGTCCCCTGCCCTCACCATCCAGATCATCCCTGATAGGTGTCTCACTTCCTCTTAAATATCTCCGATGTTGGAGATTCCACAAGCTCCCTTTGGAGATTCCACAAGCTCCCTAGGCAATTTATTTCAGTGTTTAACCAACACAGATGGAGAAGAGGCTCCAAAAATCTTTGTCTACTTTATATATCCAAATGGGGACAGCACTCAATCTAGCTCTCGTGGGGTGGGTGTGCCCGGCCTCTTCAGAGGCAGGGCGATAGGCCTTTAAGGCCCCTCCTTGTGTGCCTGTCCCTATGGCCACCTCCACTAAGACAGTCCAGCTAGGCAGCCACCATCAATGAAACATTCGCTTGCCTTAGGGTGAGGGCTAGGGGCCCGAGTCAGTGGTAGTACCTCCTATTCCCAGGGCAGTGAAGCCTAGCATCCAGAATCAATAACCACACCCCCTGTTCTCCAGGCAATAAAGTCTAATGGCCAGAGTCAATAATCACAGCTGTAGGCACCCTCCTTCCCTTGGGGGTTAATGAGGTTGGGATAGGGGGACCCAGGCCCTCCCTCTCCACTGGGTCCCAGCCCAGGGCCCTGTCAGTGGTGGGCATATCCCAGCATTAGCTCAATGGGGAATTCGCCCAAAACACACTGCACTTTCAGGTATCCAAGGCCCCTCCCTGGGCTACTTCCGACCAGACTCACAGCAGTCGGCTTCTTCTCCAGCTTCCTCCAGGCTGAGGGCTTCTCTGGCCATTCCCTACTGACTGGCCTCTGCAGTTTGGGCCATCTGTAGCTCTTCCTGCAGAGCCATGGCAGCAGCTTCTTCCACCATGGTGGTCAGCCCCAACTGAGCTGCTCCACCAGCCTTTATACCTGTCCTTCAACTGGAGCATGCCCAGCAGGGCTGTGGGGGCGGGACTCTCTCAGCCAGGTAGCCCTGGTTAACTCTTCCAGGCCCAGTGTGGGGTTGGCACACCGTGTCACATGGGCCCATAAGATAAAAACTGTAAAACAAGCAGGAGAGAAAAAAATATATTTTCAGTATTGACATGGCTAGGTATACTGGCAGTAATAGCTTCAGAATTTCCTGTTCTATCAGCTGCAGACCTTGTCATGACTATGCACGCCTGCTTCATTACATACTTGGCTCTGAACCTCAAAATCATTCAGCGATTCGTGGCTAATGGAGAGTGTGGCAACCTGTTTATGAAGCCATGTTACTTGCCGAGAGCACATCAGGTTAGAGCTCTGTGATCCTCATGTACTCCCTGTAGATTTCTGAGTGAAGTTTAATGTGCTGGCTTTGCTCAGTGCTGATGGAAATAATTTGGGTGCTAACTACCACAGGAATCCTCTTGTGGTATTTCAGCAGCCCTGGTCCAAGGCACTGAAACCAACAACTGGCTAGTGGGGCCTGTGGCAGAGCATTCTCCAGTGTCCATCTCTATCTTCAGAACTATGATTTGATGACCTTCAGGGTGTGTTGCATGAATCACCCATGGATCAGGGCTCTGAGGGATAGGTGCACAGAAAGCTAGCGTAGAAGTTGAGCCTCTAATAGGATTAATTATTGATTAGTCTTTTCTTTTTTGTGAATTAGTTCCCATTGGTGAGTTTTGTGTTTTGAACCATGTGCTCCAACTGGAGCATAAGACTAGAGTAATTTGTAAGATCAAAATAAATCAACGTACAATATGACTAGTCTTGAAGTGAGAAAATGTCTTTGCATATTTGTCAAGCAACATTTCAGAAAGCACTTTGCACTTCAGTCACACAGAAAACAGAGGCACTAGATGGGAAACAATATGAACGCCATTCAAAATATGTTTCCCTAGTTTTCATTGAAATGTCAAAATCCTGAACTAACTCTCTTACAAAAGATCTAAGAGCCCAGAGCCGCAACTTGTAAAATTCAGAGAGCATAATTTATTTTTAATCCAATTCGGGTACTTGTATTTGAAGAAAGTTAAGATCAAGGGTCTAATGTTGCATTTGCTGCACACCAATTACTTCTAATGACGCATAGATTTTTAAGACCATAAGTGATCACCTACTCTGATTTACTGCATAACAGAGGCCAGAGGAATTCATCATGGACTCCTGTGTCAAGACTGTAATTTCTGGCCATACCAGAGCAAAGCTTTTTAGAAAGACATTGTAATTAGTAGAAATCTGGAGTGTGCCAGGAATGTAGATCTGGGCAGTATGAATGCAATGGAGGAATTTATGAGGAATGACAGACAGGTTGGAAATTGTTGAGTCTTGTGAGAAAAAGATTGACATGTGACATAGAAGTAGTTGAGCAAACACTTATTAATGTAAGTGTGATTTATTGTGGTTATAAGACTGATTTGAAGCTAGAGTATGAAAAAGGAACATGGGGTAAACAGAGTAAGAAGAGTTGAGAAGGTGGATATTTTAGAGAGTAGTGAATTTATGAAACACTAGCCTACTTTTATTTTTAAATGTATGCATTTTAATTTTAAAATAAATCTCAGTATTCAGGTGGAAGAGACAAATAGAATCAGCATATTTAACAAAAATTGTATGTGTTTATCAAATGTAATTAGTTAAAAGGGGAGTGATCAACCGTTATTTCTGAAGAACAAAGAGGTCAGGGAAAAAAATTTCACTCATGCTTTCCCTCCAATATAATTGCGGGAGATTTTTTTTCTCTTTTCTTCCAAAACTTTGTTTTTTAAAAAAAAGTTTTTAAAGTTTTTAGTCTCCAAATATTGAAAAGACAGACATCAGTATTGTCATCATGAAGACTGAGACCTCTAACTTGTATCCTCCCTGTAAAAATGTCAGAGTAAACATTATTCATGTATATTATACAGAGAGGGGTATTTAGGTTTGGGGAATCTTCAAAAGAGGCAATATAAACTAAACACTGGTTTATGAGCAATCGCTCTTGAGTCTGATTTTGACTTGGCTTCTTTCCCTGACCGAGTCATTTAACCTCCTGTTTCTCCATCTTTATTTGAGGATAATAATGTTGACTCAGATTCTTGGGTGCAGCTAGAATTAGTTTAATGTTTGTACAGCACTTGGAATGTGTAAAATGCTATGTAAATGCTAAGGCTTAGAGGAGGAGTTGGTGTGAACAGCAATCAAAAGTTGGGATGCTTATCAGAACCACTCCAAATTATCTAGCCCTCTAGAGTCTATGAAAACAGATCTGGTTTGTGGAGGATGTCTGGTGCTTCTGAATCTTGGAACAAATCCTTTTCACAATCAGTCACCCAAATAGTGCCATTGAGATCAGCAAGACTTCTTGGATAAGTGAGCTGGTCTCCACTCAAGCCACAAATTCTGTAAGCACCACCTCCTATAGCTTTGCCATGTTCAATTAGGGAGCTAGCCAAAATGAGGAAGAGTGGAAAATTGATGAAAAATGCCCTGAAATGCAGTGCACTTCTCTGCAACATGTAGAAGGCCTTTTTATATGTCTTGACACACAAATAGTGAGAAGTATATTTCTGCCAGTCCTTGGCACTCTTGTGTGTCTTCTCCTTCCCTCTGCCCTCTACTCCCCTGCAACACACTCACTTTCCTCATGGCCCTGCCAGCTTGCTGACATTTGTGGTACTGTAAAGTGTTCTTTTTGCCCAGGGCAAAGACCTTAACAAGTCATTGTAAATAGCACTGACCTTTAATGCTAATGGCAGAATGATTTGCTTGAATTGCCACTACTTAGCCTAACTGAAACAAGCTTCTGGCATTGTAATTACTTAGTCTGTCATTAAATACCTGTGAATACCATACTGTATTACAGGCTATCTATCTGAAGAGATGTCACTGTGTGCTGTAAATTGAGTCAGGGATTCTCAGTTGGAATGATTTTATGATGGAAAAATGCAGTTGCTGCAAAATTGAAATTTTCCACAGGAGAAAATTTCAAAAGTTTGAAGATTTTGGATTCTGTTCAATATTCTCCCCTTCCTGGATTTTGCCTGCATTCTTATATAATAGCCCTGAGACTGGACTGGGGTTGCAAATATAAACCTTAGCCTGAGCTACTTCCTGGACTGGCTTTTTCAGAGAAGTTCTCTTCTCATTTCTTTAGCTCTCTCTTCCTTAGAGAGGGATTCTCAGGCCAGGTCTATACTAGACTTGGAAGGTCAAGGTTAAGGTATGCAACTCCAGCTATGTAAATAGTGTAGCTGGAGTTGACATACCTTAAGCCAATCTTGGGGTGTGTCTAGACTACATGCCTCCGTCGACGGAGGCATGTAGATTAGCTAGATCGGCAGAGGGAAATGAAGCCGCGATTAAAATAATCGCGGCTTCATTTAAATTTAAATGGCTGCCCCGCTCTGCCGATCAGCTGTTTGTCGGCAGATCGGGGCAGTCTGGCCGCGCCGCGCCAACAAAGAAGCCTTTCTTGATCGGCACAGGTAAACCTGGTTTCACGAGGCATACCTTCTCTTGGAGGTGATTTATTATTTGAGTTCTTCATTTTGGCTTTTGAGAGAAGCCATTCCTGTCATCATTTCAATAGCCTAAGAACTGGAAAAGGAAACACAGAAAATATTTTGCCTTTAGGAATAAATTGTATTCAAGGATTATTTAGTTATCTCTACTCTCCCCTTTCCCCACAATTGCGCAAGTTGAACACTATGCTATACTATCACCGCTCACCATCGTTTGTAGGAACAGAACAAACAGTCCCAGCAAAAGCATCTTGGCCTAATCTAAAATCTTTTGGAGTCAATGGAAAACACCTTTAAAACTCAGTGGGATTGTGTTGGCTGAACAGCATGGGTGCTGGAACTAGGGGACTGCCTCTCCCCACAACCCCACATCCCAGCTTGAAGAAGTTTCCATTATACACAAAGTTTACAGTTTGGTTCAAGGTCTTGCGGCACCCTCACTGCACAAATTGTTCCAGCCCCCCTGCCGAACAGGGTATGTTTCTTCCTTCCCAGTGGGGTCACCTCTTCCCTAAGTTCTTGTTCTAAGAATCTTTTATTTTTGTAAATAAGAAAACAAAATGAGCACACACCAAAGCTACTTCCCTCCTGTATTTGCAAATGCCTGAATCTCCCTGGAACACAGGGTTTACATAGTGTGTTACTGGGGGGCATTTTTGTGGAAGCCTTTTGTTCAGATATTTGGAATGTATCACTGCTTGAATGCCAAGTACCACAACTGGAATTTGGCCAGCTCCTCAGAATTAAACTACCTCCTCTTAAAAATGTTACGGTGTCAATAACAACACTTTGAGAGCCTCATCCAGCTCTTGCCTTAACTCCATACAGGGATGCTTTCAGCAACAAGAAAAAAATAGCACCACCTACATTACTAACACTTTTCCAGGCCACATAGAAATGCTTCTCAGATCAGGCCTTGCAGCTGTTAATACGCTCCTGACCTAACCCAACTCTGTTTTACTACCAACATCTGACAGGATCGCAGCAAGGGGTGAGTCTACAAGGCAAATGTTCCTGGAAAATGCCTGTGCCTGGAAGAAGTTAATGAATTTTGCAAGTATAATTATTTTTAATCTGAGTGTCAAGGCCTCTCTCCACTTATAAAATCCTGGTGCTGTGACATTACAAGGCGAACACACAGGCCCTCAGCTCCCATTAGGATGCCATTAGATAATTTGTGAATGTCATTCATAAATTAAATCCACTTAAATGGAGTTTAGCTTCAATAAAAAAAGGAACATGGAAGATGTCGGTGCTTTCTTTGCCCGATTAAGATAAATAGGGGCTTTTCTTTGAAATGTTGCCTCCTCCGATCTGCAGTTTTCACCCTAACGAACAGCAGAGCGGGCACAGTGCAAGATATTTTAAAAACAGCTGGCAGTTTGAATAGCAATTCATTCACAAGTTCACCATTCTGAACACAAGTAGCTCTGGATGCAGGACACATATGCAAAGCAGTGCCAGTAAAAGTGCTGAGCCCTGTCCAAGGATGAGTCGGGAGTGGGGACACCCACTCATGAATGGGCACAGCCTAGCAAGCCCGCTGTCTGTCTTCCTTCATCACTGACAGCTCAGGACACTGTTGTTTGGTTTTGCAACCCAGGCCTCACCTGGAGCCCCACCCCTTCCAGGGTAAGGAAAGCTCAAACTAAAACCTACAGTCTAATGCCTTAGTCCAGCTTCTTCAATCTGACTCACCCAACAGACCTTTCCCTTCGCTCCTGAGGTTTACATCTCCCCTCCTTCTAGAAGATAAGAGGAATGGATTGGGGAACCAGGCCCACACTCTCTTCTGGGTCTTAGCCCAATGTCCTTGTGATAAGCAACTAAGGCCTGTTTCTTTTAATGTCTTGCTGCTTCCTTACCTTTGCCTGTCTGCAAGTGTCTGGCATGGAGTTGAATTCTCCCATCCTCTCCCCGTGCAGCTCCCTCTCTGCATAGGGCTGTCTCGCAGTTTCTCGCAGTGGCATTTGAAAGGGGCGTAGCCATGGAGCCCGGGATCAGCTGGGGACTGCCCAGCTGATCCCGGGCTCTGCGCGGCATTTCAGGCTCCATCACTTTGAATGCACAAGAGCCCCCACTGGGGACTCTTGTACATTTCAAAGCAGGAATGCATGTGTGTAGCCCGGAGTCAGTGGGACTTCCCGCTGGCTCTGGGATGCATACGGAGTTCCACATTCCTCCTTGGAAATGTACAAGAGTCCCCAGTGGGGGCTCTTGTGCATTTCCAAGGAGGAATGCGGAAGTGCCTATTGACTAGTCGATGGAAATTCCATCGACTACTCGACTAGTCAATTAACTGCAATTTAACATCCTTAGTTCATACCTAATTTAGAATTTGTAGAAGTTCCAGAAGAAGAACTCTTTATTACACAGTGGGAATCTAATGGCTCAGTAACGTAACTATGAGAAAAGACATCACTTTGGTCTGGAATTTTCAAAGAAATATAAGGAAGTAAGCCACCCAATTCCCAATGAATTTCCATTAACCTGTTAGAAAACCCAAAGTTGTATCTGAGGCTTGGAGTACTCTACACATAAAAGGTTAAATAAAACAAATTTCTATGTTATGTTCCTCAATTTAAAGATATCAGAAAGACAACAAGGCTTTGTCTACACTAACTGACAGATCACCACAGCAGCAATTGATCTTCTGGAGTTTGATTTAGCAAGTCTAGTTAAGACTCGCTAAATCAAAATCAGAGGGTGTCACTGCTGGCATCTGGCACTCCTGCTTTTGCAAGGAGTAAAGGAAGCCAATGGAAGCATCAGGTCTCATCGGCTTCCCACTGTGGGGACGCTGCCAAGCACAGCTTAAGATAAGTCAACTCCAGCTACATAGTTGGAGTTGCATACTTTAAGCCGAGCTACCATGTCTAGTGTAGACCTGGCCCAAAGCTCTCTCTCTTGCGCCGTGCGTGCATGCGCGTGCACGCACACACACACACACACACTCGTTCCCCCCTTCCCTTAGAATTATTTTCAAGTTTAGTTTTCTTCCTGCCATATCCCTACAATTTTAAATATTCAAAAGCTTGCTAGTTACAAAATCTCTATTCTTCTTTTACCAAGAGCAAATGGAAATCTGCACAAGAACTAGCCAACACTTGTTTTAAAGATTAATGTCCTTGTGCCTACCTCTAGGCAAAGTTATATTACAACTCCGCTCAGAACAAGGTATTAAAAAATGAAAAGCTAGGTCTGTCAGTCTATCATTGCAGGAGAGTCACTTGCCTCTGGTTTCCTTCCAGCATTGCCAGAGACAAAGAAATTCAACTGGCTAAGATTTTAGAACCTTAGGCTCATATTTCTCAAATAAAGATTACTGGTGGTCAGAGGACAGCAGCCACCTCTTTCAAATGCTATAATTAGACAGCAGAGTCAATCACCAAAAGTAGCTAAAATACCTTGAAAGAGCTATTCAAATGAGCAGGCAAATGAAATTGTGCAATCTGCAAAGAAGCCATTGACAAAATAGTAGCAATTTCCAAAATCCCAGGCAGCAGATGCCAAGTTTATAACATTTTTCCATGCAAATGAGCATCTAGAACATTGAAAGGAAAAACAACAGAGGGGCATTTGTGAAGGGAAGCTTATGTTTTGGTTTTTATAAATCCACAACTTTTGTAATAATCCAAGACTGTAAATTTACATTCTAATCCTGATATCTGGGGCTGGATTTATTCTACTGATAGACAAGCTAGAAACAACTGTTCCCCCATCCCGATAACAGAAAATGATAGGCTCATGTATTTATTTTGCATAACAACATGCTAGAGACAGGCTTCAAGTGGTCTTCTCACACAAAGACCTTTGGTTCTTGAAGAACACTGAAGGCCTTAATTAAAAACTGAGAGAGACTAGGCAGTCTTAAATTAACAAGCAAAGACTCCTCCTATACACTGTGGCTATGTCTAGACTACAGGCAGATTTTTCGAAAAAGCAAGCCACTTTTTTGAAAGCCTAGACGCTCTCTTTTGAAAAAGCATAGTTTGCATTATATAGTACTTTCGAAAAAAAGTGTTATTCCTCATAAAATGAGGTTTACCGTGATCGAAAAAACTGCTGCATTCTTTAGATTTACTTTTGAAAGAACGCAGCTGCAGTCTAGATGCAGGTGACGTTTTTTCGAAAAAAGGCTACTTTTTTCCAAAAACCCCTGCAGTTTAGACACACTCTGTGATCCTACAGGATGAGCAGAAAGGCCGTGGAAATAAATATGGATCTGATCTAGGGTTGCCAGAGGGTTTCAACAAAAATACCAGACACGCTTGACATTACATCACAATCTACATTACATCTTATTTAGAAAATACCAAACGTTTATATTTCCTCATTTATATTTTCTCAATTTGTTTCCCAAACAGAAACCTCAAATACTGGACTGTCCGGTTTAAAACCGGACACCTGGCAATCCTAATCTGATCCAAACATCTCTTGGAAACTATAAAAAAACCCTACACCTAAATTCAGAAAAGAATGGTTCAGCTGAAAAGGATGAGCTATCCCACACCAGAAGGAAGCATGCACTTGTGAATAAGGCAATGGTGCTAACTCTGGATGGCCTGTGGTAGAATTCCTAGTCCTATCATGATAGCCTGAGGTTGGAGGCGGGGGCCCTGGCCCAGGGCCAGGGGTTGGGGCCACAACGGCCTCCCCTACCGGCACTCCCTGAGGGCAGAGTGGAGGGGGCATGGGTCGCCGCGTAGGCCTCCCCTGTCAATGCTCCCCAGACTCACCCTAGGGCCAGGGGGATGTAAGCCACACAGGCTTTCCAATGGCACTCCCCAGGCTCAACCCAGGAACGAGGGGGAGGGGACAGGCAGCCCTTCCCCAACAGTGCTCCCTGGGGCCAGCCTGGGGGCGGGAGGGAAGGGTGAGGCAGAAGGAGGGCTGCACAGACAGGCTAGCCATGGCCACACTAGGCAGCCCGGTGGTGCGGGGGGAAGGGAGGAGCTGCTGCTGGTGCTCCCAGGAGAAGACCACAGTGGTGGGGCTGGCAGGGCTTCCCTCCCTCCAGTCTGGTGGCATCAGAGGGCCAGGGTGGAGGAATTTGGAACAGAGGAGCCACTTACCTGGGCTGGTGATAGGCAAGATGATGAGCCCCATCTTCTTGCTGTCTCCTGTGCTCACTGCCCCCAGTGGTGACTGTGAGCATCACATCCCTCCTCTCTCTGCCTCCTCCATTTCCATGTTATGGAAAACAATCCAATTCCAGGCATATTCCATTTTTGTGGCATAACCATAT
Source organism: Pelodiscus sinensis (assembly GCF_049634645.1). Taxonomy (NCBI): domain Eukaryota; kingdom Metazoa; phylum Chordata; order Testudines; family Trionychidae; genus Pelodiscus; species Pelodiscus sinensis. The sequence goes on along the minus strand of NC_134723.1, from coordinate 36,568,564 downwards.
CCTGACCTTGCTTTAAAAGTTAGGATAAGAGGAAGCTGCCTACCAAATTTGGTTGTCCTAGCTCTTACTATTTAAGAGGAGTTCTTGAACAAACAAACTTGCAGACAGACTCATAGACAGATGCACAAATCTCTAACAGATAGATAGACAGATAGATAGTTTAAATGGAAGTGAGTTTCTCTAAATAATGCTTAGCCACAATGTTTATTGGCCTGTTGCAAGATTTTTCTAGATTTCACAACTCACTGAGATTTGTACTGAATAATAAAAGAACTCACAAACTTATCCAAAGCCCATTGAGGTCAATGGAAAAATTCTCATTGAGTTCAATGGGCACTAATTCACAGCTCTGAGAGTATGTCTAACCTGCGGAACTATTTCGGGATACTTGAAGTATCCCAAAATAGCTATTCTGTGTCTATTGAGGCAGCCTGTTATTTCAAAATAGTTTTTGAAATAACGGGCAGCTTATTCCAACATCCCAGTAACCCTCGTTCCAAGAGGGTTAAGAGGCATTTTGGAATAGCAATTTATTTCAAAATTTGGAGCTGTGTAGACAGCACGAAATTATTAAAAAAGCTGTTTTAAAATACACTTGAAATAAGCTATGCAATTTGTTTAGCTTAAATTGTGCAGTTTATTTCGAGCTAAGGGTGCTGTGTAGATGTACCCTTAATGAACATCCCTACTAAAAGCTTTATTAACATGTTTTTTCTTTCAAATAAAATGAAATTAATTTCATTAACTAGAGGTATTCACAATATAGTTCTCACTGTTCATTTGGAATGTCATTTATTTTATTAAAAGACATGATTTGAAAAGACATTCTTTTAAATCAATCTCATTGCACTATCTTCACTTTTTCTTTTTATGTTTATAAAAAACTCAAAGTAGTTTTGGAAAACTACAGAAGGAGAAATTATTATCTGTGCTTTAGAACAGAGGAAAGCAGTCAAGAAACTTGGGATATTGTTCATTCCCAACCATCTCACTGTGGCTTAGGCAGTTTTAACCTCTCTGTACCTCCATTTCCCTACTTGTAAAATTGGGGTGAAAATACTATTCTTCGTAAAGCAATTCTAGTGGGTGTTGTGTAAGTGTCAAATTAATAGGCCACAGTCCTGAAAATCTTTCTAAATTCAATTAAATATGACTTCAAAGAAAATTTCACCTTTACACTTTGAGATGCTGTTGTCATCTTAGCAATTGCTAATTATTTAAAGCACATCTGAAAAGAACATTTTATAGTAATAAATGTTCTATACACCATTCAATACAAGGATCAAAACATCCCTTTTCTGTATTGTTTCCTGCCTCTTCTGGCAGACTAGGATAGAAGGAGGGAATGGACAGTAGAGAACAGATGGATTCCATGAGGCTGTCTTGCTGCAGGATCCAGATGCAAAATGGAAAATAACTTCAGCATCAGGCTTCTCGGCCAGCTCAACTGATAGTAGCCGAGATGACAATTTAGAAGTTGCCCCTGAGTCTAGCACATGGTGATCCAGCTGATGAGGTATCTAGGTTCTTGACCCTGGTGATATAACTGTTATTCCCTTTGCCTTCAGTTCAGAAGAATTGATGCATTCTCTTCCATTTTTGCATACAATACAGCACAAATCCTTCAGTAAAATCTCCTTTTAAGGAAAGGCAACATAAAATGTTTCCACATGGTTACATTTGGTTTCTTCTCAGTGTTAACCATTGACCCAATCTTGGAAGGTTTATGCTTATGTCTAAACTACAATCTCTGTGTCAGAGAAAGCAAAGATCCTTAACAAGGAGGGTGTTAAAGCTTTAGTGCAGGTAGGAAGTAACACAACTATACAAACAGTGGAAGTAGCCTTGGCAACAACTTGAAGACTAACAGAACCTAGGAGTTAGCATAAGACTTAATCAGCCAGCATAACGATGTGGTGAGAATGTTTAAAAGAATACAAGAGAAGAGAATGTTTAAAGGAATACAATCTCTACCAGAAAAGACTCCATAAGCTTTATGACAACAGGTGTAGGAAAAATACTGTGTACTTTTTTATTTGGCATGAAACAAAAGAGCATAATTTAGGTGTTATTGGCACACTAAAAATAAAGCTTAAAGCATCTCAAGAAGATCCTGAGTTTCAGGAAGCAAAGGGTATCAGGTTTCAATAGCTGAGTTCAGTTCTTCACGTACAAGCGAATTTTGGATGGTATGGCAGGTTTTTAAATATTCTAAACAATCTGTTAGCATAGTCACACACGCGAGTGTTGTGTTTCATTACTAGAAGATATTCCCTGCATTGCTCAGGTCCTCTCTCACCACAGTAGCTTGGAGATAGGGATGTAAAATCCTATTAAAAATGTTAAACTATATGTTTAACTGATTAACTGGCCTACTGTATTGTGCTGTGGGCAGGAGGTGCGCTAGAGCAACCCCTCTACCCAGGGACTGCTCCAGCCAAGCTGGGCCCACCATGCCTCAGCCTGCTCTGGCTAGGCTGGGCCAAGGGCCTGCTGCATTGTGACGCGGGCTGGGGCTGCTCTGGCAGGACCAGGTGCCGGCTAACCAGTTAGTTTGGCAAACATGCCGTTAAGGTGAAGGGACCAGGTGAGAAGTGCCTGTCCATAGCTGCTTCAGTTGCATTAGGCACAGCTGGGGTAGGGAGTGCATGTTCCCCAGCTAGGGGGCAGACAGACACACAAACAGACAAACTCTGAAATATATAGTAGATAGCTGTCCCTTTCTCCACCCCTGCCCCCTGCTGCCCCGGTGGGGTTATAGCTGTCCTGGTCCCCATCTCTGTCCCCTTGTGATCATTCTGCAAGATACTGTCCTTCCTACCAGACCCCTCCCTTTTCATTTTATGAGAAACAGTTGAATTCCAGGCACATTCCATTGTCCTGGCACAACCAAACCCTGGCTTTGCTTCATGTTATGATAAGAGGAAACTGCCTACCAAATTTGGTGGTCCTAGCTCTTACTGTTTAGAAGAAGTTCTTGAACAAACGGACAGACAGCCACACAGATAGACAGACAGATGCACAAAATCAAACATATAGGCTACGTTTAGACTGGCATGATTTTCCGCAAATGCTTTTAATGGAAAAGTTTTCCGTTAAAAGCATTTTCGGAACAGAGCGTCTAGATTGGCACGGACACTTTTCTGCAAAAGCACTTTTTGCGGAAAAGCGTTTGTGGCCAATCTAGACGCGCTTTTCTGCAAAAAAGCCCCGATCGCCATTATCGTGATCGGGGCTTTTTTGCGGAAAATAAATCTCAGCTGTCTACACTGGCCCTTTTGCGCAAAAGTTTTGCGCAAAAGGGACTTTTTCCCGAATGGGAGCAGCATAGTATTTCCGCAAAAAGCACTGATTTCTTACAGTAGGAAGTCAGTGCTTTTGTGGAAATTCAAGTGGCCAGTATAGATAGCTGGCAAGTTTTTCCGCAAAAGCAGATGATTTTGCGGAAAAACTTGCCAGTCTAGACACAGCCATAATGGATAAGTAAATAATATGAGAGAATAAGCAGAGACAAGAATTCTGATAAAGCCAGTACTTTCCCCATATGAGTTGTTGTTTTATCTTTGCCAAACTGCTGGTGCAGATTATTTAGCTACCCCTCACTTGTGTGGTGTTTTGCCAGTTTATACCTGCTGACAATTCCTTATGCTTTTTATCTGCAGATCTTATTCTCTATCTGGTCTTTGTTCTTTGATTCTGCAAAAACTAGCATTTTGAAAAAAAAGATCCTTTAAAAAGCTATGTAATACATATTGATTATATATAACGTAGGATCCTTTGTAATAAAGGAAGCTAAAAAGGTTGAAACTTTCACTGATAGAGCATTAGCAATGAATTTCAGAATACCTAAAATCCAAATATTTGGTGGTCCTTTTTTTAATAAAGTTTCCATAAATTCCATTTTATGGCAAGCACATTGTCCTCACTAAGGCCTGCTGTACACTGGAGGGGAATGTCTACCTAAGATGCACGACTCCAGCTGCGTTAGTTGCCTAGCTGGAGTTGACGTATCTTAAATCGCCGCCCACACAGTGGCAGGTCGACAGGAGCAAATGCTCCCGTTGGCTTCCCTTACTCCATGCGACGAGCAGGAGTAGCAGCACCCACAGGGGCGCCCTCTGAGTTTGATTTAGCGCATCTTCCCTAGACTGGAAGCACAGAGCTTTCCCATAGTGTAGACGATGCCTCAAGTGCTCTGGTTAAAGCTCCAGTGCTATTATTCTTTACAGACAAATCCATGATTTTTATCATCAGGCACTTTGGTTTTTTTCTTCTGCACCTGGGCTGCACTGTTCTGCACATATTTGATTGAAGTCCGGTTTAGACTCCAATATATAAAATGTATTTTTAATTGAGAAACAATTATTTCTGTGAGACAGAGGAAGGGAATAGGGTGAAGAACTGGAACCAGATTCTGTTCTAAAGCAGGTGCTTCTAAATGTAATTTCAGAGAGAAGGGACGGGAAAGGATGTTTACCCCAGTTGGGACTGCAATGAGATCGGTGGTGATAAATTAATCCAATCACTTTTTGCTCTCTCTTCAGCCTCCTGTTTGGTCGTATATAGTGTGAAAGGGTGGAGCTAAACAGAGCACCCATCCATAGATAATCAGAGAAATGTTGGGCTAAGGGACATCAAAGAGTTATCTGATATAGGCCTTGCACTGAGGCAGGATTAAATATACCTAGACTATTCCAGATACGTTTGTCTGAGTTGTTTTTAGAAACCTCCAGTGCCTGGGATTCTACGACCTCCCTAGGTAACCTGTTCCAGGCTACTTTACTGTTCTGTATAGTTCCTCTAGGTAGCTTTGACATAACTTAAAGCATTCACATGCAGCAATTTAAGATAAGCCACCACAAATTCTCCTTCTCTCTCAAATCTTCCCCCATGCCTACTGTTACAGTCCCACCATCATTTTAAAATGCCTGGTGGGGAAGACGGGGGAAGCGCCTTGCAATGAGATGGTAGGTATCTCTATAAAGCACTCCTCTGAGATCCCATCAAGGGAATCCCATTCCTTTGTAATTCTTTTGATAAATGGATTCAGGCCACATTGGCAGGCAGGTAGTAATCAGTTCAGTAACATTTTTGTAGCATGCACCAAAAATCTGTCTCTTCCGAAGAGGAATAATAATCATTCACTCAGAATACATCTGGCGGTGCTGAGAGTTTGGGGGATGATATTTAACAATTGTTCTTTTACCAAACAGAGAATGCCTTGTCCCTCAGTCTTAGTGCAAGAGAGAGACTTTTAAGATTTGACTCGAGTCACATTTAAGTTTTCAAAGCAGCAGGTACTTTGTTATTTCAGCAGCAACATGTAAACATCTGTCAGGAACTGCTAGTGATTTTCCTGGCCAAATGACATGAGTTGATACAGCGGATGGTGTCTCTCACAGAAAGTTAATCTCTTTCATTCATTTCAAATGTCTCCAACATTCTGTGCTGATTTTGTATCCTTTTAAAACAAGCATACGAATAGTTTAAATGACAACCCTTTGTAGGAATTTCTCATCATTTATATAGTAGCCCAGTGTCTGAGTCCTTAACGCTGAAATGCTGGCTGTTCCCTGTGGGGGGTGCTGTTGCCTGAAATGCTGGCTGTTCCCTCTGGGTGGAGCTGTTGCCTGAAATGCTGGCTGTTCCCTCTGGGCGGCCCATGCTGCATGGGGAGTGCTGGGCCCAAATGGCCGCTTGCTCCCCCACGGTGGCCCGGCTGAGCGGCACAGAAGTCAGCCGAGTGCCACGGTGGGATGTGAAGGGGGGCGGGGCGGTGACATGCAGCATGACAGCGGCTCCAGGCCCTGCTCCCTGGCCGTGAATGTCACCGCCCCGCCCCCCTTCACCTCCCGCCGTGGTGCTTGGCTGACTTCTGCGCTGCTCATCCAGGCCGCTGTGTGGGAGCAAGTGGCGCAAGCCACCGTTTGGACTCTACACCCCTTATGTAGCACGGGGAGTGTGGAGCCCAAATCAGCCACTCCCGAGTGAGAGGCAGGAGGGGGAGGAGAAGAGAAAGAGAGAGAGACAGAGATAGAGGCAGGAGCCGGAGGAGAGCTGAAGGAGAGACAGGGAGAGGCAGTAGGAGGAGGAGGAGAGAGAGAGAGAGAGACGGAGCGAGAGACCGGAGGCTCAGGAGAGAAGACGGATGTGGAGGAGAGACCTTAAAATCTCGTCTTATGATGGGCTAATTGGCTAGTTTATTAATATGACACTTATTTTTAACGTGGAGCAATACTGTAGATCCTATCTTTCCTCTCTACTGGATGCTTTTTTGAATTGTGCTGCTTTTTTTTTTAGCATACTTGACTTCTTCCTTAATGAGGCTGGGTTAAAGAGGGGAACCTGAGAGCCTGACTAAAGAGAGAAACTTGTGATGTCCCATTTATCTAGCGCAAAAAGGATCTGGGCTTACTAGCCTTTATTCATGTGAGTGAGGCACATTAGAATTCCACTGACGTCAGTGAGGCTAACTGTGCAAGGATGAATTGTGTGGCTGTAATAGCTTTGTGAGATTGGGCTGAAGGATTCTGAAAGTAAAAGTGTTAGATTTTATAATGCTAAATTATAGAAGATAATTGCTTTACGTACCTTTGTCATGCTTTGGCGTTAGTCCCACAGGAGTGTGAATGTTCAGGCAATATAGCGTATCCGTTCTAAATCTAAGCCTTTTTGTTCTGGTGTACTTCATGTTTGTGTGTTACATGGGCAAACACGCTGTGCCTCTTTATCCCCCTTTAGTACCTAGACTTCGCACTGAAGTTTATGAACCTGACTTCTGAGGCTATCCCACATCTATCCCTCTCCAGCTCATCTAGTGAAGTGGGTTTTATCCATGAAAGCTCATGATTCTTTCTCTCTCTCTCTCTCTCTCTCTCTCTCTCTCTCTCTCTCTCTCTCTATATATATATATATATATATATATATACAGAGCCATGTTAATCTGTAACTTAACAAAAAAAACGAGGAGTCCTGTAGCATCTTAGAGACCAACACATTATATATATAGTAGACTTCCGATAATCCGAAATCTTTGGGACCTAGGTGGTCCTGGATTATCGCATATGCTGGACTATCAGGAGGTACTATAAGATGGTTATATATACAGAGAGAGAGAGCGAGACAGAGAATATACTGTATATAAAGTGTTTTTAACCCTTTTTATTGTAGCATAAGCACTGTCCAGTGTCACACAATGCTAGTGGCAGACTGACTTGGTCCCGTAAAGTTTCGCTCGGTTCACCTGCTGCCGCTGTTGCCTTGTGACTCATTTTTTGCTGAAGCTCACTCACTAGGCTCTTGCCATTTTGATGCCGGACTATCAGGAGTGCCATACAATTGGATGCTGGACTATTGGAGTTTTACTGAATATAAAACATTTGTTAATCTCTAAAATGCCACAGGACTACTCTCCTTTTTTAAAAGTTACAGATTAACATGGCTCTGAAACTTTCTTTGGCTGCTCGTTAGCATTGTAGAATACTCTGGGTAACAAATAACTAGGGAAGTGTGAACTATTGTGTGAGAGGGAGGCCAAGATCTGGGATTATATCATGCCTCTGGGGCAGGGAATGATGGTTAATTGCGTGGGCCGGTTGGGGTGACAGGAAGCAAAGATTTGTTCTAGTTCAGATATGCATAAAAAATGGAACTAGATTTGTTCTAGTTCAGATGTGCATCCTGTATTTCTTGTGCACACGAAACTCTCACTGAAGTCAGTGTAATCTTTGAATTCACTTTTCAGAGGCTCTTCCTCCCTTTCTTGTGCAAACTCAACTACTTGTTTGTAGTGCTCCTTTGCTAATCTTTTCCTCTTTGGTCTCTCCATTCTTCCCTTGGACCTCTCCACTTCTTACATATAAGTGTAAACCCTCCTCCCATTTCCTCCTTGGGTTACTCGGGAGCAGGCAACACTCACCAGTGTGCCTGGGAACCTGATGTTCTTGATATTAAAGGAGATCCTGAATATCCCAGAGGTGATGATGGATAGGTAGGAATCCACCCCTTGCAGTCCCTTACTCCTGAAGGAATTCAAAATTGGTGGTGTCTCCGCCTGCCTAGCCTTGATACATATTAAATAGCGTGCTTTGGAATCCTCCAGGAATAAATTAATTCTAAAAATAATCTGACGCATGTTTCTAACTCTAAAATACCAATTGTAAATAATATACATCCAATGTACTTTAAATTAGAATTAATATACGTTTACTTACCAATTTAAAGAAACAGGGTTTAACAGGCTAAATTTAAATAGCACTCCTAATTAAAAACCATAGTGCGCAGTTGAGTAAAATCAATTAAAGTATATAGTAATAAATGAAACTTATCAAGCTGGCATTTACACTGCCACCATTTATCCCGCCTCCAAGTGAACACTTCTCTGGTTTTCAGAGTCCCAGACACTTGCTGGCCTGGGAATGCTTGAAGATCTGCAGCTGAAGTGGAGACAGCACTGTGTCATTTTTGTTAATCCAGTCAAAGCCACAAGCTGCACAACCCCTCTGAAGTTGGAGCTGGCCCCACTCAAATGCCAACAGGTCTGGTTGACTGGGCCGATCACTCTGCCTCTCCTCAGACTCAGTTTCTCTGCTGTGCTCCTTCCCTTGCAAGCACTTTCCCAAACAACAATCCCGGTTACTCATAGTTCCTCTCCTGCAGGCCATTTTCAGTTCCAGGCACAGCAAGAGTCTCTCCTCTCCTGGGACAACCACCAGCAGCCTCTGAAGCTTCCTTGTCAATCCAAACCCCAGTAGACTCCCAGCAGAAGTTCTAACTCCCACTATCAACTTCTGGTCTGGACAGAGCTTCGCACCAGCAGTCTAGCTCCTCTCTGCCAAAATGGACCTCCCCCACCACCTCTCTCTGCACTCAGAACCCCTGGAAGAGTAGCAGTCTGCCCCCCTTTTTCCCCAAAGGCCTCATGGGAGGTATTGTCTCTGAGGCTAGATTGTGGTACACAGGAGCTCCCCAGTTAAGGATAGAGGTTCCTGTCCCAAAAGGGGGCTTACATAAGATATCACAATGAATTGTTCTTGGGAAATATGGTTCATGCTTCTTTTACAGTTTAAACAGTTGTAAGTATTTATGGTGTCCATGTAAATTATAAAATTATCAGTCAAGAAATAATCTTACTGAGCAACAAGCTACCCTCTCACCTTTAATAAACCAGATGCATGCAAAAAATTACCCCTCCTAAACAATGCTTAGTAAAATTGCTGATGTTACAACAATTGCACAGAGATGGGACACTAGCTTAGGGTATGTCTACACTACAAAGTTAATTCGAACTAACGGACGTTAGTTTGAATTAACTTTGATAGGCGCTACACTAGCACTCCGCTAGTTCGAACTTAATTCGAACTAGTGGAGCGCTTAGTTCGAACTAGGTAAACCACATTCTACGAGGACTAAGCCTAGTTCGAACTTACAAGTTCGAATTAAGGGGTGTGTAGCCCCTTAATTCGAACTAGTGGGAGGCTAGCCCTCCCCAGCTTTCCCTGGTGGCCCCTCTGGCCAACACCAGGGAAACTCTATTGCCCCCCTCCCGGCCCCGGACCCCTTAAAGGGGCACGGGCTGGCTACGATGCCCGTGCCAGGTGCAAGCCTGCCAGCACCCAGCTAGCAGACCCTGCACCCGGCACGGCTCGAGCCAGCCACCCGATGCCCCCCAGCCCTCCGCCTCTTCCCGGTACCAGGCTGGCGGCTCCCGGGAGCTTGCCCGGGACTGCAAGAGGCGGGCACCCGCCTGGTCTAGTGCGGACATCGTGGACCTCGTCCACGACCTCCACACTAGACACAGGAAAGTGGCCGTCTAGAGAAGGAGAGCTGCCAGCCTGGCCACCCAGGAGCAGGTGTGCATGAAAATCAAGGTGGTCCACTGAGACCCCCGACCCTGAGCCCTGAGCTTACAATGGCCGTACTGGGTCAGACCAAAGGTCCATCTAGCCCAGTAGCCTGTCTGCCGACAGCGGCCAACCCTAGGGACCCTGGAGGGGATGGACCGAAGACAGTGACCAAGCCATTTGTCTCGTGCCATCCCTCTCCAGCCTTCCACAAACTTTGGGCAGGGACACCACTCCCACCCCCTGGCTACTACCACTCCATGGACCCAAACTCCATCACTTTATCTCACTTCTCTTTAAACTCTGTTCTAGTTCTAGCCTTCACAGCCTCCTGCAGCAAGGAGTTCCACAGGTTGACTCTTTGCTTTGTGAAGAACAACTTTCTGTTACTAGTTTAAAGCCTGCTGCCCATTCCTTTCCTTTGGTGTCCTCTAGTCCTTCTATTATGGGAACTAATGAAGAACTTTTCTGTATGCACCCTCTCCACCCCACTCATGCTTTTATAGACCTCTATCCTATCCCCCCTCAGTCTCCTCTTTTCTAAACTGAAAAGTCCCAGTCTCTTTAGCCTCTCTTCATATGGGACCTCTTCCAAACCCCTGATCATTGTAGTTGCCCTCCCCTCTCCCACCCTCTCTTTTCCCCTCTCCCACCTCCTTTTCCCAGTCTCCCCGAGTTTTGTTCAATAAGGGAGAGATTCTATTTTTGACCACACATTTTCTTTATTTTGTACATCAGGAAGGGGGGCTAGGGAAGGGTAAGTGGAAGGAGGTGAGGGAGGAATGGGGTACGAGCCCCCGATGGGTAGGACTGGGCTGGCTCTGTGGGCTTCTGGGGGTGGAAGCTCTCCTGCAGCCCCCTAATTGCCTCCTCTCCCCAGATTGCAGCCTGCGGCAAGTGCAGCCGGTCTGATGGCCGAGTGCTGTGATGTGCCCATTGTGGGCACTCAGGGCACTCCAAGCCAGGACTGCTGTGCAAGCGGGGCACCCCTGAGAACTGTCTGTCTGGGGTGGGGGTCGGGTCCCTTTAAGCACAGCCCTCGGCTAGCCTGAGGCAGCAGCTCCACGCACTAAGTCCTCATCTGATGCCCTGCCGGCACTGCTTCCGGCCATCCTTAACCTCAGTTCAGGGTCCACTCAGTGTGGACATGCTAGTTCGAATTAGCAAAACGCTAATTTGAACTAGTTTTTTAGTCTGGATGCGTTAGTTCGAATTAGCTTAGTTCGAATTAACTAATTCAAACTAAGTTAGTTCGAATTAGCGCTGTAGTGTAGACATACCCTCAATTGCACAAATCACAATATCTGTTTCTCTTGCAAAATTGCAAAAAAATATGTTCAGTGTCACCAATACTGCAGCTGGCCATTGTGGTAGTTCTCATAACAATGGTAACATTTAGGAACTGGCTTTTTAACTAGAAGGGGTTTGTGGATTGCTTTATGTTTCACAGCTATCTGTTGTAACAAATTACTGGTGATGTCACCGAGGCAGTTTAATATGCTTCTTTCCAATTCAATGCAATCCTTATAATAAAGCTGACATTAAACGATAATGTGTTCACTTTCCCTGATAAGCATAAAGAGATGTAACAGTGTATTATTTGTTTAATTCCTGATTAGGAGTTTAAGAGGGGGTCTTGTTCTATTATCCATGCAAATTGGTAGCAATGACGGTAATAAATCACAAGAGCAAGACTTAAAATAAACCACAGCAATCGACTTGATGTACAATTGATTCCTCATGCTTATCAAATCCCTGTATGCTTTGTGCCTTTTCATGCTGTGACAAGATTATTTCCACTGATCTGTGATGCTAAATTGACTGGATTTAAAAAAAAAAAGTTATGGATATACCTAGGATTAAAACCGCATGCCTGAAAAACAACATTGGAAAGTTACAACAATGGGAAAACTTTCTGAAGGAAGGTCTTAATTTCAGAGTTTTCACACTGGGGCACTTCGAATGGTGTGAATTTCAGAAAGCACTAGGTGATGATCCTTTGAAAGTAAGGCTTCTTGAAAATGCCTCAGGTTGGGCACCTAATATCACTGGTCATTTTTCCAAAGTTTTATTTAGATACAGTAACCCTCAGATCCAACTTGGTAGCTGTGAAGCACTGAACAGACAGTTAACACAGAACAATAAAGGTACTGTACAATCAAAAGCAAATAAATATGTGAAAAACGGGCTAGTGAGGCAGCAGACAGCATACCTGCTAATAGTGATATAGTTAAAAAAGTCATAACAATAAGAATAGGTGGGTCATATATTGGAACTGACAGTTATTAAGCTAAGAGCATCTTTTGGGAATCATAAGGCAGTTTGCTTTTTCTGATATGGAGGAGCAAGATGAGACAATTTGTCAGGGATCAAGAAGCTTTAGACTGAGTTTAGAAGTTACAGTTGCTCGAATGTTTTAGTCTCTTTGGGTACATTCTTGGGCCTGGCCAGTGATGTACTGAACTGGAGTTGCTGTAAAGTTCACAGTATATGGAAACACACTGGTAACTGACCATTTATAGGCAAAGCAAAACAGCTGATGGAAGTTGCAACCATTTTCTCACCATAGTTCAGTAAAAATGGAAAACTCAGTTCAGTCCGGGGAGATTCCTTTTTTCTCTATTACGTTAGATCATAAGAGTAATTGAAAGGTTTTGCGATGTGTCAGCAAAGCCCGACATTCACTGTGATTTAATGACAATGAGTAGATTAAACGTATTGAAATATAGGGATTGATCTATCCCCACTGACGTCAGTGGGAACAGGATTAGGCCCATAATCTATAATGTGGTTTAAAAGTCTTCATTTTCAGATCTTGTAAAAAGGAAGAAAAATAGCTGTTAATATAATTCATGTAACTAATGCATATAGTTAGATATTAAAATTAATTTTATGTCTGTTGGTTTTTTTGCTTCCCTTAGAGAAACATGTTTCTGGGATGTTTAGAATTCTATTGGCTTAACACGAGTTTTAGAGAAGGCCAAAGTGAGGGAGTTTACAAGTAAATATAATGGGACAGATCTCCAAGTGGTGGAAATCAATATAGAACCATTGAAATCCCCAGAGGAGGATCTGACCCAATATTATTTAAATTAATACTTTAAGGTCCAGATGGTATTTTCTGTCTTATAAGGCAGACCATCAGCCTGTCAGACCCTCTTCACTTGATTGGGACTTCCCATAGGTGTAAGACCATATCCATGTGAATCAGATTGCAGAATTGGGACTTAAGACTGTTGTGTCCCCTCCCTCTGGGACATCTGGTATTGGCCACTGTCGGAAGACAGGATACTGGGCTGGATGGACCATTGGTCTGACCTAGTTTGGCTGTTCTTGTGTTCTTAAGATGTTTATAATTCCGGAAAGTGCTGTTTTGTCACACAGCTAATTATATCACTTTATGGCTATGTCTACACTGGCCCCATAAAACGGAATAGTCATGCAAAGCAGGTAAATCAGAATAGGGAAATCCGTGGGGGATTTAAATATCCCCCGTGGATTTAAATAAACATGGCCACCGCTTTTTTCAAGTAGGAATAAGAGATCCTCCGGAAAAGGGCTTTATTCCAGAGGATCACGCCAGTCTAGATGCTTTTTTCCGACTTTTCCCCAAGCCGGAAAAAAAGCGGCGGCCATGTTTATTTAAATCCGCGGGGGATATTTAAATCCCCCGCAGATTTCCCTATTCTGACTTACCTGCTTTGCATGACTATTCCGTTTTATGGGGCCACTGTAGACGTAGTCTATTAGTATAACTTACATAGCATGTGTTATATTTGTTCTGTTATCGGAGCCAATTTTGTATGGTTTATGGTATTACCTAAAGGCTCCAACAGAGATCAGGGCCTAGTTGTGCTATGCACTGTGCAAACACAGCGTGTAAATTTAAGACAAGACATAAGATGGTTTAAATGGACAATATGAAGTAGAACAAGAAAGAAGGATGATAGTAACACTGAGGAGAGGACATGGTTACATAGATTAGCTAGCACACAACCTGATTATTTGTGGCTGAGTCATATGTGTATAAAAGACTCTTGATTTTGATTGTATCTAAGGCCATGTCTTCACTGCAGGCTGGATGAATGGGCAACAATCGATACAGCGGAGAACGATTGATCATGTCTAGTATAGACATGATAAATCAACTGCTAATTGCTCTCCCATCAACTTTGGTATTCCACCAAAATGAGAAGAATAAGCAGAGTTGACAGGAGAGTGTCAGCTGTCAGCTTACTGCTGTGAAGATACTATGATAAGCTGACAAAAGTATGTCAACTTCAGCTAAGTTATTCATGTAGCTGAAGTTGTGTAACCTGCGGTAGTGTAGGCAAGTCCTAAATGTTTATTTTAGCTATATAGTCTAGTATTTCTGTTACTATCTAATGTTACTTATGAATTTAGCGTCACTCAGTGGTTCCCAAGCTTCTTTTGCCATTTATTTTGGGGAACCTTGTAAGTGACTGTGGCAAAGCAGCAGAAGTTTGCTGATGTGACTCCTTCAAGAATCTTCAGAGGTGGCTTAAATAAAAAAGGAGCTAAGCATCTGGAGACACCAGCAGACTGTGGCAGGGGTTGTTCTTGTGTGTGTGTGGGGGGGGGAAGGACAGAAAGAGAGGGCTTAATCTTAGAAGCTTAAAAAAACAAAACAGTCAGGTCACTAACCTATAGTGAATGAGCGTTTCTGTTTTCCGGGAGAGTGACCAAGCTTTGGTCTTTATCAGTGGACTCTAGTATCTCGTCTATGCCTTTTGTGACAATCACATTTCTTGACTGATCAGAAATCCAGACAATAGGTCCTTGGCTACTGGATCTGCACAAGCCCCCAAGTTCCATCGATAGCTTGATGCAGGGCTTACATGTAGGCATCAGCAATCACTAGGAGTTTGCTACCCATCCATCCCCCTCAGTGGAGCTACAGGATTCAGATCATCTTAGATGTTTTAACATTTGAGCTTATTTCTCAGACAATCTGTTAAAACTGTGACCGTCCATGTCCTTTGCCTAATAGTCCTATTTAAACTTGTATGTAAGGAGAGCACCTTTCTGAAAACGTATCCCATTCACAGGCACAATTTAGGCCCGCAAATCAGAGGAGCTGCACTTTGATTACTTCATTAAAAGCACAAATCGGATAGAGGGTGGTGCAACTACTTAAAACTGTGCCCTCGCTTGAATTTCCGGCAGAAAAATAGGGTTTAGAATTTAGCGAGCAGAAGTTGCCCTTGTTCACAAGGAGTCTAGGTCTCCTGCGACCCTGATGTGGAGAATAGTCTTTAGTTTGCATGCTCTTCTGAGCAGTATGGGGGGAAGAGGGAGAGAGGAGGGCGGGCAAGGAGCTTGCCTGAGGCTCCCTGGATTAGAATCATAGAATACTAGAACTGGAAAGGACCTTGAGAGGTCAAGTCCATGCCCCTGTTCTTACAGCAGGACCAAACACCATCTTCTAGATCATCCCTGATAGGTGTCTGTCCAACCTGCTCTTAAGTATCTCCAGTGATGGAAATTCCACAGCTACCCTAGGCAATTTATTCCCGGGTTTAACCACCCTGACAATTAGGAAGTTTTTCCTAATATCCAACCTAAACCTCCCTTGCTGCAATTGAAACCCATTGCTTCTTGTCCTATCCTCAGAGGTCACAGAGGACAGTTTTTCTCCTTCCTCTTTGTACATCCTTTTCAGTACTTGAAGGGAAAAACAAACAAACAACCCTCTTCCCCCCACAAAAAAAACAAAACAAACAGAGCACCACTGGGACTTAGACCCAGGATCTCCTGATTACTAAACAGGTGCTTTAGCCAGCTGAGCCATAGTGCCCTCTTCAATAGCAATGAAATGAGATCATGAAAGAGCATGTTGACAATTTGAGTCATCGTGCCACAATGAAAGCAGCATAAGTTGCTTTCCAAAAACAACTACAAAATGCAAGCCCTGCAAGCTCAAATTGTTTTCATTTGATTTTTAGTATTGAAAGTTATTGGACTGTAAGAGACACTGACTGCGTTGCTTGCATTCTTGGAAGTAATTACATGCCACATGTGGTGGTGCTATAAAATGGATCGCTATAAAAAATGCAAGGTCAAAATTATCAGATGCAATGCAAAAGTTTTTAGAGCTAAGAAATCTGTTTTTACAAAGAATTCACTAACAAAACAGAAAGTAATTTCTGAGCTTAACGCAGATGTTTTACTTTTGTGTTGTGCATTAGCAGTGCTAGATGTGAGGCACTTTTTTTTTTAAGGTTAGAATTTTTACTTTTAACAATACAGTACCCGCTTTGAACTTAGTACAGCGAACATTATATTTTGCTTAAGGAGAGTGAATCATGGGCCATATACTAGGGATGTTAAATATCAGCTAATTGAACAGTGGAGTAACCTCAAGAATTTTTATCGGTTAGTCGACTATTCTATAGTCCCCAGGGGTGGGGCCAACAACCAGTGCGCTCTGGCCTCACTCCTGAGGATCCCCCTGCCACTCCACACTGCTGCCTCTGTATCAGAGGCAGCAGTGCAGGGTGCCAGGTAGGAGGTGGTCTGCAAGGGGAGCCAGTTTAAAAATGAGCTCTCCTCATGGACCAGCTGCCTGTTGCTCTGTGCTGCTGCCTCGGATAGAGAGGCAGCAGCGCAGGGTGGCAACCGCCCCTGTCTAGCATGGGCCTGAGCTCCCAAATCCAGTGCGAGCCAGAAGTGAATTGGGCTGCCTGACCGCCTAGCTCCTAATACACTTTAAATGCAGAGCCACAGTAGGAGTAGGTCCTGGACCTGTTTCAAGCCAGAACTGGCCAGCCTACTGAACTATTTACTGGCGGCGGGAAAAGGGGGAAGGGGGGGAGGATGTGTGTAGTCTATAGCATTAACCTATAAGCTTTATCTTATCAATTAATTGGTTAATTGACTAAACTATTACTATTACGTCCCTACCATATACCCTGTTTGCCTTACTCACACAAGTAGTTTCAGGCTACCTCCAGACTGAATCCCTCTGTCGGCAGAGGGATGCAAGTCAAGCACTTCGAAAGTACAAATGAGCCTGGGATTTAAATATCCCTGGCTTCATTTGCATACTCACGTTCCGCCACTGTCCTGATCACACGCCATTTCAAAAGTGAAAGTGAAGTCTAGCTGCAGTTCTGCAAACAGCGGGGACCTTTTCTGACAGATCCTGTACTCTGAGGATTTGCATCTCTCTGCCAACAGAGGGATGCAGTCTGGAGTTAGCCCCACTGACTCATGTGAGTGAGGAGAGCAGTATCTGTGTGTTATGTGGAGATAATTATAGTGCAACATTTTCCATTAATTTCTAGACTGAAGACAGATATTTAAGTAAAACAAAAATCTTCAATCCTATTTGAATCTTGACATTTCAGTTAGAAAAACTTTGGAGAGCAACATGAAATCAGGATGTTCATATACAAACTGTCCTTGAAATATGCAAATCTAATATACATGGAGGCACCATAGAGCTCTCCTTTTTGAACGGTTGCAATAATATGACAAACAGCTTCTTCAATGACAATTTGAATGCCTTGTGTTTCCCTTGTCCAAGTACCATATTCTACCATCAGTTTGTAAGCAGAAGTACTGGTTGGTTTTAGTGAGGAGTTCTGCCTAAAAGCTGCTGGCATGATATGTCCATCGGCTTGGAGTCTTTGTTTTTATCTGCTTTAGGGCCTGTATCAGGGTGACTGTCTTGAACATTCAGGGTTCTTCTGAGTCGTCTTCCTCTCAGATGTTAGAATCCTGTGAGATGAAAGGTCCTATCTGGTGACTGAGGGCTCGACTAGACTACATCCTTCTTTCGAAAGAGTGATGTAAATTAGGCAGATCGAAAGTGCAAATGAAGCGTGGATTTAAATATCTCATGTTCCATTTGCATATTCGCTGTTTTGAAAAAGGGTATTTCGAAAGTGAAACTGCAGTCTAGACGCAGTTCTTTCGAAAAAAAACCCCACCCTTTTTCGAAATATCCTGAAAAAATGAGTACAGGATCTTTTGAAAAAGGGTTTTTCCTTTTTCCTGAAAGAGCCACGTCTAAACTGCGGTTTCACTTTTGAAATACCCTTTTTCGAAACAGCGATCAGACACGTATATGCAAATGAAGCACAGGATATTTAAATCCACGCTACATTTGCACTTTCAATCTGCCTAATTTACATCCCTCTTTTGAAAGAGGGATGTAGTCTAGACATAGCCTGAGAGTGGCTAGTGCATGATCACTTCAACCAGGATATAGATGGGGTGAGGACCTCTCTCTGAGAGACCAAGGCAAATAGGATCTAGGACAAGTGGTCCTGCTGGGAAAAGCTAGGAACAATGCAACTTGGAGACAGAGCTTCAACTGTGGGTTACGTTTTCTTGTTCAAGTCCTCCTAAAGTCCAAATTGAAGACAAGGTTCTATTCAGAGCAGGAGCCTTACCTAGGACAGTTGCTCCCTGTAAGATGTGAGCTTGTGCCGCTGCTCATAAGAGATTCAGATGCTGCCCAGCTGATTAATGGAGAGCCCACCACTAGATTTTGTTTCTATTGGTGGTGCACATTTGCACATGCCTCGATGCACATCAAAAATTCTGCACATGGATGGAAAAAATTCCATACAGGGATGGCAAAGACTGGAGGGAACATTGCCCCATGTCTGTGTTATGGCTGCGCCTCTGTAGCACTGGACTGTAGATGCTTCCTACATTGACAGGATTTATTTATTTATTTATTGCCAGTGTAAGTAACCAACCCTCCAAGAGGAAGTAACAAAGTCAGTGGAAGAAATCTTCCATCAGCCTAGCCATGGCTACACTGGAGGTTGGATCAACCAAACGCATGGTACTAGTGAGGGTACAAAATTTTTCACACTTAAGTGTAGATCAGGACCTACTTACAAAGCCCTGTTGTGTGGGTGACCTGTGACATCTTTTTCATATGCCGTACTGCCCTAACCACCAGCGGTCATAGAATTTCCCATTGGGAGCAGGACTAAAGTAGGCCTATGTAGTGTGATAGGATGTGAGTCTTTTCAGGGGGATTATGAGCCAGTCCTGTTTGCTTTTAATGCTCCTAAAATGCATGATACAAGGTTGCCATTTAGGTTTTGTGAAAATGCAGTTTTGCTAGGACTTGCTGGGAGACAGTGAATCTGAGGAAGGGGCCATGAGGGAACCTGCAGAAGTGCATGGAGATGACCACACCGAGTAGCTTTTCTATATTCTTGTCTTGCCTTATTGCTTTTCCTCCACTCCAGCACTTGTGTTAGCACCTTCTACTGGGACTCCATAAAAGTCAGTATGGAACTTCATAACACGGTGCACATAGCCACATAGAAGGCATGCCTGACACTGCATACTAAGCTGCAGTGAAGCTGTTTTTAGTGAATAAACGCATACAAATAGCGGCTGCAGAGGTTTTATAGCTGACCTTCTAGAGCAGAGCTACTCAACTTTGGAAGCCCTGGGGGCCACAATGATACTCGTAGCACATGCCGAGGGTTGCAAATATCTTCTTTCACTCTGCTGGGCATGAATATAAAGATTAAGGCAAGACTACACAACACGCAGGCCCCATTTAAGTCATTTCTGCTGATACTAATAAAATGCAATATTTACCCCATTTCCACCCATATGACAGCACTTTTAATGAGCAATGACAGTCCAGGAATTTAACTACTAAAACACATATCAACAGAAAACCATTATATTGACTAATTTTTTGTTTTGGCTCCCACCCGCGGGTCGCGTGTTGAGCCCTGCGTAAATCCAAACCAAACTGCAGGCCACAAATGGTCACGGGCTGCATGTGGCCCATTGGCCACATGTTGAGTAGCCCTGCTCTAGAGCTTACCTTTTCATTTCATTTGCTTAGGCAGCTCTGCACATTGTTGGTGGCATCACATAGCTTTTCTAAGATGCAGGTTTTCCGTGGGCAAGGAACTTGTGGAAGGCAGCAGTGCTGCAGGAGGTCTAGTGGTAACACCCTCTAGTAATAGCAGTGTGTCCCCCCTCCCCACCCTTTGACCTAAGTGGCTAGACAAAGTTCAGGGCCTTGGGTATGATCCAGCTGGAAGTAGAAATTGATGGAGTTTGGTATTACCTTTGATGCAATCATTGTTATTTACAAAGAAGGTACCAAGTCCCGCTTCTCTGAATGATCTCTTTAACCAACACCAGGCCTGAAAGTTCTCTCTCTCTCTCTCTCTAGATTTTTGCAATGTCATGCTACTTACTCCCTGGCTACTGCCCTTGCTTTTTGCCTCTGCCATTTTCTGTTCATGTCTATTCAGTTTCTTTGTTCTGTCCCATTCCTTGCCATCCAAAAACTCAGAAAAAACTCTCTGCCCTCTCAGCCCAAAATCTGGGGAAGGTCACACCTCCCTATTTGTCTTAGTTTGGGAGATGTCTGATTAACTAATCCTGATAGTTAGATTAATTGAAGGGTGCATTCACATCCAATTTCAAAGAGGTTTGTGATTCACCAGTAGCTCTCAGCATAACAATATTATCACAGGCAGCATATGGGGAGCCTATACTAAACACTGCTTTGTTGATTGTAGACCAGCCTTTATGTAGGTAATTGCCATTGACTACAGTAGGGCTCCCCATGGAGTATAAGCACTCACCAATATAAGGAAGATGTTATCTAGTCCTATACATTTTGAGAAAGAAATGTGAATTGTTCTTTCCAATCAAATGCAAACACAGATAGTCCCATACTAGTGTCTATGGCAATACAAATATCTATCACGCTTGTTCTGTAATTGGAATCAGAGGTTAGTATCACCCTATTCTTTTGACCCAACAACATAACCAAGGTTGTTTTATTAGTTTTTAAAAGTGTACAACACCAGAGATGCTCCCATCCTAAGCTTTATGTTCCTTAAACATAATTTGGTTTCATAAAAAATATACAAAGTAAAATACCTATATTCCAGCAGCAAAATCAACCCACATAACAAACAACTCTCAGCTCTGTCCTTCTCTGGCGGTTTGATCCAAATTCTACTGAAGTCCATGAAAAGAGTTCGGTTATCTTCCATGGACTTTGTGAACCTGAGAGAAAAGATGCACTTTATTTTTTTCATGTTCTTATTAGTCCAAATGCCCTGCCTTTGTCTCCAGATTTTAGCATCAAGTTTTTTTCCTAGTCTTTTTAGACTCTTTTTATCTTTAATCTTTGAAATACCAAAAAGAAAACACAAATTATGGATAAGAGTTATGAAGCTGAAATAAAGGTGATAGGAAAATGTATTGCCTACTGAACAAGAATGAAGTAACCTAGCATCTAGAGCAGCTACCTATGTTGTGTATGTAGAAGAAAGGGACAACTAGGTAGACTTCTAGTACCTGCTTTAGGCCTGTTTTGACATAAATAACTTGCCTCACTTCCTAGGGTATGTCTACGCTATAGAGTTTTTTTCGGGAAAATGGCTGCTTTTCCGAAAAAACTTCAATTGCGTCCACACTGCAGTCGCGTTCTTTCAAAAGAAAATCGAAAGAACGGAGGTGTTTTTCTGGCATTGGTAATCCTCTTTCTACGAGGAAGAAGCCTTTTTCCTAAAGAACTCTTTCAGAAAAAGGTGTGTGTGGACAGGGAAGAGGGAGTTCTTTTGGAAGAAGAAGAAAGAGGAAAAAGCACAGGTACCCTGGTGGCCATTCCATCCATAGTAATCACAGCTGAAATGAGAGATAGCGTCCATTCTGTGTGGGCACTATCTGTCAAGAAAGCAGATTGCTTTTTGGATGCACTTTGGCAATGTGGATGCGCTCTTTCAGACGAAGTTTCTTCAGAAGATCTCTACTGGAAAAGCTTCTTCCAAAAGATGCCTGCAGTCTAAACATAGCCCTATAGGAATGGAATGTGAATGGAAAGTTAAGTTGTGAATAGGGGCTTTTCAAACAGTATGCTGGGCTCAGGATATCTGTGGTTGTTATGATAAGAAGCAGCAACCTGATGCTAGGGACAATAAACAAGATAGACCTGGAATGTAAAGATATGGTTCTATATGAAAACACTTGGGCAGAGCATGCTGTACAAGGACAGGTTCCTGCAAAGTAACCAACCCACTCAAAAATGTGTGATGCAACGTAATGTGTACATCAGTGGTCCCCAACCGTTCAGGGCTGCTGGGCGCCCAGGGGCGGGGCCGCTCACGTGCCACACGTCCGGGGGTGGGGCAGCTCATGTGCCGCGCGTCCAGGGGTGGGGCTGGCCCATATCATTCCGCGGGCACACATAAATGCCTACGTTGGGGACCACTGGTGTACATGTATATAAAGGAAGAGGGTTTTCTATGTAATTTTGGATGTGTTGTGGTACACTCAGTACCTACCCTGTACATTAAAGTTTGATCGACTCGGCGTCATTTTGCTGTATGCCAAATAAAGGAACCTGAGTGATGAAATCCAGACTCAAACTGAATGTTTCATGTCTTGAAGAACCGGATAAAGTATATTCCCAGGACTCAACAAGGCATTCTGGATAAGCCAAGTAGCAAAGGTTGTATAAGGAATCCCATATTTGGTTTTAAATGATAAAGAATTTAGCTGGACAGGCTATTAAAGAAATCTTGGATTTTAGAAGAAGTAGGAAGCCCCTACAAAGAGGCCAAGTATATCCTGTACCGTTGCAGTATTCAAATTAAAATGTGCAACATTATTTTACAGGACCACAGAGAATGATTTATTTGTATTTGCCTTTTTCTCAAATATGCTTTTGAGCAAAAAACTTTCACTATTTTAATTCTTATCTAGACTTTTCTGTGTAGTTAATTAATTCATTCATTAACAAAGCTGAATTTATATACAGTGATGATAGCTTGCAGGCTTTCTTAAATCCCTTTCATTTTCACTGCAAGATAAAGCTCTATGTTTTTCTTATGTTGCCATAGCTAAATCCTCTCTCATCAATATATCCCTGTATGTAAATCACCTGGCTAATTTTACTTTGCAGTCATTAGAAGAAAACAAGCTCCATAACTCTTTTTTTTTTCACGTGGACCATCTCGTCTGAAATATTCCAAATAGGCAAATGGATTAGTATTTCAAATGGTCTTTTCTTGTTTATTGAAAACACCAATTTCTAATGGAAATGGTCTCCTTGCCCTTTTATTTTTCAGTTTCCTTATCTGATAGAATTAGATAAATTCCTGTGGAAGTCTCAAAGTACAGTTGCGTTTTTTTTTAAAGGCACAGTACATATCCATCCGTCAGTACCCATGAGTACTGGTGGCATAGGCATGGGGGATGTGGTTGTCATGGATACGGCCAATGTTCAGGCTCCTGTAGGTTGGGAGCAGCATCCCATTGCTTTTGATGCTGGCTGAGATCCACTGCACACAAGGCCTGTTTACTTAGGCTTTGCGCAAGGGCCAGGATTTAATCCAGAGTCAGCGGTCACTTGACATTGGTGGAACAGAGTAAAGAGTCCCTAAAGCCAGTATAGCTGTGTAGGAAGGGTCCTCTACTGATATAGAGTGGGCATAGTAGCTCCTCCATCATCTGCTTCCTCCATGCTAGGATATATCCAAAAGAAAGGAGGATTATCAATGGCTTCATTAGGCCTAACAGATCCCTGGATGCAACATCGGCTTGCATAATCTTGAGTTTTCATGAAAGACTTTACAACGACTTCACTGGCATTTGTCTTTACACCTCAGAATCTTGTTGGATTTCATCCCCTGCCTTAGAACAAAAAAAAAAAAAAACAACAACAACACTCTGCAAACATTTCCTCTGGTGCTGGCTGTTGAAAAGATCAGGAGTCCCAGGGGCTCAGAAAGGGATTTTCCAATGAGATGAATATGATGCTATTGGAATGCACTTGCTTTGGTCCCTGTGAGATCTCGCTTTGCTTAGTACCTGCTGCTGCTGCACCCTGGATGAGCAAGTTAAATGTTGTCTTGCTGAGGTTGCCTAAGGATTTCCCTCTTATTTATTTTTCTAAAGCAGTAAGTCATACAGGAATTCAAACTACTGCTTCCTTGCATTTTCAGTGATTTTTAAAAATCTCTGTCACTAGGGTGATTCTTTTTTAATACCTCTTGAGCTTGTTCTAAATAAAGATATAATGTGGCAGCTAATCTCCCACATACAATCCAATTTAAACCAAAATTTGGGGGTTTCAATATTTACGTGGCATTGACTATGTGCCAAACATACAGGAATTAACTCTCTTGGGGTATGTCTACACTAGCCCCCTAGTTTGAACTAGGGAGGCTAATGTAGGCATTCGAACTTGCAAATGAAGCCCGGGATTTAAATATCCCGGGCTTCATTTGCATGTTCCTGGGTGGGCACCATTTTTAAATCCCCTTAGTTTGAACTGACTGCCTGCAGACTGCCCATTGCAGGAGGAGTAACAGTTAATCCGAACTAAGGACTTAGTTGGGAGTAACTTCTGACTGCCACGTGTAGCCACGGGCAGTCAGTTCAAACTAAGGGGATTTAAAAATGGTGCCCGCCCAGGAACATGCAAATGAAGCCTGGGATATTTAAATCCCGGGCTTCATTTGCAAGTTCGAATGCCTACATTAGCCACCCTAGTTTGAACTAGGGGGCTAGTGTAGACATACCCTTGCTGTTCTTTCATTAAATATGACAACAAACTCAATTTATTGCTAAGCTGGTTTGTGAATTTCCTGGGGTTAGATTTAGATGGTGTAGAAGCAAGGATTCTTGTTACTGCAAAAATAAGTCATTTAAACCCTCAAACTCCCATTTTGGTGTGTATCACTGTTTCGAAGAGCTCCACTTCAGATTAGCTAAAGGGTATTTTGAAATATTGTATGCCAGAAGACAGAAAATGCACACTTGAGTTCCTTTCTCCCTCATACTGTTATTCCCCCCTACAGATATTTGAAAAATTGGGGATCAGATAGAAATGTCTACATATTTATATAGTGTGTGAGGATCAAGGGTATGAATGGAATCTTTAACAAAATACAATAAATTATGCAGTGTCAGTTTCTTACTGCTGAATCCTGCAGGCAGCGGCTATGGTGTTAGTTGCTTGTGGTCAGGAAGTAGATTTGTCTGATTTGTGATCACTGAAGAAGCAAGTTATAGAGCTGTGTAAACCCAGTTTAATATCTAATGGGGCCTACGATTATAGTGTAATACAGCCCAGTCCAGCCAATGAAACACTGGTATCAGTGTGTCAACTTAATTCCTGAGCTGTTGTCAGATCTGTCACTGAACTTCTGTGCGGCCTGGGATAAGTCCCTTCATTGTGCCCTGTTTCCTCATCTTTAAAATAGTGAGAGCTTCCTTTGCTGATCCTGTAAAGAAATGTGGCTGAAAAGAGTTCCATCAATGCCAAACATTGTTTAATGTCACCTTGACATTTAGCCATAAGAGTAAATTGGTGACCCTTAAAACTAGTCACTTTTTAAATATTTACTTCAGTATTTACTGTATTCCTCATGCTCCAGGTGAGTCTGGCAAACACTGAAATAATGTTTTGTAAGTCAGTGGTTCTCAAACTGTGGTCTGTAGATTGCAGAGCATTTGGTGGCAGCCAGCACAGATCTAGATGCTTGCATAATGCATTCTCCTAGGCTGTGTCTAGACTACATCCTTGTTTCGACAGAGGGTTGTAAATTACACACTTTGAAATTGCAAATGAAGCGGGGATTTAAATATCCTATGCTTCATTTGCATAATCGTGTCATGGCGCTCTTTCAAAAATGCGCCATTTTGAAAGTAAAACTGCTGTCTTGACGCGGTTCTTTCGAAAACAGCAAGCTTTTCCAAAAGATCCTGTACTCGAAAAAGCCTGCAATTTTGAAAGAACTGCGTCTAGACCGCAGTTTTACTTTCGAAATGGCGCTTTTTTGAAAGAGTGCCATGACGCGATTATGCAAATGAAGCATGGGATATTTAATCCCCTCTTCATTTGCAATTTCTACATGTTTAATTTACATCCCGCTGTCGAAAGAGAGATGTAGTCCAGACACAGCCCTAGTTTCCAGCTGCTAAATAACCATGATAGATACTAAAACTATATGGAATGATCTCCAAATGTTACTGTTTCAAGTAAGCAATTAACTTAGTTGCCCCACCCACTCTATTTGGATCACCTCCCCTCTAATTTACCACCTTCTCAGTGGGATTCAGGCCATGTCTTTACTACTTGGGAAGTTGCATTAAGATACACAACTCCAGTTACTTTAACTATGTAGCTGGAGTTGGCATACCTTAATTTGAATTTCTGTGCGGTCTCCACAGCAGGTGGTCAATGGGAGCAAATGCTCCCGGCTTCCTTTAGTCCTCATGAGGAACAAGAGTACTGAAGCTAATGGGCACCCTCTGAGGTTTGATTTAGCAGATCTTTACTAGACCTGCTAAATGAAACTCCAGAAGATCGATTGCAGTAGCGTTAATCTTCTGTGTAGTGAAAATATGGCCATAGTTAAGATGTGATCTAAGGTAACTGGCATGTTTCAGAGGGTAAAAAATGTATATGCCTTTCTGTAAGTGGTAGCAAAGACTTCTGGGGTGAAAAGATTACTGAAAGAGTAATTCCTAACCAGTAAGGATCATAGCAATTTTTCTTTATTTCGTGTTCAGTCTCTCAGCATTGACATGTTTTCTCCTTAGAGTTGACTGATGTATGGCAAGTCAATGAACTATGATAGCAATGCAAAAAACAAAACAAAACCAAGTTGTTCTCTTACAAGCCAAATTTTGTGATTACATTCAGAGTTTTCCTGAATTGGCCTGCTTGTGACTTTAGCATTGCACTAGTAAAAATAGTCTTCAGGTAAAGTTCATTTGTGGCTCTCACCAGCTGGTAATCGAAATGGACAGCTATGCTGAAACTTGAATGCCGTACAGTAACTTTGAGGAGTTGGGGAAAGAGAATCTATTTGTATGTTTTTATAAGAGGTAAATGAATGGTCTCTTGCTGTCACTCTGCCTTCAATTTTGACTGCTGAAGGATTCCTGTACCCTATTGAAGAGGGACCTTTATTTGTATTTCTGTAGTTGATTGCTGCAGTTGCAGTGCTGTTGCATTTCACAGTGATAACTGCTCTATTTCTTGGCACGTAAAAAAACCTTAACTAAATGTGTTTGTAAGAAGAAATCTGGGTTGTATGACGTGGTGATCCTAAGCTCTGTGCAAATACTGCACATTTTCTCCTGAGCAGTTAGAAAATAGACACAACAGTGTCTAGAAATCCTGCGATTTTTGTCATGGCAATAGAATGCTGAGTGGTTTTAGTTCAATGAATTTGCTTGTAACCCATGTTAATTGTGTGAAGAAAAATTGTGTTGTAATTTAAAACATTACGAATACTCTGCAGCGTAACACACTGAATACAGAAGCATGCTAGGTGGAAAATATGCTCATTCTAAAAATGCTGGAGTCTGGAAACGTAGCAAACGTTGGTCTGCAGTTTATTGAAATCCCTATTAATTTCTCTAAGTACGCTGTTGCTAAATTAGCTACTCTATTGCTAATGAGAAGTTAATGGTCACAATGTTATTTCTTTGAATACACCCTATATGCAAATATTCATATTGTTGTCTCAAAAGTGCATTTACTTTCTGCAAAATATTTTTCTTCTGGTAAGCCCCCCAGACAGGATGGCAAGTTGTGGAAATCTTCACGGAAAGCAACAATATGCACAATCCCCCTGGCTCAAGGTCATTGGCTAGCAAAATTTGTTATTGTTACATTCTCAGTCCCGCTGTTAGGGAACGTCTACACTGCAGTGTTATTTCAAAATAACTGATGTTATTTCGAAATAACATAATGCGTGTCTATACAGCAAGCCTTTATATCGAAATAATGTCAAACTGGAGGACTTCTTACTCCGACTCCTGTAACCTGCAATCCATAAGGAGTAAGGGAAGTTGCAGGAAGAGTGTTCTTCCTTAGACTTCCTGCTGTGTAGACAGAGCAAAAACCTGAATTAAGCTATTTCGACTTCAGCTACGCAATTGATGTAGCTGAAGTTACGTATCTAATTCGGCTTTTGTCTTGCAGTGTATCCTTAGAGTGCACTTTGTCACTGTCAAGAAATCTAACTTATCAACAGCTGCAGAAAAGCTGGTAGTTGATGCTGTACCTGCTATTTAATGACCATGGGCATGATAAGTTGTCCTTTAAGAGATTTAGTCCTGTCTTGGAAGATCTTATGGTGTCAGTGGTCTTGAGGCAGGTAAGAAGCTTATTGTGCTAATATAAAAACCTATGTTCAAGAGTACCGTAAATTAGCGAATATAACCCGCATCCATGTATAACACGCACTCGTGTATTACCCACGGTTTTTCTGTCATGTGTAAAAATTAGATTACCCACGGATGTATATAACCCACAGAGACACCTGCCACCTTCATAAAAGGTGTTTTTTGATGCCGTGATGGGAGATGTGGCAGCAGCGGAAGTGCTGCTGCTTGGGCCGACGCAGCAGCCCCGGGCACTTAAGCAGCAGTGCCAAGGTGAGGAGGTAGCTGCCCAGAGTAGAAAGCAGACACAAGGCAATGGCCATCCTGCTGCCAGCGAGTCGGCCGGCCTGCCGGAGGGGAGCTGCTCTTGCACCCAGGCCCGCCCCGCACAGCTGCAGCCAGGCGTCACCCACCCTCCTCCGGACAGAGGGAACAGAGAGCGCAGCGCAGGCACGCTGGAAGCTCGTCAGGCCCTCCCTGCACCCCTGCAGCGGAGCTGACCCAGTTCTAATAGGGGAACTGATCCTCCCGAGGGGACTCCAAGGAGTAAAAATCAACTTGTAGACATGTATACCCCACGAGGTAGTGGGGGCGTGGTTGGTAAAAACATGTATAACCCACGGGTTATATTTGCTAATTTACAGTAGTTCTGCAGTAACTACTGTTGGGGTGGAAGGTCCTGTTTTGAAGCTGCAGAGGTATTTGGCATGTGACAAGTACTGAATACAATACTGAATGTATCATGAGTCTGCAGAAGAAGAGGCAATGAAATTAGAATTTTTGATAAAATGTATCCACACAATTAACTACTGTTACAGGACCATGGGAATTTGGAGGAAAGTATGGAGAAGAGGGGAGAACACATCTGGAAAGGCTAATATAT
This sequence comes from Pelodiscus sinensis, assembly GCF_049634645.1. Classification (NCBI taxonomy): domain Eukaryota; kingdom Metazoa; phylum Chordata; order Testudines; family Trionychidae; genus Pelodiscus; species Pelodiscus sinensis. Next base: position 36,539,680 of record NC_134723.1, on the reverse strand, counting down.
CATTTAGCTAATAGATGGCAGTATAGAATAGATGGCAGTATACATCATGGATATTTTATTATTATGCCGTACGTCATGATGGTAACCAGGTTCTCCTTCACTGGAAGGCAGCCAGTGAAAACAATTCATGGGCTGATTTTCCCCATAGGACCTGAATCTGAGATTTCCATGGGCCTCTCATTATTTGTAACACAGTGAGAGAGCCAGTGTTTGACTATCAACATAATTTTCTGTCTACCTTGGCCCATCCATTTAATAATGAACACACACGCCAAAAAAGTTTAAGTGCACTTACTGCCTGTCAAGCAAAAACCACACAACCATTATTTTGCATAAAATTAAACATTGTACTTGGTGTTCCCCACCCTGTATTTCTCTGGAGTGGAACTGCTTTATAGGTTAGGAGGGGGGAATCTGATAGCAAGTATCATAAAAAAATTGTCACGTTGAAAATGGAAGAGCAAAATTGTAAGACTTACATTGTTCTAGTTTTGTGTGTCAAATGGACTTTGTTAAATAATCAATACTAATTTTGAGTATATAAGGTTGGCTTTAATGGCCATAAAATCCTCTTTAATTACAACAAGTAGTCCTGTGGTACTGTAGAGACTAACATATATAATGTGTGGGTGGGTGGGTGGGTGGGTGTATGTGTGTATGGAGAGACAGAGAGAGTTTCTCACTTACACTCAGAGAGAGAGAGAGTGAGAAAGAGTGTATCATGAGCTTTCCTGGGCAAAACCCACTTCCTCAAATGAGCAGGATTGAGACGAACTGGGTTTTGCCCATGAAAGCTTGTGATACTTGTTTTTAAAGTTACAGGCTAACACGGCTACTCTTCTGAGACTCTTTAATTAATGATTGACAAGTACTAATATGGTCAATATTGAAATTGAAATTTGTGTACCCAGTGGTAATCCATTGTATCCTGAACGGGTCCAAAAGCTAATCTCAGATACGGCATGTATACCCAGATGCCCTAAAACCCGCTTCTGTGCCTTCATAGTACAGAACAAAACTTTTATTTTCAAGTTACTGGTTGACCAAGGACATGCAACAAGAAATTAGATTCTAGTCCTGGATCACCATCACCAGTTGGTGGTTGAGGTGAGCATTCAGCGGAGAGAACTTTGTAATTTTACAAAAGTTGTCGATCCACCTTTATACCACTTTTGGGGAGTGTGCATGATTAGTGTACTTCACGGGATTTAGGAACGCATCCCTATGCAGCACGGCTGAGAAGGGTCCCCAAAATCATGATTAGATTTCCTGTGTACCAAACCACAAAAACATTCATAAGCTCTATATAGAGCCCATGGACCTCTCCCTTTTAACAGCTGGAGCCTTTGATAGGGATCTCTGCATGGATAATAAAAATGACCTGCATTCCTCGTGCACTCTGTTGTCCAGTGCAGTTGTGGACTAGTTCCTAGCGACCTGCCCACCCAAGAGAGGGCTGGCTTTGAGACATGTAGTACACATACAGCGGCTGATCCTCCTTCCATTAAAATTCATGGCAAAATGTCACTGATTTAAATGGAAGCCATTTTAGGGTGAATGGCACCTTATTCCGCTCCCACTGAAGACCAAGGAAAGGCTAATGTATCATGTAGCTTTTAGGAATGGATGGCAGTACACATCACGGTTATTTTATTATTATGCTAATATTCATTATTATTATGTTATGATGGTAAGCAGGTGCTCTTTCATTAGAAGGCAGCTAGTGAAAACAGTTTATGGGCTGATTTCTCCCATAGGACCGGAATCTGAGATTTCCACGGGTGTCTCATTCTTTGCAACACTTACAATCAGCATCATTTTCTGTCGACCTGAAGCCCCCCCCCCCCTTTTTAATAATGAACACAAAAAAAGTTTTTAAGCTTACTCACTGCATGTCAGCCAGAGACCACTTACTGCTGGACCACCAAAGCATCACCACTGCCTTAGCAACCATCACTCAGCCTTTCACCACCTTTTTAACTAGGCTTGAAAACCTGTGAATTAAATTAGAGCATTAATAATTGGTTAGTGCTAAATAAATAATTATGGAGGGTGGGGAAGGGCCAATCACTGGGAGGTAACCATTCTGGATTTTTCAATTGTTCTGAATGGTGCTTGTATCTGGCTATATTATTGCTTTTAACGTTAGACTCTTAGCTTGACTGCTGGACCTTCCATGATGCCCGATATGCTTTTAATTTGGTGTATTAAATTGGAGACAGCAAAATGAATGTAGAGTGAGAGAATTGCAGACACAAGCTTAATTAGAGAGTTGCTAGGAGTAATTCAAGCTGTTAGCAAGTAGAATCTTTTTGTAGAGAGGAGATTAAGGAAAAACAAAAAGGCTGTGTCTAGACTGCATCTCTTTTCCGTAAAAGGGATGCAAATTAGACACGTCACAATTGCAAATGAAGTGAGGATTTAAATCCCCCCGCTTCATTTGCATAAAAATGGCTGCCGCTTTTTTCCGGCTCGGAGCTTTGCCAGAAAAAAGCACCAGTCTGGACGCGGATATTTTGGAAAATAAAGCCTTTTCCAAAAGATCCCTTATTCCTTATTTTAAGAGGAATAAGGGATCTTTCGGAAAAGGCTTTATTTTCCGCAAGATCCGCGTCTAGACTTGCGTTTTTTTCTGGCAAAGCTCTGACCTGGAAAAAAGTGGCAGCCATTTTTATGAAAATGATGCAGGGGGGATGCAGTCTAGACACAGCCAAAGAGATTGGGGAAGATGATGTGTCATCTGATGGTAAGGGCATGATTTTTCACATCTTCCAGGGTAGTCTCCGGGACTCAAAGGGGAAGCTTGAAAGTTCCTGAGCATCTTTGGGTGGCGACTGGACATGCTCAACTCCCACCTAACTGGTGAGAGTGAATGAGCATCGAAAGCCCTTGGCACCTTGCTCGGTTGGATCCTGTGTGTGTAACAAGATGATTTAGCTGCAGAAGTTGTATGCAGCCAAAGGAGGATGGCAGTCTCCAGTGCTCCTAACGCAGTGGGGCATTGGGGAACCATGTGGGGCAAGGAGTCTTGCTGTGCTGCCGCCCTGGTGCTAGAGCAACATGACCTCTGAGCTCCCACTCCCTTGGGGGAAAAGGATGGGAGGATCTTCATAGCAGTAGATCTTCCGGCCTTGCCCTAACCCCACATAGCCACTGTGTGGAAGGCAGCATTAAGGCAATCCAGGGCCTTAGCTCCATTACACCCGTGGCTCTAACTTACCGGTCCCACTCTCAGCCCATGACCCAGTGCCATATTTAGAGTGTCTGGAACAAGGAACCCCTCCCTTATTGGGGAGGTTATGAGTGATGGCTTGGGTCTCCCTTGGCAGCAGCAACATCGGGTCCCTTCCCAATGCTGGGGAGGAACTCGTGGATGTGGGGGCTCTAGCAACCAGCATGAATTCTCCCCTCCTCCAACATTCTCTTTTCTGTGGACGCTAAGCGCGTATGTGTGTGTGGGGGGGTGGGGTGGAGTTGTTCATGGGAGGGTAAAAGAAGCAGGCTGGAATGGATGACCCCTGAAACACAGTAATGATGAGACAGTGGGTTTCCCATCTTGAAAAATAATTGCTTGGCTAACAAGGGATGGAGACATTAATTAGAAAGGACCATGGGAGTCATGAATTTACCATTGCCCAAATTAGCAAATTTGGCACATCAGAAAAGGCAAATCTTACAAAAAACACTCAAGCCGCATTTTGAATCTATATGGCCTGTAACTAAGGCTGCTCAAATATTTTCTGTCCAAACTGTTTTTGATGGAAAACAGGGGTTTTAATTAAACATTTTTTGGTTGAAAATCATTTGCGTCTGGTGCCAAATGTAGGCTTTTCATCAAACCAAAATCTGAAAAAAAGTTTTCGGCTTTCAGATTGTCTTCTTTATTTGTGTGAAAATTTTGCAGCTTTCCACTCAAAATTTCAACAAGCTGTTTTTTGTTTCGTGTTATTCACTGAACTTTTCTGCTAGTCACCCTCACAATTTTCTGAATAATTCTACTACTGCCGTTTTGCTGACAATGATTAGAAAAGGGGCAGTGGGAAATAAACAAGGCCATGCTTTATTGGGGATGTGAAGTGAAGGAGGAATGTCAAATACAAAAAATTGGTAGTGAAAGATGTTTTATGTGGCCCGTGAAGATGTTTATAATGCAACATACTGCAAGAAAAAAGGCTATAAAAATGAATGATAGCACCCTCTTTAATCAGCTGTAGGTACTGTAATTTCCATCTTCTGATATCCTCTGTCAATGCTGAAAGTCGTTATTTAACCATAAATAGATATCTTACAGCACTGCTGTAGCATGCACATGTAGTTGATGTGGAGTCTACAGCGTTCTCCATCAAGCATGTATGTTCTACATCCACAAGGCTTGTTGGCCCCTAAGCAAAAAGACTCTACTGATTTGGATCCTTAACATTGTTTGTTAGTAGTAAAGTAATGCCTTGGGCCTCTGAACATGATCAGAACCCCACTGTGCTAGCTGTTGTACAGAGAACAAGAGACTGCCCCAGCCCTGGAAAGCTTACCGTCTGAGATGAGAAACAATGAGAAGTTGCAGTAGATAAAGGAAGTCCAAGAAAACAACAAGATGATACTGGTCTGCATGAACATCACCACCGCCTTGCATTGTTAGGGGTTTGGTAGACATTCCTCCATGTGAACCTCTACGCAGATTGCAGCCAAAAGAAGAGAAGCAAACTTCTTGTCCATTCCCCTTCAGTAGCCCAAGAGAAGACTGTGCCCAGCAGAGTTGGAGAGCTGGGAATGGCCATGTGAGATTAGGGATGTAAGTGACTACTGATAAGCATAAGTTTATCAGATAGTCGAGTAGTCACTCGACTAGTTGCTTCCCCCACTTTGCTGCCTCTGTCAGAGAGGCAGCGGGGGTGGGGGAGAGCAGGACCCAGTGATGAGGAGAGCCATCTTAAAAGCTGGTTTCCCCCAACACTGTCTCTGAGGGGTGGGGGATCAGGGGAGGCAGAGACATCCCTACTGCTGCTCTTCTCCCTTTGAAATGTATAGGAGCTGCAGGTAGCTCTTGTGCATTTCAACGGGAGAGGCACAGGAGCCAGGACTTAAGCAGGCACGGACAGCTCTTGTACATTTCAAAGGAAGAGGCATAACGGGATAGTGAGCACCCCACTTATTGACTAATCGAGTAGTTGATGGAAATTCCATCGACCACTCGATTAGCTGATTAATCAAAATTTAACATCCCTACCTGAGATCACATTTGTTGGGTTGTAATGCTACTGCAGCGCTATGCAAGGTCAGGATGTTGTTGACAATTATTTTGTGACCCGTAGTTCTTCCTACCATAGCTGGTGAAGTGCATCTCCATGTCTCTGAAGCTGAGGAACACATCCTGCTTTCCACCAGGATCTGTGTATATTGGAAAGCTTCAATGCAACCTTTTTGTTTTTTTACTCCACTCTGACCCATGAATACAACCATTCTGAAGTATTCTCTCAAGAGTACATAAGCCTCGGGAGATGTGGGCCTGTTTAAGTAAATATCTTGTGTACAGGGCTAAATAAGCAATTAAAAGTATCCATCTATGCTGCAACAGACCTAACAGAAACTAGATTTAGACTAACAAAAATATAGAGTTTCACAAGTTTTTGTGGGTAAAACCCAGATGAAGTGGGTTTTACCCACGAAAGCTTGTGAGCCTATATATTTTTGTTAGTCTCTAAGATGGCACAGGACTGCTCATTGTTTTTAAAGTTACTAGCTAATCCGTCTGAGACTAGATTTAGACTGACATCCTCATAAAAGGAATATCTAGGAGAGGAATGCAACTCATTAAATTCCTAAGTTTTTTGCAACAAATGACAAATTGCAGGGATCATTGGTTTGGGAAGGTTGGTGGGTTTTTTTTTTTTTTTTCATTTTAATGATGCTACATAAGTAATTCATCCATGCCCCAAATGTCCAACAATTCTATGTGAAATGACTTCCTCCAAGAGGAATATCTGAAAGCCAGTTTATGAAAAGATGTTGTCTGAAAGAAGCTGCTTTGTGGAAAGAAGTTTAGACTATGTGCTAATCTGATGATGTAGGTTTTACCCATGAAAGCTCATGATACTCTATACTTTTGTTAGTCTCTAAGGTGCCACAGGACTACTTATTGTGTTTAGAGTATAGCCGGTCCATGAGTTACAAATGAGTTATGGACCAAACACTTGGCCGTAACTTGAAGTGTTCATAACTCGGATCCCATTGAGTTACATGGCGACCGCGCTGTTCGTAAGTGCGGATCGCATTTGTAACTCAGGGACCGCATTTACGACCACTTTGGTCATAAGTGCGGATGGTCGTAAGTGAGGGTGGTCATAAGTCTGAGACCGGCTGTATGTTAATACAACTGTCTCTGAACTTCATTTGTTCAGGTTTCCATTCTGGGGAATGGGAGTGTCATTCAGAGCCTTTCTCCATTGTGATAACTGCCACTGAAATCCAACCTAGGTCAATACTGACCAGTGTCCATTATCACCTGACACTTAAGTGACTTTAATGATTGGTGATATGTAGCCAGCTTCAAGCAGAAAACTGTATCTTTGCTATCTCTGTCAATTACCCAGGAAGAAGCCAAGCTAAATAGACATGGAGATCAGGTGGCTTTTTCGCTTAGATGTTGTTCTTTCTTCTGCAGCAAGGTTAAAGCATGTTGTTGAGACAATATATGAAAGCTTGTCCTGATATTAATTCTGCTATGAGCATTCTGTCGAAGAGATGTCTTCTCCCAATTCAGTGACTTCGATTGGTTTCTCAAGCTCTACATTGACTTCAGTTCTCTGGTGCATATATTTATTTTCCCGTCCTCTTTTTCCCTTTCTCTAATGCAGTTTGTCTTCACAAATTTCAGTGTAAACATTCACAACCAGACATCCTGGAAACTATGATGTGCCAGCCAAGCAGTTAATTATAAATGAAAGAAAACTCCCTATTCAAAGGATTCCAATTTGTCCGATAGCCTGCATGATCATGCTTCAGTTAACCCTGTCACAATGTGTTTTCCTTGGTTTGCAGCATCCACAGTGTCCATTGATCTTGAAACCAAAATTTTTGTTGTATAGCTTTGAAGTGGTCAGTAATGAGGAAGAGGAGGAAACACTGCCCTAATCTTAACGATGGTGGTGGGGTGAAATCCACATGTATAAACTGATGGAGAATGTCAACTGGAAAAAAGAAAACTGATTGCAGAGGCTATCTGATCAATAAACAGCATACAATTGCATTGAATGCTCTGTCCTCTACCTGTAGATTAACAGTTCCGTCATTTGAGGACAAGGAAAAGGAATGCTATCTCTGGATTGAGATAATAGATGTAAATGGTACAGCTGTACGTACTGTACAGGTTGAACCTCTGAATTCCAGGGCATTCTGGTCCAGCAGCATCCATGTGGCAGGAGCTGTGGAGAAGCGGAGAGCAGCGGAGGGGAAGGAGCAGGGCAGTAACAGACAGGGCCCCCCTGGTCCACTGGGAGTCCCGGGCTAGATTTCACAATCGCTCTAGTCAAGGATGGCCTATAGGATGGGAGTTTGAGAGCCCTAGCTCTAATCCAGTGGCTGGCAATAAAACGGTGGCGGTTCATCAGGGTTAGCCTCTGTTGGGCTGCTGCCACTATATTTACTGCACCTCCGCAGCTACCGGTGATCTCAGCTCCCGTTGGCCAGGAACGTTGACCCGTGGCCAATGGGAGCTGTGATCCCCCATTCTTGTGGATGCGCAGGTAAATATGGTGGGTAGGGAGTCCTCCAGGGGCTAATCCTGGCAGACCGGATCTGGTCTGCAGGCTGGTATTTGTCCACTCCTACTCTAATCCCTCTCTGTTCCCAGATCTGCAAAACTTTTCTCTCTTGAGTAAACCTGGCTCATGCCGGCATTTCTGAGTAGTTTGCAAGTTAGGCCCTTTGATCCTCTTTTTTATTACTGTCCCTTTTAATGGCTTATTAGAAAAAGCTTGACTAGTTATTAAGGTTTATTTTACTACTGCAGAGATGGCATCCTCTCTAAATTTATGTAACCCCCCTTTTTCCTCCCCGGGTTACTGGGGAGCAGGTCACACTCATAGGTGTGCCTGGGCGCCTGGTGTTTTAACCCAAAAGAGATCCTGAGTACCCCAGTGGTGATGGTGTTTAGCTGGGGAAAGCCCTATCCACCCCCTTGCTGCAGTCCTGTGCTGGCAATGAATGTAAAGTGGCGGCGCCTCCACCTGGCTGGCCTTGTACACACACTGGTGCCTTGAGAGCCTCCAGGAATATACTCATTCCAACATAAAGCTGGATCTAATTCCAGAACAACTACAAATCATAGACATCTAATAGAATACTTTAAAATAAACCATCTTTACTTAACTAAACAGGGATTAACAGATTAGCAAGGAATAGCATTAACAAAACACATAACAATAACTGAAGCTTATATAGCTAGACAACAGTTACTCCACCCCAGAGTGTGCACACCCTTAGACTCAGTCCCAGACACTTGCTTGCGTTGGCGCGCTGATGTTGCAGCTGTAGTGAGGATTTGGTCCAGGCTAAACAGCAGCTCTGTCCCAGGCAGCACTCTTCCAGCAAGGCCCAAATTTACTGCCTCATGCTGTGCCTATAGGAAGCAGCCTGCTAACTCCCAGTTCCAACAGGCATGTAGTAGCTGCACTTCAACAGCCCCTGCACTGGGTCAATGTTGTTGGCAGCAGCCTGACTCCCCCTTTGGTTCCAAACTGCAAGGCAGAGTCCCAGACTGCTAGGCCTCTTCTTCAAGCACATGGAGAGAGCCTCCTCTCTCACAAGAGTCCCCCCTACCTCTTTTGTTCCAAGGGCTCATGGGAATTGTAGTCTGGATTATAGCACACAGGGACTTTTTAGAATAAAACAGAGGTCCCTTTAGTAAGGGGACTACATTTATAATTGGAGATAAGAGAGATGAGAGGGTTTGCCATAGGAACAGTATGTTGTACGCAGTGCACCTAATTTTAATTGGTCTTTTGCAGCTCTACCCGAACTGAATGTTTTGTCTTCACTTCATTTGTTATCTGTTATAAAAGTGGAGACAAGAAGGCCAGTGTCTGTACTGAAGATGGAGTGGATCAATCCAATCTATAACTCGTTCTGATGAGACTGAATGTGTTTATGTTTATGAACTAAACCCTGAAAGAAATTGCTGTACAACATCATATGAAACTGCTATCCAAAGACACATTCTAAATAACAGAGCCAAACATTGTGGCACATCAGTTGTTGTTGTTTGTGGAAGTTAAAGCCAGTAAGCTGTTGACTCCATCCTTTAATGTAGCATGAACTCATGGCCTTCCCTTAGGAGAAATGCTACCCCAATAAGTAGTAAGGCCAGCTTCAGAACTGATCTTTGTCACTCTCTAGTTATGATTCCCATCTCACCACCTCACCTAGTGGAAGAGAACCGGGAGAGCATTGTTCTTAAATCGTGTGCCACTAAAACTATTTAGGACTGAATTACTCATAACCATTCATTGGCTCTTCTGTCTATGCTATAGCTTGGCCATCTTACATAAAGAGTAGGGATGGGGAGAGAGGGTACGGAGTAAACAGGTATCATTTTCTTCAGTAGATGTAACTTTTTATGGCATAGCAATGGATAGAGGGCAGTACAGAGCTGCACCATCTGCAGGGGAAACTTGAGGAAGGATTAGGCCCTTCCCAGTACACTCAGACCATGGTACCGTAGCTGGCCTGCCTCCCCATTCTCCCATACTCCTTTTGGGGTGATGTATGTCTTAGTTCCTTCCCCCCTTCACAGTATTTCTGCACAAGGGACAGTCTCAGTTTGGCCATGTTATTTCAGAAACAGATCTGATGTCTTTACGGACTCCAATTACTTTAGCTCCTGTCAGCTGTATGGCCTTTGCAGTGCTACAAAAGGGCCAACTGGGTTCTCTTCTCCCTTATGCAGCCTCCACAGGGCTAGTAAATACGTTCAGTTATAAATTCTTTCAGAGGAGCTTGTACGGCTGGCAACCAAAAACGGCCTATTTCTTATGTGTGCACTGAGCAGATATGAGAGAACCATTGACATCTTGTTCTTTACCATGTCAGTTCTAGACTTATTTTTCACCACGAGACTTAATTGCACCGTGAGACCACTCTGAGAATCTTGTTCACTGGCCGCTCTGGTTGTTTATTTACTGCTGCCACTGCCACAGTCTTGGAGCTCGCAGCTCCTTTTGTCTCCAGTTCACTGTTTGCAGCCAAGGGGAGCTGCGGGAAGCAGTGGCCCGGCCCACACAGCTTCCCGTGGCTCTCCTTGGTGGCAAATGGTGAACTGGAGCCAATAGGAGCTGTGAGGTTCCATAGCTGCGGCACCGGTAAGTAAACTAATCGGTGCAGCCAGTTAACAAGTTTCTCAAAGTGGTTTTGTGGAGCACTTTGAGAAACACTGGATTAATGGATTTGCAGAAAGTCTTGTCAGATGTGGGTGGGCCAAGCATAACACCCTCGCTCTTGCAAGCTTCCTCTCTGCTGGCCCATCAGCGTGCTCTGGAGTAAACGAATAGAGGGGCACGAAGGAGCGCGTTTATTTCATGGTCTGTGATGATCATCATAAAATTGTAATCAGATGAACAGTGTTCACTCCTAACTCATGCCCTGTGGTTCTATTTAATGTTAACTATGGCACTGAGATAAGTAGGGCTTGTAATGGAAAATGCGCTAATTGTCTTATGGGGGCATATGGCTGATAAGCCACCTCTGAAGTGCTGGTATTCCATGGAATGCTGACTCTCTAAGGAACCCTGTCAGCGCATAGGATTTGCAGTGATGGTTAACAGTTAAAGAGACATCCTACAGAGGTGAAAGGTTCTAGATACTGTGACTGTTCCCTGAGCGATCCGATTTTGATTCAATAACCCTTTGCTGGGGCTGTGGAAGTTAATGGTGAATTCTGACCAGTTTTTCCATTGCGCTCTCTGATCACATTCAGATCAATATTGAAATGGTTTTTGCACCAAGCTGTTGTTTTGTTTTATTCTTAATCCCCTCCCCCGCTCCGTGAACTTGCTGGGGAGACTGGACCTGAATAATAGTCAGGCTCCATAAAGCAAGATGCTCTGCAGGGCAGTGGTTTGCACTGGTAACTCTGTTTCCAGTTCTTTAATGGCTTTTTTCAAAAATGTTTGGCAGCATCAGACACTGTGAACTATGCCTAATGAGAGGGAGGCAAAGAAATAGAAGACACATAGGGTACGTCTAGACTACATGCCTCTGCCGACAGAGGCATGTAAAATAGGCTACCTGACATAGTCAATAAAGTGGGGTTTAAATATCCCCGGCTTCATTAAAATAAAAATGACCGCTGCGCTGTGTCGGCTCAGCTGATCGTCGGCACAGCGTGCAAGTCAAGACGCGGATCGGTCGACAAGGGAACGCCTGTCGACAGATCTGCATCTTGAGTTGAGCGCTGTGCCAACGATCAGCTGAGCCGGCACAGTGTGGCAGCCATTTTTATTTTAATGAAGCCCGGGATATTTAAATTCCCGCTTCATTGACTATGTTGGGTAGCCTATTTTACATGCCTCTGTTGGCAGAGGCATGTAATCTAGACCTACTCATAGTGAAGGAAGAAGACTTCTTCCCTAATTCTCCTACTTGTTTTCTCATTCCATCAACGTCTTCTCTAATGAACCCCCCTCTTCACCCCACTTCCATTTTCCTTAGTGTGCCACAAGGTTCTATTCTTAGCTACCACCTCTTCTCTCTGTCTGTCTGCCTCCCTGCCCTTGCTGTGGGTAATCTTACCTATTCACTGTGACTTCAGGTACCATCGCTACACCAGTGACTCAAATCTACTTCCACACTTCTAGCCTTTCTCCTTCCTTCCACTCCCTTATCTCAGCCTGTCTCTCTGCTAGCTTCCCATGGATGCCTCCTCATCGGTTTTAAATTAGTGTGGACTAAACGGAACGTCTTAGGCTCAGTGCTCTCCTGTGGGAAGTCCCTTTTGTGCTGTTCTCTCTCTCTATGCAGTTAAATTCAGTCAGGCTGTAGATGGTAGCACACATCATCAAAGCAACACACGTACCTGTGTATAATGGAGAATGGCTGCCATTCTCCTTGCTCCCCTGAAAACCTGGAAAAGAGATAGATCGGGGTGGGCAAAAGTGCCTCCGTGGGCCAGTTCTGGCCCACCAAGTGGATTGATCTGGCCTGCGGAGGCCCCAAGCCAATTAGGACCTGGGAGTGGGGGGAAGTGCACAAAGTTTCCTCTGCCCCGCCAGGTGCGCATGATGCTTAAAAGCACCACATGCTCCTGGCAGGGTGGGAGGAGACTTTGCATGCTCCCCCGCCCCCGAGCCCTGATTGGCCTGGGGAAAGAAGGGGAAGCGCACAAAGTCACCGAGTGGGAACCTCTGGGGAGGCAAAGACTTCATATGCTCCCGCATCTCCAGACCAATCATGAATAGGGAAGCAGGGAAGTATTCTGGTCCTGCCCCTTCCGGTGTGGCCAGGGGCCACTTGAAAAATGTCTGAAGTGGCCCCTGGTAAAAAATTATTTCCCATCCCTGAACTAGACTATAGATCCTCAGCTAGCAGCGATAATGCATTTACACTCCGAGGCTGTGTCTACATTGGCACCCCTTTTCCGGAAAAGGGATGCTAATGAGACACTTTGGAATTGCAAATCCGCGGGGGATTTAAATATCCCCCGCGGCATTTGCATTTACATGGCTACCACTTTTTTCCGGCTCGGGGTTTTTTTACCGGAGAAAAGCGCCAGTGTAAATGTGATTTTCCAGAAAATAAGCCCTTTTCCGGAAGATCCCTTATTCCTACTTGAAAATTCCTATATTTAAATCCCCGCGGATTTGCAATTCCGAAGTGTCTCATTAGCATCCCTTTTCCGGAAAGGGATGCCAATGTAGACACAGCCCGATAGCTTTCAGTGACCTCCATGCAAGCCCACTATGTAGAGTACTTGTACTTTATTTGGAATTCATAGACCATAAGAACAGACATACATGGTCAGACCAAAAGTCCATCTAGTCCAGTATCCCGTCTGCTGACAGTGCCTCAGAGGGAATGAGCAGAACAGGCAATCATCAAGTGATCCCTCCCTTGTTGCCCAGTCCCAGAGGATTGCTCACAGCCATAAGAATATAAGCATCTGATGGGGTTTGCTTGGGACTGGGAAGGAACTAGAGGCTCTGGAACAAAGTTTACCGTGGGGGTTCTGAGAGTCATTGAAACAAACCACAAATACTGTATATGATGGAAACCACTTGAAGCCAGGGGCCCCAGCATTCCTAGTTTCAGCACCTGTGGAGGCAACAGGCATTATTCCTGTTTCTTAGCATCTGCCAGAATTTTTGGTCCGTACAGTCTAGGGTGGGGTGTGTATGTGTACACATGGTGTACTATGCCTTCATCATTTTTCAGTATTCTACAAATCACACTAATCTTTTTAATGCCATGTAGTATTTGTCTTGCACTCCTTAAATGCCACAGCATTTGCTAAAACACACTGCATCTTTCTCTGATTCCTGCTACAAAAATGAGAACAGAAGCATTATGAAATTTCAGAGACCCTGGTTATGTTCTGCAGCAGGGTTTTTTTTATTACTATTTGAATTGTAATTTGGTTCATTTCCCCCGTGCCCCGGTGTACTTGTCTTTCTTTTTACTGAAGGTGAGCTTGCAAATATCTGTCTTGAAGGAATCTGATTATTTGCTGTGTTCCAAATGCCATGTTTACAGCCATATTGGGGCTTAACACGTGGCTGACATTGCATGGCTGAAGGTCCCCGCCAGCTGACCTTTAGTCAGCTTTCTATAAATAATCCCTTTCCAATGCTGGCTCTTCCAGCAGCAGGTGGGACTATGCACTGGGTCTTCATTACCTCTTGGCACTTTCTCAGCGAAGCATGAAAAGCACTAGAAATGATTTCAAAATCTATTCTATAATGATGTTCTCTGTTTGTTAGGGAAAATGGTTTCCAAAGTCTGCATTCTGCCCTGAAACTTTTTTGTAAAGAACAAAGTATATTTAAATTTAAAAATGGTTTAATGCATTATGCTGTTTTTAAACAGCAATGCTGTGATCAGAGATTTTTTAACAGAGCCAGGGCACTGCAAATAATGCTTCAATAAAAGTGGAAAATAATCCCATACCAGTAAATTGACCCTACCCCCACATATTTACTGAGAAATGCATTTTTTTCTTTTCATATTAATGTATTACCATTTTTTTAAATGTCAGGCATATTTTATGGATGATTTTAGATATTTCAGGAAAAGGACATGCAAAAAAAAAAAAAAGAAAGAAAGCTGCTGGCAAACTTCAGCCCTCTCTCTCACTGCAGTAGCTGAACGAGCAAAGCTATCTTTTAGTATAATTCCATTTAATGAGTATGGTGCTTAAAGAAAAGCATTTGGATTCACTTTATTCTCATTGTAACACTGTCCATTTGCTTCAAGTATGTTGGGGGTGTGGAAGGGATGATGTTCTAATAGGATTTAAGATGGGAATGTCCATAATTTGCCCATCAGATTCCACTTTAGCAGCTGGACTTGCTCTAATTGTAATTGCCATTGTACTTTTATTGAGACTTAAACCAGAAATGTTAGAGTACATAGTGAGGTTCTGGCATATGTTGGGAGTAACTCCACTGAAATCCAGGTATACTCTGGTGTAACCAAAATAAGCATCTGCTCCATGGAGTTGTACCTGGCTTCCACTGATTCCAAGGGTAAAACATATCAAAACAAGATGGAGCTCAGATCATAGTTGGAAAACCAAATATCACATCCTTCTGATTTAGCCATTGCGAGCTTCTTGCGTCTATCTACTTTTCTGTATACTATAAAGGCAGCAAAACATAGTTGTATCCTGGAATATGAGAGAAGACATTGATGCAGTTGCCATCGAAAGATGTGTCTGGATTTCTTTTGCATTAACTACATAGAGTTTACAAAACAATTCTGTAGGGGAAAACTAAATTACGCTATGTAAATAGGTTTAGGAAAACTTCCACCTTGTTCACAGTTTGTTGACTATTTATAATGAAGTCATTCACAGCTCTTTTGTTCAAATGGAACATGGAAGCTAACTTAGTTTATCATCATCTATCTGTTATGGTTGCTCAACTCTGAAAGACCCCGACAGATTTGCTGCAGTATTTTGCAGTACAATTTGATTTTGAAGCATTTTATTGCCCTCCAGGTTTCAGAGAGATATTCTATCCTCTCCTTACGGTTTTTAAGTCTTGTTTAGGGTTTCTCTGCATAGAAAACTCCTATGAAAGTCCACAGAAGTTCCATTCATATAGTGAATTCTGAATTTACAGTAAACACATATGCAGTGCAAAGGAAATCAACAGTGTACATCAGAGAGGAGAATTTTGGTGTTATATCACATAGTCCCTGGCTATGACAGTTTCTTTTAGGGTAACCGCAGTCGATCTTCCTGGGTTCAATTTAGCGGTCTAGTATAGTCCTGCTAGATTGAACTCAAAGAGTACCCTCATTGGCGCCAGTTCTGGTTCCTCATGAGGATTAAGGAAGCTGATGGAAGAATTTGCTCCCATCAGCCTTCCGCTGTGTGGACAGAACAGAAACATTTGGCCTAATTGCTCCTGCAATTAGCTAAGCTTAGTCAACTGCATGATTGGTTTAATTATATATAGATGGAAAGATTCACCAGAAACTAACTATAACCCTGACTCTAGAGGTCCTCCGTGGTAACTTCCCTGCTCTCCGGATATTCCATAGATTTCAAGAGAATGCTAAACATTGTGGATATATTGATGCACACAGTAGTTTCACTTGGAGGTGGAGTTGGTGTGACTCTGCTAGGTGGCGAGTTAAAGATTTTTCTCAGTTTTAGGTATTTTAAGTCCAATTTACATGTCCTATTTAGACACTCAGGTAAACAAAGCGCCTTGCAGCTAGCTTGCAGCTTACCCTTACAAACAGTCACCCAAAGTTTGAAAAACTCTGGTTTAAGGCTTGGCACATCTATATCAGAAAAGTTACTCTTTGTGTCACATTTTATGTATATACAAATACTGGTGCTGATGGAATATGTTTGGACCATTACAAGAAATTGGAGCTGTGGTATATATGCATAGCAATTGAGTCTAAAATCTAGATCATAGTAGATTGGCCTTCCCGTGACTGATTACGAGTTCAGCCCATACGCTTTTTACGCGGTACAAGTGAATAAGGTAAAGTACGAAGCAAATAGAAAAATAGAAATATCATCAGAATAAGTGTGTCTTAAATGCATGCAATTATATTATGTATTGTATGAATTTCAGATCTTCAAAAAAAGGTTAGTCTGCATAAATATTTTATTAATTATCTAATTTGTTGTGCATTTGCTTTTTCTCCCCTTCTAAATATAAATAAACTCTAGAAGGAGAGTAAAACAGGCTAGACACTCAAGTAATAGAAACATAGTACAATAGAAGGTTATGTAGGACGTTGGTCATTGTAAAGTAGTTTTCATTCAGATTGCTTTTTATATTAGCATGACCAAGCTCTTACATTTAACTAACAGTGGGTGAATTTTAATGCATTGATGTAAACGATGCATTTTTACATGCGTTGCTTCTTCTCACCAATTGTCACCTAAGCTGCAGGGATGGGATGGGTCTGAAATACTTTGTGCGCTTAAGAACATAAGAGCGGCCATCCTGTGTCAGTCCAAGGCCCTGGTTCAGCAAAGCATGTAAGTGCAGGAAGAGAGGGGGATCTGTTGGAATGCTAGCAAACAGTCCAGCTGGGGTGCTTCTCAGGTGGGTTCTGTAGAAGCGGTTTCTTTCTAAATTGTACGCTTGTGTGGCAAGGCGTATGCAGTGTATTTAGCAAGTGGCTCTGGAGATTGGGCCCAATCCAGGAGGGGCTGTTAGTGAGGCAAACACAGGTTGCTTTTTGTAAGAGAAATACGAGAGCAGACTGAAGCTGAATACAAATACAATAAAAAGCTATTGCTCTGGGCAGGATTTTTATTCTTTTTCTCTATCTTTCGGTTTGGTTCAGTGAACTAATTCAGTTTCAATGGCTCTGTCAGTTCTAAGATGGCTGCAGAGGTATGGTAAGTGTGTTGTATTGCATTGCAAAATGCAGTTACCTGGACAGCCTGGCATCCAAGGCTACCATCAGAATTGATATGATCCATATTTAAACCCATTCTCGAGCAAATTAAACCCACTGGGAGCAAAATTCTTCTCTGTTGGTTTTCCAGAATGTGCCTCTTATTGGTCTTCCAATTTATTGGTGGAGTTAATTTCTTACCCAGCATGCGGGAGCTGAATGTCTATTTTGGGGCCAGGGGATCCTACTGAAGTATGAATAATAATACCCAGTCCATTTAAATGAACTCTCCTCCAGAGTGGTCCTTATCTACACACAGAATACACAGTGGCATAGGGCTCCCGGAAGATTTGAGGCACCACTGGGTCTTAGGCTACGTCTAAACTACACCCCTCTGTCGGCAGAGGGATGTAAATGAAGCACTTCAAAAGTGCAAATGAAGCGGGGATTTAAATATCCCATGCCTCATTTGTATAATTGCATCATGGCACTGTTTCGAACAAGCGCCATTTCGAAACGGAAACGGCAATTTAGATGCGATTTTTTCGACAGCAGGGCACCTTTTCGAAAGATCCTGTACGCTTCAAAAAATGATGAGATAAAAAAATGAGGAGTACAGGATCTTTGAAAAAGGTGCCCCGTTGTTGAAAAAATCGCATCTAAACTGCAGTTTCAGTTTCGAAATGGCGCTTGTTCAAAACAGTGCCATGACATGATTATGCAAATGAAGCATGGGATATTTAAATCCCCGCTTCATTTGCACTTTCAAAGAGCTTAATTTACATCCGTTTGCTGATAGAGGGGTGTAGTTTAGACGTGGCCCTAATGTCCACCCACCCGCCTCTTCCTACCACTGGCTCTGCTTCCTCTGGAGAGGATCTGGATAATTTAAAAGTGAAGAACCCTGCCAGACCTAGTAGCAGAAACTGTAAAAAGAGACATTCAAGTGGTAATGGAGCCATTTAACAGCACTTTGCCCTGTCTGTTTCTGAATTTACTGCCTTACTCTACAGGTTCTTAGTTTAAAATTTGTTTTATAAACACCTCCCCCATCCTGGGTTGCCATTGGGCATAGGGACACCAGTTTAATACAGGTTGAACCTCTCTAGTCTGGCACCCTCAGGACCTGATAGATGTCAAATCAGAGAATTTGCCGAACCCCAGGAGGTCAATATTGTCTATCAGCATTACCAACACTGCCACTGCTTACTGGGCTCTTAAAAGACTAGTGTAAATTAGAGCCAAATAACACAGAACACTGAGAGCTGGGACTGGTGGCTGTAAAAAAAACCAACTTTAAGGGACTGTGAGAAACTTGGCCACACCCATGATAAGTGGACATCCAGTTAACTAAAATCATGCCAGACCGTGGATGTTGCCAGACCAGTGAGTGCTGGATTAGAGTGTCAACCTGTACCTACTTACTGAATTAACTGCAGCAGATAAAAGCAGGAAAAAGTATCAGTGAAGGAAAGTGCCTGCACAAGCTGTCTGTGTAAGTGTATTTCTGTGTCCCTCAACATTCCTCTGGAGGTTTAATTTCATACATTTTCTATTAAGTTGACATTCTGACCCTTTTTGTACTATCACCCAGGTATTATAGCAGTGTGAGAAATACTACACAGGTGGAACACATAAACTGGTCTGATGTATTCATTATCACCTTTTCCATAATACTGTAGTCACAGCCTGGGGTGAATTATTTAACGTGTCTAAACTGGTAGACTCTTATACTGTATTTGCTTCGAGTTTATGATAGAAAAGCTGTGGTTGGCAGATGACTGCTTCCCACTTCAAAGCGAGCATTAAAAGAACATTGTCAAAACTCTTTTTAAAGTAGTTGATGACGGTTTCCTCCGTTATATTATCATCTCGGCTTTGTTGAGCTGCCATAGCAGTTGAAGGAATAGGCCAGTGCTTTGATGAAATGTTGTTTTCCAGGATGATTTGAATTGATGTAAATTTGCCTCCGTGAGTGTGATTTTTTGTTTTGTTTTGGTAAACATCCAATCTTAAAATAAACCGCAGTTGCTAGAAGAGCTTGAACAAATAAAGTAAATTAATATGTACAGTTATTAGCAAAGACATGGACAGCTTCCAGCTAGAAAAACTGCTTTGTCAGAGAATATATGCAGAGCAGAATCAAGCACCAGGAAAAACTTAAATATTTTAGTTGACAGTGAAGGAAGTTTTTACATCCATGTAAAAGTTTTTATATCAAAAGTCCAGCTAATTGAGTAGTACAGGTTGAACCTCTCTCGTCTGGCACCCTTGGGAACTAACTGGTGCTGAACCAGAGAATTTGCCAAACTATTGGGGGGGAGGGTTCAAATAGAGAATTTGCCGATCCATGAGAGGTCAATATTGTCTAGCAGCATTACCAACACTTCCACTGCTTACTGAGCTCTTATAGAAGACATTTAGGGGTAAATTAGAATGAAATAATAGCACAGAACATGGAGAATCAGGACTGGTGGTTTTAAGCAAACTTTTATGGGACTACGGGAAACTTGGCCACACCCAAGATAAGCAGACACGCGGCTAACTAAAATCACGCCAGACCATAGATATTGCTGGACCAGAGAATGCCAGGCTAGAGAGATTCAACCTGTACACTTGATGACGCAAACATCTATTGTAAGAATGTAAGAATCATCATCTTGGACCAGACCAATTGTTTTTGTCCTGTAAAATATTCTGTCAGTGACAGTAACCAGTACCCAGCAGTAATGGGAGCAAACCTCTCATGTTGGCCAGTTAGGAAATCTCATGCCTGTTGGTAGAGTTAATGTCTAACCCCAAGCAATTATTGGTTTGGCGACTGAAGGCGTTGAACCATGAAAGTTGATATTTATGTAAATTTGTATTCTAGTTAGCGTAATGGAAGGTAATAGTTTTATTGTTCACATGTGGTAATTTTTAAAAGTCACCTCAGCCATTTCCCTCCATAATATCTTGCCTTGGAAAGAAAAACATTTGCCTTGACTCATCCTGACTTAGATAGGTTTTGTATTTTATTGGGTGGCAGGGAAAATCTAAAGGAAAGGATGGCGGCTGTAGAAAGAATTGCTCCAAAACATCTCAGAAATTCAAAACTGAGAACAATGACTGCTAGGATGTGGAGTGACTTCATCTTCACAATGGCGACAAAAGGTCAGGCCCAGAGGCACACTGTCCCCTCCCCCATGGGGAGATGGTGCCACTGTATTAACTCTGGCTCACTGCATGGGTGAGCATGGACCATTGAAAACTGGGAGTTGTGATGGACCAGCTTCTTCTGACACGCTTGTAGCATGCCTCCACAGAACAGGCTTGCTTGGGGATTGCAGGCTTCTGTGACCAACCAGATTTTATTTTGTTGGTGTGTGTTTCATGCCAGAACATGGCCCTGGCTTGGCAGAGCTGAAGGGTGTAATCCTTTGTTTAATCCTCAGAACAGTCAGGAGCAGAGAATGCCAGTGCCAGTGGTTCTCAGCCAGTGATCTGGTGTCTCCTAGGGGGCTGTGAGCAGGTTTAGGGGGATGGGGGGAACAAGCAGGACCTGCATTAGACTCAGTGGGGCCCTTGGCAGTCAGCCTGGGGCTGAAGTTGGAGGTTTTTTACAATGTTGCGGGGGCCTCTTAAATAAAAGGTGAACCCCCCTGCCCTGTGTACCTCCTTAAGGTGCCTGGACCTTCACTGGGATAGACCACTGGTGGATGTGAAAGGGCATTTCGGTCTCTTGTGACCATTCTCCGCTAAGAGTGCCGACAAAGAATCCAGTGGAGTGTCGGTGCTGGGTTTTCTGATAAGGACGTCGGTCTGATAAGGACTGGACTGACATTCAGCAGGACTGATTGTCTCCTGAAATCAGCCATCCTCCTGGGAAGCAGGGACCCACAGTGTGTTGAGAGTTGCATGACTCAGAGGCTGCAGATGTTTTATGCTTGATTAATCCCTTATGCTTATACATTGCGCTTCCTGCAGGAATCTGACATAGCTCAGAGAGTTAGCTCTGTCTCACGTGTCATTCTTAATAGTAATTTAAGTGCTCCTTGTTTGAACAAATAACCAGTTTGGTTGGCTTTAGCCGTCCTAATTGTTCCAGTCTTTAATTGGCACACATTTCAAAGCCAGAGGAGAATTGATTTGAGAGATTCTTGCAGCATCATGACTCCAGCTGATGGGATGTGAGGGGAAGGTAAGAAGCCTAGTATTTCATAGTCACAGAGACTGACGCATCTCAGCGGTAAAGGGACAGCACCATCTTATAAACTAGATGATCCCTTGCTGGAAACTAGTGAAAGGATTTCATAGTAGACTGTAGTTGTGAGATGTCAGGACATCTCACATCTTAGGGTATATCTAGACTGCATCCCTCTGTCAGCAGAGAGATGCATATTAGTCAGGTCGACATTGCAAATGAGTCAGGGATTTAAATATCCCATGCCTAATGTGCATAAAAATGGCCGCTGCATTTTGCCGACTCAGCACTTTGTCGGCAAAATAGGCAGTCTAGAGGGGGGTCTGTGAAGAAAGAAAGCCTTTTTCGACAGATCCCTTATGCCTCCTGCAAGGAGGTTTACAAGATCTGTCGAAAAAGGCTTTCTTTCTCGACAGACCCCCCTCTCGACTGCTGCTTTTTGCCGACAAAGTGTGGAGTCGGCAAAACGTGGCAGCATTTTTTATAGAAATTAGGTGCGGGATATTTAAATCCCTGCCTCATTTGCAATGTCAACCTGTCTAATCTGCATCCCTCTGCTGATAGAGGGATGCAGTCCAGACATACCCTTACAGTCTACAGTCTACCATGCAGGTTGGACCTCCTTGGTCTGGTACCCTTGAGACCTGACTGGTTCTTGATTTTGCCAGACCACGAGAGGTCATTCCCCCTCCCCCCCCCCCCCCCCCCCCGCTGCTGGCCCCCACCCTGCCCTGTTGCTCGGCTGGGCTTCTGGGCTCCCCCGACAGCCCAGCTGGCTTGCATGCCAGGTTTCCCACCCTTGTTTCCCCCCACAGTCCAGGTGATCTGTGAGCCAGGATTCACCCCTTCCTCCTCCCGTTGCAGCTCAGCTAAACTGTGCCCCTCCCCCACCATCACGCCAGGCTCACAGCCCACTCCATCCCTCGCAGTGTGCCAGCACTCTCTGGATGTTGTTGGACCAGAGAGTTCTGGTTTATAGAGGTGCAACCTGCCATTTGTAAAATTTCTCTCATGGAATACTCAGTATAGACAGGGCCGGCCCACAACATTTTGGCATCTGAGGCAGGGAGCACAAATGACACCCCCGTAGCCTCTCGCTTGGGCCAAAACTTTGAAAGGTCTCAATTCCGCCTTCTTCCTGTTCTACTCCTCTCACGGCACTCCACCATATCTGTGCATCTAGAGCAGAGAGAATACATCTGCACCAGCAGCAGATGCAATTTTCTACACTCTAGGTCCTAGTGGCGCCCCTCCCCACAGTCTGGCACCTGAGGCGGCTGCCTCAGTTTGCCTCATGGTAAGGCCAGCCCTGAGTATAGAAAACTGGGCTGCATGTTTTTTCAGCAGTTGGTGCAAGAATTTATTAAGGGAATGAGCAGGTGAGATGTAGTGATCAGTGTTTGTGGTCATCAAAGCACACATCTATGCATCAGCAATAATAGCCCATGGACAAATACACATGCACTCCTGAGCACTTTCTTTACCAGATATTTGGTCCTCTAAGATCTTTTTGGTTGCCCAAAACATGGTCCATGTTACAGAAAATGAAGCTGGGGAATAGAGGAAATGTACAGTTAGCCAATTTTCATTAGCACTTCACTGTTCTGTGTTCCATTTTTGGACCAAATGTCAAACTTTTCCACCTATCTGTCTCTGCAACTCTGTTTGATCTGACAGTGTTTCATTCCCTTTCTCTCTCCTCCCTCCATGTTTCTTTGAACATTTATGCAGTTGGTTTTGTTAACAGAAATGTTTGTGGGGGACTTTTCCTGCAAATAAGCATAGAGTCAGTCGCTAGTTCATTACATGAGATATGCAAGAGACCAAATAACTAATATCAGGCAGGTTATTGCTATATAGTACAGAGATAATATTTTCTATGATATCAGCCTCTGTGACACAGTCATGTGCAGTGATCTTGCATTCACTTTGTGTAGCAGGCATGCTCCCCAGAGTTACATGTTTCAGCTGGTATTATTTGTATGATTATTTTATCAGTTATGCATCTCTTCCATGTGGTGAAAATGGTGCAACCCATTTATCCCAGTTCCCTAACTCATTCTGTTCCTTCTTTGCCTTTGATTTTGGATACCAGCATTTCATTTATAGCTACATGAAGGTACTTCCTAACTTGTACTAAAACATAGAACAAATGTATCTTGATTTTATCTGCTTGTGCCAAGCTTACTTGAGCAAATGCAAGGTGTGATGGGATGCTTTGCGTAAAAGAACAGTAAGGCTGTGTCTACATTGGCACCCTTTTCCGGAAAAGGGATGCTAATGAGACACTTCGGAATTGCAAATGTAATTTAAATATCCCCTGAGGCATTTGCATGAACATGGCTGCCACTTTTTTCCGGCTCGGGGTTTTGCCAGAGAAAAGCGCCAGTCTAGACGAGATCTTGCGGAAAATAAAGCCTTTTCCGGAAGATCCCTTATTCCTACTTGAAAGGAAGATCCCATCTAGACTGGCGCTTTTCTCCGGCAAAACCCCGAGCCGGAAAAAAGCGGCAGCCATGTTCATGCAAATGCCGTGGGGGATATTTAAATCCCCCGCAGCATTTGCAATTCTGAAGTGTCTCATTAGCATCCCTTTTCCGGAAAAGGGTGCCAATGTAGACACAGCCTAAAGGTATAGGTCAATTTATGCTATATAACTGCCATACTATTTGTGCTTAACGCCTCCTAATGTATATATGGTGCAGATGATATATGGCATTCCTATGATATATATGCTAGTCAGCCCATATTGGCCTAGAAGTCATAACTCTTGTCTGACAAACCCATATATATATTTAGTTAATTGGTGGGGGAAACTGAATGTAAAGACTGTTAAATAGGCAATGGCTCCAGCTTACAACTTCCTCTCCCTTTCATCAGGAAAGAACTCGGCTATTTAAAATGTCTGTGGTTTGTTAGTATCCAGCTAATAATGTTTTCTCTGAAAGAACGAGCACAGGAATTATTTAATACATCCTAACATTGTGTAGGCAGCCTCACCTCGCATGTGTCTTATGAAAATATCTCCAAACTCTCCACTGGGATTTTAACTCTCTAATTGTATTGCTTCTGTTTTATAACAGTAGGGCTCTCCAGTGAGGGAACAGAAACCATATCATGTGACATCCTTGATTAATTGAATTCCAAATAGTCAAAGGAGCCCCCACAGCAAACAGTTAATGAAAATCCAGAGGCCTAAATACGTTGGTTAAAAGCCTGTTGTCAGACAAGTTCTAAATTTCTGGTTCATTTGTGAATAGGCTAATGCCTATTGAGTGAACAGTTTAACTAGCTCTAGATATTAGCAGTGGAATCTCAACACCACCCATGTAGAGTCTTCAACAAATGGATTTTGGTTTCATGTATATTTTTTGGGAAAAGAAGAATATTTCTGCAATTGCACCGAGCTTCCCTTTTATGCTCTGATGGTTAACGGCTGCTTGTCAAGTCCTGTTAGTCCATTCTACATGACTATAAGTACAGCTGTTATACACAACAAGTGGTGTGTTCGCAATGTTATACTCCAGAGTATTACCCCCAAAAGAGCCTATTCTTTTTACATTTACAAAATAGCAACCCAACAGAGCATCAGTGTTTTCTAGACACACAACCCTGCTGTTTGCATCCCATGTCTAGCCACTACTTCCTTAGCTGCTTCACTATTGCCTAATGTACCAAGTATGTGCAGGGAAAAGCACAGCTGCAATGTAGCCTCATGTACGTGGTATGTATGTATTGAAGTGCCAACACTAGATTTAAAAAAAAAAAAAAAAAAGCTGCTCTGGACTGTTGTGCACTTTGGTGGGTTTCAGATACACACATAGGCATATGGCTTTTATAGCTCATACCTCTGTAAATTTGTTATTATACATCTGACCTATAAGGAGTAATTAATCAGTATTTCCCTTCCTAGGGATTAAAGGGGCACCAGACAAGGTGATGTCCTATGGACAGGTAACAAAAAGCACTGAGTGAAGATTATATTTAAAAATCCTGTTTTCCCCCTTCTAGTGCTAAAGAGTTCCTGGAAGAGATAGGTGATATTTGCCTTTATTTCCTGAAATACTTATTTGTCTTTGGTCATGATTTGTGCTAGATGATCTGAAATATCTTCACAAAAGCTAGGACACATAAACACTGGCTTCCAGGTTTGTAAAGTCCTCTGACAAAATTCATTTCTGTTATAACTAAATACACCTCCCAGAAGCCTCTGGTCCCCGTTTCTCAAGGGAATGTTGTTAGTGAGACTGGCAGATGGCCTGAAATTAAGCCTACCAGTTTCATTTTGATCTGTGTGCCCAAATATGTCAGTCACTGTCCTTTGTACCCTCCCTATTTACGCACAAAATGCAGGGACATCTGAGAGCGCACATATGTCTACATGCACATTTGCATGTATGTCCCATGCAAAACACCACCTACGGAACAAAAACAGTACTCTTTAGGTTGGTAGGTGGTAGCCAAGGTGATAAATTAAGAAGTAATCATGTTGCGATCATTGGTTCTACATGTTGGGTTTTAAGGGATTGTGGGAGTTGTGCAAGATTAGGTGAGCATTCGACCCTGTCCTCCCCACGCGAGCACCCTAATCCTTAGGCCACGAGGGAACCCACCCCACCACCTTATCATCGGGGTGCCCCTTCCCTCCTGCCCCGGGGCCGACTGGTTTTGGCTGAATTACATTTGGGCTTCTCAAGCTTGACTCTGCTGCTTCAGGACACATGCTATCTGCTAAACGAAAGCTTTGGAAGGAAAGAGCATATTTGTAAGGTCTTTATTTGGATACAGTAAGCAGTTGAATATTTTGATACATACAGGGTGTCGATCATTGGGCGGAAAAATGTATTAGTCATAGATCCTAGGCTAGAAGAAATCATTGTAATCATTTCGTCTGATTTCCCATATAACACAGGCCAATGGGTTGAAATGAAATGAGGAAGTGATGGGTTTTTTCTCCCAGCTAATGTTAGACACATCAGAAAGGATCAGAACATGAAGGTGGTACACTGGATATTCTGTATTGGTGGTAATAGGTTGGCTTATATGCCCTTCTGCGTAAGGCCACGTGACAATGCAGAGAGGTGGCTCAGGAACCAAACATAATTAGGCATTAGGAAGCTGGTGTATTTCCCTGAACAGAAGTGAGATCTGTAAAATCTCTGAATTGTAAAGTCTGGCAAATGATGACATGCATATTATTTACAGGTATTCTAGAAATGGATAGTCACATGGTATAGCACACTGTGTTTGAGCTAGGGATGTAATAGTGTACTCAATTAACTGATAAGCAAAAGCTTATAGATTAATGCTATAGACTACACACTCCCCCTCCCCCCCGCCAATAATTTTTTTTAGCAGGCTGGCCAGCAGCCCGGCTCAGTCCTGGGTTTAGCCAGGTCCGGGACCTACCCCTGCTGCATTTAAAGTGTATTAGAAGCCAGGCAGGCAGGCAGCCCAGCTCAGTTCCAGCTTGCACCAGGTCAGGGAGCCCAACTCCCCCTGGACAGGGGCTGCTGCCACCCCTCGCTGCGGCCTCTATATCAGAGGCTACAGGCAGCCGGTCCATAAGGGGAGCTGGTTTTTAAACTGGCTCCCCTCGCGGACCAGATTCTGCCTGGCACCCATGCTGTTGCTTCTGATACAGAGGCAGCAGCGTGGAGGGGCAGGGGGCTTCTTGGCAGGAGGGCTTGAGCAACTGGATGCTAGCTCCATTCCCAGGGACTCTAGAATAGTAGAGTAACCTCATGAATTCTTATTGGTTACTCAACTATTCGATTAGCCAATATTTAACATTCCTCGTTTGAGCTGTGGGTAAAGGAAAAATATTGTTGCATCACTGCAGCACTGGACTGCGATATTTCAACACTAAAAATTTCCCCATAACCTAGGATAAATTATGTGTATTTGGTGTGTGTCGGCAGAGAGAAAAGGTGAAGGACTAGACATCTATCCGTTTTCTTTTTCTACTTAAAGAAATCATGTATTCTCAAAGGGTAACACCAGAGGACAGACACACTTAGATCGGGCTGCATGTCTTGGAAATATTTCCACTTTTTTTTCATAACAACTCCCTTCCCCCAGTATCCCGAAGTACAGTGCTCAACTTGTGATGATTTCAGCTGGGGCAGGATGAGAGAAGAGGTGAAGCTGTTTTATGTGTCAAATGCAAGGACAGCAGATCTCCCTGGAGAGTGTTGGGGGTGTTTTGAAAATATCTGCCATTAATATAACCTGTTCCATTCTGACGGCAGAACATTTTACTCTTCCGAATTAATTCTGTGAGCCCTAATTCTGAAAGCAATGAGGTAGCAGATTTTTTTCCCATTAAGAAGCAAGGAAATCATCCTAGCCTTCTCTTAATATGGTTGAAGAATTTTAACTAGGGTCTCAAGAAGTCTCATTCTCCTTTCTGATAGCACTGCCTTGCTTAAAGGGTATATTCAAGTATGAAGAAGTCTCTTGAGTCTTTTTTAGCGGTTTCTGCCACACTTCTCCCTCTGCTAGTAGCAGCATTTGTAGGTAACATACGTAACTTTTGTAACTTCATAATGAGATGTCAAGATTGTAGTGGTTGGTTAGACTAAAGCCCTAATTACTTCACTTGTCCCACAGATTCTCCTTTTTCTTTTGATTAGATGCTAATTGAACACATGGTAAAGCTGAAGAGCTTTCAGGAACAGTAGGAGACATTTAATTGAAAATGCAGTGCAGTTCTTTTAAGCTGAGGTGGGATGCATCCAAATACTGTGACTTGGAGATTAAAGAACTCTCTGTAGTGGTAGAATTTTCAACAGGAAATGTATGACATTAAAGGCCAGCCACTATGTGTAGCTTAGCTCATTTCGGGAGTTGGCTCAAAAGAGCAATTTGTGGATATTTATTGCCACAGATGGAACTTAGAGCACTTTATAAACATGCATATCCGTCATTGTCACCTTTCAAATGTGATACAAGTGTGAGTTTGGCGGTGTGCCAATTCCGTGGACATGATACTATAAATCATGTTCAGGATGACTTCGGGTCCTTGCGAGTGTGTGATGAAATACCTGAGAAAGAAGGCTGTTCGGTGGTGTTCATTATTTTCCTACATTATTTGTAGCCCGACCAGGGAAAAGCTACTGTAGAGAACAAGTCGATCATGGTGGGCTAGGTTGCTGGGCTTTCATCTCTCTGTAGTTTTCACTGAAGCAATATAGGGAACTTCAAAGGGGAAAGTTGACCGGCAGAAATAGATAGCTCCATACACCATTTTTGGCTGGATGCCACTTCAAAAATTTCCCTATAATCTAGGATAAATTGTGTGTATTTGGTGTGTCTTCAGAGAGAAAATTTTTTGAAGTGGCCCTGGGCTGCCCCGGAAGGGGGGGGCCTACTCCGGAAGGAGTGGGGCCAGAATGCTTCTGGGCTTCTCCACCTCCAGACCATAATTGGCCTCTGCAGGCCAGATCAACCGAGTTGGCGGGCCAGATGTGGCCTGTGGAGTCCCTGTTGCCCACCCCTGTCCTAGGGAGCTGAAAGGTTGCTGTGATACTGGTTTCTGGGTTCCCTTGGATGAATGCCTCTGTGGTATAGCTGCCCCAAAAGATGAGGGCTGCAGGTTGTGCATGTCGTGTTTCCACAAGAGTAAATCAAGGTCCATCTTTTCAGTCAGACGAATGGAAGCCATGACATATATTTCACCTGTTCGTTGGGACTGAAATATGCATAGATGAGATGCAGATGATTCCATTAATTCTTACAGTAGGTATGTGGCTCCACAAAATCACATAAATGTCTCCTACTATGAGGCTTTTATTCATGCACAGATACTTTTAAAGGGGGGAGCAAAAATCACATTATATTAATTTGTGTAAACTTACAAGGCGCTTCAGTGGCTACTGTACTACAGATAAATCTGTTGCTTAGAACGGCTTTAAAAAATAATTCTCGTGAAAGGTGACCTCTCATTTACCCACAGAGCAGTTCCTCATGCTAGCTATCCTGTCAATGTGCCTTACCTTGGAGGGATCATATTTAAGTATGAGAAATTAGTTCAGTCCCCAAACTTCTTACAAATCTTAGTCATGTTATGTAATGCACCACTGGAAAGTGCTTGAATGCTATGGTCTTGAACAGGGTTATGTTTCGCAGCATACAAACAGGGATGGTAGATAAAAGCATAAAATACTCTTTGCAATGTAACCCTGTCTTTTTTTTTTTTTAAGAATTCAGAATAACACTAAATCACCCCACACAGAGGGAGACAAAGCAGACTGCCCCCCCAAACAGCAGCATAATTAACTCCATCTTATTCTAGGCTGCAGACTGACTCTAATTGGACGTTTCCCTACAGAGTCTCCTGCCTCTAAGCAGGATCAGGAAAACCCCAGCAATTATAAAGTGAGAGATCAATACCTGGATAGAGCCCCCATCTCATTGAAACCCAGTGCTTTTTTTGATCACCACCCCGCTGGGATGGATTTGACTGGCAATATAGAAGTTATCAGTGCTTAAGCCATCTGGTTATCCCAGCCAGAATTCCTAATAATTTTAAGACTTTATCATGTCTTTTGAGTTAAAGATGCCTGAAATGTAATGTAACCCATGCAAGTGTGTCTAAGCCACAAAGTATATATGCCAAACCGGGTATTGCATTGAGTGTGTTAGATCCTCTGAGGCTTTCTTTCTAAATAACTGGGAATTATTTAGTATTTGTGAAGACTGTAAAGACCTAAGTCCACTAGTTTTCTATAGGAAGGCTACTGTGTAGTCAGCAGATGTATGAGCTTCTTACACTGCCCTGGTACCTCTCACATGTTTACAAATGATAGCTGCTCTATTTTCAGTCTGTATGTAGCAGAGGGAGCCCGAGTACCTGCCTCCCAATCTTCCAGTCCTTCTCTGTGTGCTCTGAGTTTCTTAATGAACTAGCATGGAAACAAGGATCTACCGCTACCCTCCTTCCAAACGGGAGTAGTAAAAGCTGGAGGAGTAGGATTAGGAGCTCTATGGTATGATCCGTCCTCCTCCCTGGCTTTTCCTCTGTAGCTTTGTGGCCTGGTTGAAGAGCTGTGTTGGCAGGCATTTTGTGGGCACAAGTGTCACCAAGGAACAGCTGTGCCACTTGGAATGCTATCCTCAGGTCCTAGTTGATTTCTAAGAGCATAATCTCCTCTCCATCTTATATCCCATTCTCAGCGGTGTTAGTGAGGAGAAGGAAGATGTCAGCAAAGCTTATGAGGAAGCCATGCTGCCAAGGGGAGAGGTGGCTAGCTTTCTTCCCTACTGCTCTGAAACTTGTGAAGATGAAATCTGGTTTCTTTTGGAGGTCTAGGATTCAGCTGGGTCTCCTAGGATCTCTACATTTTCCCAGGCTGAAGTCTGGAACAGTGTTCCCGCTAACACAGCTTCACAGGTGATTAATCAGCCCTGCCCAGTCAGTCAGCTCCCCGAAGGGAGTCCTGAGCCTCTGATTGGGCGGGGCTGATTAATAACCTGTGAAGCTGCCCTGCCACCCAGCTTAGAGGGAACACTGATTTGGAACCCCTTCCCCTGGAAGGGAGAATGGAAAGAAGGTGAACTTGAGGGAAAAAATGGGTTGAGTTCTATAAATTTAGATGGACCACTGCTCTGCTTGCTTATTTATGGTCCAGCTAACTTCACTGAACAGCCAGACAGCTCTAGTTCTTGCACTTCTATAGATTTAATTCTTTTAATTGTCTTCTATTGCAACTTGTTCACACTAGGATATTCCTTCTGTGAATCTCTTAGCCATCCCACTGCTTCGAACCAATAATGTGATCACTCACATTATCATGAAGGAGTTGGTAATTGCAGGCCTTTGTTATACCTATAAAAATTGCCACAGAAAGGGAGTTTTATAAAGTGGTTCATTGTCGAGACTCCGGGTCAAACACAGTGTGTTTCACTTTTTTACTGAATGTAATACTCAATAATCAACCTGTCAGGAGTCTAGTGGCACTCCATCCATAAAGCTGTTCAGAGCAGTGCTAATTCTTCACTTTTGCTATAAAGTAAAGGAGATCAGAGTATGGCCCTGCATCTAGAATTACAATATTACCTTATTGTCTTACGTACCTCTTGCATGGAATTAAGACACACTCACATCATGATGATGATCATGTAAAACAATTCTAGCTCGTAAAGAATGGTCTTGATATACCATATCTTGAACTGTGAGGTTTCTAACCATTGTGTTCTCTGGGTTTTAATGAATGTCCTTTGCCTTTTTCAATTCTCTCTGATGATGAAGTGCATAGTCTTTGTGGAGATGCATTTGTTTGTTTCAAATCTGTTTTTATGACTGCGTGCTGTCTGCTTTCCATTCTTCACCTTGCAAAAGGTTACAGTCTTGTACTTAATTATTCTAACAATTTCCAAATGCCTTAGCAACCAATTCTGATGTCAGAAGTAAAGATAGTGGAGGAGGTGGTAAGGAGAGGGATTTATCCATTTAAACATTTTTTTCCCTACTTCATTAACTAAGTCCCTTACTCAGCTGAAGTCTCAAAAGAAATTTAGCCAGAGAGAAAAATTCAGTGTTTGGGGTGCACTAAATGATAAATGAGGCATAAGATTTCATACGCTGTGGCCCTTGACAGAGGATCTGCATTACATTTTAAGCAGGATCTGGGCTCAAGAGAGAATGATCCTTACACCCAAATTCTCAGATGTTCCCTTGCTCAGTCAAGATTTCCATCCTGTTGGCTTAATCTTATAGGGATAAGTCCCTTCCAATTCTAGGTCCTTCAAAACTGGAGGCATGTGTCCAGATCTAGGAAGTTCAGATTTCAGGGAGTTTGGATTCAGGTTTCGGAGGGAGTGTGGTTGTGTGCTTCTCTGTAATTCTGCCATAGCATCATTCATTCTCTGAGAAGTTTTGAGCTTTCAATTGGGTTATAAGAAAAAACTGAGGCTACGAATGAGATGCATCTGTTACCCAATTTCATTTTCCATTTCACATGACGTTTCTCTCTTCCTGCCCCTCTCCCTTTTCATAAAGTGCAGACAATCCTAAAAAGACTATTGTGTTCATAAAGGGGTATCTTGGACCCGATAACATTTTAATAAACCATTTTTTCACTGTTCATGTTAAATACAGTGGGGTGTAGTCCAGGGTTGTGTGTCAAGTTGTTGTTGGCTCACTCTTATTGAAGTCCCCACCTTTAAATTCTCATTGAGTATACAGAAAAAGAGGGAAATAGATGAAACATTTGAAATATAAATCAAAGCTGTCATTTGAACAATGGTCCTTACTCCCTCGCCTTTTGCTATAGAGGGATTTTGCAAGGAAACTCTCCATTTGCCAGTCTTAAGTTGTGTCTGCCCTGCAAATGAAAGGCATGTTCTTGACTCAGGTTTCTTAACTGGAGTTGGCTAACAGAGTACAATAGCTGTTGTTACCAGGCCTCAGTGGGTCACAACTGAGAATACCAGATTCAGGACAGACTGATGAGAAATAGATCAGACTCACCCAAGGATGAGTAGTGGGGAGAGATACAGAGGGAGTATCAGGCAAAGGGGGAAATGTAGCTCACCCCATGTGGCTCATCTCTGACCTCTTCCTACAGCCTGGAGCCCCCTTGCTTTCCTTATTCTTGGGGGAGGTAGAGTCCTCCTGCTTTGCTGGTTCCAGTCCCCATGACATGGAGATCCACTAAAATGCTCCCTCCAGGCAGCCTGTGGCCATACTGCCTGACTGGTGTCCCAGGCAGACAGTGTGGTCGGAGGCTGCCAGGTCAGGAGAGTGCAGTGGCTAGAAAAGGAGAGGCTCTGGTCCTGCCTCTTCCCTTCCAGATCTGGCTGTTGGCCCTTCTCTCCTCCCCTGGTGTTTGGAGAGGGGCATGTAACCCTTCCTGCCCTTGCCCCTGGTCACCTCTGAAGACAGCCCAAACTGGTGCTGGTTCTCTCATTAGATCATACCAAGCCAGTAAGAAAAGTAAACTTCTTTCTGTCTTGCCATGCTAGCTAACAAGAAGTCAGAGATGCAGTTTATTTAGGCCTTTCAGCCCTTATCTCATCGCCCAGATGCTGGACTCTGATGAGTGGTTATTGAAAACCAATTTAATCACTTATAGTGTCCTTCCAATCTAAAGAGATCAGTCACATAACCAGGTCAATATATAGCTTAGATCTTCCCAATAATCACCCTGCTGCCAATCCTCTAGTAATGAAAATCCAAAGGGTTATCAATAGAGAAAAGAAGAGTTAAAATGACTAATAGAGGATATACGTACAACAATTGCAATTTTCTTGTATCAAGTTTGTAGCAGCAGTGGTATAGATTGCTGACTTGTAAAGTCTCTCTGATCACTTTGGAAGGTCTTCAATGCATAGTTCAATGTGTTGCTTTTAGTTGTAAATCTTCAGTCCGGAGACTCTGGATAGGAAAGAGGCAGAATGGAGTGACCTTATGGATCCTTGATTCTCTTTCCTATGTGCCTGGAAATGTTCTGTTTCAAACAAAGCTCAGAGCCCACTTTGTGGAACTTTACTGGCACAAGATGGACATGACTTTCCATGGCTTGAGGACTCATGGCCCCTTGGCAGCTGATGCAGCTGCAGGAAGAGCCATCTGGAAGGAATGAGTTTCTCCTGTGGCCCATGGTTTGATAGAGTGCATTGTCTTTAATGGGTCATCATCAAATTTAATGGTCTGTTCACAATGTTCTGGCTAGATTGGATGTCTTATCCCAAGAACAACACATTTGACTTACAGATATAAAGCCAATACTCCATTCGCTTTATATCTGTAGATCTATATTCAAATGTCAGGTATGGTGGTGATACATGGGTTTAAACAAGATAATCTCATTTAACAAATCAGAACTTTTCCATTGACACCTTACATGATACACTTTGTATATGATTTGTTGCAGTTGTCGCACAGTGGCAAAATCATTGATAGGATGGGTCATACTAGAGTCACACAGCATCACAGCAATGAAGAGGCAGCAACTCAGCGTTTAGCTTAGATTGGCAACTCAAGTTAAAATCTACAAGGGAGCCTGCAGCTTTTGCTACTGGTGCTGTCTCTTGCTTGCAATTGCACTGCTGGAGAAACATGTTCACAGCTCATTGTCTCATCAGCCACTTGGAGACCTGGCACACTTGTATGCTGGGTTGTCTAGGGCATTGCTTTTAGCTGCCTCACTGGTCACAACACTGTCATAAGAAATTGAGCTATTTTAGTTGGCTAAGTCAGATTCTTATTGGAAGAGAAGAGGTAGAAAAAGATGACATAAATTGTAGAAGGTAAAGGAGACACAATGGAGAGGGCAAGAACTGGAAACCAAGTCTCTCAGTCCAGATGGTGTTCAGGATTTAGCTGAAGTTAGTGGTGATGTCATAAATTCCCTTTCACTGGATGGCCCTGGACAGGACTCCTTTTAGGTGCAGGCAGATTAAATGCCAGTAATGTCATGGTGGGTCCCAGAAGACAAAGTGAGATTATGTCTTGCGCCATGACCATAATTTTAGAATTAAATCTGAGCATGGCAGCATTGCTTGGCTTAACATATACCTTCCCTTGGGTCCTTCTCTTCAAGGCCTGCTTTCTATGTCCCTTGTCCTTTCTTGAAATCTTTCAGTTGTATAGAAGCTTGTATTCTAAGTGTAGAGAAGAGACCTCTGTATTATGCAACCATAAAATATTATAACTTTTATTAAGTCCTTGCAAGCTTGTTTGTGCCTTTACTGAGTGTGCAGATCAGGCTGCTAGCATGTTATATTCAGGATGCTTGGAAATAGTGCACATTGTTAGCTAATTCTATTACAAAAGATAAAAGAAATTCCAGAAGTTTCTGCTTCTCTGTCCTAATTTACTAGGTGGGAGTAGGGATGTAAGCAACTAGTTGAGTCAATACTCGCCTCCCCACCCCTTTCTGCCTCTGTAACAGGCAGCAAGTGGGGGGCAAGAGCTGGGTGCTGGGGGAATCTGGCTTAAAAGCAGGAGAGGCAAAGGCGCAGTGGGGGACCTGTATGAGTCAGGACTGAGCAGTCCCAGCTTGTGCTGGGTCTCAGACTGATGTGGCTCTCCTTTTTAAATGGAGAAAGAGCCTGTGGACTTTTACTACATTTAAAAGGCAGAGCCACAGTGATCCCAGGAGCTAACTCCCTTATCAACTCATTGAGTAGTTGATGGAAATTCCATCAACTACTTAATGACATTATTAACTGCTGCGTAACATCCCTACATGGGACAGCCCTCCTCAAGCAAACATGACTGTGCTGGCTGAGCTATCTGAGTAGGTTGGAAGACAGATGCAAACCCAAGGACATGCTAAATGGGGAGCTATTAGAGGGAACAAGAACAAAAGGATGTCCCAAGCTTCACTATAAAGATACATGCAAGTGAGAGATGAAGGAATTTGGAATTGATCCTGACTGATGGGAAAACGTGGCCAATAACAAGTGGTGCTAGCTAAGGATGTCAAGGAGTGGGTATTTGGCTAATTGTGTAGTCGATGCAATTTGTATCGACGACGTGATTAGTCGATAAGAGAAGGTGCTCTGCAGCTCCTGGAGTTGGTGTGAGCCAGAACTGAGCAGTCCTGGCTTGTACCAACTGCAGGACTGCTGCAGCTCTGCATTTTAAATGTAGGGAGAGCCTGGCAGCTCTTACTACATTTAAAATGCAGAGCTGCAGTGGTCCCGGACAGGCAGGAGCATGGCAGCCTGGGCTGCTACGAACAGAGGCTGCTGCCAGAGCAGCCTCTGCCCGGGGCGAGCCTCAGCCCATTGCGGACAAAGGCTGTTTCACATCAGCTTCCCCTATTTCCATCCCCCCATCCTTACTGCTGCCTCTGATAGCGTACTCGACTACCTGATAAGCCTAAGTTTATTGGGTAGTCAAGTTGAGTACTCAACAACTTGCTTTCCCCCCCACCATGCCTTGCTTCTGATAGAGGTGGCACCGCGGAGACATTGCTGGGGGGAACTGGCTTTTAAGCCAGCCCCCACCCTGCACCAGCTCCTGTTTCCCTCCCCTCGTGCTGCTTTTGATACAGTCAGCAAAGGGGGGAAGTGAGTAGTTGAGCTTAGGCTTATCGGGTAGTCAAATATTCAACTACTCGCTTACATCCCTAGTGCTATCATCTCCATCGGAGCACCAAAGTCCATGACAAGAGTTAGCTCCTGCAGCTTGAAGAGAAAAGAGCTTGTAGCAGGCAAGCAGCTGTAACATACATGCATTTGCAACAGCTGCCAGAGATCATGCAAATTGGACTATTCAGTCACATGTGACATTTCAAACCATCCACGTCATAGGCTGCAATTCCCACTGCCTTTTGCAGATGAAAGGATGCCAAGTAACTATCCCAAGGACAAGGAAACTTTAGGAAGACAAACCCTTCACGTTTAGGAAAAGGTCTAATTGAGAAAGCAATGTAGGGTATGTTGTTAGAGTAATTAATCAAGGTAGAGTGGGCTCTGCAAACCCCCATACTCTTATAAGAAAGTTTGCTTGTTCTCTTAAATGTCAGAAGGAAGCGTGTGTAGTTGGAAATGTTTTGAACTTTTATTTCTTAAATGTTGAAATGACTCTGAAAAATGCAGACTTGCAAATATGTTACCTAAATGCAACACTCCTAATATAGCTCATCATCTCATTGATATGTAAATTGTAAAATGCTTTATGTACCAGCATAGAATCTAATGACCTTGCTAAGCTAAACTACTGTAAAAAAGCAAATACGTACAGAATATTAGAGAAGAATTGGTTAAGTACTAGCAGGGCATAAGCAAATCCTTTCCAAATTCAGGAAGACCAGAAAAATCATTTTTTCAAAAAAATTATCATGTAGATTCAACAATTTAAACATTTTGGAATTTTTTAATTGTCAAGGTTGTTGGTTTTTTTGAAAATGAGAGTCTTTTAAATAAAGAACTGGACTTTAAAGAGCGTGGGGGCTTTTTTTTAAACTAATAACATTTGAACTTTTTGAAAACAGAATTTTGTTTTCTGTCAAACTGTAATACAAGAATAGCTCTGAGAATGAGCTAAGTCAAAGAAAACTACTGCAGTTAGTTTTAACTCTCATGCTCTCCTGCCACAAGAAGAACAAAGGCAATTAAAGAAATACCACGTGTTAGTTAATTAACTACATATTCATAAGATGAAGAGGATCCTAAGTCGGAGGCATGGAGTCAATGACAGAGTGACAGCAACCAACTCAAATCTAGACAAGCCTGAAAGAGATGTGTTTTTTTTAATAATTTCATAAAACTAGGGAGGAGGAGGTTGTAAAATACTCTGAAGAGAGCACTCCCCCAACACCAACCCACCTGCTACTTTCTTTGGAGAGTAAGCACTCGAAAGCTCATCCTGCCCATCTCTACAAAGAAGCTTCAGCAAGCAAGAAAGACAGAAAAGACTCAAGAAGAAAAGCTTCCCAGAATTGTAATGTGGATTGGTGAGGGGAAGTTAACTAAACACTGCCAACGGGTTAGATTTAAACCCTTACAGTGATTTTATTGGGATATGAAAATGCTGTTATAACATAGATTACTCAATTTTTCCTGTTAATCATCAAACCGTTAGACCATAAGTTACTGGAGAGGAAACGGGCTAAACTTCGGTAAACAGAAAAATAATGTTACTTGGATTTAAGATTCTTAATATTGATTAATTGGCCTGTCTCAAGAATGCTTCTTACATGGCTGCTTCTAAATAATTAATTTAAATATATTATTCAATTTCATAGGATTTAGTTAATGTAATTGTAGTCTACAATTACAAACTATTTAGTTATTTATTAGTAACAGACAAGATCCATTTGACCTAAATCTGTGTGGGTAAAATAATTTAAGTAGCTAATAACATACTACAGCAAATTCACAATAATTGCAATTTTCCAGATGCAAAATGCCTCACAACAGAAGGGTGTAATAGCTGTTAAATTTTTCCAGAGAGTCAAATGAGATTATAACAAAAGTCACCAATTTATCACTTGTGGTGTTTTGTTTAAAATGTTCTTTCCTTTTAATAATAATATAAATAATTATGATAATGATAGTAATAATATAGCCATAGTTTATAACTGTGCTTTCTAAATGTCTACAATAAAATTACTTGGCATCCATCAATTTAAAATCCCCCCCCCTTCCATCTCATACATGTTAACAAAAAATCATTTGTCTGTTACATGAAATTGTGTATGAAAGTCAGCAAAAGTTGGTGGCAAATACACCAGTACAGACTGAATTATTCAGATTACTATAAACATATGGGCTGTCTAGACTGCATCCCTTTTCCGTAAAAGGGATGCAAATTAGACACATCGCAATTGCAAATGAAGCGGGGATTTAAATCCCCCCTGCTTCATTTGTATAAACATGGCTGCCGCTTTTTTCCGGCTCAGAGCTTTGCCAGAAAAAAGCACCAGTCTATACAGGGATCTTTCGGAAAATAAAGCCTTTTCCAAAAGATCCCTTATTCCTTATTTTAAGAGGAATTTAAATCCCTGCTTCATTTGCAGTTGCGATGTGTCTAATTTACATCCCTTTTACGGAAAAGGGATGCAGTCTAGACACAGCCATGCTCCCATTTCTAGATTCTTTCCACTCATATCAATCCAGTGTCTTCATAGCACAAGTTGTTACCTCACACTTGATAAAATCAATTTAGAATATACTTTTTTGGTTTTTGAAATAGGTGAAGATTTAAGGAAGTATGTTAGGAGTTGAAATCCTCTCCTCGCATGTTATCTTCCTTCCTAATATGTATATATAGCACTACTTTGGTTGCAGCAACAGTGTCAGAAAAAGGTTTTAATCCAAGCACAGCTTGACAACTAGAATCCTAAAATGTCTTGTCTTATTTCACCCATTGATTTCACTCTAAGGTTTTTAAAAAATTCTTGGACCCAATCCTCGAGCCCAAGGCTTTACTAAGAAGATGTACCGCAGTTTCAAAACTTTCTAGTCTTTTACTTAATGCTTTGACCTGATGCTTTGCCTGTCATGACTCTGTGCAAATGGAACATAAGAACGGCCATACTGGGTCAGACCAAAGGTCCATCTAGCCCAGTAGCCTGTCTGCTGACAGTGGTCAGCACCAAGTGCCCCAGAGAGGATGACCGAAGATAATGATCAAGTGATTTGTCTCCTGCCATCCCTCTCCAGCCTCTGACAAACAGAGGCCAGGGACACCATTTCTATCCCCTGCCTAATAGCCTTTTATGGACCTAACCTCCATGAAATTATCTAGCTTCTCTTTAAACTCTGTTATAGTCCTAGCCTTCACAGCCTCCTCTGGCAAGGAGTTCCACAGGTTGACTACACACTGTGTGAAGAAGAACTTTCTTTTATTAGTTTTAAACCTGCTACCCATTAATTTCATTTGGTGTCCTCTAGTTCTTCTATTATGGGAACTAACAAATAACTT
This sequence comes from Pelodiscus sinensis, assembly GCF_049634645.1. NCBI lineage: Eukaryota > Metazoa > Chordata > Testudines > Trionychidae > Pelodiscus > Pelodiscus sinensis. The sequence goes on along the minus strand of NC_134723.1, from coordinate 36,500,036 downwards.
TTCTTTATCAGCCCTCTCCACACCACTCATGATTTTATAGACCTCTATCATATCCCCCCCTCAGTCTCCTCTTTTCTAAACTGAAAAGTCCCAGTCTCTTTAGCCTCTCCTCATATGGGACCCGTTCCAAACCCCTAATCATTTTAGTTGCCCTTTTCTGAACCCTTTCCAAGGCCAAAATATCTTTTTTGAGGTGAGGAGACCACATCTGTACACAGTACAGGCAGTCCCCGGGTTACGTACAAGATAGGGACTGTAGGTTTGTTCTTAAGTTGAATCTGTATGTAAGTCAGAACTGGCGTCCAGATTCAGCCACTGCTGAAACTGACCAGCGGCTGACTACAGGAAGCCCAAGGCAGAGTTGCTCTGCCCCGGGCTTCCTGGAATCAGCCGCAGATCAGTTTCAACAGCAGCTGAATCTGGACGCCAGATCCGACTTACATACAGATTCAACTTAAGAACCCCAGGCGTCCCCAAGTCAGCTGCTGCTGAAACTGATCAGCAGCTGATTCCAGGAAGCCCGGGGCAGAGCAACTCTGCCTCGGGCTTCCTGTAGTCAGCCGCTGCTGAGTTTCAGCAGCGGCTGACTTGGGGATGCCTGGGGCAGAGCAGCAGGGGTGCTGCTGGGTTGCTCCTGTAGCGCCGCTCCTCGGTGCTACTGGACCAACACGGCAGCACCCCAGCTGCTCTGCCCCAGGCGTCCTGATTCAGCCGCTGCTGAAACTGACCAGCAGCGGTTGAATCAGGACGCCAGGGGCAGAGCAGCTGGGGTGCTGCCGGGTTGGTCCAGTAGCGCCGAGAGCGGCGCTGCGGGACCAACCGGCAGCGCCCCAGCTGCTCTACCACAGGCGTCCGGAGAAAAGCCTGGTCTGCTGGGGGGTGGGGCGCACTAGCTGCGCCCCACACCCCAGCAGACCAGGGAGACGCGGGCGGCGGGACCGAGATGCGCCGCGGTCCCGCCGCCAGGGTCCTCCGCGGCTTTGCTCCGCGTCTCCCTGTTCTGCTGGGGGGGGGGGCAGCAGACCAGGGAGCAGCTTTTCTCGCCCTGGAGGACGCGGGCAGCGGGACCAGCGGTGCGTCTGGGCGTCCTGCTGCCCGTGTCCTCCAGGGCGAGAAAAGCCCCGTTCGTAAGTGCGGATCCGACATAAGTCTGATCCACGTTACCCGGGGACTGCCCGTATTCAAGATGTGGGCGTACCATAGTTTTATACAGGGGCACTAAGATATTCCGTGTCTTATTTTCTATCCCTGTCTTAATTAGTCTGTAATTGCCAGGATCGCCTCTAGAGCCCTTTTAAAATATTGGTGTCACGTTGGCTACCTTCCAGTCATTAGGTCAGGAAGCCAATTTAAAGGATAGGTTACAAACCACAGATAATAGTTCCACAATTTCCCATTTGAGTACTCTTAGAACCCTTGGATGAATGCCATCAGGTCCCGGAGATCTGTTAACATTAAGTTTTTCTATTTGTTCCAAAACCTCCTCTAATGACACTTCAATCTGGGACAGTTCCTCAGATTCATCACCCACAAAGGACGGTGCAGATTCGGGAATCTCCCTAACGACCTCAGCTGTGAAGACTGAAGCAAAGAAATCATTTCGTTTGTCCGCAATGGCTTTATTGTCCTTGATTGCTCCTTTTATATCTCGATTGTGTAGGGGACCCACAGGTTTTTTAGCAGGTTTCCTGCTTCTAATGTACTTAAAAAAACATTTTGTTATTTCTTTTTGAGTTTTTGGCTAGCTGTTCCTCAAAATCTTTTTTTGCTTTTCTTATTTCATTTTTACACTTGATTTGACAGTGTTTATGTTCCTTTCTATTTATCTCACTAGGATTCGAATTCCACTTCTTAAAAGATGCCTTTTTGTCCCTCACTGCTTCTTTTACATGGTGGTTAAGCCATGGTGATTCTCTTTTAGGTCTCTTGCTATGTTTTTTAATTTGGGGTATACATTTAAGTTGGGCATTCCAGTACTCTGAATTACAGAAGTTTACTTGGACAAAGAAAGGAGAAAAAAAGATTTTGGACTAAGATATAATCATTATTTTAATTGACAGGAACTAGAATGCTTTATATATATATATATATATATATATATATATATATATATATATATATATATATATATATATATATAAAAAGATTTGTGTGTCTGTCTGTCTCCAAGTCCGCATTGGTGCTTAACTTAAATAACAACTTTTCCTCCATGGTATTTATCCTTCTGATGTCTTTATAGAGAGCAATCATAACTACTCTCCAGCCTTCATTTAGTTCATAAACGTATCTAGGTTTTTTTTGAATCCTGTTATAGTCTTGGTCTTCACAACATCCTCTGGCAAAAATGTCTTGTGTTTGCAAATCTTTTTCTTTCAGTCTCTATTCATTTCTAAGGAAAGCTTCAGAGTGAGAGCATAGTCCTGCCTTATGGCACATCAGTCAGCTATAATCTTGGCAAAATTAAAGCTCGTGCAACTTCATCAAATGCAGCTAAATGTGCACTGCATGAACCTAATCTTTAATGAACCATTCCCTGAGACAAATGTTAGTGCAGCTAACAATGGGCACGTACAGAGGTGTTTCCCATTTCTGAAATACGGAACAGATTGATTTTCTTGAGTATTCTGCAAAAAGGGAGGTTAATATTCCCCCTCCTCTCTTCCCATTTTTTTAGCTGGGAAGTTTTGTGTTTAAACATAAGGCACCTTAGGAAAATGCAAGCTCCTTTGTATTGTGTGAACATTCCTTCTCTGAAGGAAAACGTAGTCTTCATATTGCCCAAGGCCTTGTGTTTCACCTCTAGTTACTTCTGTTTCAAGAAGTGGGTTTAATAATTCAAAAGCCAATGATTGGAACACATGTAAAGTTTTTCCACTTAAAGGCTAAATGTTGTCCTGATAAACACTGAAAGATTTCTTCTCTTCACCTCAGGGTACTAGAATTCTACTCTCTGCAATCTTTTTTTTTTTTTTTTTTTTTTTTTTACAGTGACAACTAATCTGGGCATTACTCTTTTACAGTTTAGATTAGTTTGTAATTTAGAATGCACTTCTGTAATAACTTTCTTCTACATTCTCTTGCCTGTGCTTTTAAACTATCTTTGTCATGCAGTAAAAAACAATGAGGAGTCCTGTGGCACCTGAACCCTGGTCTATACTAAGAAGTTATTTCAAAATAACTCCCTTTATTTGGGAATAAGAAGCAGAGCATGCATACTACTAACCCCATTATTTCAAAATAAGGGGCTGGTTTTTTTGAAATAATAACTCCTGCTTTCCATGAGGAATAACACTTATTTTGAAACAATTATTTTGAAATACAGGTAATGTGGACACCCCAGTCCTGCTATTTTGAAATGACTACTCCCCAGAGTCATTCAGAGTAATTATTTTCTAGTGCTTCTTGGGGCTCTAAGTCAAGGTACCGCATCCACATTAAGGGAGCTTGCCTTGGACTAATTTCGAGGCTTCCCTGTAGTGTGGACATGCTATTTATAGGCAGCAGGTTTAAAACAAACAAAAGGAAGTTTTTCTTCACTCCGTGCACAGTCAACCTGTGGAACCCCTTGTCAGAGGATGTTGTGAAGACTAAGATTTTAACAGGGTTTAGAAAAGAGCTAGATAGATTCACAGAGGTTAGGTCCATCAATAGTTATTAGCCAGGATAGGTAGGAATGGTACCCTTGGCCTCTTTTTGGGGGGGGGGGGAATGGATGACAGGAGAGGGATCACGTGATGATTACCTATTGTTTTGTTCCCTCCCTCTGGGACATCTGGTATTGGTCGCTGATAGCAGACAGGATACTGAGCTAGATGGACCTTTCATCTGACCCAGCATGGCTGTTCTTATGTTCTTATTTCAAAATAGGTATTTTGGGAGTCGTTATTTCAAAATAAGTTACTTTGAAATAATTTCCTAGTATAGACATGCCCTTAGAGACTAACAAATATGTTAGATATGAGCTTTTATGGCTAAAACCCATTTCATCTTAAGATAGTTTACCAGTTTTGTCTGCTGGTCCCATGAATTGATGTCCCTCAGTTATCATTTGCAGAACAATTTGTGTGAACAAAATTTCTCATTGTTGGTTGAAATAACCTTTCTACGAGGGGAAAAAAAAGAAGAAAAAACATGTTTTAATGTTCTTTTGGTGAAGTGTTTTTAAGTCCTGGAAGAATCAAGACTTTTTATTGCCTTATTTTGTGAAGTTTTCCCTCTCCACTTCCCAGACTGTGCAAGCATTTGGCGCTACGGGTCCTTTCTGATGCTGTGCGATAAATGAAGCAATAAGCCTTCAAAGAAATATTGATGGTAAATGTGTTAATGAGAGCACAGTTGACATCCGATTGGTCTAATGATACAGTGCAGCCGTGTTAACCTTGTTTTATTTCTGAAGTAATGATTTAGGAGGAAGTCTGTTGTGTTTTAAGTAACAGCCTACATACAATGTAGTAAGATACCATGATATACTGGAATGTGAATCAATTTCACCAGTCTGCATTATCCCCTGAAACAATAAAACAGTCTGATAGCAGCAGATGGATGTGAAAATAAGTCCCAATAATTATTATACCCATTCTGAACACATAGTTTGTGCAATTGTTTTAGATTAACAGTCTCCCTGTTTCCTTTTTAATTTTAATAGGAGTAATATAAAGCTCTTAAACAAATGTAGCTCAGGCCTCATTGCTTTGTTGGAGTTGTAGTCTGGGCCCCGAGTCTCTCCTATGGGCCAGATTCCCCAAAAGACTATATTTCCCATAATTCAGTCTGAAGTTCCAACTGACCAAGCTGTGTGGCTCATCATTCATTATGAGAAATGTTGTCAGGCCAGGAAGCTTGCCCTGTGAAAATAAGGGCATCAAGGTCCCAAACGATAATCTCCATGAGACCACGCACCATTATAGGAAAGTGTAGCTTAATATTGGACTGACTCAAAATGAAGCATTTCAGGTCATTTCAGTTCATCAACATATTTATTTCCTTTTGATCAGAAATGTGGATCTTTATATTCGTCAAGCAAAGTACAATTTTTTCTTCCTGATTTGCAAGAAAAATAAATGCTGAAATGTCAGAATTTAGTTTGACTGTGTTTAGACTTATTAAAAAAATTGAATTTCATGTTCTGTATTTTGGTACAAATATTTCACACATTTTCTGTTTAGCTTCTACAGTGAGTTTTTGCATGCTTAAAATAAGAGTCAGCATTGGATACTAAGGAATCAATTAAAAATCTGTCTCCTTCCTCTTGAAAAATTTCTTTGATAGGTGTCGGTGAAATATTTATACTAATAATGCTATGTAGCAATCAGATAATGTGAACTACTAATTCCAAAGCCCACATTAATTTTATACTGCACCACAGATAATAAATATCTGTTAGAAATAATTCATAAACTTCTGACATGTTCACTGACATCTGCCAAGTAAAATAAGCTGTGGTATAGAGGGGGAAACCGGCTTTCATTTTGCAGGTTTATCCATCATCTAACAGCCTATATCAAAACTGGCAGTTATTCTTCAATCTGCCTAATTTGCAGAACATAATTTGATATGCGAACACAGAACATTTGATCTATAATTTAAAAAGCAGGAGTTAATCAGAATGGAGGGATGAATTGCCTTCAGGTAACGTCAGCATGAGAGGCAGCAAGTGGATCACACAGGTGCTCTTGCTGGTTTCTGAGGATTCAGGTCACCTGACGATGTTTCTTAAAACTCAAGGATCTCTTTTGGAAGGTAAGGGGTGTGAAATGTATAATCTCCAGGTGGAGATTCTCCCCCTCCGTTCCTCACATGCTTTCCATGTTCCATTCCCAATGCCAAGCTGTGCCTTTTTTCTGGTTAGAGACAGAAAAGCAGGAAAGAACAGGGCAGATTCCTGCCTCTCTCGATCATAGATTGTTAATTTAGGAGTTCAAGCAGGTGGGGGATTTTGTCTCTTCTTTACAATTCTAGACATGCTTCAAGACATGGCTTTAATTAAGAAACATGGCAGGTTGGCCCTGCTCCTTGCTTCTAAGCTGCACATCTGAGCCTAGGGACTTGGGAATGACGTACTCACTCCAGGACCGAGAGTACCTCGCTCTTAAAGGGGCACACAGTCATGGGGGAAAAAACTTGGAAGAAGGGTTTATGTATAATGCCTCCCCCCCACCCCTTTTGCATGGCCCATATGCCATTGCAGTCCCTGTATTCGAGGAGGGTGAAAATTACCCATGCGCAGAGACCTGGTGGTGGGAGGAGGCAGATCCCATATTGCATACAGTGGGGGTGGGGGGTTAGTAAAGTGAGGAGGGATAATATAGAGTACTGTACTCCATAACTAGATGGAATTGCAAACATTCTGCCCCTCTGTTCCTCACACAATTCCCATGTTCCACTCCCAATACCAAGCTATGCCCTTTGCCTGGTTAAAGACAGAAGAGCATGAAACAACAGGGCAGATTCCTGCCTCTCTCGATCTTCGATTGTGATTTTAGGAGTTCAAGCAGGGATGAACACTTTTTTCCAGTAATGGTAATTTTAGAACAATTAGTTATTTGTTTCAAGGAATCTGTTTTTTTTTTAAATTTAAGACAAATTATTCAGTAGAAACCTCACTAAACTCAGCATTTAGGCCCCCTTTCCTATGGGCAGCGCAAGTTGGCTGTCTTGCATGAAATCCTACTACATTTCTTAAGAAAAGAAAAGAGCTCCCAGGTGGAGGAGAGGCACCGCTTACACTTTCAGACTTCTTATGCTTGCCACAGAAACCAAGTCATTCTCAGGAGTGTGATTATTTCTGCCTCTTTCAAGGAGGCAGATGCCTCTGCTAGGAAAATACCATAGTCACACTGTCATCTTTGTTCTATAAATGGCATTGGTATATGCAACTGCCAAAATTTGTGTGGTTGCAAGTATTAAAAAAATAATCCTGTGGACTCTGATAATATAACAGCATAGTTATCGGGAAATGTTGGTGTGTGTATTTATGTACAAGGCGCTAATAAAAGGCAATCTTAAATTCCCGTTTTTATCTCTCTTCTACATTCATTGTCAGTCAGGTTTCCATCCAAAGGCCATAAATATTCAGCTTTTCCTGCAATGGTGTTCACCCAGTATTTGCTTTCCTCACGTTCTAGCCGCAGCAAAATGCTCTTAGCTGTGAATTGGTGTGGTATAATCTCAAGATAACATGGAAATTATTGAATAATGCAGGTGACTATAAAATGGTTAGTTTGCTTTTGTTTCCCCTTAGGTATTGACTGGTATTCACCAGTCCAAAGTTACATTAATTGGAATTTAATTATTGATCTTTTTATTCCTACACGAGACACTAACATTTTTATTTATTTTAGCAATTTAATTTATATTTTAGGAACATTAAGAAAATTGACCAGAGAGTTTTAGGAGCAACAACCTTTTCAGGAACTAAGCCTTTGAAAATTAATTTTCTGCTCAGTTTAATTTCATGGATGCATAATTTTCATTATGTTTTGACTAACTGTGTTGCAACAAGTGCTTAAAAATGCTTAATCCTATAAGTGGATGATTATTTGTAGCAGCTTGTCTGAACAGTAAGGAAGATGTAACATGAAACAGTTAATTAAAAATGAAAATGAGAATGAATTAAGAAGGCTTAGATAAAACGCTAGTACTGGAGAGGAATAGCCAAGCTATATTTAACCTTGAATGAGGCGGGAGTTGGACAATCATACAAGAGAAGCAAGAATTAGAATTGAAAGCGCCTATAGAAAAAGGTACCTGGACAGATATTCTCCTACTGGCTGATTCCAGCACCTCCCATTATCTTGACACCTGTGGTTTATGGGGGAAACCCCTTTGAGCTTGTAGGTCTGTAGTACAAGTTGGACCTCAATTGTCAGGCAACATCTGTGATCTATATCCCCGTGGATGCTCGCGGGCTGGGGCACTCATGGGGAAAAGGCTTTCCGAGTGCCTCCAATAGTTCATTTGCAGCACCGAAGTAAAAGGAAAGTGGGAGGAGGGGCGGGAGCAGGGCTCGGAAGGATGCCTGGAGGAAGAAGAGGGTGGCTGCGGGCCCCTGCAGCCAGGGACTGGTCGCAGAGCTCGGTGCATTTCTGTGGGGCTGCATTCTTGGCCGCTGGCTGTGGGGCTCTACAGCCACCCTGCCTCTTCCCTCAAGCGCCTCCCTTCACTCTCTGCTAGGTCAATGCCGGCCCCTTTGTTGCTGCCAGAGTGGGCCCTGCAGTTGGCGGCAACAAAGGGGCTGGTATTGATTGACCTCCCTTGGTAGGGTAAATGTCCTGGTTTGAGACTGTCAAGTTCCGAAGGTGCCAAACCAGAGAAGTACCACTGGGTACATGGGCTCTGGCTCCGCTGTTTGAGAGTCACTGGATTAATGTAACCCTCTCTGATATCTACTTTTGAGTAGCAGATTTACTCGGCTGGTTGCTAGTAAGCATCTGATAAATATTTCAAGCCCGAATCCATGCACATTGCAAAACATTTTATATAAAATAAAGGGCACTTAACTACACAAATTTGAAATCAGTAAATTACTGTAAATTTTAGATTATGAAGCAGAGTTTACTCAGCAAGAGGAGCAAAGAAAATCATTCAAGGCTGCTAATATTGCTGAGCAATTATACTAAATCAGCAGAGATGTAAATAAAATACTACCTTTTTTCATACTGCCGTGTATTGTGTTTTTGGCCGAACTTGCAGGCTGTATGTAAACATGTTTCCACCCCTCATTGTTTCTTTATAGAGCCTGTTATTGCTAAGCAGAGCCATGCTAAGTAATATTGCAATGATGTACAAGTATTCTAATGTTTCAGGCAATTTGGATAAAAATTATGTTTACTGAAAGCTGCTGGCAGTGCCAAGTTGTACCTGGGTGCTACTGGAAGACCTGTATGGCAGCTAAAGAAAACAAACAGGGAAATCTCTTTCACAGGTAAAGAAAGGTGTGTTTTATAACAAAGAATTGCTTCGCTGCTGGGTAAGAAGTAATTGCTAAGGTACTGCTTGGAAAAATCAATATGCCAAAGCCAGCGGACAATATATTTCCACAGGGACATTAGTGCAATGTTGCTCTCTGTCCTCCATTTTCAAAAAATATGGAAGAGAGGTCTTATAACTATCCAAATCCTCATTGGTAAGGACTCTGTTTCAGAAGTTGACATGTACTTGGATTAAATGGGAACATTCTACTGTGGCAGTAATTTGGTAAAATTCCACTGAGACGTCTATTATACCCCGCTCTTCCCACACATTTAGATCTTTCTGAACCATTCTGCTGTAAGGATCAATGCATCCTCGGCTCTGATCAATGAATCCACAGCTCTGCTTAACATCAGTTGCAATTGGGCTGATGTATCCAAGGGCAACGTTGGATCTTGGGGCAAAATCCAATCCTATGCACAACGTGACCATGTTACGTTTCTGTGCAACCTTAATGCTTTGCATTACTTGTCTTCTGACTACTTCATATTAAGCATGTGGGCTGGGACTCTCAAAGGGGCCCACATCAACAGGTGTCCCACCACTTAATGAAAATCACTGGGTGTGGGACCCCACTCCCTTTGACCCATTTGACAATCACAGCTGAAGGCTCTCTTCAATTTTACTGGGGTTTTTTGTTTGTTTGTTTGTTTGAAAGAAATACACATTTTCCTAATGAACAACCAAGATTCAGTGGAAGGACTCAGCCCTGCCTCTCTGCCCACCCTCCATTCTATGCATATACAGCTGTTTAAAATGTTCTCCAATGCCACTACCTCTCCTTTCCCTCAAACCATAATCTAGACACTGTACTGAAACGGAAGGCTCTTAGCTGGACTCTATTAATACACGAAACACAAAGAACTAATTGAGACAGGTTTCAGTGTGACCCCTTATGGCCTGGTTGAGGAAAGCTTCACTTTGTCTCACCCGGTGGTGGATTCAGATTCTTGATCGCTAAAGACATGGTTTGAATCTAGGCAGCATAAACTGATGCTCAGGCAGCAAGTGCTGGCACTGGATGGGAGAACTTGGCTAAGAAGTTGAGTCAGCAAGGGCATCTGACCTCTAGTTGGTAGATATATAAACTACAACAGGAAATTCAAATAATAAATTTGATAGACCCATTTACTGTGTGTGTGAGTGACCGCGAATTAGCTCTGATTATCATGTGGGGCTGTGGAGATCTGTGGATGTCATCTAACCCACATCTTCATGATGGGGCAGAGAGATGTGGTGGATGAAGTAATACTTTTTATTGGACTAATTTCTGTAGCTGAGAGACCAAAGCTTTAGAGCTTACGTGAGCTCTTCTTCAGGCCTGGGAAATGTACTATGGGCTGGTCTATGCTAGAAAATTAGCTTAAATTGGTATAAACCAGGGGTTTTCTAGCTCCAGGTTGTGACTTGCAAGGCCAGCCACCAGCTGGCTGCAAGTTGCTTTGTTTACCTATGCCTTTGCAGGTAAGGACAGTTGCAGCTCCCGTTGGCCATCATCACGGTGTTTGAAAACCCCTGGCTTCAACCACTGGATGTATTTAGAGGGAGTATTCAAAGCGAAGCGACCCCTTGAATTGAATGGTCCTTTGAAATACGTGTTACCTACTTATGCAAAACAATCTGTTCCACCTTATATTTAGCAGTGACACTCTGAGGCCTTTGTCTACACTGAAATCTTGGTTGCAGCACAGTTGCGCTGCTGACAGCATCACCATGGTGTTGCAGTGTGAATGCCACCTGTACTAATGGCAGGGATTCTCCTGTGTAATCTCCTTTCCTAGAGGTGATAGTGACATCAGGGGCCGAATTCTTCCATCAACCTAATGCTGTCTACACAGGGACTTAAGTCGGCTTAACTATGCTGCTTAGCCTGTGTGCGGGTTTTTCCTACCTCTATCCAATTTAAATTAAGCCATCTAATTTTCTGGTGTAGACAAGGCCACAGTATGATTCCTATGCCTGAAGAGGAGCTCAGAAGCATTGGTCTCTCAACAATCAACTGCAGTAGTCCAATAAAAGACCCTCACCCGCCCACTGTGTCTCTGATTTCCTGGGAGGAAGCTGGTTGCCAATGGGTATGTGATCAAGCATAGAAGCATTTCAGAATCACTTTCTCTTTAAACCAGATTGACCAGTTTAGCCCAGAAAGATCCAATCAGCTTGAGACAATCTTCAACTATGTGGTTGGGAGCTGTGATACAGTACAGCACTTATGTGTCCTGAGGCCTTTTCACCTTCTCCATTCAAAATACATTGAATTCCCCACATAAAATGGCATAAATGCTGGTCAGATGTAATCTGTCGCATATTCTTTAACCCAAAGAAACCACATAGACAGCCATTGATTTATTTTGGCACCTCTACAGTCAATGCTGCTTTGTGATAATTTGGGCTAGGCAGGGCTTTACAGATGTAAATATGATAATGACACAATTAGTCATCTCTCTCTTCAGGGAAAGCTGGTTCCAAAAACAGGATTGTGGTGCACACAGAGAAAGTTCCAAAAGCTTAACTTCATTTGGGAGCAGCTTATATTTTAGTGGATGAAAAAGTCATTGTCTCCTGCATCCTAAACATGGGAAGCTAATTTACAGCTTTGCACTGCAGCAATATCTTTCGCCTGTGACAGACATTTATTTTTACTAACCTTGATATACAGTTAGGTTGCAAGAAGGTTACAGTATTAACTTCATAAACTGGAATGTGGAAAAGTAATGTTTTTTTCCCCTTGTGTCTGCCAGGCATTTTGCTTTCAAGTTATTTTTCATGCCATTTATGGTGCAGAACACCAATGAAGTATGCTATACAGTGTACTATATTAAAAAGTATATTATTTCAGCTTTAACAGAATAGCTACATTTGATCATTTTTTCTTTCAGTTGCTAAAAAAACCAGAGTCCTAATAATTTATTGCAGTTTGGGGTATGAGCATACATTTATATGGTGTCTAGGAATTTCTGCTATGTAGCCATTTCCCCGGAGCTGGGAAAAATGGGCAATCTTTGGTTAAGGGTCACAACTGAGAGCCCAAAGGTTAGAGGAGTGTGGAGATTTAACTACCCATTGAAGTAAACCCTACCGATCAGAGAAAGAGATTTTGCGGGACACTGAAAGTATCTGTATGTAAATAGCCAACTTAGTCATCAGGGTTGCTAATCTTTTAAACTTTAACAAGTACTAAATTCACACAGAAATTAATCCAACCTTCTGTGTCACCAAGTAAAGGAATTTGGAGAAAGTTATTATCACTGTATAATAACTCCGCACCCTTTATATCCATCAATCTGACCCTGTAGACTGCAGCTTTTCTCTCATCAGTTGCAGGAAGAAAGCAAACAAAAAGTACCAATTAACCTGCAAGCATGTCTTCAGTCCACATGTAGTTGTGTTATTTTTGTATAAGATTAAGAATGAACCTAGAGAAATTGAAATGTCCTGTGTCTTATGGCAGGTAGGGTTGACAGCCTTTACCGGTCATCCTTTGGAAACAAACATCATTCCAAGCTGTCAGAGCACATGTTGAAAAGTGTATCCTGTTGAAAAAATAGAGGCCACAAGATAGAATTACATTGCTTACTAAGGATTTGCTTGGTTTATTCTATCTAATTATGGGATAGAATTCTAAACAAATGACATAAAAGAAGAAAAAAGTAAAAACCTCCATCAAAACAGTGTTTAATTTGATTTGAACTTATTTTTTTTGGGGGGGGGGGGCGATGTTGTTCTAATTTATGAAGACTTTGAAGATTGGCTTTTTGCCTCCATTCAGTATGGGGAAAAATTGCCAGATGCCTTCTTAAATTTCCAATAATTTTCTTTAATTTATTTTGTTTGTGTTTAAATTTCTAAACAAAAAGTTGTGTGTGAACCAAAAAAAGCTTAGAAAATGCTGAGAGGATGTTTGGACAGTTTGTAATTTCCCCCCCAAAATGTATCAAAAGTGAAAATTCATCAAAACTTGAAACATTTCACTTCTTTGAATGATGGTTCTTATATGTATTCCATACATGAGGCAGGCATGTGCATAGATTTGCATCTTTTTCATCCAGGGTTGATTTCTCAGTATTCTAGTGTTTTGAACATGCGACCACACTGTCTGTTTGTGAAGTTCTGCCTTAGGGTCTATTCTTTCATAGATAAGTAAGGAAAAATGGGAAGTTATATACAGGGCTGTGCATCCCACTGAGTCAATGGGAGAGAGGCCTTTATATGAATCTTCTGGCACTAATGGCACTAAGATTTAGGCTGAAGCTTTAGAAGCCACAGGAACATTAGGGTGTTGCAAGAGCTGCATCCGGCAGATACGTTGTTCTTTGCGTAGTTGGCCAGAAAGCATCATGCAGAGATTCTAAGAGGACATGTGGCAAGCCACAAATAACACCCTTCAAAGGGGGTAGCTATTTATTGGCCCAGCACCAGCATCAGTGAGTGGGGATTTGACCCGTCATGCCTTCATTTAATTCCATTTCAATGTGTAGATTCTTTGGAGAGACAGGTGACTAATGGAATTAGATTTGAGGGGTTTGAGCCTTGTCCGTCTGTGGCCCCTCCAGTGTTCAGGGAGTACAAGCTACCACATAATGAGCTGCTTCCTCTACAGATGTAAAGAGGAAAAGGTGTTCTGGGCTCTGATTTCCCACCATTGCTGTGACTAGTTCTAGAATAGACACAATCTGGTCTTGAATGTTCTAGGTGAGGCGCAACTGAGGTTTGAACACAGGTACGTGGAGATTTGTGTGGGGCTGTCACAGATTTAAAATATCTTTATCTAACTGCTTCATCATCCTTATCCACAGCAGTCACAGACAACTGCAAGACTACGTTGGCGTTGGCCAAATCTCTTCAGTATTTCCTTTGCTCCACTTTGCCAGAAACAATTCTGACAGCTCACCAACACACATGTCTGCCAATTCAAATTATTTACAATTTGGCTAAATGCAAATTTTCACTCTCTGTGCAAACCAACACTATCTAAATTCATCTAGAGCCACCATTTCAAAAGGAGCATCCCAGTTGTTTGATTCCAGTGTCTGTGTATGTCATGTACTCACTGGGTGGTTCGTGGTCCAGTAGGCCATACCATCAGCCAGAAGAATTATTGAGCTCGGATCAAGTGCATGTTTGGAATTTTTCTACCCATGATTAAATGTTTGCATGCACAAAATAGTACTAGGGATGTCAATGTGTTTGCACAATTAACTGATAAACCTGGGCTTATCTGTGTATTAGCATCTGACAAGTTGCTACATGGTGGTTGTCAAAAGTTAGTGATCTGTTATCTGTAGCACACTACCATCCATTTCTTTCTCATCCTCTTTTTAATTTGGAACCTTTTGTCTTGAGTATGGCAAAACCTTGGAAGACCTGTTCTCTATACATGCATTTGAAAGCAACTAATTTAAAATCATCCTCTCTAACATAGGTGTTGTAATTACAGTCAAGTTGCTTTGAAAGTACAGAATGGTTATGATATTTGGTATCTGGAAATACCACTAGTTCAAAAGTAGAAAGACGCTATATCAAGGGGCCAGATGGGAGGGTGTCAGTATTATACCATTAATATGAATGCTTTCAGAATCCAGATATATTGAGATGAACTCCCAAGTAATCAGTCAGATTGTTAATCCTCTGCATATATGATTTAGTGCTGATGGTATTGATTGTTAAAAGCAAAACCAAAATGTGCTTGCATTATAATTTCAGTATAAATGCACACTAGAAATGTAATCACTGTGACTTTTTTAAAGTTTCCAAAAGGTTTTAAAAATGTATAGAGGGAAAACCTATTGTGAGGTACATCTGTTAATGGAAACAAGGAGGATTTCTGAAGTTTCCTTCTGTTATTGCATGATGCTAAGCAATTAGATGCAGGATTATTTGGTTATACAAATGATTCTCTTTTACGATTCATGTCAGAAGCACATGCAGACATTTAATTGTCTTGCCAAATGAGAGGTAACAGACGCTGCTTTTCAGTGTCGTGGTAGAACACATTGCTTCTTTGTGCCGTTTACTGATACTTTGCTTCTGCTGATAAGTCCTTTGTGCTTTCTTTCTTATAAAAAGCTTTCCCAAGGCCACTCTTTCTGTACTGGCACTGAATCAAATGATTGGGTTTGTTGTTTTCCTTCTTTGTGTGAATCCATGCTAAGAAACTCAATTGTGGGGGCGTACACTTATCCATTCTCTGAGAAGCATTTCTAGTCTCTTCCCCTTTGCTCAAGTTGATCTGACACATCGTTAGTGGTTATCAGCCACAGCAATGTAGATCCTCTCTGAAATCCAGTCTTTGATTAGCTTTTTTTCTGTCCATCCCATGTTTCCCAAGAGATTAAAGAAATACTTCCTTTAGAATTCCAGGACAGATACAATCCTTGACAGTTTTGTCAGCTTACACAGGCTCCTGTTTTTTGATCTGTTCTTCTGGAATGACCCTGATTTCCTGTGCTTCAGTTTTTCCCCTTCCCCCAGGAAACTGTTGTCTCCTTCACAGCCTTTGTGTTGTCAATAGATGCACTGTCAGAAAATATCTACTGTCAGTTGCACTTTTTTCATTCTCTTGACTTTCCATTCAGTTTAAATCCTTTCTCTTAGCTTCAGAACAGGGCTACATTAGTATCCAATTTCCTGTTATGTCAGTGTTACACTAGAGTGTTATAAAGTCTCAGAGGGGTAGCCGGTTAGTCTGTCACTGTATTTAGAGTGTTATAGTATGTTAATGTACTATTGCACTCTGAGACACACTTCATTCCCAGCTCTGAGCTTTGCTCTCAGTAATCCTGCCATTTGTTTCTCTGTTCTCCTGATTTACCCAAGCTACAACAGCCTTCCCCCTACCCAAAAAAAGTTTCTTAATTACAAGTTAATTGGCATATTTTGTGCTGCATTGAAACATTCTTTGAGCTGACTTTGCCACCTCAGGTTTTTAGGCTCCCTTATCTTCTGCTTTGATGCTCACTGCCTCTCATCTCTTACTCTAAGCAGTCCATTTGGCTCTCATACAGAAAGCCATAGACTTTTAGCAAAAGTCACTGGGTGGATCAGCCCCTGCCAACATGCATATGCAAAATATGCAGCAGCCATGCAATGGTGTTACATCTCGTAAAAGCTGCACCACTCTTGCATGGGGGACATGTGGCCTCATCCCAGGCTGCTTCCTGGATCTCTGATTCCCAGTGAGAAAGTTGGCTGTAAGTCTGCCTGTCTCTCCCATTCACGTTAGATGGAAAGAGAAGAGCAATTAACACCAGCAAGCTCAGCACAGCTGCGTCTGGTGGCCAGAAAGTTTAAGCCCGAGGATTGTGTGGCTTTGCGTTATAACCAAGCTGTGACTGATGGGCCATAAGTGTGGGTAGGGGCTGTCCTGTGTGCAGGCCTCCGTAACCCTGGTTTATCCAAGCTTGTCTGTCAAGCCTTAATAATGCTCCAGGGTGTCCATAGCTCCTAAAACTATTGGCTGTCTCCAACATGACTCTTAACAGCCTGCCCCAGAGAAATGTCTGGGAGACCATAAAGAAATCTGCTGCCTGCTGCAGGGTTTAACTTACCCAGGCTGCTTGGCAGTGGTGGATTTGAGCTCTGCTCCCCAGATGAATATGGAAGAAACCCAGGTGGGGCAGAGAGGGAAGCAGCAAGAAGTGGCAGTTGTGGAGTGGCTGTCTGACTCCACTAATTGGGCTGCAGCGGAAAATGCGAGTGGGTGCACATGCTGCATGGCATGGCTGAGGAGGACCGGGATGTAGAAGAAGGGAAAGGATGTCGCTGTTCATTCAGAAAGGGAGATTCTATGCCACAGCTGTGACCGAACAAAACTAGAGAGTTTTCCTGCTCCTATAAGGAACTTGTGTTCAGCGGATAGCTCGTGGGCAGTGCAGGCTGTTAGGTCAAATTGATGCTGCATAAAGGAACAGTGGGCAGATTTGTGAGTTAACCAGAAGCCATTTTGGCTGTAGATAAATGCCTGGAATGTGTAGAAAATCAGGTTCAGTTCGGAAATGTAAGCACAAATGGTGTCCCAGCAGTGGAAGAAAATTTGTCCATATCTGCATTTGTAGACAAACCAAGGACAGTGGAGGTAAAAGACAATTTTTGTTATGTGGAGCAGGATCTCCTGTATCCCCACAATGAAACCTAAAGCACCAGGCTGAAAACACCACTGTTGCATATAATTTTTTGTGAGTAAGGGCATAGGAATAGAATCCCACTGGCAATATGCGCTGTGAAAAATACAGAGGCTCAAGAGACCTCATTGCTATTCTTTTCCCAGATCACAGCTCTATAAAACAGCCATAGAGAAGGGTTTAGCAAAGCTTAAAAAAGCACATTGCAGATAAAATGAGCTGAGCCCTCTGGACCCTATCGGAGCAAACTCCAAATTCTTTATATTCTGGGATCGGGCCCTAGTGTTCAGATTATTTGATGCAGGACAAGAGAAGGAGTCTGAAACAGACAGAACATATTAACGAGGGAAACATAGTTTTCTCTGTGATGTCAGTCCTTTTCATTTTTATTTTCATCTCAGGGACGGTATATTTTGTCTGAAGGGTATTTCATTGCCTTCTGGCTGGACTAAGAGGATAACAGTCAGCTAATGGAGTTATTCCCTTAGCTCAAGTGATAGAGGTTTGTGCTGGGGTGTTCTCTGTCCCAGATTCAAAATGCCTATGGTAGAGGCTCATGGTGGATGAGTACCAAGAGCAGAGCATCAACAGACTCTGCAATAAGTACTGCTAATCTGTATGCTGGTTAAGATAACTGGAATGGCAGAAATTCACCCGAGGTCTAAAAAGACCTCCAAGGATGGTAGTCTAACTATTCAAGATTCTCAAATTGTAAAAGGGGTAGAGTTTTGTGAGTAAGTTTTCAAATCCTCCTGGTTCCACAGGCGGTGGCTTGCTGGGAGTTAGTGAAGTAGTCCAAGTGCTTTCCCTCAGGTCAGACAAACTGGGACAGGAGGAATTTCTGCTAAGTAGATATTCAGGAATTTTGCTTTAGGGACCCACAACACGTAGTGTGACAAAGCTCCTACTTAAACTCAATGGGTCCTGTGCTTCCTGGCTGATTTGCTTGTCTCTGAGGCTCACAGTAGCACCCAATATTAGGCACCACACCTAGGGCATTTTCATTATTGGCCAGCATGGGATATAAGGCGAGAATAGTCTCCACAGTCTTTTCACTGAGTGGAAATGGGGAGGTGGGTGTTGGGGGGAACTTGGGCCCACTCTCTATGCCTGCTATAAGACAGCTCCAAGACCCTTGGGCTACCTTCCCACACCTTTCCTATCACCTTCCTTCTCTCTGATTCGACCTCCTAGTGTCCACTGTCTCTTTTCCTCCTACTCCCACTGGCACTTTCCTCTGTCCTCTCAGCTACACACACACCACCAACTGTAGGCAAGCTCCTTTTATAGCCAGTCTCAACTGATTTTCCTTAATTAACCCCAGGTGTCCTAATCAGCCCAGTAAATGGCAAAGGCTATGGCAGACCTACACCTCAGAAAGGAAGAGATGGACAGAACCATGTGGCGAGAATTGTACAGATGGATTTTCTTATCATGAAGAGGATTTGGGTGTGTGGCAACGCCACAGTTTTTTTAAAAAAAGATGTAAGTATTTTGTAATACAGGGAACACAAATGGGTTCATTATGCTGCCCAGATGGCCAACAAAATGCACACCAGTGACTGGAATGAATCATGTGTATAACAAAGCAGCTAATGAAAGGAAGCAGCATGGATAGTTACTGTACATGTGCCTAACAGAGCTTGTGGCTATCAAGTTCAGCGAAAGGGCAAACTATAATAGAGGAATAGACACAGTCACACTCTATGCACAGTCCCTGCCACAGGCATTCCCATGTGGCCCACTGTACTCTAGTGAAGCCCACTCACTGTGAATATGAAGTATCGTTAACACCCATCACATCATACCTTGCCACCTGAAGTATTTGTAGCACTGACTCAACTGCTTCATGTTGAAGTCTTGGAAACTTTTCATTGGATGTAGAGACACCTGAGTCAGTGTGTGTTCTGAACCCTTCCTTTGGCTGTCCTAAAGTTCCTAAAATAGTGCATATGGTGTGATCCCAGTGAGAAAGCTCAAGGTACAGGGCCCAGTGACTTCAAAGAGCTTTGGATCAGGCCGATAGGAAGACCAACTTTCAATAGCCTTACTTCTAGACTTACTCCTCATGCTGCATGTGCAAAGTGTCACATATGAAGGATTAATACATTTACATAAGAATGGCCATAGAAGGTCAGATCATTGATCGATCTTGCCCAGTATCCTGTCTTCTGACAAGGCCAGTGCCAATGCTTCAAAGGAAATGAACAGAACAAGGCAGCCAAGTGATCCACCCCTTGTCTTCCAGTCCAAGTCTCTGGCAGACAGAGGCTTAGGGACTCCTAGAGCTTGGGATAGAATCCCCAGCCATCTTGGCTCATAGACCTACTCTTCATGAAATTATCTATCAGTGGCTATCTCTTTTTGGAACCCACACATAGCTGTGGCCTTGACAGCATCCCCTGGCCACACGTTTTATAGCTGTGCAGTGTGTGAAGAACTATGTCATTTTGGTTTTATTGGTAAACCCTGGCTCCTCTGTGAATGAGTAAATCTTGCTTTTTCTCCACACGGTTCATGACTTCTAGATCTCTATCATATCCCTGCTTAGTAGTCACTAATCCAAGCTAGGGATGTAATAGTGTAGTCGATTAACCGTTTAACCGATAAGCAAAAGCTGATAGGTTAATGCTATAGACTACACGCATTTCCCTTCCTCCCCCTTGCCAGTACCTTTTTTAGCAGGTTAGCCAGCAGCTTGGCTTATTTCTGGCTTGCGCTGGGTCCGGGACCTACCCCAACTGTGGCTCTGCATTTAAAGTGTATTGGGAGCCTGGCGGGCAGGCAGCCCAGCTTAGTTGTGATTCGTGACACGTCTGGGAGCTCAGACTTTTCCTTAGATAGGGACTGCTGCCACCCCACGCTGCTGCCTCTGTATCAGAGGCAGCAGCATGGGGCAATGGGCAGCCGGTCCGTGAGGGGAGCTGCTTTTTAAACTGGCTTTCCTCGGAGACCAACTCCCGCCTGCCACTACACTGCTGCCTCTGTATCAGAGGCAAAATACAACGTGGCAGAGGACGCCTCAGGAATGAGGCCAGAGAGCACTAGAATAGTCGACTAACCAATTAGAATTCATGAGATTACTCGACTATTCAGTTAACTGATATTTAACATCCCTAGTCCAAACTGAACAGCCCTAGACTTTTTAGTTTGTCCTCAGATGTACACTGTCCCATACTATTAATCATTTTGGTTGTTATTCTCTGTGCTGTATCCTTTCTAATCCATCTTCTTTTTTTATGGGGTGACCAGAACTGCACACAGTGTTCAAGGTGTGGGCGTATCATGGATTTATATAGTGATTTTATATTTACTGGCTTATGATCAATCCCTCTCCTAAAGGTTCCTAACATTCTGGTTAGCCTTTTTGGCTGCTGCTTCACATTTCCAGAGAACTATCCCCTATGACTCAATGATCTTTGTTATGTAGTAACAGCTAATTTAGATCCCAGCATGTTGCATGTATAGTAGAATTATGTTCATAGGTGTAGTGGAGATGATCCTTTCCAATGTACATTACTTTGCCTTTATCAATATTGAATTTCATCTGCCATTTAGTTGCCCAGTCAACGAGTTTTGTGAGGTTTCCTTTGTAACTCTTTACAATCTGATGTGGACTTAACCATCTTGAGTATTTGTGCATCATTTGCAGACTTTGCCACCTCATGATTTATCCTTTTTTCTAGATCATTTATGAATAACACAGGTCCCAGTACAGATCCTTGGAGGAACCTGCTATTTATTTCTCTGTATTCTGAAAACAGATCATTTATTCCTACCATTTGTTTCCTATGTTTTAACTAGTTGCTGATCCATGAGAGCACTTTCCCTCTTATCCTATGATTGCTTATGAGCCTTTGATGAGAGACCTTGTCAAAGGCTTTCAGAAAGTCCAAGTACACTACACCAACTGGATCATCCTTATCCATATATGTATTACCCCTCCCCCAAAGAATTCTAATAGATTGGTGAGGTGTGAGACTTCCCTTTCCAAAGGTCATGTTTGATATTTTTTCCCCAATAAATTGTGTTTATCTGTATGTCTGTCAATTCTGTTTTTAGTGTAGTTTTACTTACCAGCCTATGGGTATGTCTACACTACCCCGCTAGCTCGAACTAGGGGGGTAATGTAGGCATACCGCACTTGCAAATGAAGCCCGGGATTTGAATTTCCCGGGCTTCATTTGCATAAACTGGGCACCGCCATTTTTAAATCCCTGCTCGTTCGAACCCCGTGCCACGAACTAGGTAGTTCGGACTAGGCTTCCTAGTCCGAACTACTGTTACTCCTCCGGCATGAACTAGGTAGTTCGGACTAGGCTTCCTAGTCCGAACTACCGTTACTCCTCATTCCACGAGGAGTAACAGTAGTTCGGACTAGGAAGCCTAGTCCGAACTACCTAGTTCGTGCCGCGTGTAGCCGCGCTGCACGGGGTTCGAACGAGCAGGGATTTAAAAATGGCGGTGCCCAGTTTATGCAAATGAAGCCCGGGAAATTCAAATCCCAGGCTTCATTTGCAAGTGCGGTATGCCTACATTACCTTCCTAGTTTGAACTAGGAGGGTAGTGTAGACATACCCTATGATTGCTAGGATTGCCACTGGAGTCATTTTAAAAAATTGGTGCCAATTTTGCTGTCCTTCTATTATCTAGTAAAGAAGCTGATTTCTATGGTAGGTTACATACCAGAGGTTATTAGTTGTACAATTTCATATTTGAATTACTTCAGAACTCTTGAATTTCCCTTGAATTTTTTTAAAGATTTCATTCAACTATATTTTAAGGATTCGAGACTTTATTCCACCTTCTCTCTTCTGTTTCTTTCTCTCTCTCTCTCTCTCATTTTCATGATATTCTTTCTTACATCTTGTTGAGGGGCTGGACCCCTGAACAGTCAGGATGCTCCAAAGTCGGGATCAATATTTCTTTTTCGCAGGGCAAATACGGCCCCATGGGCCTACTCCCAAAGTACAGTTCCCTCTAACCTGGTTAAATACGGCCCTGCAGGCCTGGTCCTCAATACAGTTCCCCTTATCAGGGTAAATACGGTCCTGCAGGCCTAGTCCCAAACACACTCCTCTCTCTCGGAGTTACTCCATCCTAGAGGTCTAGCCCACATGGAAGTCTCTCCAGACTGTTAGGGAGAAGGGCGGGGGGGAAGTAGGGGGACCTGGGCCCTCCCACTCCACCGGGTCCCAGCCCAGAGCCCTGTTGGCAGTGAAGGACTTCTGGAGGACAGTCCTCCACCCTGTGCCACTTCCTACCGTCTCCAGCGCTCTGCTCTGCTCTGCTCAGCTCTCGGGGCACTGCTTGGCATGTCCAATCCTCATGGATGGCCCCCCCTAGTTAGGGATGTCACTGGGGCTGCGGCTGAAGCAGCTGCTGCTGGGGTTGCTGCTCCAGGGGCAGCTGTGGCTGTGGCGGCAGCTGCTGCTGGGGTTGCTGCTGCAGCAGTGACTCAGGAGCTCCGGCCTAAGCTCCTTCCCCTCTGGTGGTCCGCCCCAACTGAGCTGCTCCACTGCCTCTAATACTGCTCCAGCACTTGGATCATGGCCAGTCTGGGAAAAGGAGTGGGACTTCCTCTACCCACAGAGTCTTAGCCCTTCCCCCTTTAGTGCAGGGTACGCTCTCCCCATCACACACCTACACATGTTAAGGACAGATTAAAAAAAATGTCAAATGTATAGTTCTCTGACTGGTGAGTTTCCTGGCAAGCATGTCGGGACTGGGGAGATTGGCTTTTCCAGGGTATTAAACCGTTGTATATGGCCAAAGATCTTCTTTTTACCTTGGTATCTTGAGCTTTGTGGTTACAGGGCTGGGGCAATCCATGGGTAACACTGGTAGTCATCTAAAGGTAAAACAAGCCATAAATTTAAGGTAGACACCTGAAGTTTCCTCACTGTAGCAAAAGGATGCTTTCTTGTCAGTTTTTATCGAGCACAGAATTAAAGGAAGAACTGTTCAGTCTGAATCATAGCCAAAGCTTTGAAAACTATGGAAAGATTCGTAGTCTAATGACTGTTGATGTTACAAAGATTAGACATTTTAGTGAGACTCTTCTGACTAAATGGCACAGATATTAAAAAAGGCCTGAGTTTTTAGCTAGGGCATTATTTAATGCCAACGTGTATGAGTGAATCTCAAGGATTATTATGGAAGCATCCTTGTTCCTGACAGCTTTAATTTCACCCCAGGGCTGAAGAAAGAGAGAAACTATTTTTTTAACTGGATTTTTGCCATTAGGATTTTTTTTAAAAGCTAATGGGCATTATATTTACCAAGCTGAATATTTTGCCTGAGGAAATATACAGGTAATTTTATGCACCTATTTTATGCTAACTTCCTAATAAATGGCTTTTGTGGATATATTCTTTATCCATAATAATTGCATTATTTTTCTGCAATTCTATTAACTTAGACCAGTATTAACCACCCTGTCCTTTAAAACAACTCCAGATAGCATTTCTTTTTTGCCTTGTGCCTGAGGATCTCCAAGCCCTTAATAGACATTAATTTAGCCTTGCCATGGCCTGGTGAGGTATGTTGGGTAAGAAGTGTTTGTCCTTATTTTACAGATGGGGAAACCGAGGCAAAGCTGAATCACATGACTTGCCCTTGGACACAAAGCAAGTCAAAGAAAATAGTTATGAAACTGTAACAGCACAATGGCTACACAGGCACCCTAGTCTGGAGCTTGCTCTCAACTTGGGAACCACATTTAGGCATACTTATTATGTGTGTGTGTGTGTGAGGGGGGACACACTGAGAGGCATTCAATCTCCAAAAAACTCATTAATTTTTAGAATGATCACTAGACACTTCCGCTGTAGATCTGAACTGAGTCTTCATGAGATTTTGTAAATTCTACTAAGACCTTCAGTTCTGTCATCTCCTTATCTTAGGTGTTTTGGATAAAACTGTGTTTTGGATCTATCACAACATCACCTGCACTAAGTGATGTAGTGATTTTTTTCCCCATTTCTTTTGGTGAGGATGTATGTCCCATATTTTCCTCCTAAGGTTTCGAGCTCGCTGAATGACGGAGTTAGTCATTTCTGGAAGTTAATCACACTAGTATTACTATTCTTGTAGATATTCTGTCAATACATTGTTCTCTTTGGGCCTGGTCCTATACACAAGTCAATAGGGTTGCCAGGTCTCCGATGTTCACCTGGAGAGTCCAGTATTTTTGCCTCCTGCTCGGTAAAATAATTCAGAGAGTACCGGACACCTGAGATGTCCAGTATTCTGTGAATTTTTCCCTGGCCAGGAGGCAAAAATGCTATGCACCTGGCAACCTTACAAACACTCAGTGCCCGGCCTCCCCTCCAAGCCCCCTCTGCCCCCCAACATCCCCAGCCCTCAGCCCCCATGCTTATCTGGTTCCCCAAGGCTGCCAGCACAAAATGGCTGCAGGCCAAAACACCTAGGGGTCCCCTGGGTCTTAGTGTTCAACCTCTCCCCTGTTCCTATTCCTGCACTTACTCTTAAAGGGGACATGATGTTTTAATGCTGTTTGATTATAATTTTTTTTGGCTTAATAAGTCTTTGGAGTCCTTTTTTTTTTTTTTTTTTTGCTCAACAACTTTGGTCTCCCTCCCTTTCTTCCCCTTCAACAGAATTTTTTCCCGGTGTTATTTTTTGGGAGGAGGGGCGGGGGAAGGGTGTTTGGTATTTTTCTTTCAACCATCTGACAACCTTACTGAAGTCAATAGGACCTTTTATGCTTCTCAATCTCAGTCTAGACATTTATCAGCTGCATTTTACTTGTCGATACAGGAACACTCAGGCCTGGGGGTGGGCGGGGGGCAATTGCCCCAAGCCTAGCAATTCTAAATAGACTAGAACTTCTAGCTGCCGACACTGTGCCCCTTCTGGACAAGGCCCCATCCCTTCAGGGAGTGCAGACTCCCTCCCTCCTCCCCCCATTGCTCAGAGGCCTGGCAATCCTGTTGCTCCCCTAGGAACACTTCAGATGTTAAAAATATTGTGATTTAACACTGCCATGTTGGATGGTATGATCAAAGGGGGGAGTAGACAACTGGACATGTATTTGTACAGGAGTGAAGTTTATAGGAATTGGGGAGTGTTTTTAAATAGTTTCTAAGCACTAGCATCTGTGTTTCTGCCAGTGGAGCAGAGTTGCATATGTAACTAGGCCTGACTTATTGACTATATTTAGTAATCAGTTTTTGGCCTCTGTGGCTTTGTCATACAGGTTTGTCACCTGCACACATTTCTCTATCCCTTCCACACTTTAGGGACATACACCTTTACCCAGTTCCTAGGGCTCAAGGTACAACCCTGTTAATTTACACACCCACCCTTACCCAGTTCCCAGGGCTCAGGGCATAACTTCCTGCGGGTTTGCAGGATCTTTTGCCACTGAAAGAGCCTTACACAGTAATATTCTTATTCTCTATTTACTGAAAATTCCCAAGCAAGCAGAATACACATGCTAAGCATACAGTGTCATACTCATCAATCCTGATAAAGGCAGGCAGACTTCCCCTGTTGGCCAGGCAAGGTCAGTCTCTCTGGATCTAACTGCTGTACATCACAGGCAGAGGAGGCTGTCTTGGAGGTGAGTTCTTTCTTTCTTTCTTGGACCCAGTTTATATAGCAAAACTTGAGTCCTGCTTAGCTATACCATAACCAATTATTTTAGTATAATTTTACTAACCATCATAACATACTGTAACAGAATTACCTAACCAATCAGACTACACCACCTTAGTTGATTTACACCTAGCAAAATTAATTATACAGCAGACAGAAACAGTTACAAACCAGACAGAGATCACACAGACAAATAATAGGAAGGTGAGGACAATAATCATAGAATGCAGATTCCACAACCTCAACTATTGGTAAACAGTTTCTTGCCAGACAAAATGCTGTTAACTAGGTTTTCTCTACTTATCTTGATATCAGTTTCTGTTCTGGTGACAGTGGGTGCCATTGGGACAGGATCCCCTTCTCACAGCCTAGTGTGACACTATTTTAATACAATTTAGATGGAATGTAAGTGTGTGACTCCAGGCTTTCCAGCTAATGGCTGCTGCTCTTCAGTCTGGCTGCAGAAGAAGGCTTTAGTTTAGGCCTTTCAATATGGCTACAGAAAAACCATAATTTTACAGGTTGAACCTCTTGAGTCCAGTACTCGCTGGTCCGGCTTGATTTTAGTTATCTGGATGGCCACTCATCATGTGTGTGGCCAAGTTTCCCATGATCCCATAAAGTTTGTTTACAGCCACCAGTCCTAGCTCTCAGAGTTCTGTGCTGTTATTTAGCTCTAATTTACCCCTAAATGTCATCTAAGAGCCCAGTAATCAGAGGAAGTGTTGGTAATGCTGCTAGACAATATTGACCTCCCTTGGTTTGGCAATTCTCTGGTTCAGCACCAGTCAGATCCCGAGGGTGCCAAATTAGAGAGTTTCAACCTGTCTTGGGTTTTCTTGGGTAAAGAGCAAAGACACAAAAAGCAGCTGCTCCTTCAGTTTGCCCCAAATACAATAGACAATTAATCAGTGACTAGTGCAGTTTCAGTCACTCAGTGATAATGAAGAGGCCTAGATTTGTTTTCCTATTGAGTGTAGCTCTTGGTTCAGAAGTTCAGTTTCAGTTATTAGTTACATTCAGTTTAGGTATGGCTGGGAATGTGCAGATTGCTTATTTTGGGAAGGTCATTGAACAGTTGTTTTGGCACATTCTGTGTGTTTGAGCCCACCTTCTCCCATGAGTCACCTAATGAGTTTAGCTAGTATTTTCTTGCCTGTGAACTTATTTTGAGGTTTTGCTGCTTTGAGACTTTCCTCTCATTTTCCATTCATGCTTATATCCTTCACAAAGTGCGCTGAGTAATCACGGCAGGGTGGTTCTACTCTATATTTAGTTCTTCGTCAAATAGTGGATTTTATCAGTTTCTGCAAACTTGTTGCATTAGACCATGTTGTTAAAATTTCACATTAATTGGTGCATCAGGGCAGTAATTGAGGTCCTTTACTTGTGTCTGCATCTTTCCTTTCAGTGGCTCCGGTCGGTTGTAGGACTGTCATTACATCATGAAACAGGAGACGGTAATGTTTTTCTAGTTCTGAAATAAATTCTGTGTCTGACTTGAGGCCATTCATCATGTTAAGAAAAGGTTTAAGTACTGCTTTTGAAATGATGACATTGATTATGTCACTCATACATCATTCATCATTAAAATTTTATGAGACTTTGTTTCTAAGACTGACCCCAAGATGTTAATGATCTAATGGTTGATACAGTGTGGCTCATAATGACCAAGTCCAATTAGATCTTTTGATCCAGAGCCTTTCTTATAAATTGGCATAGTGTACCTTCTTCCAACAACTTCCGTGCTTTTAGACTGATTGCCACTTGCTGAGGATTCAGACCTTAAATTTCTCCTGTTAAATTTAAATTAACTGAAAATAAATGTCTTTTGGTGAAGACAAATTGAAAAACTAAGGGATTGATCATGACTGAGCTCTTAGTTCCCTAGGTCTGTGGTTCACACTGTGATGAGTTTGGATATAGTGTTTTGGAACGAATTAGTAGATAATTCTGGGTCTGGGATGATCTGATATGTCGATTGGTAATTAACTGGTCCCTTTGGTCCTCTCTGAGGTTGATCACCAAACTGGTGCTAGATATGGGGGAGCCAGGGAGACATGTGTTGCTACTGCTTGTACTGTATCGATTAAGTATATCATAATTTTAAAATATACAGAATTTATTTTGAAAGCTGATTGGCTGGCATATTTCCAGAAGTATCCTGAGCATTTAAAACAAAAGACCCATGCTGAACCAAGTAACCAGATCCATACGCAGGGCAGAATACGTTTACACCACTTCTCCAGCTTTCTTAGCAGAGTAACTCAGCTCTACTCCACTGCAAATAGCTGGCCACCTCTGCAGTTAGCAAATCTTCTTGCTCACTTCTTGAAAGCAGTGTAAGCTGTTCTCTCACCCCCTTCCCCTTTTTTTTGCAGCCAACAGACCCTTGCTCCTCAGTTACCTTGCAAACAGCAGGCCTTTCTCCTGGCAGTGTGTCCCTCTACCAACAGCTAGTTGTTTTCCCAAATTAGCAGCATATAGCAAGCTTGCTTCCTCTCTGTACCAACATAGGGCCCATTACTGCAAGATGTAAAGCACCTCGTATGCTATGTTGAATGCCCTCATTTTATCTGGAAGCTAAGAGCTTTCTGCACCCCTCCAAAGCATCTTGCAGGACCAGGCTCACTCTACATCGCCTGCCCCTGGCCAATGCTATGCCAACAGGGTTTGTCTTGCAGCTGATCAGCTGGCTGGCTGTTTGATGGTAGCATGTGCCTCTCACTGCCCTCCTAGCTAATAATGTTCAACAGCCACACACTGTATCCTTTATTTTTGTAAATGTCAGAGGGATACTGCCAGGTCACTGCACCATTGACGTCAATAGCATCCCATGCAGGTTGCTTGCTACCTTACGCAATTGTTTTCTAGTAGTAAAATGTTAGCGATAGCAATTTCTGCCAGCCATTTCCTGTGGAGAAACAGCCAGCTGGCGTTTTCAGCCCTTGACACATCTTGGCTTTGCAGCTTCTCCAACCCAGTGATTACTCCCACAAATCGCTCCATAGCTCCCACCCAGTCCCTTTCATACACATCAAATTCCCTTTAAATAAAGCCAAGCCAAACCAAAGCATGAATTGTTGAGAGCAATTATCCAGCAATTCAGACCCTGCCTGCCAGTGACCCTGTTGCTCTTTTCAGATCAGTTTTATTTTCCTAATAAGTTCATGAATCATTTTAATGGAACTTTCTCTAGATTGTTAGTGTATGTTACGGATGTTGGCTCTTATCTAATGAAGCAACAGCCGTCTAGGTGCATGGCCTTTCCTGGGGACGAATGAACATTGGAAAGAAGGTGATTTGTTCACAGTGCAACCAAAGGCCACTTGCCATAGCCTGGTTACTTATCCCCAAGGAATGATGAATTCTAAAGTCATGAGTTTCATTATGGCTTAAGAGGTCAACAATAAGGAAAGTGGTTTTTTTTAGTAAGTGATGCGATTCCACTGGCCACCTATAAGGCACTAATTAAAATGAAAGCACGTTAGCCAGGCAGATTGCTTGGATTGTCTTTCTTGACTCCAGTCAGTATATAATGTCATGTATTGCTTGAGTATTTGCACTGTTCATTCAGCATAGCAGGTATGCTGTTCATTTTCTGGTTGGGAGATTTTTTTTTTAATATGCTGAATAGTAGAAACTCAATTCATCTTTGGCAGAAGTTTTATACTTCTCTAGATAGCCACAAATATCAAATTAGAATGATTAGCTCTTAGAAAAATTATAGAAGTGCTGCTCCTCTAAAAAGTCTGCCTTTTAAGGCCAAAATCACAAAGTCTAGTTGCGAAGTGAGATTGGCTTCTTTAGCTAATAGAATAGCATTTTGACCCTCTAGCGCCATGTAATATTGTCAATGATTCAAAAGCTGGCTATTTCTATATGCTGTGTCTTATTGCTGCATGTAATGATTCAGTTTGAGAGAACCAGTCAGAATACATGCCCTCTGTAGTGCCGATGGGAATATTGATTTAAAAGGACAACGGGAAAAGCCGTAACAAAATTAACACACGCT
This sequence comes from Pelodiscus sinensis, assembly GCF_049634645.1. Classification (NCBI taxonomy): domain Eukaryota; kingdom Metazoa; phylum Chordata; order Testudines; family Trionychidae; genus Pelodiscus; species Pelodiscus sinensis. Next base: position 36,470,309 of record NC_134723.1, on the reverse strand, counting down.
CTTTGTGCTTCTACTGTATCTATTTGAAGGCGATAGTCCATTCTGGCTGTGAGGAATTGCCTGTTATTACTGATCCTTTCAGAGACCTTTTCTGTCGTACTGTGGGGAATAGAGAAGTGTTGATGCTGCATTGCCCACAGATATGGCAGTGTGGCTTTCTGATATTATAAACCCATGTGCAGAATATAAAATGGGCAGGTTAGACAACGGCATGCTCTCTTACTGTTTTCCTTAATCTGCATGCAGAGAACAGCATGTATTGCAGGAGGCCATAGGGAATATGGAATAGATAACCTGCATTACTTTTTGCAACAGCTCGCTATGATGCTTCTTTATTTTAGGATGAAGGTTGCATGAAGCAAGATAAACGACAAATGTTTTTAAGAAGTGTTTTTTTTATAAAAGTAAACTACCCCATCCCTCTCCTCCATCACTACCAGAAAACTTTTTTAATGCTTGTAAGTTTCTTTTCTTCGCGACCAATGTTTCTCCCCCTTTTCCTTCCCCACCTCACGTGATGTAGTTGATATGCCTCTCTAGATTGCTTTCGTTAAGCTCTAACTTAAGTTCATTTTGTTATGTGGTGACCACAGTTATGGATGACGCTCCCCCTGGCACACAGGAGTACATTATGTTACGGCAAGATTCCATCCAATCTGCGGAATTAAAGAAAAAAGAGTCCCCTTTTCGTGCTAAGTGTCACGAAATCTTCTGCTGCCCTCTGAAGCAAGTGCACCTCAAAGAGAACACAGAGCCGGAAGGTTTGTGCACTATGGATCCATGTTTTGTTTGTTATGATTACTTTTTTATTAATGTTCATGTCCCTCTAGTGTGCTGTGTGTTTTTTCCAGCCTGTGTCAATATAGTGCAACTGACACAGGAAGCGTTATGCGCTTCATGTCCCCCTTTGCTTGCCTGTTAATGTCTGATATGGTCTATCACGGGACACTGTATAAAATAAAACCTATACAGTATTATAGGCAAAAAGTAAGATTATGCTGCTTTCCTCGAATAAAGTTCGTTTATTTCAGCTCTCATCATTACACTGCCCTTTTTTGGCTGCCAAAAGTTGCTTGCTATTCCAAACAGCATCAATCCCTAGTCAGTTTCTCTCTCCCCACCCCAGCATTTTGGAAGCTGCACTTTGTTGAAACTAATAGCACTCAGAACCAGATTTCCTCTTGTCCCAAGTCCTTTCACACCATACGGCTTCTGCATACTGCTGCAGGAATGCTCATACCAGCTGTACTTCAGCGAAGCAGAATAAAACATTGAATGTAATGCACGCCCAGTTGCATTTTGAGAAAAATGAAATGCATGCATAGAGGAAAGTGAGTCAAATGTTTTCCTTTTCAGGTAAAGTAAAGGTATGGACAAATCTACCTGTTGATCACTAACATAAAATGATGAATAATAAGTTCTTCATCTCTCTCATGTGTTGTGGTAGTATGTAAGATGAAGCTCTCTTTTAAAGAAGTACTTATTCACAATTCTATTTAACATTTTCCTCTTTTGTTCTGTACGTCTTTATCATTACTGCCTCCTACCTGGTAAGCCTCCTGATTTTTGTATAAGCTTCAGTATTATGAAACTAACTGCCGTGATGAATAATGTCAATACTATTTGACATCATAAGATGAAATACATAGGGCTGGATCCTGTTTTGGTTGACTTCCACAAGCAACGTAAACACAAAAAGATCCGAGCCCTTAGTCAAATCTTACTTGTGTTTGCTCTGTATTGAATGATGGCCACTGTTGGGGTAATTGTTGAGCTGCAGGGATTAGCAGCCAAATATTTCACTCAGCAGTGGGCTGCTATCAATTATTGCATGAATAATGCTCGCACTGGGGTTAAAAGAAGACTTAGCTCCTTCATTAAGTGATATTCCACCAGAAGTGATAGTCTTACTAATATTGCAAGGTACTACAGGAAACAATGTAAAAGGAGGAGGGGTTTATTTCTCTCAGGATGTGACTTTTTAAAAATCTGGTTCAGAAACATTGAACTCAGTTTTCTTCCTTCAAGGGAGATTTTGTATTTCTTCTTTGTCCCTACTCAAATCTCCTGTTGAAGTCACTGAGAGTGCTGCTTGTTTAAAAACCAGAAGGATTTGGCCATGTGAGTGCGATTTCTAATGAGAACCTGAGTTCTGGGGAGTGAATGGTCCAAGGCTGTGAATGTTTTCAGCGAGTAAATCAACATTTTGCACTCTGACAGAGGCCAAGAGATAAAGGGTGTAGGTGGTGGTCTACCAAGAGGACTGTCTGCTGCTAAGTGTTGAACTCTATGGAAGCATGGTGTCAGTGAGAGTAAGGCCTTCCACACCTGCTAGGAGAAGCTTGTCGTGTCTGGCCCTAAGTGAATACCCAATGAGTGAAAATGTATGCCTTATTTTTTGACTGAAAGTGAACAGTTGCTGTTACTAAGTTCTTCACCGTTAGAGATACTTTTTCTCTCTTATGACAGCTGTGCTAGTTCTTTTCCACAACATATGGCACTATTAGATTGTTCTCCATAAAAATGATAGTATGAAAACAGAAAAGCCTTTAGTCTTCTGTTGCATTATAAACAGACTAATGTCTTTTTTTTTATTTCCTCTCCCTCCTTGAGCTTTGCATTCATAATAATTAGACAAGACACAACTGTATGGGCTAACCCACAACTCTGGAGAAGCTGTGAGGATCATCTCCATGGACTTTTGGGAGATGACTTCTGTTGTTGCAAGGCTTACATGGTTTTTATGAAAGATATTGCCTGGATCAGAGTGGAAAATATACATGCAAGATTTTTCTTGGCTTCTGCCTCCAAAGTAGCTTGGAGCCACACTAGTGAAATGTCTTTCTCTTTCCATCTATGAATTGGCTGGCAACTGTTAGACCCACTTCAGGGCTCATCATGTCATCTTCAGTGTTTTCTTGACACAGAGTCAAAGAACCTTGAGCATAAAGTGATGAAGTTCTGCCCTAACTGCCAACTTAGAATAACGTCACCGAAGTCAATGGAGCAGCTGAAGCAAATTTTAGTCCAATAACACAGGTCCAACTTTTAGCATGTCAGATCTGCTCTCAGATTGTCTGAAAATAATTACTCACACTGAGTTGTAAATAATATAATATAATATAATATAATATAATATAATATAATATAAATGTTCTTAAAGGCACTAGAAAATGTCATTGATTTATAAATGTCAGAGGCTGTGCGCAATAGAGACATTAAGGTCTGAGGTATAATAGTATTGTAGTCTTTAAAGAGAAATTCAAATATGGAATTAACTAAGTCATTAGTGAAAAATGTCTGCAACTTGATTATCAGTCGGTGGTGTTACATATGAAAGGTTCTGGGAAGAATATAAAAACATACTTACATGTCAGTTTGAATTTTGCACCGAGATTGTCAAGAAAGTCATGAATGTTTCTCTCAATTACCTCTGCCCACAATGTATCTTTTTTTCTCCCCCCAGTATTTGGAATTGATGAATTAATTTATGCCTTTAGAATTTTGACTTTATTGTTTGGTTTTTGAGTGGGTTTGCTTGCCACATCTGGGGGTGGTCACCATGGGGTTCATGGTGCCAGGCAAAAGACAGTTACGGGCATGAGGCAGGAGGGTTGGATTGGTAATCAACATCCGTAGCTCCCTGCTGATACTCATCAGCTAATCCAATGTACAATGAATTCTCTTCAGGCAGATTTGCCAATGATCTTGGACGCTCTCCACAGATGAATCCAGGCATAGCATATACTCCCTGATACCAACTTCCTCCCCATGCCCCAGATGCTGTCTTTAAAGAGCTGTTTCTCTGCTAAGCTCTAACTATTAATGTCTCTATCCAAAACTAGAAGCTCATATACTCCCTTCAAAGTAGGTCCTTTAAATATGTACTTTCCTATTCCCAGGAAAACTTGATATCCCTTTTCTTCCCATGATGACATCCCAATACAAGCATTCTATCGTAAGCCCACAGTTACCTGTATCCTGGCCTCTTTCCCATTGCATCTTCCAGCCACTCTGAATCAGTGTTTTACGTAGACCTCACTTTAGGAGCAAATGAATTGCACTCTTTCAGGATAGTTTTGAAGAGCCCCTGTCTGTGGAACACTTTGATTCGAATAATGAACAGAGTTTGCTGCTTTAAAACTTAACCTGCCTCAGCTGCTTATGATTCTTAAGATACTACCGCCATCAACTTGTAACATCAGTATTGTGCCAGCAGCCAACTATGATGCCACAGAGAGGCTTGTGGTATCATATGGGCATTAATCATCAGGAAAGAAGAACTCTTGAGAGTTTCCATGCAGATCAACTAATGAATAAAGGATCAGAGAAAGACTAGCGCCATGGTCAGCAGGTGAAGGACCAACTGGGAAAGGCAAGTTCAAGCTCCACCCCTTATTCCGGAAGCCACACCCCTCCCCCAAGACCACGCCCCTTCAACAACTTCCTTTCCCCTCAGCCAGCCCCCACCCAACCCCAGCCTTCAAGCCTGAATCTTTCTGGCTACCTGAAGGGCTGGGAGCTGCTGCGCTGCAGCCCCAGCTCTCCTTGGTGACTGGGTAACTGGGCTGCGGTGCTGAGGCCTGAGCCCTCCAAGGCACCCAGACAGTGTAGACAGTTTTGTGAAGTCAATGCCTTCTCGTGCCTACATTCCTTGCTGCCCATGGCTAGAATGAAACGGAGAGGGATTAGATGTATGCCGACCTGCTTATAAAGAGAGAGCCAAGGCCTAAAGTAGAAACAACCCCCATTGCTGGGTGGGGATGCCAGGAGGTCAGTGTGGAAGTGCATATAGCAGGGTGGCTCAGCTGTTCTATAGTCCCAACCGGTGGAACCCCAAGGAGGAAGGAGTTCATACAAATGGGCTGGCCCTCGCCTTTGCATCTCTGCAGCTCCCTTCCTGTGCAATGCTGCAGAGGCTGCTGCTTCCTGGTGCCAAGCAGGGAGGAAGTGGGGCTGTCGTTTTGGGCCCTCAGAAGCTTCTGGGAGCATGCTGGTGGGGTATAGCATGGCCAGGCAGGCTTTGCCTTTGCCTCCGCCTCCGAGGTTGGTTCAGCACTTCTCCTGGGAGTGGAATAAAAAGACCTCCTCACTTCCTGTCAGGCTGTTAGCCAGCTGGGTACCCCAGAAGCTTCCCCCACATCTCTCAGAGGAGGCATTTCTCCCCCATCAGTGTCCTTCCCCAGAGCCATCTCTCTCTAGCTGGGGGGAGTGAAGAGTTCCGCCCAGTGGTGAAGAGTCACTAAGTCATGGGATAAGTTACATTAAGACAAGCTCCATTTTAAACTGGTATAGGGGCTGAGCCTCAAACACCCAGCTCCAGGGTAGGAGGTGGAATTGCGTTGCTCTCCTAGGCTAGGTCTACCCTCTTGGATTTTATCGAAAAAAGCTATGCAATTTGCATAGGTTATTCCGTTTTTTTTTCCGGAAGAGGCTTTTCTCTTGACGGGGCCAAATGGTGGAAAAGGATCCTCATGATATGAGGACCACAGGGCTCCCCCAAAGAGCGTGTTTGCTCGTCTGCAAAAAAAAAAAAAAAAAAAGTGGAAGAGCAAGCATGTTCCCTGGACACAGCAGGGTTTTCCAGGATCCTGGAAAAAACCCACAGTGTAGACATAGCCCTAGAAGGATTTGCATTGTCTAATATTTGCTTCCTGTCCTTTGCCTGCAGAGGGGCAAGGTTGAAACGAGTCCCAGGAGCCCTTTCCAAGTTCTCCATTCTTCCGAGTTCTCCGTTGCTGCTCTTTTCACGCCCAGGCTCATAGAAATGTAATTATAGTATTATGCATATTATGTCAACAATGAAGAACCCTGGGTCATGTTTACACTAAGGAAATATAAAACCCCTATTAAAGGTGCAACCCACCCTGTCTCAGGGTTGCTCTCTGTCCCCTCTAGTGGTGGGAGTGTGTTGATATTTGAGTTTGCTAAAGCCTTAAGCTAACAGACACAAGGCAGGCTTTTAGATCCAAGGTCCTGGGTTTGATTCCCAGTGCTGATGATTCACCCAGTATATTATACAGAGGCTATGTCTACACTACAGCTTTTCCCGGAAGAGGCAATACAAATGAAGCGCTGAAGCATTTTGCCGTGCTTCATTTGCCTAATCTATTCCAAGGAGTTGTTGTGCAAAAACAAGCAGAGTGGCCATGGCCGTTTTACGCAAACCCCCTTTTGCACAAGATCCTTATGCCGCCCCGGCATATGCTTCATTTGCATTACCTTTTCCGGCAAAAGCCATAGTATAGACATAGCCAGACACTGCGCCAATTCAAAATGGAGCTTGTGCTAGTGAAACTTATCCCATGAGTTATTGACTCTTCACTCAAACCAAGATCAAACAATTATAGGATAAATTCATTACTGGCTGAACATCTCTAGTACGGCAACATCCATGGTGTGGCATGATTGTAATTAGCTGAATGTCCACTATCAGGGATGTGGCCAAGTTTCCAATGCTCCCATAAAGTTTGCTTACAGCCATCAGCTCAGTGTTCTGTGCTGTTGTTTATCTCTAATTTACCCCTAAATGTCTTCTAAGAGCCTAGTGAGCAGTGGAAGTGTTGGTAATGCTGATAAAAATATTGACCTCCTGTGGTCTGGTAAATTCTCTGCTTTGGCACCGGTCAGGTCCCCAGACTAGAGAGGTTCAGCCTGTACTTGTGTAACCCATACTCCTAGTCCCATGTAGTAGCACTGACTACTTACAGCCAGAGATAAGAACAAGGGAGCTTTATAGCCTATGCTGGGAGGCAGCTGGCTTTATAGCTCAAGCTGTAGAGGTCCTAGGTTCAAGTCTATCTGGTGGCAGTTACACTTGCATATCAGATAGCTCATAAATCACCCAGAAAGGTGCATATAATAAGCCTCAAATGCCAACTTTGGCATTGATCTGCTTTGTGGGTAAAAAGGAAAAAAACCAGTTGGATCCACAGCCTGTAACTTTGTTTTGCTAGAGTCCTTCTCCCAGTTTACAATGTCATGGATTCCTTGGAGGACACAAATCACGAGGAGTCAATATTATCTCTGGGTTTTTGTGAATTCTTCTGTGTTCCATTCAAGCAATGGCAAAATACAGAGTCATTTTGTAGCATCAGTGATGCCAGGAATATGTTGCAAGTATCAGAAAGGCCATCTGAGGTTCATTTTTCAACTATTTGTTCTCTTAAATAGTTTAAACATAAGCTGATGCTAGCTTTACAAAACATGGTTACATAAAGAGAAAGCTGCTTCTGGAAAACTAATTTGAGTTGTGTTAGAACATTCAGAGCAGAGGCTACAATGAGAGGTGATTTTTTAAAAAACACCATTGGTTAGTCACAGTCCTACAATCAAGAGTTTGGCCTCTTGCCCACAGTTCTGTTTTCATGTGATTTTTTTTTTGTAACATTCAGCCTCCCTGAAGGCACACATAACCTTTTTACATGAAAAAGCAGACAAGCATGGCAGAGTCTAGATTGAAGAAACAAAAAAAAGCTGTGATAGCAGCTTGTAATGAGGTATGGCAGCCCTCATCCAGCACCGGGAGACTTGATTAGATAGAAAACATTAAGGAAGCTAAAAGCAACAAGCATCTCTCCGCTTGCCCTTGGTACAGTTTTGAATTCCTTTGGGCCTAGAAACAGAATGGCTAACCCCACAACAGCTGTGAGGGGAAAGGCAGGATATTTGGACAATTCAGGAGTCAGATGGGCTGTGTTGTCCCCCTTTTGGGTATGTCTACACAGCAGCATTATTTCGGAATAACTGATGTTATTTTGAAATAACAAAGTGCGCGTCTACACTGCAAGCCATTATTTCGAAACAATGTCAAGCTGGAGGATTTCTTACTCCCACTCCTGTTACCCTCATTTCACGAGGAGTAAGGGAAATTGACGGAGGAGTGTTCTTCCTTTGACTTCCTGCTGTGTAGACAGCGCCAAAAACCAAATTAAGCTATTTCAACTTCAGCTACGCAATTGACGTAGCTGAAGTTGCATAGCTTAATTTGACTTTAGCCCTGTTGTGTAGACGTGCCCCTAGTCACCAAAGGCAATTTCTGTATCTTCGGTTGATTGCACCGAGTGTCTCTCTGGATGCTCCTAGCACTGTGGGAGTACTGATAGTGCTGTAGGTGTGTAATGAAAGGAGCCAGCTTTTAATTTCAAACAAATCAGTCCTGCTAATTCAGCTCCCCTGGTTTAAGTATATTAATATCTGCATATCTTAGTGGGGTATAAGGAAAGGAAGAGTGGGAGGGAGAAATTCTTTCTCAAGATTGATGTGTTTGAGATTGTGGAAAGTTTTGGAGGTCTTTAAACTGCTAGGGATGTGTCGTACCCTCAGGACTTCCAGTCACAGAATCATAGAATACTAGGACTGGAAGGGACCTCGAGAGGTCATCGAGTCCAGTCCCCTGCCCTCATGGCAGGACCAAATACTGTCTAGGCCATCCCTGATAGACATTTATCTAACTTACTCTTAAATATCTCCACAGATGGGGATTCCACAACCTCCCTGGGCAATTTATTCCAGTGTTTGACCAATGGGGGAGTAAAGAAGGCAACTGCCCCAGGGCCCGGCGATTCTAAAGGGCCTGGACTCCCAGCTGCCACCGCTTCTACTACAGAGGTGGCAGCGTCTGGAGTCCCAGGTCCTTGTCATTGGAGCCCTGTGTGGCGCACTCCAGGGCTGTGGGTGGGGGCAGCTTGGTCTGCATTGTGCAGCTCTAAGGGTGGGTTTCCCCTGGCTCTGCCCCTTCCGGGAGCTTGGAGTTGCCCACCCCCCAGCTTGCTCACAGGCCTGACATGGCTGTCGGCTCCCCTGTGTACACCAATAAAAGCAGCTCCTCAGTAAGTCTTCGTGAATGATAAAAATGGGCCCAAACTGCCAACTGTGGATTGGGGCAAGATCTCTTTGACCATCCTAGTGCTGTTTGGATGGAAGGTTTGATTTCTCTCCCTCACCCCCCGCATGAAGCCAGCTATGAAGTTTGGCTCCTGAGTTTTCAGAGTTGGGCATTTGGTTCCAACCCCTTCCTCATAAACGAGAACAATTCATACTCTCCCAGGGTGACCTGGACTTTTAAAAGACATGAATGAGGAAACCGAGGTGCGCCGGGGAGGGGGAGGGGGCAGGTTCACTAAAACTCTGTCAGGAAGATGGAACTGAGCCCTTGTTGCGACAGCTAACTTGTCTGCTCTGTGGAAGTGATTCAGCCTGTGCGTGGCAGGCAGTGTCTTCCTCATTACATGTGCCAGAGGAGCAGGCCATGAGGTGTTGCTTTAATCCCTGCAAGGAGCAGCTACTGCTGTTTTCTTTGACCAGAGCCCTTCCCAGCTAGCATCATTCACTCCTTTGGTGCCACTTCTACATTCCTAGGGGAGGTTCTAGCTGACATGGGTGTTTGTTTTGTTGTTTGTTTCCCACAGCCCAGTTTCAACCCTGCCTTTGCGTGCATACACAGTTGATGAGGAAGGATAAACCAGAGGTTAGGGCAATAGCCTAACAGCTGGGAGAACCTGCTTCAAGTCCACAGACTTTAAGTGTGACATTGGGCAAGTCACTTAGCCTCTTTGTGCCTCAGTTTCCCATCTATATAATAGGGATAATAGCACTTCCCTGCCTCACCAGAGTGCCATGAGGATAAAAGCATCAAAACTGTGCTGTGGTTGGATACTATACTGAATGGGGTCCCTAGAAGTACCTTGAATAGGTAAGAGTATGATCTAAAAGTGCTGGCCCAGACCAGAAAATTGAAAGATACAGCAGATAATGGCTTTTTTTTGCACAAAAAAGGCACAGCTAATTAAACCACAGTCTCAAACCTTCTGTTTCAGAGTGTGTGTGTGTTGGTGTGTGTGTGTGTGTGTGAGAGAGAGAGAGAGAGAGAGAGAATATGCTTCTCTCATAGTTGTAGGGAGTATTTAAACAGAAAACAAAATCACAAAGCAAAAACAGCTTCAGCGGCTCAGTCCTGCTGTGGGTTGAGTAGAGTTGCCAGATGGTTTAGCCAAAAATACTTAACTCCCCCTCCCCCCCCCCAAAAAAAAAACCCACCAGGGAAAAAATTCTGTTGAGGAAAAAAAAAGTGGGAGACCAAAGTTGTTGAGAAAAAAAAGGGACCCCGAGAGTTATTAAGTAAATAAATAAATACATAAATAAACAGCATTAAAAATAGCATGGCCCCTTCAGGCTTTTGGCTTTTTGTCGGCAGCCATCTTGTTTACTTGATCGGAGCCAGAAGGCAGCTTCCCTTCAGAACCAGGTAAGTGGGGAGGGGGCCGGGAGAACGGGGAAGGGAGCTGGGCCCGGTTGCTGAGTGTGTATAGGGTTGCCAGGTGATATTTTAGGTGTCCCGTATTTTCTGAATTTTTTTACTGGACAGGAGGCAAAAATACCAGACTGTCTGGGTCAATACTGGACACCTGGCAACCCTAGGGCTGAGCACTATTTTTAGGCATGTGCTTAACTTTAAACAGAGGAAGGCTCCCATGGGAGCCAGAGGGGAAGGCATGATCTTGAAAATGAATGTGCTCTATGAAAACAGCCTGGGGGCAGGCTCAGTGTAAACCCAAAGTAACTCAACTGAAGTTAGGAGAGTTGCTCAATATTTATTGCTAGGTTGTCTGCTATAAATAAGACCAGAATTTCTCTTACTCCATTTTAGGTACTTTTATGGCCCCATTACCTTAGTACAGGTTGTACTTCACTGCTCTAGCAGGCTTGGGACTAGGGATGTGAACGACTAGTCGACTAGCCGATAAACAGATTCTTATTGGGTAGTTGACACACTAGTCAACTAGTCGCTTCTCCCCCTTTACTGCCTCTATCAGAAAGAGGCAGCAAGGGGAGGTGGGGGAAGTGGGAGTGCTTCAGAGCAGCAGCCAGTGTGCAGCTGGTCCTGGGCTACACGCAGAGTTTCAAAGTGGCAATGCTGCGTGGAGCCCGGGTTCAGCTCGGGACTCCCCTGCTGGCCCTGGCTCCATGTGATGCTGCTGCTTGAGTCCCCCACTAGCCCCATGCTCCCTGCAGTGCTTTCGCCTTTGAAGTGTAGCAACAGCCCTGGGGTTGTTGCTACATTTCAAAGGTGGAGGCGCCCTTATCGACTCATCGAATAGTTAATGCAAATTGCACCGACTATTCGATTAGCCTATTAATCTAAATTTAACATTCCTACTCGGGACCTGGCCGGTCACAAACTAGAGAATTTGCCAGACCAGGGAGGTCAACTCCAGCCCCTCTGCTGCTGCTGGCTGTGAAGTGCACTCTGGCATCCGCAGAGGGGCCAGCACTGACTGCGTGGGGACTGGGGGGGGGTCACTCGGGGGAAAAGGCAGGGTGGCTGCAGAGACCCGTGGCCAGGGGGCCAATAACACAGCCGCACAGAGAACTCTGCAGCCAGCACTCTGGGCCCCTTCAGCCTGCTGCAGGGCTCCACCCCATCCCTTTCCATCCCCCCTCCTCCCCATGCTTCCCTGAGCTTGAGCACCGCAAATGAGCTCTTTGTGGTTCTCTGGAAATTCTGAAAGGGCAGGAGAGAAGTTGCTGATTGTAGGGCCCAGCTTTTCCCCAGGAGTGCTCCAGCTCAGGGGCACCCCCGGGGATGCTAGATCACAGATGTTGCCAGAGGACAGAAGTACAGATGATAGAGGTCCAACCTGTACCTCACAATCTTTAACACCGCCATCGCTATACTGTATGTGAGGGGTGGTACAGTTGGGAACTGAAGTACAGACCAAGTTACTTATCCACACTGAGGAAGAGGAGGGATGTGAATCCATAACTCCCACATCCCAAGTTAACGCCTTAACCACTGGACGATCCTTCTGCTTAGGTGTTGCAAGATGTTAACCACTCACTCAATACAAATTACACCTCTGTGCTACACAGCGCTATTCTCCACTGCACCTTTCTCTTTGCCTACTTGTCTACCTCCCTTAAAAATATGTGGCTTAATCTATTTTAGAGTGTAAAATATCAAACTAAACCTTTCATTGCAGCCCCATCTGAAAACCAGCTATTTTTTAGCATGGGATTGGGGATGAATTAGAGAACCAACTGCTTATGTTGCTAGCACAACAGATTTCACTTCACTTAAGAGTTTCTGTAACTCAGCTGGAGGTTATAGGCCTGATATCAGGGTGGGTGGGTGAGCCTGCAATATGCAGGAGGTCATACTAGATGATCATAATGGTTCCTTCTGGCCTTAATGACTACGAAGCTCTAAAACATTCCCACTAGCAAGCACTGTGGGAGGAAAGCCATTTAAGATGTCATGGTCAAGTCTGTCTGCACACTTCAGAGCCTGAATCCACACTCTTAGCACATGACAGTAAGGGTTTGCAGTGTCACTTGGGAACTGTATTTGTTCAGCTTTTCAGAGGCTCTGAGGGTCCTTGTGTGTGGGGTGAGCCGCAGGTACTTTACTAACCCCTGCTAGCTGGCAGCTCTGTCACCAAATCACTCATTGTCAAAACACTTGGCTCAGAATGGAACCCTGCTAATTTACAATGCAATGCTAGCAGACCTCAGTTAGCTGCAGGCAGACTCAAACCTGGGACTTTTGGGGCTTAGTGCACAAGCCTATGTGGCAAAGACTGTAAAGCAAGGCCATTATTCTCTCTGTAAGTGGTGTCTGTGCCACTAGATGGGACAGTGCACCACACCCAGAAGGTGTATGGATTAGAACAGCACATCTCAGGAGATGTGGCCCCCTAAAGCACAGTGATAGTTTCCAACTGGAAAATTCTCTCACTTTCTTACTTTCAGCTTTGAGAAAGTGTACCATTTTATGAATATTCTTCAGACTTACATCTGTGCAGTAAGGTTACAATTGGTAAAGGCAAGAAATACAAGGAATAACGTACCTTTGGCAGAATCTCCCCACTATGGAATTGGGTATCATGTTCGTTTATGGACCACTAGTAATGCTTCTCCCTCCAGCCTGCTTTGACTAACAGAACTCCAGTTGAACCGGTAAGGAGACCTGCCCCTTGGCTGTTCAGTGCTGATTGACTGAAACAATACTTGCTCCCCTCCAATCCCTGAACAGACAGCTGTCAAGCAATGTAGATTTTATTTACTACAGAACATGGCCTTTGATTGAGTCTACCATGGTAGCGCATACAACCTCTGCGAATATTTGCTGAATTCAGAGTCGACTTTGAAGGGCACTCTTAACATATTTGACTTCCAGAAGTTTTTTCTTTGATGCACAAGGGTTTCCTAACCACTGTAATACTCACTCGCCCTTTATTATCAGTCAGGGTTTCACAGTGCACACAGATGAGCTTTACTTAAGGTGACCTTGTTGGTTTAGTAATACCAGTATAAAATAAAAATGACTAGTGACTGTTCTATTGAAAATGGTGCATGAAAACTTGAGGAGCCTTATGACAATGTTCTAAGTCCAGCTCTCCCCACCCCCATCAGCAAGTAACCAATGGGAAATGATGTGTGTTATTGAACAAACTGAATTTTCCTTGTGGAACAATGCAAAGATACTTCTGTCTGTGTAATGTATTACGCAAATTCACACTCATAGGCATCTTAGCCAACAAAGTGTGTAATGACATTAGGAACAATCTTACGGTCTTTCTTAAAAGAGAGTGTGTTTTAATTCACCAGCCTCTGCCATCGCCAGATAATAGTTGTTTACATATGCTGCCTCACTCTGTATTCTCACTGAAACGATTCCTTTAACTTCTATGCCCTTTGTTGCTGTGTGGTGTTGTCTTGGAATAAATATTCATTGCAGAGCCACGGCCTTACACTTAGCATATCTGAAGTAGAAGGTTTTGAACAAATGATTCACGTTGACAGCCCTCTTACTCTTCTCATCTTTTTAAAAATGGCGTGAGCTGCCGACAGCACCCTTTCAAGAGAGGAAAACTCTCTACTCTGGTTCATTGCTCCTTCGTTCCATAATCCTCCTGCGAAAGCATCAGACTTTGCTCTTGACTGCTGTGTCTCTAAAAACAGAGAGGAAACTCTTTATTAATAATGAACATTCTTCTTTGTATCTTATTCAGCAATACAGCCCCATGCCATCCTTACACAGCATAGCGTCTTTACTGTTGATATGTAAATATCATCCTTTGTGTTGAGAGCTCACCATGAAGTTCTGTGCCACGATAACTTGGGAGAGAAGATGTTGTCAACTCTAAAGACTCTCCAGATTGTTATAAATTCATTGCATTTAACACCTCATATGTTCCTGAGGTATTTCTTTTCAAAGGCTTTCAGATCACTGTACTGAAATTATAACATAAGATTCATCAGAGAATTCAACTGATTCCTTTTTGCTTTGAACATCCTCTGTTAGGATATGTCTACACTGCATTCCTCTTTCGAGAGACTTGAATTTGAATTTGAATTGGATTTGAATTTCCCGCACTTCATTTGCATAATAGCATCTGGGCACTTTTTCGAAATAACTCCGTCTAGATTGCATTTTTTCTTTCGAAATAAGGTATTTAGAAAAAAAACCCCTTCTTTCAAAATAACCCTTATTCGAGATTTAAGGGTTATTTCGAAAGAAGGCTTTTTCCTCAAAGTAACCCCATCTAGACTGCATTTTTTCTTTCGAAATAGGGTATTTTGAAAATGGGCCCGGATGCCGTTATGCAAATGAAGCATGGGAAATTCAAATCCGCGCTTTAATTGCAATTTCACTCGTCTGCATTTGCATTCCTCTCTCGAAAGAGGAATGCAGTGTAGACATACCCTTACATAGTGTATTCTTTTGGTCCCCCTATTGTATTTTTTTGTTTGTTTTGGGGTATACATTTAGTATGAGCCATTTATTATGATTTTTTACAGTAATCTTCAAGTGCTTGCAGGCATTTTACACTTACCTGATTGTCTGTCTGTCTTTCTTTCTTTCTTTCTTTCTTTCTTTCTTTCTTTCTTTCTTTCTTTCTTTCTTTCTTTCTTTCTTTCTTTCTTTCTTTCTTTCTTTCTTTCTTTCTTTCTTTCTTTCTTTCTTTCGTAAGTTTGATAGGTTTGCCCTTTATAAGGATGTTAAATTTATTTACACTATGGTCACTAGTGTTTCCTAGGCCAGACCTGAATGCCACACAGAACAAAATCAAGAATTGACTCTCCTCTTGTGGATTCCAGGACTAGCTAATCAAAGAAACAGTCTGTGATGGAGTGAAAGGAGGAGGAGGGCCTGGCATCGCAGGTATTAAACAAAGCCTTTTGGCCCAACTAGCCTGACCACACTTTACCTGGAGCCAATGCCAGCCTGGAGGAAGGATAAAAGGAACCTAACCACTAGGCCACCCCACTGCCACAGAGACCCAGCTGCAGTCATTAATGGCATTTAGGACTCTTATCTCTGCATCAAGCCCTGAGGTGATATTTACCTAGACAATCTAAGGATAGCTGAACTCACCCATTAGTATTGCATTTTCTAGTATTATAGAAGCATTCCACAATCACAGTCCCTGGTCAGGTTGTTGGTAGTACATTCCTACTACTATACTCTTCTTATTCAAGCTTGGGATTTCTATCCAGAGAGATTCTATAATACAGTTTGATTCTTTTAAGATTTTCACCTTGCAATTTTTCACCTTGTTGTTTTGGTTTTATTAAACATATAGTGCGACACCCTCCTCCCCCATCAGAATGACCGACTTTATCATTCTGATTGATTTTGAACACTGGTATTACCTGGCCCCCTTCATCTTGCTCATTCCACCCACCCTCTTTTTTTTTCTAAAACATCAGAACTGAAGACAAATTAGCAAGAGCTGTGGAGACCAAAGCGAGGGGTGAACCACCACATGTTTAGAGGAATGTCCGGTACTTGACATTGTAATAGGACATTACTTGGACTCTTGCTACAAACCAAATGACAGGGCATCCTCTGTAATAACACTGATGCCTTTTCTCAAGCACCATTGGTAGGGCCTTACGCATTACACAACTGTGAAAAACACATGGGGGACCATGAAATAAGCATTTCCCTATGAAATCTGATGTCTTCTTGTTCCTAGCAGCATCCCATCAAAGTGGGCTTCCTAGCTCCAATGGGGGCAGGGCAAGGTCAGGACCAGTCCTCCCCACAAACTGTTCTGTGGGGACCGGACCAGATCCACCTCCATCTGCTTCCCCCTGCTGCAGGATGTTCTTTGGGACTGAGCAACAGCCTGGGGCTCCTGCAGCTGGAGGAGATGGGTGGAGTTGGGTCATATTTTCCCTGTAGTGCTGGGTGGGAGGGGGGCTCCATTAAAGGTGGCTTCCTAGCTCCAACTGGGCAGGGTAGGGATGAGGCAAGAAGTAAGTATGGGAGCTTTGTGCAATTGCACACAGAGGGTATGTCTACACTACCCTCCTAGTTCGAACTAGGAGGGTAATGTAGGCATACCGCACTTGCAAATGAAGCCCGGGATTTGAATTTCCCGGGCTTCATTTGCATAAGCGGGGAGCCGCCATTTTTAAAACCCCGCTGGTTCGAACCCCGTGCAGCGCGGCTACACGGGGCTCGAACTAGGTAGTTTGGACTAGGCTTCCTATTCCGAACTACCTCGAGGTGTACCGGTAGTTCGGAATAGGAAGCCTAGTCCGAACTACCTAGTTCGAGCCCCGTGTAGCCGCGCTGCACGGGGTTCGAACCAGCGGGGTTTTAAAAATGGCGGCGCCCCGCTTATGCAAATGAAGCCCGGGAAATTCAAATCCCGGGCTTCATTTGCAAGTGCGGTATGCCTACATTACCTCGCTAGTTCGAACTAGCGGGGTAGTGTAGACATACCCAGAGACAGCAGGTATTGTCCACCCCAAGCTAGCCAGGATTGGCAGTGAGGAGCCCCTAGTTGGGGTGCCTCCTAGCAGCGTAGTGGAGATCAGACCCATCTCTACTTATTGGAACCTCCTGTGGCTGCAGGAAGCTCTGCAATTGCTGCCTTCAGAGTCCAGCTCTGAGGTCATCCCATGATGCCCCCCCAACACAGGTTTGTGACCCCCCCCCCCATATCTTTTTGATTCCACAGTTACAACACCGTGAAATTTCAGTCTGAAAGCTGAAAACATGAAATGTACCAATGTTCAAATGGGTCATGATGGACCATGAATTTGGTAAGCCCCTGACCATTCAATACTTGTCGGTGGCTATAGGCTAGCTCTGCCTGATTTTTTCAGCTGCATTAAACAAGACTGTCATATGTATTTAGTGTGAGGAAACTGGAGTATGCACTGAACCTATTTATACAGTGGAACAAGACTCCATCCGTTCACTTACTTTTACAATGAGTTGCTAGTGTAGCTCTATACAGTTGTGAACGGTAACACAAGAGGGGCTGAATTCAGATCTCTCTTGTGACAGTATCAAAATCCAGTGGCTACACCACAGCTGGGGTAAATCAGAATAGCTCGACTGGCTTCAAATGCTATCCATAGTCAATAGCATACAGCTTTACCAAGGTACTGAGCTATCAGTTGCATGGAAATGGGTGCAATATGAAAAAAGCCAAACAGAACAATAATAAATAGGGGAAAAGCCACCCCTGCCAGGGCCTGGTTTATTAATGAAAGGAAATCCCTGTATACGATTCTGAGGCTATGTCTACACTACAGATTTTTTTTTGAAAAATGGACGTTTTTCCGAAAAAACTCACAAAAGAGCCTACACCTCAAGCGTGTTTTTGCACAAAAAAAGCGAAAGAACAGAGTAGGTTTTCTAGCGTAGGTATTCCTCATGCTATGAGGAAGAATGCCTTTTTGTGAAAGAGCGCTTTTGCAAAAAGATGTGTGTGGACGGGGAAAAGGGTTTTTTTGAGCAAAAAGAGCAAAAAGAGGCCCTGGTGGCCATTCTGTGCACAGCAATCAGAACTTTTAAGAGAGTGTCCATGCAATCTGGATGCTCCCTTTCACAAAAGCGCATCACTTTTCCCATGTGCTTTTGCAATGTGGATGCTCTCTTGCACAAGACATTTTTGTAGAAGATCTCTTCTGATAAAAGCTTTTTGCGCAAGAAGCCTGCATTCCAGACGTAGCCTGAGACACCAGCATCACCCTCTTGTCAGGCTTGTCATCCCTTGTCTTTACATGACCAGTTCAAATCTTTACTACAGGCTTGGCTATTCCTAAGGTTCCTTTGCTCAGGATCTGCCCCAAGTCCAAGTTCTCTCTGCCTCCCACCACTTTCTTCTAGCCAAAAGGTGTAGGTCAGAAGCCAGTTGTGAGTCAGCAAAACCCACTCCATTTCAGTCCGGTCAATAGCTGATTGCAGGGGAACTTTGGTAGTCTGTACACTCACTAACGTGTATGGAAATTAATCTATCTACAGTACCCCAGGAGGATGTATCCACTGATATGCAAATCTGTAGCTTCAGGGAATCATGGCATTTCAAATAGTGATTTTTCCAACAAAGGCATCCAATTTTGGATCTCCTGCATTGTGCTTTGCTTCTTACACGGATGGGGCTGCAGCGCGAAAGAAGGCCACTAGTCAAATGAATGGGAAAAGAGTCTGTGATTTCACTGATTAGGGCTCTTAAATTTTCAAACATTTTGAAAAGTCACTAATAGCATGTATCAGCATCATGGCTCCTGTCAATCTCTCCTAAATCTGCCTTTCATATCACTAGAAATATGCTCTTTCTGTTCTATCATCTCTCTCTCCCTCTCTCTCTCTCTATATATATATAATCTATAAATTTAGTCATGCCTATGTGATTGGTTAGCAAATGAAATAAGCTAAAATTATTTCAGCTGGTGGTTGAAGATTCTGTTTGATATGTAAGTGCTCTTCTCTAAGTGACTACAATGGATGTCTTATTCCAGCGTGATGATGGATATTGATCTTAATATAATTGGTGTGCCTCAAACATTATTAGTATGTGTCAGTGTCACACACTTACTATATTCATTTTGGATGTATGAAACTTCAGCATTAACATATTGCAATGCATAGAATTAATGTCTAGTTCAAAGCACAAGCAATAATACATTTTTACAGAGAGATATTTAGACAAAAACATATTCTGTAATGCATGGTTACAAAACATAGTGAAGCTAATTACCAAGAAGCTTGAGGACTGGGAATAAATCAGCATATATACACTGATGTGTTTTGTTTCTGTATCCACAGTACTAGGTTTGAAAGAATTTAAAATTAATTTTGAAATTGCACATGTAATAAAATACACATGTTCACTGTTCAGTCAGTTCTGGAAAGAAGAAAACGTGCAATATCACCAAGAAAATGCTTTCACGCTGCTGGTAAATTTTGCACCAATAACAGCTGTCTTTGAATAGGTGAAGAACAGAGACAAAAGATATTTCTTTACTATTTAACTGTTAGATATTTGACATCCAGACATTTGACAAAGGAGTATGTTTTTCATACTGTGTATTTGCAAACAGAGCCAGACAAATAATTTTAGTGAGTAACTTGTTCAAAAAATCACCTCTTGTTCTGATTATGTGTATTTGTATTGGTTTCTACCAATCATTTGTTGAACAATGCTGTGATCATTTGTCCTTAAAAGTTTGATCACTAACAGCTAATTATTATTAGACCCAAATAGGAGGGTTAGCATATTTCTGGTCTCTGATGGAATGAATCAGTCAGTTTTCTGGTGCAAATATTTATGTTCACTAATTCAAAGAATTCTTTCTGAATGCTGGTTCTAAGACTTTAGACTCTTCTCATTAGAGAACAGAAACATAGATTTGAAATAGTTTTCAGTGAATTTTGATCCACATGTATTTAAAGGGGGGAAAAAACCCCACACCTAGGAATTTTGCACCTGAAAACCCTAAGTTAACTTAGATTGCATATCTTATCATTGGGGACTCTAAAAGCAAGGAAGCGATCAGTTAAGTCATCTTTCTTCTCAGCTTCCCAGTTTCATGATGGGTGCAGGAACAGTGAGCACAAGCTGGCAACAGTTTTGGAAAGGCTTTTGTTCCAGGAAACAGTTGATTTAACAGTGCTTAGCCCTATTTCTGACACTGTTTCTAGCAAGATGTCTCATTCATTGGATTTTTGGCTCCTTATCAGACTAAATATTATCAGGATTTGACCTTAACCATTTTTCAAATGGATTTTATATAAATCTGGGTATCACCATTGAAGTTCTGCTATCTGATAACCTTCCAGAGTTAGGACCAAATACTTTGATTGTTATAAAACCAGGAATCCCAGCTCTCCTAAAGGAAATAACATTCATTTCTAGCCCTGAAAGCTCATATTAATATCTGTCTGTAAACTTCCACTGGTCCATGATTGTGTATATTGGCCCATAATCTCTAGACAAGACCAAATGTTCTTCGTGCAAGACTGGTCATTGTGGAGAAAAAGGGATTTTTCTCAATCTGGATCGTGGATGTAGCTGGGAATCAGAGCAAACTCTGATGCCACCCAGGGATTAACTCTATGCGGAAGGAACCATTTGGATGTTAAATTGGCTATATGGCCTCCTTATGCCACCAAGTATGCAGTTTTCAAGTCATGCCTTTAACTGGTCCCATTTGCCACATCTTGGAGGAGAGACAGAGGGTGAGTTTTGTGATAGGTTGTTTTTAAAAAAGCCTAGCAGCTTTTGGGAAAATCTACAGGCAGGAGGAATTTTGAAAATAGATCTTTCAGAGATCAGGGTGGAGATCATAGTTCAAAGCACCAGGAAGAAGATCAAAGGTGCAAAATAGATGCAGTTTCTGCCATGTCTGTCATATGTTCATTTGATGGTTATTATGCCCACATACAGTCAACCTGTGGAACTCCTTGCCAGAGGATGTTGTGAAGCCCAAGACTATAACAGGGTTTAAAATGACTAGAAAAATTCATGGAGGATAGGTCCATTCATAGTTATTAGCCAGGATGGACAGGGATGCTGTTCCTAGCCTCTGTTTGCCAGTAGTTGGGAATTGGGGATAGGTGATGGGTCACTTAATGATTACCTGTTCTGTTCATTTCCTCCAGGGCACTTGGCATTGGCCACTGTCAGAAGACAGAATACTGAGCTAGATGGACCTTTAGACTGACCCAGTATTGCCAGTCTTATTTATAATATGTGTTACGTGTATATGTATAAATGCATAAATATTATGTAAAATGCATCCATCTCTGTCAACTTACAGAGCAATGAATTGCTGCAAGGTAATATTTAAAGACAAACTCAGCTATAAACAGCTAGTGCCTTCTTGAAGCCAATTTCTTTATACATAAAAAACCTGACCAGAAGGACATTTAAGCATTATTTCACCAATAATTAAATGAGAAAGCCCCTTTTGGCAGAAGGAACACCTGATGCAGTGCAAGATGGTGTATCAGAACATAAGAACATAAGAACATAAGAACGGCCGTACTGGGTCAGACCAAAGGTCCATCTAGCCCAGTATCCTGTCTACCGACAGTGGCCAGCACCAGGTGCCCCAGAGAGGGTGGACCGAAGACAATGATCAAACAATTTGTTTCCTGCCATCCCTCTCCAGCCTCTGACAAACAGAGGCCAAGGACACCATTTTATCCCCTGGCTAATAGCCTTTATGGACCTAACCTCCATGAAATTATCTAGCTTCTCTTTAAACTCTATTATAGTCCCAGCCTTCACAGCCTCCTTTGGCAAGGAGTTCCACAGGTTGACTACACGCTGTGTGAAGAAGAACTTTCTTTTATTAGTTTTAAACCTGCTACACATTAATTTCATTTGGTGTTCTCTAGTTCTTCTATTTAGGGAACTAATAAATAACTTTTCTTTATCGGCCCTCTCCACGCCACTCATGATTTTATAGACCTCTATCATATCCCTCCTCAGTCTCCTCTTTTCTAAACTTAAAAGTCCCAGTCGCTTTAACCTCTCCTCATATGGGACCCGTTCCAAACCCCTAATCATTTTAGTTGCCCTTTGCTGAACCCTTTCCAAGGCCAAAATATCTTTTTTGTGGTGAGGAGACCACATCTGTACAAAGTATTCAAGATGTGGGCGTACCATAGTTTTATACAGGGGCAGTATAATATTTTGTGTCTTATTTTCTATCCCTTTCCTAATAATTCCTAGCAACCTATTTGCCTTTTTGACCGTCGCTGCACACTGTGTGGAAGTTTTCAGAGAACTGTCCACGATAACTCCAAGATCCCTTTCCTGATTTGTCGTAGCCAAATTAGCCCCCATCAAACTGTACATATAGTTGGGGTTATTTTTCCCAATGTGCATTACTTTACACTTATCCACATTAAATTTAATTTGCCATTTTGCTGCCCAATCACTGAGTTTGGTGAGATCTTCTTGGAGTCCCTCACAGTCTGCTTCTGTCTTGACTATCCTAACTATCCTGGACTGCTGAGGTGTTCTTCCCACCACAGGAATGTTGAATGTTATTATATTATGGTCACTATTCCCAAGCGGTCCTGTAATGGTTATTTCCTGGACCTGATCCAGCACTCCTCTCAGGACTAAATTGAGAATTGCCTCTCCCCTTGTGGGTTCCTGCACCAGCTGCTCCAAAAAGCAGTCATTTAAGCCATTGAGAAATTTTATCTCCGCTTCTCTTCCTGAGGTGACATGTATCTAGTCAATATGGGGGTAATTAAAATCCCCCATTATTCTAGAGTTGTCTATTTTGGTAGCCTCTCTAATCAACCTCAGCATTTCAATGTCAGTATCGCTGTCCTGGTCAGGTGGTCGGTAATATATCCCTACAGCTAATTTCTTATTATTGGAGCATGGAATTACTATCCATAGCGATTCTATGGAACGTGTTGATTCATTTAATATTTTTATTTCATTTGATTCTACATTATCTTTCACATACAGTGCCACTCCGCCACCCACCCGGCCTGCTCTATCCTTTCTATATATTTTATATCCCGGTATGATTGTGTCCCACAGATTTTCCTCATTCCACCAGGTTTCAGTGATGCCTATTATGTCAATATCCTCATTTAATACGAGGTACTCCAGTTCACCCATCTTATTAGTCAGACTCCTAGCATTTGTGTAGAAGCACTTTAAAAATTTGCCACTGCTTATTTGTCTGCCCTTCTCTGATGCATTGGATTCCTTAAAATGCGGTTGTTTGTCTGCTCTGGCCCATGGTTTGTCCTCTCCCCTCCTCTCTTTCTGACTACAGCTTAGAGAATCTCTATTAATGGATTCTCCTCTAAGAGAAGTCTCCCTCCGATTTACGTGCATCTCCGCACCAATCGGCTTTCCCCCATCTCTTAGTTTAAAAACTTCTCTACGGCCTTTTTAATGTTTCATGCCAGCAGTCTGGTTCCACCCTGGTTTAGGTGGAGCCCATCCTTCCTGTATAGGCTTCCCCTCTCCCAGAAGTGTCCCCAGTTCCTAATAAATCTATTCCCCTCGTCCCTATACCATCGTCTCATCCACGCATTGAGACTCTGAAGCTCTGCCTGCCTACCTGGCCCTGCGCGTGGAACTGGAAGCATTTCCAAGAATGCCACCATAGAGGTCCTGGATTTCAGTCTCTTTCCTAGCAGCCTAAATTTAGCCTCCAGGACATCTCTCCTACCCTTCCCTATGTCATTCGTACCAACATGTACAACAAGAGTTCAGAAGATCTTCCTGGGTGACTGAGAAGATGTCCTAAATGGAAGCTGAGAATTGGAGCCTCAGTACTACCAAGTAAGAGCTGATCTGAAAGTGAGCCAGGCCCAGAAAGTGAGAACAAAATCCCTTCTCAGTTAACCCTTTGGAGGTTGCCTTCCTTGTGCTTTTAGAGAGACAGTTCCTCTCTGGAGAAATGATATCAAGGTGTTACCTTCATGGGCACCAAGAACCCTAAGAAATCTGACACACCCCATATTAATACTTGAGTAGATGGCTGAACGTGGGGAAAAAATCTTTCAATTCACCAGTCTGCTTAACTACAAAGCAAGTTGAGGTTAGGAACTCTCAGGCTGACGCACTATTTCGCAGAGCAATAAAAGCACTCCCCCCCTACTTCTCCGTAGGCGATTATTCCAGGATTATAGAATCAGCAGAGAATTGGAACAATGGATACAGGCTACACTTTTTAAAGGCTGCATAGCACTGGATGGTCTTACGGAGTTTCTGACCTTTCCTACTCTTGAAAAATCAATGTTGACCATTATAAGGTTCCCTCAAAGCATCAGACAGTGGAGATATACTGGCTGCATCCCTTTACAATGACTTATGCTGCTGTTCATTGAGTTAACCAATTTGAAGGCATGCTTCCTAGCCACCAGAAAACTGAACGACACCACGGTAGGCACTTTATGTTAACAAAGACTTCTCCATTGTTAATGCTGTTTTTAAGATGTATGCCTGCATGAGCCAAAACATAACTGACTTTACTGAAGGATTTCTCTGCTAAGATTTCCTTGGGTGTTTGTACCTCAGGCTATGTCTAGACTGCAAGCCTCTTTCGAAAGAGAGCGTCTAGACTGCACGTTGAACTTTCGAAAAAGCGGCTTGCTTTTTCGAAAGAAAGCATCCAGTGAGTCTGGATGCTCTCTTTCGAAGAAGCCCTATTTACATTGAAGAACGCCTTCTTTCGAAAGAGGAACTTTCGAAAGAAGGCGTTCTTCCTCGTGAAATGAGGTTTACCGCCATCGAAAGAAAAGCCGCGTTCTTTCGATTTAATTTCGAAAGAACGCGGCTTGAGTCTGGACGCAGGGGAAGTTTTTTCGGAAAAAGGCTACTTTTCCCGAAAAAAACCCTGAGTCTGGACACAGCCTCAGGTACAGGACTTCCTAAAGTAGTCCAGCTATGTCAGTAGACACAACAAACATTCCTCTGCCATTCAGAACCTTGGAGAGTGGCAGCCTTCATTTGTACAGCGCTATGCATTGTGAGATGCTGAGGCAATGCACACTCACCTGGCACTGGCTGTGGGTTAGTAGACAGGTGAGTGCTGATGCATTTAGAGACCCCTTCAGCAAAGCACTTATGCTTGTGCTCATCTTTAAACATGTTAGGTTGGTGCCTGACTGAAACAGCAACTTAATTCCCACTTCCATGATTTTTTTTAACTAAGAAAACTCAAGTTTCCAGCTGAGTGTTGAGTGGTCACCAAGGGTACGTCTACACTTGCTCCCTAGTTCAAGATAGGGATGCAAATGTAGCCAACTGAAATTGATAATGAAGCGGTGATTTAAATATCCTGCACTTCATTAGCATAATCTCACCCGCACAAGATTTGAGGAGTAACGTTAGTTCGAACCAAGGGGTTTTATTCGAACTAACGCATCCTGGAGCGCACTTCCGGGTTCAAATCAGCTGTTGAGGGGAATAACGCACGGCAAGATTATTCTAATGAAGTGGGGGATATTTAAATCCCCGCTTCATTATCAATTTTGGTCAGCTACATTTGCAACCTTAGCTTGAACTAGGGAGCAAGTGTAGACGTACCCCAAGGGAAGAATAAATTCTGGCGGGTGGAGAGGGGAGCAGATATTTGAACAGCAGTTGGAAAGGAGGAGCTCAGTTTGTGGAATCACCATCAGGAGGTGGAATGGAATGAAAGCAGTGGATGGAGGAAGTGTGTGGAGTGGTGGGCTGGAAGCTAGAGGAAGTCAGGTGGGTCGGATGGAACCATGGACAGCAAAGTGGGTGAGGGTCAGATGGAGCAGCTCTTTGCTGTGGGGAAATGACCAGCCCCAAGACAGTATCAGGCCTATGAACTAGAGACGTGCCTAGGCCAGATAGGAATTTGAGGCATGAGCTATGGAGAAGTGGAAGGCAACTATGTAGGGAAGGAGCTGGAAGCTTATGGTGGGGCGAGGCTTGAAAGATGCTGGAAGACGATCTGAAGAGGCCAGACAGCTCCCAGTAGGAGCAGGAGATGGGATTGGAGAGTTGTGAGTCAGCCTGAGGGGAAGCAGTGCGGTGGAAGCGCTGAAAGGTCTGGTTTCCAGAGCAGCTCTGGGATCCTGCTACAGGGACCCATGACATGACAGTGTTATACCATGACACTAGTTCTGACTGAATCTGAAAGTGGCCATATGGGATTCCTGGGCCTGCACAAGTGTCAGTTGAATATAAATAATACAGAAATTATGTTGGTGAGCATCTGCTTAACTCCAAATGCCTTTTTGAGCTGACAGTGTTTCTTCTCCTCTTCAGTCACTATTCACAAACATTTATGCAAATGGGTTCATGTTCATACACAAGTCTGGAGAATGGCAGTTCTCTTACAGATTAATATGTGAGCAAGAGAATGTGTAGGAACAAGCATGGTTGCTATTTGTTATCCAGTATGTTTTATTTGTTAGTGTCTTGCTTGAGGAAAAAATCCAGTCACGGGGGCAGAAACAGTGTTATGTGACTCAAACAGCAAAGAGTTGAACTGAACAGTCCTCAGACATTGCAAATTGTCCTAACCTGATTGATGTCAATGAACCTAAGACAATTTGCACTAGCTGAGAATCTGTCCTTTAGTTTGTATGAATGAACCTTATAAATATGCAAAGAAGATCAACTTGTTCTCTACTATCATACTTCACAAGACTGCACGAGGACATTTGCATGAAATAATTTCAGCAGAAATTATACTGAGGAGCACATTGTCAAAATGTGGCCTGTAACATTGCGTACACAGTCCCACGTGCATAGAATTCTGCACACTCTGCCGTTAGCACATGCAACAGAGAGGATCTTCACGCTGCAGTAGCAAGCCGAATTCTCAGAGGATGCAAACTAGTGGTCTTCATTGGAGCTACATTTATTTACACCACCTGAGGATTTGGTCTGCTCCTTATATGTGGATATTTTACCAGTTGCATGTGCTAATGAGTATGCAAACAGTGTGCACAGATTAAACAAGTGCGTACAGTGGCAAAATTAAACGCTACATTTTGATGTTTCCCCAGTATGATTCCTCCCTTTAGCAAGGTGAATTTGTAGTGCTCAACCAGAATTTTTTAAGTGCCCTTTAAAACAAAACTCTCAACAGGACACCTATTTTAAAACAAAAAACAAACAAAAAAAACCCAATAGTCCTAACTGTTTTAAAACAATATGTTTCAAGTCTTCTATTATCAACATTTAAAGTCAGCTAGTTTCAAGCAGAACTATGTTGAAATGGACGCTTGCCCATATTTTTCATTGTAGTCCTTAGCAGTTATTTGTAGAGAAAACTGGCACCTGTTCAACCAAGGTTTGTGGCAGCTATCATTGTTGGCTTCAGCTCAACTCTACCTTTTGAGCTCTGTAATACAGTTGCTTGCAGTTCACTGCATGCCTTTGAAAGGTTCTGCTGACTTGACTTTGTGTTACAGGAGAAGTCTAACTTTAGCTCTGCTGTATTCAGGTGCCAAACTCTCAATCTTCATTCCTTGTTTCATGCCCAGAAATCTTTGTATGTATCCTTTGTTTCCTGAGTTGGTCTATTTTCATCTTTTAAGGATGTTTCTAAATTGAGTCTATTTTTGCTTTAAAAAGCTCATCTTTTTTGGTTAGGTACTATGCAGGACATCAGGCTTTTTTGGCGGGTAGGAAGATTCTTTTGGCTTTGTAGTCTCCTGAAATTGACATCTGTGAAGAACACTTCCTTTCAGAGAGACAAAGCAATAGGAACATTTTTTATTTGTAAATCAAGGTTTTTCTGAAAATAAACTGTTGTCAAATCTGAATTCATCTACCAAACATCCCCAAAGAGTTCTCTTAGCACAGGTGTTAGCTAAAGACAACTTTAGCTCAGCTGTGCTGCCTTGATTCAAGACAGAACTGAAGGAAATGTTCAATTTCTTATCTATGTAGTACCCGCTGAAGGGAGACACAAATAGTCAGGAACTACTTTGTTCCCCAAAAGCCTAGTGATGATGACAACATTGGGTATGCCTACACTGCAATAAAAGGCCCTCAACACAGGCCTGGCTGGCCTGCGTCAGCTGACTTGGGCTGCAAAGATAAAAATTGGTGTGTAAATATTTAGGCTCGAACTGGAGTCCTGATTAGGAAATCATGCATTGGGGAGGGTCTCAGAGTCCAGTTTCTAGTCCAAGTTCAGACATCTCTTCTACAGGTTTTAGTCTCATGAGCTAAAGTCAGATGACCCAAGCACTGTAACTCAGTGCCACAGGTTTTTCATTGTAGTGTAGATGTACCCTTTGAATACAAGTGTTTCCAAGTGTTTGTCAGTTCTATCCTTCCACAGTTGTATAAGAAGACTGGATTCTCAGGTAGTGTAAACAGGCATTGCTTGAAGCTATGAAGTCAATGGAGTGACATCAGTTAATACCAGTTAAGGATCTAGCACCAATATTTCTCTGTAACTCACCTGCTTACTAAACATTTCAGCTTGATTTTTATCTGTGATGTTGCCAGATATACCAGTTGTTATCTACTATCCCATTAATTTTAACTACAATGGTCCACTAGAGAACAAATGATAATTTTGTTGTCTGGGTCCCTCTGTTTCTCATAGTACTATATCTAAATACTCCATTTAAAGGAAGCATGCTCACCAAAACCAGAAAGGAAATTGGCACACACATCACTGAGAGGCCCCACCAGTGGCTATATTGTTAATGGTTCCAAAGAGCATCATTGATGTGAGCCATGAAACTAGTGCAGAGTCAGATAAAATGTTCAGGGCCTAAGTTACCTAATAATACCCACTTTAGGGCCAATAACACTGACAGAACCCAAGATCTAATGACTAGAGTAAGGCACTGCACCAAAATACTTTGTTGGATTAAGGCTCTAAAACATAATAATAACACAGTAACTAAGAAATGGGATCAGCTGGCCTTGAGATTTGGTCTGCTAAGTCAAGTATACTACAGAAATGGATGTTACACTGAATAGCAGGATAAGCAGGAATAAATTATCTCTTTTTTTCCTAATGAGCAAAGGAAAATGTCATCAGCCTTGATGTTACTGTATAGAATGTATTTTTCTTCATTGCTCTTGAAGATAAAACCATTTGGTAGGGCAATTAGGAAAATTTAAAAGCGCTGTGATTGAATGGGAATTAAAAGGACTGAATATAAAGTTTCTAATAACTTGTGAGTAGTGAGTGCTGTCATCCTTCAGTAACAATACAGGTGGATTCAACCTAGGGAAAAATAGCACATGTAAATATTTCCACACACAAAGTAAATTAATTAATCAGCTCTGAGTGTAGAAAAACATTCCAGCAGGAAACGAGGAACTAGTCTCACATTTTAGGAGTGGTACCACGTTTTCCACTTGGATTTTAACATGGGGGAACATTCACGCAGCAACTGTAGACTGTTTGCTATGATTTACAGATTACTAGGCGATTTACCTGGCATTGCTTGGGTCTTTAACTCGATTAAGGTTTGTTTTTTAAATAAAATGAAAATGTACACTCTTTATTTAAATGATTATATATTTCAAAAACACAGTGTTATTTTGATGAAGTTTATTTTTATTTTGGATTTCTTCAAAAGGGGATTGTTAAAATTTTTCCATTTAATTTTTTTTAAAATGGGTATTCCATCAAGTGTACCTTTTTTCATCTGTATAAACTGTTATTCACTATGTTTTAAGAAAAAACAGCGCTATGGTCATGTGATTTCCAGTAACGTTTTCTTCTAGTTTTCAAACCTTATGCATTGAGATTGCTGTGTCAAAGCAGAGCACTACTACAAATTCCTCCATTTTCTCTTTTCTGTAAAGTTTATTAAGAAGCAATCCCATTTCAGGTTCATCCTAATTTTCTGGCTCATCTTGGTTTGGTCACTTTAAACGTTCGCTCAGTTATGGCAGGTTTGAGGACTGTAAATGAGTCAGTGATTCTGTCCTTTTCTGTATGGTTTCATGAGATGCAATCCCATTCTAGGCACGTCCCATTTTCCTGGCACAACCACACCCTTACGTTGTTTTAAGTTATGGTAAGAGGAAGCTGGTGGTCCTAGCTCTTACTGTTTGGGAGGAGTTCTTGAACAAACAGAGAAACAAACTCTCTAAAATATATAGTAGAGATAATGAAAAAAAAGGCCATTGGATCATCTAGTCTGAACTTTTACATAACACAAAGCAGAGAATGTCATCAGTTTACTCTTATGCAGTGTCTAAGAACTTGTGTGACTAAAGTATAGTTTCCAGAGTGTCCTCTTCTCCTGGTAGTTTGCTGCTGTGGTTAACACTCAATATTAAAATTAAGAGTCCCATGGGCTTGCAGGAGATAACTTGGGGAATTATAGCACTACTCACAATTCTTTTTTTTTTCTTTTTTGCATATAATTTTTCTGTTGAAAACAAATGGCCAGTTTTGTTTTCAGAAATTGTCAGCAGAACTTTTGGCTTTCTCACACAGTTTTTCACGTTATCAATATTTTAATTTTTAAATCGATTTCTGTAACAGACTTGCATCCTTTGTGTTGTGCACACCGAGGAGGGACCTGGAACATGCTCACCAATTGGTAATACTTGCCTAGAATGGAAACAAACCTTTGATTATGTTTTCCCCTTCCTGTCGTCTCCCTGGGTGTGTCTAGACAACAGGGTTTTTTCAAAAAAACTTCCTCTGCGTCTAGACTGCCGCCATGTTCTTTCGAAATTAAATCGAAAGAACACAACAGGTTTTTTTGACCACGGTAAACCTCATTTTACGAGAAAGAATGCCTTTTTTCAAAAGTGATCTTTCAAAAAAAGATGTTCTTGAATGCAAACCGGGCTTTTTCTAAGGAAGTGATTGCAGTCTAGACGCCCTCTTTCGAAAGAGGCTTTTTCGAAAGATTCTAGACGTACCCCCTGAGATGAAGCCATGTGTAAACAGAACACCACTGATCCCCATGGCCACCGCAGAAGAAATGGGTGTTCCGTGGCTTTGCAAATGTTCCTCTCCATTCCAGAGTCAGGGAGAGAAAAGACATTTGACAACCTAATTGATTCTCAACCTTGGTATTTATGTTTGTTATAATCAGAGGCTGTTCCCTGTTTCCAAGATCCCGCTAATACCTCCCAGGACTGAAGACTGCTATGGTTATAGGGAATGTACTCTCAATAAGTCTGTCTCTCAGCACTCCCACAGATCCAGCAGCCTTGAGTTTCTTATCTCTTCCAAGCATGTCATCACACTCTGGTGGTTTATTTTCCTCCCTCCACATCCTTGACCCTGGCAAAAGACTTAAGGTTTGCCTTCCTCAGTCTCCCAAGAGAGATCCCTGTTTGGATTCAGTTGCATTTAGTATCTCGGAGTATGAAGAGAGGAGGTAGGGTCAGAAGTTGGAATGGCTTGGGAGCTATCAGTAGGCGGGACTGTGAGTAACAAATCAGAGCGGTACAATTAATAGTGGCCAATCAAATGTAGAGAAATGCACATTATTGTGAGGTTATATGATCGTTGCATATATCTCTGTGATGAAGGTCTTTTTTAGTCAATCAGATTTGCAAACTGACACGTACTGATATGCAAATTTTACTCACAATCACCAATGAATGAAAGCCTAGGGAAATAGTGTTTGTGAGCAATGAGGCTGGAGTATGTATCATTTATAATTACGGTAATTGGCACTCATCTGAGAAAGTAGATTTTGCCCATGAAAGCTAATGATTTTATATATATATATATATATATATATATATATATATATATATATATATATATATATGGTTAGTTAGTTAGGGTATGTCTACACTACCCCGCTAGTTCGAACTAGCGGGGTAATGTATGCATACCGAACTTGCTAATGAAGCCTGGGATTTGAATTTCCCGGGCTTCATTAGCATAAAGCCGGCTCCGCCATTTTTAAAAGCCGGCTAGTGCGAACCCTGTGCCGCGCGGCTACACGCAGCACGGGCTAGATAGTTCGAACTACGTAGTTATTCCGAACTATCTGTACGCCTCGTGGAACGAGTTAGCTAATATCTAAGGTGCTACAGTAGCTGGTTAAACCAATTCCTCTTTAAACAAAGTAAAGGGATACTGGTTATTTAGGCTTTCCAAGCTGATACATGCTCTATAAAATGATCACTTAAATCCTTTAACTATAGCCAAACCAGACATACCATAAGAATTAAACAACCATAAATAAAATGCTACACCTAACTGTGACTTGGAAGAGGCAAAATAGAGAGACGCCTACAGGTTTGGCACACTGCAGAAATACTACTACAGCAGAACCAGAGAATTCATTCTTGGGGCACGCAAGCTGTGTTGTCACATAAAACTATCTTGACTAACAGTTTCAAAAAGTAGGTTTTAGTTTTACAAATGGTACTGAATTGAGAGTCAAGCAGATAACGAGAAACCATTTAGTCTGGTACATGAAAAGGATTGATTTGAGAACCTGGTTTGTAGCTGGGCAGTGCAGCTCAGTGTGGATAAATGAAAGATAATAAGCTGGGGAGTGAAGTAGTCCATAGTAAATGACGGTGCGGAAAAATGCTGCAGCATGCTAACTTGGGCGGGCAGGGGGAGGAGTTACTAGAGAAAAATTGCGCATTAAGCAATGGTGCTGGAGACAGGAAATGGGATATTCAGCTGCTGCTGCTGCCGAAGGGGAAAATCAAAGGATTTTTAAAATGATGGGTACATTGTAACTATGTGCCATAATGCAGGCTGCAGCTGGAAATAAGATGGTGAGATGTATACAGTTATATTTCTATCGGGATGGCGTTTCAGTGCCTGGTTCTGACATGTCTAATACCCAGCCCTGAGAATATGGCCCCCTTCTTTCCTGGATTACATTGACTATGAATGCTTTTAGAGCAGGGTTCTCAGCCTGGGGAGCAAGACCACCGTGGGTGGGGGGGGTGGGTCATCAGAACTACCCTGCCTTCCCTATGTTGCAAAAAGAGATGAGGGTTGGGGCAGAGGGAAGTATTATTTTAAACTGTAAACTCTTTGAGAAAGGGACAATTTCCTGCATTCTTTTGTGTTAGGAGAGCACCTAAAACTGTACGGGCTGTAACTAGAAGATGCCAACACTAATAAAATCCAAGCCAGGCAAAATGCAAGTTGCAGCTTCAGTTACAAACTGGCAACACAGTACAAGTTTTCTAAGGGTCAAAAATCTTTGGCACAAGCCTGACCATACATTTGAGGGCATCTGGACCTCAGTGGTTCTGTACTGAACTCATGCCAAACATGTAGCTTCTCGTTTGGGTGATGCAAAGCCAGATGGGAGGCAACCATTGAGACTTGTTTCATGTTGAGATGGGGGTAATATTGACCAAACTAGACAGTCTCCATGCTAAAGGATAAATGGACACTAATCAGACATGAGCAATGTTAACACACAGAAACCTGTAGAGGAACATATTAACCTCTCTGGGTATTCAGTAATGGATTTGAAAGTAGCCATCCTTCTACAAAAGAATTTGAAACCCTGATTACCAAGGCGCACAGATGAATTGGAATTCATTTGAAAATTCAACACAATCCAATTTAGAATTGAATAAGGATCTCAGCTGGTTAATGCATTACCAAGGCAATTTCCCCTCTCTGGATACTCACTTCTCCACACCAAATGCTGTGAATGACCTTCCATGCTGACCTGAATAACTTCATTAACACTAGCAACTTCTTCCTTAAATATATATACCTCTGCATCTGTAACCTCCACTTCAATTCATCTGATGAAGTGGGTTTTACCCACGAAAGCTCGCATCCTAATAAATGTGTAAATCTCTAAGGTGCCACATGACTCTTGTTCATGTATTTCTGTGATAATTTTAATCACAGGGGGCATTCTCATACATTTTTGGGCATTCTTGACATTTGAAGTGTCTGTTACATTTTCCCTAGGTGGGAGTTAGGTTTCTACGTCCTTCACTTGGGAAGAACAGTTGCATTTTCATCCTTAGCCTGGAGTACCAGAAGGGCTCCTATTGTCATTTTTTCCTTGTAGCATTAGCAAAGATTAGCAGAAGTTCCACTACAGGTAGTAGGTGGCCTGGCTTCCAGGTTCGACTGTATAGCAGACATGTATTCTTGGAGCCATATGGAGGAGCTTTTGCTCTTGCCTAAGGCAAAGAAGGTCCTATATTGTAAAGTAAGGCAGAATGTATTGCCATACCACTTAGATCAGCACCTCATCCTGCTAAGCCCTGTACAAGGGCATAATAAAAGATTGTTCCTGCCCTAAACACCTGATAATCGAATTAGATCAAACAATAGCCCAAACACCGCTGCTCTGACAAATAATACAGCAACATAAGTGTTAATAATATCACATGCACATCTGTCAATCCTTAAGCTGTCAGAAATGGACAGGTAACCCCTGATAAAAGTTCAGAGCATCGCAGGTGTCACTTCTCAGTAATGAGCTTGGCTCCCCGAGTTGTTCCTCTCTGTGTCTCTCTGCAGCCCGGAGTCCTTGGACCATCTTTGAATTTACTTAAGAAGTTTTAAAAACATCCACTTGCGCATTGTATAATAAAATATCAAAGAGAAAAGAGACAGTGACAGTGAGGAAGTGCCAGCCACTAGGGACACTGCACTGTTCCTGCTTGACAACATTATTAATTAAAAGGTAAAGCAATTGCCAAGTATTTTTTAATTAAAAATCTATAGTTTCAGCAACTATTCAGCTCTTTCTCCTAGCACAACCTAAAACGATTGAAAGGTAATGCCTAGTCGGTAGCACAGAGTGCCTGGAAAATGCTGACAGCCCTTGTGGAAACTCACTGACTCAATATACAGGGAGAGAAATTGACTTAAACTTCTCCCTGTGCTGGGAATTAGCGAAGACTGGGAGGGTTGGCTGGGCATGAAGGCAATGCGCCTGCGGAGATCATAGTTCTGTCAAGGTTCCTCCAGGAGTATGAGACAGAGCAGCTTCTGTTTCTTGCTTGGGTGTTGACCCAACAGATAGCATGTAATGGTAGGTCCTGGCCAAGGTTCTCTCTTAAGTTTCATGGCAGCATAGCCCAATCAGGGGCTCAGGGCTCCACGCACAAACCTGCTTGACTGGGCAGAGCTCATTAAGCAGCTGCGGGACCATTGCTGCTGCATAACTTAGAGGGAACCTTGTTCATGGCTCCCTTTTCTCCTCCAGCCCCTGTCACACCTGTCTGCACTTAACCGCCTAGTCCTTGCAGGCCTGGAGCATCAGAACCAGGATTGTCCTTGTGTATTTATTCACAGTGCCCCTAGACCTGGAAAGGGTCTTCCTTAGCTGGCCACAGAGCTACTACCCTCGCCTCACTTACACACTTCCTGAAGTCCCACCTTCACCGGTATGACTGCAGGAAGTAAGATGACTGAGCTGGTCATCTATTTAGGTTAGTTTATTGTTTATCTCTATGAAGGAGAGAGAAGCTGGGAGCTGGAGTTGCAGGAGGACTGAATGGAGAGAGAGGAGAAGCTAAGGCAAAGGTGGACAGTTTTTAATGGGGGACACTCCAAGATTTTGGTAAGTGGTCAAGGGCTGCGCTTCTTTGGAGGGTGTATGGGGTCTGGGATAGAGGTCAAGTGCAGAAGGGGGCTTGGGATAGGAGACTAAGGTGCAAGAAAGGGTGTGGGTCTGAGAAGAAGTTTGAGTGAAGAAGGGGATTGTGATCTGGGGCAGGAGTTTGGGGTACAGGGTCCGGAAGGGGGTATGGGTGCAGGAGAGGATTCTGGCCTAGGGGAGGAGTGTAGGAGGGGGTGAGAGGGTATGTCTACACAGCAGTGTTATTTCAGAATAACTAATGTTATTCTGAAATAACATAATGCGTGTCTACACTACGAGCCTTTATTTCGAAATAATGTTGAGCTGGAGGACTTCTTACTCCAAATCCTGATAACCCTCATTTCATGAGGAGTAAGGGAAGTTGAAGGAAGAGTGTTCTTCCTTTGACTCCCTGCTGTGTAGACAGCTCCAAAAGCCGAGTTAAGCTATTTCGACTTAAACTATGCAATTGATGTAGCTGAAGTTGTGTACCTGGTGTAAGTGGTGACCTGGAGGAGGTGAGAAGAGGGGCTACAGAGGTTTTGGGTAGTGATCTGGGGCAGGAAGGGGTGATGGCCTGGGGCAGGTAGTTGTGGGGAGAGAAGGGGTGGAGTGCCAGAGGCAGGCTCTGGCTGGGAGGCACTTACCTAGGTGACTCCCAGCCAACAGCCCTGCAGGAACCTGAGGTAGGCTGTCTGCTGCAGTCCCAGGCTGGTCAAAATGGCTGGCTGCTCCATGTGGCTCTGCTCCTGCATGGAGGGAGGGAGGAGGCTTTGCACGCTGTCCCTGCTCCCCACAAAATTTCTCAGCTCCTATTGACTGTGCAAAGCCTCCCCCCTCTCTCTCCAGCATCTAGAGCAGAGATCAGCAAGCCATTTCAAGAGCTGCTCTGTGCCTAAGGGCCTTGGCAAGGCAGCCACAGGTTGGATCTGGTGGCTTGGCAGGCTGGATTAGGCCTGTGGGCTGCATCTTGCTCACACCTGAGCTAAGGGAATGTGTTGGATTTAAAACAGTGAAAACCTGGGCTAATTCACAGAGTATAAAGAAAAAGCCCCAAGTGGCTAAGAACATAAAAATCAGAGAACAGCCCACGATCCCATCACTTCACACCGATTCAAAGGACAATGTAGATTTCAGCCTGGCGCATGGCTTGGCATCTTCTTATAAAAACACAAGAGCCTGACAAATAAATAAACCAACAACAAATGAACTAATAAGGAATATGTCAGTCGTTACACAGATCCTTGGGTTTTATATGCCATCGCTCTTCCCCACCCACCACCTCTTACAGGACATAGACGCTGTGAGCTCTTTAAAACAGGCGATTCCCCCTGGATGAAGCTCTTGATGAGGGGAGCAGCCAAAGGCTCCGAGACCATCAGAATAGTTGGGAAAGATAAGGGGTATGTCTACACTTGCTCCCTAGTTCGAGCTAGGGATGCAAATGTCGCCGACTGAAATTGCTAATGAAGCAGGGATTTAAATATCCCGTGCTTCATTAGCATAATCTCTCCCATGCATTATTCCTCTCAACAGCTGATTCGAACCAGGAGTGCGCTCCGGGACGCGTTAGTTCGAATCAAATCCATTGGTTCAAACTAACGTTTTTGAGAAGTAATGTTAATTCGAACTAAGGGGCTTGATTCGAACTAATGCGTCCCGGAGTGCACTTCCTAGTTTGAATCAGCTGTTGAGCGGAATAACGCATGGGAGAGATTATGCTAATGAAGCACGGGATATTTAAATCCCCACTTCACTATCAATTTCAGTTGGCTACATTTGCATCCCTAGCTCGAACTAGGGAGCAAGCATAGACATACCCAAGCAGAGGTCTGAGAAGCAGGCGGAACTCATTCATAGGGCTGAGAGGAAAAAGCTCACTTATTCTTTGAAATGGGATCCTGTTTGGCTCAGGTAGAGTATAGTACAGACATTTAAATCCGCATGTTCCAAATGTGTCTTGCAGTATGTCTAGGGTGGAGTAATGACAGGACAGTAGTTGACTTGGATCAGTGGTTTGCAACTTGTGATCTATGGACCTCAGGGGACCTGCAAACTGTTTAAGATTTCCAAATGGGTCTGCACTTTCATTCATTAAAAAAGGTTGAAAATCACTGACCTAGATAAATCAGTTGAGGACATTGGATTTTCCTTCTGCGTGTTATTGAAAAAGTGTGTTTTAAGTTTTCACACATAGAAACAGACAATAAGCAGAAACTTTTTATGTGTATTTTAAATATTACAGTGACTTGAAAGCTGAGGTTTCAATGATGGTCTTTGAAAACAGGTGCAGGATTGCTTATTGATTGATATCACTGAACATGGAGGGCTGCCAGAATACACTAGTGCCCCTAATGGGTTGGTCTGTTGCACTCATGCCCTGTTTTCTAGCCAATTAGGGTTTTAAGCCTTCAGAATTCAAAAACAAGTCATATTTTCAGGACGGCTTGTGCACGTAATGAGCGCCTTGACAAGGAAGCTGTCTCTCTCCATCTACAGAAAAACTGAAGGTTGCTGTGGGACTCCTGAGAGATGTTTTTAGATGTGATCTAGGGATGTCAACATGTAGACAACTACACGAATAACTGATAAGTCTGCGCTTATCGACTACATGTACTTCCCCCCGCCTTTGCTGCCTCTGAGGCAGCAAGTGGGGGAAAGTGGGTGAGGGGGGCAGGCTGAAGCCGATATGCGTGGGAGGCTGGCTCTCAAGCAGGCTCCCCACATGTGCTGGCTCTGCAGACCCGATGCTCCCCCCACACCTTGCTGCCTCCTACAGAGGAAGTGTGTGGGGGGGCAGGCAGGAGCTGGTGTTGGGGGAAGCTGACTTAAAAGGGGTCTCTATCAGGCAGCAGTACGAGGGAGGTGGCAAGGGGAGGCTGCCATGAAGCAGCTGCTGTCTGCGGCCACCTGCGCTCGGACCCCCTATGGACAGGAGCTGCTGCCACCCCATGCTGCTACCTCTGTATTTGAGGCAGCAGTGTGGGGCAACAGGCAGCTGGTCTGGACAGGGAGCTGGTTTTTAAACTGGCTCCCCTCACGAATCAGCTCCCGCCTGCCACCCTGTGCTGCTGCCTCTGATAGAAAGGCAGCAGCGTAGGGTGACTGGAGGCTCTCAGGAGTGGAGCCGGGAGCGCACTACCTGCCAGCCCTGTAACTGCAAAGATTTCATATGGTTATACTGTTATTCAGTTACACGGTATCTAACATCCCTAGGGCTCGTCTACACTGGCCCCTTTTCCGGAAGGGGCATGTTAATTTCAGCTATCGTAGTAGGGAAATCCGCGGGGGATTTAAATATCCCCCGCGGCATTTAAATAAAAATGTCCGCCGCTTTTTTCCGGCTTTTAGAAAAGCCAGAAAAGAGCGTCTACACTGGCCCCGATCCTCCGGAAAAAGCGCCCTTTTCCGGAGGCTCTTATTCTTTGAGGTAGGAATAAGAGCCTCCGGAAAAGGGCACTTTTTCCGGAGGATCGGGGCCAGTGTAGACGCTCTTTTCCGGCTTTTCTAAAAGCCGGAAAAAAGCGGTGGACATTTTTATTTAAATGCCGCGGGGGATATTTAAATCCCCCGCGGATTTCCCTACTACGATAGCTGAAATTAACATGCCCCTTCCGGAAAAGGGGCCAGTGTAGACGTAGCCCTAGTGTGATCCTCTAAATCTGAGGAACAAAGAATAACTCGACCAGGGTCCTGTAAATATTAAACATTATTCTGCCATTCCCCCCCACCCACCGACGACAAAGCTGAGAAGACAAAATTTATAGAAAATTATAAGAATGTTTATGGGCCTACATTACAATCTCTTAGTGCAAGAACAACAGCAGGTAGCAGGGTGAACCAGCCTAATCTGGATGGGGTGGGACTTGAACTCAATTAATCCACCTGGTGGTAAGTACTCTCCATGAAACAGGAGCACTTCTCTTTCTGTTGGAATATACTTTGTCCCCTAGCTTACTAGGTTCATTATTGTCTGTCTGCCACAAGCCCTGTGTAAATGTTTGCAAACCACTCCTAACCTTCCCCCCATTGCACTTTCATCGGACCATTTTTTAAAAAATTTGTTTTAAAACTAATAAAGTCAAAAAGGCAGTTTAAATAACAGACTATTCATCAGTTACTAAACCTCCCTTCCGCAGACTGGAGTGCAAGACAGCAACTGAACTGTTATCTTTTTTTCAGCTACACTTACAGAATGGCGATTTGAATTGCAAAAAGGCCTTTAAAAATAGCTTGTGCATATTAAAGCAGACTGAGTCAAACTGACAAAGCAGAAAAAGAACATGAACTGGAGATGCACTTGTGTGATGTATCGTGTTAACGATTCCATTTTCTAAACCAGGAATGTTTCAATAATGTATGGCGTTTCCAAACAAATGGATATTGAAATATATTCAGACGGAGAAAAAGATAGTGGGATGTGGAAGGATTGGGGCAGAGGAAAAGAAAATTAATCAATTGATGGATAACTGAGGTTTGTGCCGTTTGCCCACTGGGAATCTGGGTATCATTTGTAAGGGTTGCATCTGCAAATTTTGCATCTGGATTCAATCACTTGTATGAACGATCGTGAACATTACATGACAAACATCTATTGCAAGAGGAAAATGTGTGCAAGCAATGTGCATAGACTCTTTTTTCCCCCTTTGTTAAAAGATTCTGTAATCTAGCCTTTGTCGATGTTGAAGAGAACAGCCATATTAGGGCAAGGAATATTCGATTTTGTGTGTGGTAAGTACATTTAGTATGAAGATCAGTTACAGTTTGGATTCGGCGGTATTGTTTAGCTGCATGGGAGCTCAGAATATTTTAATATTAATGGAGAAGATTGTTAAATCCTGCAAAGGCCAGTGTATGGTACACTGACTCTAAATGTGCTAATATATGTCTGTCTGCATGTGGCCAACCAGAGCAGTGCCTGCTGTCTAGAAGCCAGACAGAATTTATATTCTAACCAAGCCACATTTTGTGTTGTTGAATCCCGCAGCCAAAAGTGTCTCCTGGTTTACATGCAGCCTATAACAAAACCAAGAGGTCATTGCATCTGGAGGAGTTATCCCAGCAGCCAGCTTGTGTTAACCACAGTGAATGGTTTGTGATGCCATTTTGTCTCATCCCGGCTGATGCCCATATGTTGCAGGGAGACAGGCTGCGTCCTGGCAGGGTGATGTAATCATTCCTTACATCTGCATTCGATCCCACATGAGACGCCTGAGAACGCCATGACCCTGCGATCCCCCCGCCGGCTAAGCTGTCAGATCCTCTTGACAGTTATTAAACATGGAGTTAGCTGCATGACTCCAACGTACCTTTCTGGCACATTTGAAGTGAAGGGATTTCTATAAAGGAGGGTCTCAGGCTAGTCACTGACGTAAGCTTTTTTGTGATGTCAACTCAGATGTCCTTGATTGTTAGATTAACTTTACATTGTTATAAGACTGAATTATGTCAAAAACCATTAGGAAAGGCTGGATGTAGTGCCCATTGGAGTGAGTCACAGTTCTGACTTTGGTGGGCTTTGGTTCAGGCAGTAAATAGGGGGTTTTGCATGTTGGTTGGTTGTTTCTGGTGTTTTTAAAGGTAGCAAAACCTTAGCCTTGGAAACTGGGGGCGATGGCTGAATTTGCTTAGACCTCCCTGTTTCTTCAGTATTTCAGAGGAGGAATAGACTTGTGATTACGGTAGTGGACTGGGATTTTTGAGATTTGGGCTCCGTTTCTGGTTCTGCCACAGACTCTCCATGTGGGTATGGGCTAGTCCAGGGCTGGGCTGGATGCAGGCTGCCCTATAATTTGATCTGGCCCACAGACTGCGTCTGGTCACTTTCGATGTATATCCTGCTGCCTGTGCCTCTGAACTGCCAGGCAGTGGCTCAGGCAGCAGGATCTTATCTAAACGGCCCGCAGCTCTCCATCATGGCAGGAGTTTGAGCCAGGAGCCCTTTGCGGTGTATTTACTTCAAAGCCTCCAGCTCCAGACAACTCTGGGGGAGGTTAGTTCTCAGGCCCACCCTTTCTGCCCCAGGCCCTACCCCTTCTGGGTGGGGGGGAGAGCCAGCCTGTGACCAGAACCAAAATTCATGAAGTGGCCCCCCCTGTGAAAATTATTGCCCACCCCTGGGCTAGTCATTGAGGGGAACATTTTTTAAAAAAGCCTAAATGAGTTAGGAGCAAAACCCATTTCAGAAGTGACTGAAACATTTAGGCCTAGATCAGCTAAAATCAGTGGGAATTGGGTGCCTAAATACCATTAAGGATCTGTGGCCATGCTTAGTTCCTTTTTAGAATGGGACTTTGGCTCCTAAACCCTATCGGAGCAGGTATTTAGATGCCTAAAGGTGTTAATAATTGCCTAGGGGGATTGTTAGCACACTTCACTTCAGTTGGTTTGAATGGAAGTTTGGAGTCTAACGATCCTAGATGTTTATGAAAATCCAGCTAGCACCTATCTACAGCGTTAGGTGTCTAAATACCTTTAAACATGTGGCAATGTTGATATCGAATGTCTCTTTGCAAGGCAATGGGACTTAGGCTCCTAAATCACATAGGATATGTCTACACTGCCACCCTAGTTCGAACTAGGGTGGCTAATGTAGGCATTCGAAGTTGCAAATGAAGCCCAGGATTTAAATATCCTGGGCTTCATTTGCATCTTGCTGGGTGCCGCCATTTTTAAATCCCCGTTAGTGCGGACTCCGTGCCCGCGGCTACACATGGCACGGAGTAGGTAGTTCGAATTAGGCTCTCTAATTCGAACTACCATTACTCCTTGTGGAACGAGGTGTACCAGTAGTTCGAATTAGAGAGCCTAATTTGAACTACCTACTCGGTGCCGCGTATAGCCGCGGGCACGGAGTCCGCACTAACGGGGATTTAAAAATGGCGGCGCCCGGCAAGATGCAAATGAAGCCCGGGATATTTAAATCCCGGGTTTCATTTGCAACTTCGAATGCCTACATTAGCCACCGTAGTTCGAACTAGGGTGGCAGTGTAGACATACCCATAGCTACTTCCAAAAACTTTACCTATGATCTCTCTCTCTGCCCCAGTTCATTGGCTGTAAAGTAGGGGTGATGATAATATTTAATTTATTTCATCTTTTGTCTGCCTGTTTTGGTTGTTTAGGCTACAAGTGCACCAAGGCAAAGGGCTGTTTATTTGTACTGCATCTAGTACAATGGGACTCTGGTTTTGGCTGGAGATGCTAGGCATTCTAAATAAAAAGGGAAGTACGCATTTAGTTACAGAGCAAATGTATTCAATGGGAAAAAATATTTGCATTCTCTTCTCTCTGTGTTACAAATGGTTATGGACTAGCATATAACCATTTTAACACTTCACAAAAATAACAAAGAGTCCTATGGTGCCTTAAAAACTAACAGATTTATTTGGGCATAAGCTTTCGTGAGCAAAGACCCACTTTGTCAGATGCATCTTTGCCCATGAAAGTGTATGTCCAAATAAATCTGTTAATCTTTCAGGTGCGTCAGGACTCCTTGTTTTTGTGGATACAGATGATCAGGGATCCCCTTCTGAGACTTTTAACATTTCAGTTATTTCTGAACAGTAGAAGCACCTTGGTTCTGTGAACGGTGGAACTCATCACCACAGAAAGTCAGTGAGACCAAAAAATTAGCAACATTCAAAAAAGGATTGGGCATTTATAAAGATATCATAGGGTATGTCTACACTACCCCGCTAGTTCGAACTAGGGTGGTAATGTAGGCATACCGCACTTGCAAATGAAGCCCGGGATTTGAATTTCCCGGGCTTCATTTGCATAAGCCGGCCGGCGCCATTTTTAAATGCCGGCTCGTTCGAACCCCGTGCCGCGCGGCTACACGCGGCACGGGCTAGATAGTTCGAACTAGCAAGTGGAACGAGGCGTACAGATAGTGCGGAATGGCTTGCTAGTTCAAACTATCTAGCCCGTGCCGCGTGTAGCCGCGCGGCACAGGGTTCGAACGAGCCGGCATTTAAAAATGGCGCCGGCCGGCTTATGCAAATGAAGCCCGGGAAATTCGAATCCCGGGCTTCATTTGCAAGTGCGGTATGCCTACATTACCACCCTAGTTCGAACTAGCGGGGTAGTGTAGACATACCCCCAGTTACTCATAGTTCTGAGAAGGGATATTTAAACCTCATGCTCAAGCAATGGGATGAGATTTATGTGGGAGGCAGATTATCCCACAACTACCTTGTGAAGGACTCTGACATCTTTCTCTGAGGCACCTGGGGGTTGGCCACTGGATCTGATCCAATCTGGTAATTCCTGTGTTCCTTTATTCCCCTCTTGGGGAAAATTCTGCTTGTAGTTGAAAAAAAACCCCATAATTTATAGCTCCTGGAGTTTCTTATGTATTATTGCATTGCAGGTGGTAGGGATCCTCTTCTACCTTCCTGTGATCTTGCTTATGGCCTGACATCCACAGTGATAGTGAAATCTCTGCTACCTTCAGAGAGTTCTGGCATATGTAGAAAAGCTGAGTTGCTCCGCCCTACTCCTCAGCCTTAACTCTTACTGACATGGTTCCCTCAGGTCTTTACCCCCTGCATCGAGCTGATTAGGCATTGCAACCTTGCTGATATTTGAGAGGATGTCTCTATGATTAGGGTTCCGGTATGGGACAGGAGAGGTCATAGTTCGGTCCTCTGCTCTGCTACAGCTCGGTTGTGGGCAAGTCACTTTTTCTCTCTTTGCCTCAGGTCCCCATCTGCGAAATGGGATGCTAGAGATGTTACGAGGATAATGATGGTGAGGAGCCCAGATGCAATAGTAATGAAAACCTGTGTGGATGCAAAAATGTGGCTTTCATCCAATCCCCATCTGCCAGGCTCAACTCATCATTGGATCCGCAATCCAGATTTTGCTTGCATCTGCATCCACACAGAAAACTGTCTGAAAGGGAGGGAGCACAGATGAGTGGAGGGGGGGCAAGGTTGTGCAGGGAAGAAGCAGGCAGCACAAAAGCAGGGATTGGGCGGGTATGGAACAGCAAGGACTCAGGCCTGGAGCTCTACAGGTCAGTGCAGAGGAGGAAAGGAGGCTAGTCAAGGCTGGTACTCAGCTCTTCCTGCATGGAGATTTAGGACGGCGCTAGTTGTGTCATTTCCCTGTCAGCAGTCCCCTCCCACACTTCACCTGGTGGCCAGGTGTGTGTGTGGGAGCCCCGCACAGATATCTGCTCCACTATCTGTGCATATCTGTATCTGTGGATATGCAGGGCTCTGAAGGTAAGCACCTGAGACCGGTTCTGCTGCACAGCTGGAATTCTAGACAGCCCGGGATTTGCACTATAATGCCAAGTGTCCCACGGATGCGCGCTGACCGGAAAAAGCAGAAGAGATGTCCCA
Source organism: Pelodiscus sinensis (assembly GCF_049634645.1). Lineage (NCBI taxonomy): Eukaryota > Metazoa > Chordata > Testudines > Trionychidae > Pelodiscus > Pelodiscus sinensis. The sequence goes on along the minus strand of NC_134723.1, from coordinate 36,425,693 downwards.
TAGCTAACATAGGTATCCCATCTCTATCATACGTCGCACAATTGTTAAAGGTCACTCTTAGCCTCATTTTGCTGACCTACAATAACAGTAACAACATACATGAATGTAGCTCTATATTATATTTAGTGCTCCAGAAATTGGTGCTAATTTTACATCCTAACCCATGCAGTACCTCCAAGTGCGGCATACCACAAAGATTAAGATGCACCATGCGAAATGAGCAAGAGCAAATAAACACAGTGGATGTTTGGATAGATGATATTGGGGAGGAGGGAGAGGAGGAATACCAGACACAAGCCCAAGCCAGCTTCTAAGTGAATGAGTGTTTCCATTGCCTGTAATGGGAGGTGAGTCAAGCCTAAATTTAGTCTGGCTAGGTCCACTTCCACATAGACTAAAACCAGCTGTTTCAAACAGATTTAAACTTAAAGACATATCAGAGCATTAGCACTTTTACCCGGCGTTGCTCAGGTCCTTAAGGAGGGGCTCAGGGCAGGGGGCTGGGTGTGTGGGGAGTTCAGGAGTAAAAGCTGGGGGCATCAAGAGGGGCTTTGGGCAGGGGACTGTGTGAGTGTAGAGGAGGAAATGGGTTGGAGGAAAAGCCCCTGCTCCCAAGATTCGTACCAGGGCTGCTTGCTCTTCCCCTTTCTGTCCCTGTCATGGAGCAAGAGCAAAGTGCAAAGCTCGTCTGCCCCCTGCACTCCCCAGCCAGAGCGAGGAATGCACCAAACTATGCACTTTCCCCTCACTTCCTGATGGAAGGGCACAGCCACCAATATCTCAGTATGAATCTGGAGGGTGGAGCTTCAGCTCCCTCCCTAAAGTGCACCTGGGGGGTAGAAGGCGTGGGGTAGGGCAGTCCCCGATGGAGGGGGGGGGGCGTCCCCAGGCAGCCCCTTTCACCTGCCTGGTGAATGTCTCTTTTTTGTATGGTTTTGTGAGATGCCGTCCCATTCTAGGCACATCCCATTTTCCTGGCACAATCAAACCCTGACCTGGCTTTACGTTATGATACTTGCTTTCAGTTGTATACTGAGTTTGGTGGTCCTAGCTCTTACTGCTTAGGGGGAGTTCTTGAACAAACAGACAAACTCAAATATATACTAGATTAACTGGACATGAGTAAATTTAAGATGGAAATCAGAAGGTTTATTCTAACCATCACAGGAGAAGGGTTCTGGAGCAGCCTTCCAGAAGGAGTTAACAGGAAAAGAAACTTAATGGTCATAAAGCTTTATGAATGGGATTACCCAATGAGGTCGTGTATAACCAAAGGGACTGAACATGATGACCCCTTCCATTCTGATGTTCCTCATTATGGCAGCCTTCCAAAGTTCCCCTTGCTGCCTAGGGCTAAGAATGTATGTAGGCCAGGAAGTAAAATGTCCTTTATATTCTTTTTTCATTATTGTTACCCTGGTGAGGCAAATAGATTTGGTTCCTGGGCTAGTAAATGTTCTTGACTCTATGGCATTATCCGTGTGCAATATAATATGTGGTATTTGATAAGAAATAGCTGATGACTGTGACTGGAGAAACAACATTCTAAAATAACTGTAATGGTAGTTACACACAGACACACAAAAACATATTCCAAAGAGCATTGGTCTGAAAACCAGGTTGCTGGGCTCTCTGTATTGTGAGTTGTCAGTGTTCCTACTGTTTTTCTGTTGAGAGAACGCAAATGCCAAGGTAGTACACTGGCAAAGCACAAAGTGTCAAAGTTACATGTTGGTTAAGGGCAACTGCAGATGCTCTGTTGCTCATGGCAGGAAGTTATTTATAAGTCAGCTGGGGAGGGGGAGAGAAAACATATTTAAAAATGGAACCTGGCTGTAGAATCTAATAAATCGAAGGTAATGGTTAATCAGAGATATGATGAATAAACTTAGCATTTTCCTCTGACCCAGTGAAAAATACAGAATAAAAGAAATGGCTACATGTGCAGTGGGTTATTTTCCTCATATAAATTCCTGCTATTTTATATACCAAAGGAGGAGGGTTTATGTTATTTTATTTTATTTTATTTTATTTATCATGTTGCTTAGCAACTGAGACCCTGGTAGTGTAATGTAGCAGTGCGAATCCAGTGCATGGTAGAAATGAAAGCTCTATTTGTCATCTTGATAAATCTTATTTGCAACAGTTCTGTAAAGGATGTGACAGATTAACTGAAGGAGAGCTGTGGCAACATAGGGTAACACGTGAAATTTAATGCTGAATGATTTGATGTCACCGTGCAAATGAAGCATGAGCTCAAATGAAGTAGTAATTGCAAATGTGGTGTCCACTGCTTTTGGTATTCTTGACATCCTCCTTGTTGGTTGGAAGTAATGTTGCCATAGTACCAGAAACATTAATTTTCGCACTGTCTCTACGCGTGTTTTATTGATCCCTTTTCCCCCCCTCCCCAGTAAAAATGACACTTCCTCCTCATTTGTTAAAGAAGTCAGTTTTCTATATCTCCAGCACTTCCACAGCTTTTGTGACAGCTTAGACTTCATTGCTACTTGGGGCTTCTCTACAGTGGCAGAAATGAGAGTTATAATTCACTGGTGGTAAAAATGTCAGAGCTCTGTTTACACTCAGCTTCCAGTGTTGCCACCACCAGTGGGACTGTCCTGGCGGGCCTTGATAATGAATGGCAGGTCCCATTCTTGCCAATGTGTATGCAGCCTTTAAAAGGAGTCATGTTTGTATCCTTGGAAGTTCAGATCTTATTCTTTTGTTACAGACATTGTTAACCGGTCTCAGAGAGGTAGCCGTGTCAGTCTGGAACTTTAAAAACAATGAATAGTCCTGTGATACTATATATAGAGAGTATCATGCGGTTTTGTGAGCAAAACCCACATCTTCTAGTTCATCTGAAGAAGTGGGTTTTGCCCACAAAAGCTCATGATACTATATGTATATATATATTAGTCTCTAAGGGTTTGTCTACACTACAGAAAAGATCAACTCTCCAGAGGTCGATCTTTTCGTGTTCAAAGATCAAAACTGCAGGTAATACACGTGTGTGTGTTATACATGGACGCGGGTTATGTTCGTTAATTTATGGTAATTTGAACTGAGAGGGTGCCTCCATCAGCGCTGGCAGTCCTGCTCATCATGAGAAGTAAGGGAAGTTGATGGGAGGGTTTGCTCTAGTTGATCTCTCGCTGTGTGTACAGCCAAAAAACATGATTGAAGATACATCAACTCCAGCTACGTAATTAATGTAGCAGGCTACTGCTAGTGGGAAAAATATTTCTCATAGTTTGCAATATTAATTTGCTCTTTAGGAGAGAGATTTTGTCTTCATATTTGGCTGCACAGCCCCAAGCTCACTGAGGCTCTGATCCTTGACTGTGGACTTCAGGTTCCAGTGCAATACAAATATAGGTTGAACCTCTCTAGTCTGGCATTCTTTGGTCCAGCAACATACATGGTCCAGCATGATTTTAGGTAGCTGGATGTCCACTTATCATGGGTGTGGCCAAGTTCCCCACAGTTCCATAAAGTTTGTTTACCCCCACCAGTCCTGGCTCTGTGTTCTGTGCTGTTATTTAGCTCTTATTTACCTTTAAGCAGTGGAAGTGTTGGTAATGCCGCTAGAAAATATTAACCTGCTGTGGTTTGGCAAATTTCAGCACCGGTCAGCTCCCAAGGATACCAGATTAGAGAGGTTCAGCCTGCATTGCATAAATAATAATAACCATTCCATTCTTTCCTGGCTTGTCACTGGTGGTTTGAAATCAAAATATTTTTTTACCTCCGCATCCAGGAGTTGTCATCCGACCTGGGGAACACTCCATTTGCCTAGCAAACATCACATCTCCCTTTGTCTCCACTAGTGTTTAGTGGAACAAGTTGATAATGGTAGAAATCAGGAGCCCCCTACTTTAGAGATTGATTCCCCTCCATCTTTCTTCCTTCAAACAGTACTCATGTGTTGAGGTTCAACAATGTGCAATCAATGGCTGCAGCCAAGAGTATTTTTTTTCCATCTGCCCCTGCTAAGGGAGACCTCTTGTACTATGGACCTCACTACAAGCTCCCAGGCCTTTGCCATCCCACGATTAGAATGCTGTAAAGGCCGTTACGTGGCATTATGTCTTGGGATCGTTCAGAAACTGAAGCTAGCATAGAAAGATGTAGCCTACCTCTTGAGTAGAGTTGCAGTTTGGACCTGTACGCTGTGAGCTTTTGCTGGCTCCCAATATGCTTTTGGGTGAAATCCAAGCTATGGGGAAGGGATAGCTCAGTGGTTTGAGCATTGGCCTGCTAAACCTAGGATTGTGAGCTTAATCCTTGAGGAGGCCCTTTAGGGATCTGGGACAAAATCTGTCCGGGATGGTAGTTGGTCCTGCTGCTAAGGCAGGGGACTAGACTTGACCTTTCAAGGTCCCTTCCAGTTCTAGGAGATAGGCATCTCCATTCATTTCATAAGCTGTAAAGCCCTAAATGGTTTACCAGAGAGCTGGCATACACAATGACATCTGAGACCAGCGGAGGCATGAGTTTTGGATTTGTGAACTTCTGAGCACACTGCAAAGGCTGGCTTCATGAATCTTTGTTAAGGCTCTTGGGGGGGAGAGAGGTGGAGGGGGAGATATTTGTGGGCACTCCTTTGTCTGCTGTAATTTATAATTAGCTCTGAGCTTGAAGAGAGCAGCTGTGCTACTGTTCCAACAACAGGCCCCTGCTTAAATGTTGGTACCTGTTTGATTCATCCTGTCCTAGATGAGCAGTCAGGTTTGGAATGGCTCAGGCCATGGGGTAGTGGTGCACTAATTTATGAGTGCTGCATGCGTGTGGGCTGTGGGCTGGTTACTACTGGCCGGAGTCTGGGCCAGCGTTCATAGTCTGCTTAATTCATAGCAAGCAGGAATGTAACCCGGTGACACCAGGTAAAACACTTCTTGGTGAACAGGGTTCAGATACAATACTGAGCTATTGGGGTGGGTGCTAATTCTAGGTGCCAGACAAAGCTACACAGCTCTTTTGGTAATACTAAAAATCAGGGTGGCCAACAGACTTGTTGGCAAATTGGAGGGGATGCTGTCTGTATGCTCCTGGAAGAGGTGGGGCCCAGGCAATAGGGCCAGCTCTCAATACCACCCGGCATCTCACCCTCCTCAAAAGCAGTGGGTATCATAGGCGGGGGAAGGCACTGTCTTCCCAAACCACCAGGCATGGCCCCGCCCACACTCTGACCCCAGAATGCCTGCTGTAGATGTACTGGGGATGGAATGTTTTTGCCCCTCAGTGCTCTGGAGTTGGGAAGTCTGGGGTCATGCCACCTGCCCTGCCCCTGGTACGAGGGGGAGAGCTGGGGCCGTGCGCCACCACACCTCCCTGTGGTGCTGGAGACTGGGGTTGGGGATGGGGTTACCCCAGCCCTACCTTTACCCACTACCCTTGACCCTAACCCAACCCTCAGAGACTCCTGGGGTGCACTCTGGGGGGGTCTGTCAGCCATTCAGAGGGACCCGGGCTCTGGCTGCTGCTGCAGTAATGGTGGTGACTGGGAGCCTCCGGCCTTTTTAAATCCCTGAAGCCTCCTTCCCCACCCCCATCGGCCTTTATCCTGCTAACAACGCAGAGCTTCCCAACAGCTGCAGACAGTTAAAATTTCTCTCTAAACTGAGGGGAGAGGCAGCTGTGAGGGGCTATTGCCAAGGAGCAGGCTGACAGAGATAAAGGCTCCACAGAGGGGCTCTGCCACAGTTGGGGCTTCCTCTGCTTTTCCAGGGGTTGCTGAGCTGGAGGCAAGAGAGATGGGTACAGACGGATTGATTGTTGTAAATTGTAGCCAATTAGTTCATTTTTATCCTCCATTTATCATTGTGTTCTGTGGCTGTACAGTCCATTCACATGCAATCAGTGTCTGCTCAACAGGCTTTGGTTACTAGGCCTCAGGCTTACGAACACTTGACATGAGTGGGTGAGCTAGGCGAAACCTAGGCCAGTAAAGTCACAGGGTCCCTGCAAAAGATGTGCTAAGAGGTAGTGTGGCAAGGGCCCCTCTTTCCCTAGCCGGAGTCTGGGCCAGCAGCCTATCCCCCTTTGCTCAGAGTTGGGCTTGCAGCTGGTTTCTGAGGTAGGGAGCCCAGTCACTCCTTCTGGGACTCCCTCTGCTGCTGTTTCTAGCTCTATAACTGTTGGTACTTTGTCTCTAACTCTTGCTCTCAATCTCTTTCTCTCACACACACACCCTTCTAACTGAGGAGGCTTTTAGAGGCCTGAAGTAGAGTCAGCTGGCCCCAGTCTGCCTGGGCCAACTGTTCCCAATTGTCCTGCAGCCCTGCACCCCTAATTAGCAGGCCTTTGACACTTTGGGGGCTGCCTTTTCCCCACTCTGTATCAGCCCTCTGGCCTGACCTTGTCACTGTAGTATTTCAAAAAACACCTAGATTGCTATAAACTGCAGGGTATTGTCATGAGACACACAGATCGTAACATCAAAGGACGTCTTGCCCAGAGCCTAGGGTGTGTGTAGTGCGTGGATGTTAATAAGAGTAGGAGGAGCTAAGAAACCACCTATGAAAAAGGGGGCTCTCCAGTGTTCCCAGGTATGGAACTGCCAATAAGAAAAAAAAAAGGGTTGAAACCCTCATGCATATGCATAAAGTGTTAGGCATGGTCAGAGCAACAATACAAAAGAAGTTCTCTGGTTGGGTAAAAATGGAATGACCCACCTAGGACAACTTCCCAGGAAACCGCAACAGGAAACATCCCTCTGTCAATAAACTCTATGGAGAAGTGTATGGGACCTTATAATATCTTTGAGGATGTGTGTGTGTCTGCTGTCCTACTCATTGCACTGGCTTTTGTAGGATTTCTATGTGTGTGGGTAATTGTGACTTACTGTGTTAATAAAGTTTGTACAGGGCATCCCTACTATAAGTCTCCTCGCTATACATCCGTTCCACACTAAAGTCACTGATGCTTGTTGGAACTGATGTGTTATAAGTTCTCTTATTCTCCTCTCTCTCTCTCTCTCTCTCTCTCTCTGACACACACACACACACACACACACACACACACACACATACAAATTTGCACAAGTCAAAGTCATCTACAGGAAAAAAAATCCCCACTTCCATTTGTTTCGCTAGAAGTCCAAGCTTTTTGTAATGTATCTTGGACTTATAGCAAGGAAAGCCTGTAGTTCAGATACAACTTTGTACTTATGATTGTGCCTGTGGTCTTTAGTCTTTGTATTTTCGGAGAGTCTCCAAAATTTGAGCAAAGCACCAGAGATCATTTTCACTCTGTTGAGTTGAAACTGTAGCAGCAGGAGCTGAACTCATGGTGTTTTAATAAAAAAAAAATATTCCATTCAATTTAAATTTTATAAAAGGCTACAAAATCCTTTTTCTCTTCTGCTTTCCTGTTCCTACTGTTGAGATTAAACAATCCTTTGTTTGAGGAAAGCCATCTAGTCACTGTATTGACTGCTGGTCACTGCTCCCAAAAGGCAGATGTGTAGGCACCAATGCCAATCAGACTAGAGAGTCATAGCTGGCACACATGGAATTGTAACCTAGGACCTGATGTAGCAGTAGGAGAACCACAAGCTAGGAAGGTAAAGGCTGGAGGCCTACAAATGAAGCGGGTACCCACAAGAAGGAGTTGAGAAGGTTTCTTCTCAACTTACAGCTTACAGCTAGCCCAGTAGCCGTGAGGGGAACCATCTCTGGTTTTGAATGTAGGTATTATCCTCAGGAAACCCGCTCTTGTATGGGGAACTTTTAAAGAGCAGAGAAGAGAAAGGTGTTGAGTGTTTGCCATGATCAATGGAAAAGAACATTTACCTTTGTGGGATGCATATCCTGTTGTTATAGAAAAAACATTTTAACCAGAGAAGCAGTTCTTACAGTTGTTCTTTAAATGCCTTAAATGTCTTAAATATATTGTCTTCATGGCAATGACACTAATGCACAAAGAAACCGATATTAGCTGATTCAACGTACTGCTATATTGGACCATACTCTGCTCTCATTTACACCAGAGAATCCCTACTTAGGTTTTGATAATAATGGTAAACGATGTGACCTCGTGGGCAATAATGATAGAAAATTGTTGCTAATATTCTGATATGGTCTGAAATCATCCAATTTTGCAGTGTTTATTTTTTTTAAAAGAAAGGATTATAAAATGTCAAAATCTGAGGGGATAAAGAATCGTCAGATGCAGAGCAAAACAAAAAAGCTGATCTCTTGTAATAGTGCACTGACTCTAATGCTGTGGCTTTCATTTATATCCTACAGTAAAGCTGAGAAAATGCTGATGAGTAAAGAGTGAATCTTTTTAATTGCATTTAGCTGTTTAAGCATTATAGATCTTAACTTCTCTTACTGAATTATCTTGGTGTTTTCCTTCTCATTTTACCCCAAAGTGCAATTAACGTTATTAGTGACAGAGCCAGGATAGATGTTCATTTTAGTTTTTGCTTCATGCAAAATTGATGCTGGTGTCATTTAGATGTTTTATCTAGTGGTTAGTTGGTGGTTTGCACAATAATGTTCCCTGTGGGAAGATTACATTTACCATGTTTCCTGTAGGTTTAATTGCAGTTATAGACAAAAACAAACTGTGAATGCTTTGCAGAGTGATGGAAGGGCACAGCAAAACATGGGGTGTAATGGGCAAAGAATAATTTTCTGACCTACCCTAAATTACATTTAATAATACTAGCCCCAGCTTTAAAATATTGTAACAGCAGAGACAGCCATGAATAGTATAGGAAATTGGACTTATACAGGATTTCAAAGATTGAAGCATTTAACTAATTAACATTAACTTATCTAACTGGCAGTCCAGAGACCTTAGTTAATGGTGCTCCCAAGATAGTAGGCCATGGATTTTGAAGCCAGGTGCATTGCGGTGCGTGGTGTTCTGTTGAGAGTCTGAAGGGAGAGATTCGTGCAGCTTTAACGTCCTCTTTTGGCCAGTAAGGGTATTGTTCAGCTATGAAAAAATTTTCCTTTCTTCAATTTATGTTAGAACATTTTTTTCTCCGTTGCTGCTCTAGATAGACATCTGTGTTTCTTTTACGGTATACTGGTTATACAGCAGTAATCAAGAGATGTAACTAGCAATCAGTTCTTAGCAATAAACTAAACATTAGCTACTTATTCATGGGCCTGAGATCTCAGCAGGTTCTGAACATTACAATAGAAGAACGTAAAATGAAGGATTTATTTGCCCATCCCTGTTCTCCCTGTACCAGTCACCTTCATGCCCCCAGGAAGAAAGGAGGACAAATATAACTCCAGTGGTACTGAACCATGTTTGGTGCTTTAAACAGCTGCTTCAAATGCCTGCTGGTTCTTATAGCTGGGATGCCAAAACAGGAGGCACTATTACTGCATATCAGTTGTGCACTCAAGTGGCCAGTTGTGTGAGTCCCAGTTCAATAGCTGCACATGCATTACTATCATTGCCACACATAACTCCTGCATGTGACCTATCTCATCAAAGAATTTTGTTCTGCTCTGTTTTTCCAGCACATAGAGGGTGTCTATCTCCCCTCTAGGCTTGCATGGCCCTAAAAATAATGGAAAGTACCTACCCCAATCTATCTAGATAACCCATCACTGGCAGCCGTGAGAACCTGCACACATGCACACATACCAGAAGATTGTACCACCCTGCCTCCTCCATGTAGGCAAAGCTGGAGTAAACAGAAGGGAATTGCAACGTATCCTCAAAGTTAACAAACGGGCTCTGACAGAGCATAGAAAGAAGCACATTCCAGACTTCAGGACTTGCATCATGAACACCCTGCACCCAGCTGTCTGAATCTAGAGACGACGTGTCTTAGCTGAGATGACGTGTCTTAGCTGACCTCAACTGTTGTATAAGAGCATGATGGGACCGGATTGTCCATTCATCATCAGAAGGGTCACATTTTGCATCCACTTTGCACTGGCATAAATGAGTACACAATGTGCTGGGCAGTGGAGAATTAGACACACCCCTCCCTCCAGGACTGGAGCAAAACTATAAATAACTTTTTAGGTTCAAAGCAACGCTTTGAATTACCCTTGGAATGGAGACAAGTATCAGAGGGGTAGCCATGTTAGTCTGAATTTGCATAAACAAGAAGTCTTGTGGCACCTTATAGACTAACAGATTTATTGGAGCATAAGCTTCTGTGGGCAAAGATCCACTTCATCAGATACATGTAGTGGAATGGAGGGGGAAGCTAGTCAGTGGAGGAGGGAGCTTGTGTGTGCTGTACGTCACACACCAACAGCTGTAGTCCTCACTAGTAGAGGTGCACTGTAGCCCAAAGATACATAGGTGGCGCTCAGCCCCCGATCCTGGGCTGTTCCTTTGTGCTGGCAGTGGCTTGGGAATTAGCAGCTCTGCACTATCTGAATATTCCTCTTGGAGTGGGGAGACTTCACATGGCCAATGAAGCCAGTTTCTTCTAAGCAGGTGGGACATACTAGAGCATCACAGTTACTCTGGCAGGAATGTAGGGAAGTCACCCAGACTGAAAGCCCTAGAAGCACCAGTTACAGGAGGCCCCACTAAATGCTGGTTTGGGGGCAGACCCACTTTTTTTTATGTTATTGGAAGGATCGTTGTCAAAAGGGATTGCAGAAATTTGAAGGAAACATATTAACAGTGTGCAGAAGAGTACCCTTGTTAATGTAACAGATGTAAGCCTAGAGCTGAACAATAATAATTAACCTTCTGCTGCTAATTCTGACATTCCATGCTATTAACCTATGGGCTCTTTCTTGCCTTTTTCTAGACACGTGAACATCCCATCCCAGATCTCCCATTCAGAAGTTTGTCTATTGGAAAATTTAACTGCTGAAAGTCACGAGAGCACATTTTCAGGTTAATAGACCTCAGAATGCCCGTACTTTTCCATTAGGTTTTCATGTGTGCTTACTATGAATGCAATATCCATCACAGAATGCTTGTGGATTTGAAATGTCACCCAAGTAAAGGACTAACACCTAGAAATCTAGTGATACCAACTTCTTTCTCGTAGAGTGGTTGTGTTGGCAGTTGAGTAAAATTGCACCTGATGCTGATTCTCTGGCCCCGTTAAATGATACCTTGCCACATTTTTTGTGCAAAGCTCAAAGGACACGAAAGAATGTTGAGATCTCTCGAGATACAGTAATATCATACTATTAAGGACCAGATTCTGCCTGGGCCATATGTGATTGCTAAATAGGGGTAGGTAGAAGAATAAAATATGGAAGTTCTCATATTGCCAGCTGTCTTACCTAAATGCTGAGCCGAATCCCAATCCCTGCTACATGGTATGCTAAAGGGGGTATGACCATCTATAATGGGGTCCACCCATTTGTGAGCATCCCTCTGTGGCAAAGGGGTGCCGTGTAAGCTCTTTGCCTGGCTTTCTGGTACTTTCCTTGCTCCCTAGATCACTTCCCCTGGATGCTACCCTGTCTGGTTGTCTTCAAAGTTCTGAGGCTAGGATCTGATTGCCCCGTCCACTATGCTATCGGTTCTTATATTAGGCTTGTGACCAGTCTTTGGCCACAGGACCTGGGCCTTACCAGGTCTAAATTCAGCTTGCACTTGGAGCTGTCCGTAGTGCTGCTGGTCTCCCAGTCAGTATATAGACCTGTTATGTTATGTTAGCCAGGATGGTACATAGCTAGTTCCCTCTGCACCCACATGTCCTGTTTGCACTGTCTAGCTCTTAAATAGCTCACTGTAATTCCTTCTGCAGCTAATTCACAAAAGAGATTGAATTTACCTACTTTATGGTTATTTTCAGACCACTGTGATTAACTGAACAGAAGAGACCATAAAGGCTGTGTCTAGACTGGCATGATTTTGTGCAAATACTTTTAACGGAAAAGTTTTTCCGTTAAAAGTATTTGCGCAAGAGAGCGTCTATACTGGAATGTGCCATTGTGCAAAAGCATCCGTGCCAGTGTAGATGCTCTCTTGCACAAGAAAGCTCCGATGGCCATTTTAGCCATCGGGCTTTCTTGTGCAAGAAAGTAACGTTGCTGTCTACACTGGCCCTTTCGCACAAGAATACTTGTGCAAGAGGGCTTATCCCTGAGCTGGAGCGTCAGACTATTTACTCAAGAACCACTGATTTTGTACATTACAAAGTCAGTGTTCTTGCACAAATACTCGCAGCCATTGTAGACAGGTGGCAAGATTTTGCGCAAAAGCGACTGCTTTTGCACAAAATCATGCCAATCTAGATGTAGCCAGAGAGTTTAGGGAAGAATACATGTTCCTTGCTAAGATGTCTCACATCACTATGTATAGGCATATCAGCTGGAAAGGACATTGTTGTAAAAAACTTTAACAGTCACCTGAATTTGCAATTTCTAGGTTGAGTATTAGGAAAAATGATTTCAGTAGGAGGGTGGTGAAGTCCTGGAATGCGTAACCTAGGGAGATGGTAGAAGCTCCATCCTTTATGTCCCAGCTTGACAAAGCCTTGCAGGAATGATTTAGTTGAGATTGGCCCTGCTTTGAGCAGGGGGTTGGGCTAGGAGACCTCCTGAGGTCTCTTCCAGTCCTAGGAGTCTATGGATTAAAATCTTTTCACTAATGAATAACTTAGCTATATATTCAGCTCTCCGTGAAGCCTCCAAAACACTGTCAGTAAAAACAAAGCAAAGAAAAACCTATAAAAGTTAATTGCTGTGGAACAAGGACAACCAAAGTAAGAATTAGCATTAAGCAATGTCAAAATGAATCTCACCTCTTGGTACTTATGCCGGAAACCTCTTTTCATCCAGAAATTCTCCTGCAAGCCTGCTAACATGTTTTTTTCTGCTAAAATGATATGAAAGCCCAGGCTGGACAGGAGTTTAAAGTATCCAAATAACAATGGAACCTAAGAGTATAGTAGAGCCACATTTGCCATTTGACTGCAAATCAATAGTAATATGCGATGGATGCTGTTCATTCGCCGTTATACTCTCTGGAAAATGGTAAACATTTGTCATCACAGAGAATCCCTAGATGGTTCCTTTCTGCTGGACTTGAGCTCTGCTTTTTCAATTTCCCAGTGATCTCTGTCTGACAGCAGCGAGTCTTTGAACTTTCCTGGGTATTTTTAAGGCTACAGTCATCCAGGGCAACTTACTGTGCAACATCTCCTAGTAGTTATTGTTGCTGTCTCATAATGCTGAAGAGACTCTTTCTAAATATAGACTAGCACATTGCTTGGATTTAAAATTGACAAGTCAGATGCTCCATAATTAGGGCCCAGGTCCTATGCTGCTCTACATTCATTCAGGATTTGGTCCTTCAGAAATTCAGTCTATCTGCTCTCTCTGCGGATGGTCATAGCAAGGAGTTTTGGAAAGTGACCAGTGATTTGGGGTGTCCCATTTCAAACACCATAATGGGGCCTGGTTTTACAGAAAGGGCTGAACCTTGGTGCTCTGAAAATTGCGCCCTCTTAAGATGCCCCACGTCAGGTACCCCAAATCCCTAATTGCTTTTGAAAATCTTGTCCCTGGGCCACAACTGTTAAAGGGACCAGGCTAATGTTGCACACTTAAGTCTGTACTAAGCCTGACTTTCAAAAGCCCTTAGCAGCTCCCCTTATTCCTTGCTCCACAATTTAGTGCTGTGAGAGGAACCAGCCACCACACTGTCAGCCCAGACTGATATTCCATGGGACCAAAACTTCAGAGAAAAGTTGCTGCCCTTTTTGAATCTTCTTGGCTTGGCTCTTGCTTTTCTCCTGCCTTGTGTCAGCCCTGCAGTGGTGAGGATATTCTTCTCTGGCAGCAGCTGTGTCAGTGCCTACAGATAGAGCAGCTGAGTGCTAATGAGCTTGGGGGAACTTCTCCCCTGGAGTCTGAAACCATCAGAAAGAAAACCTGTTGCATCTTGAGTAGGGAGATGATCCCAATCCTTTGATGAGGTGTAAGAATCCCTATGAAATAAGGGATAAGGGAACTTTTGGAAAAGGCTTTATTTTCCGCAAGATCAACGTCTAGATTGGCGCTTTTCTCCGGCAAAGCTCCGTGCCAAAAAAAAGCAGCAGCCATTTTTATGCTAATGAAGCGGGATTTAATGAAGCGAGAGATTTAAATCCCCACTTCATTAGCAATTGCAATACGTCTAATTTATATCCCTTTTACGAAAAAGGGATGTAGTCCAGACGTAGCCCTGGAGTATTCTGTCCAGTTCTGGGTACCACATTTCATTGAAGATGTGGAGAATTGAAGAGGGTCCAGAGAAGAGCAACAAAAATGATTAAAGGTCCAGAAAACATGACCTGTGAGAGAAGTCTGAAAGAACTGGGTTTGTTTAGTTTTAGAATAGAGACGGTTGAGAGGGGACATGATAGCAGTTTTCAAGTATCTGAAAGGGTGTCACAAGGAGGAGGGAGAAAAGTTGTTCTCCTTGATATCTGACGATAGGACAAGAAGCAATGGGCTTAAATTGAAGGAAGGAAGGTTTAGGATGGACATCAGGGAAAACTTCCTGACTGTCAGGGTGGCTAAACACTGGAATAAATTGCATAAGGAGGTTGTTGTGTCTCCATCATTGGAGGTATTTAAGAACAGGTTAGATAGACGTCTATTAGGGATGATCTAGATGGTACTTGGTCCTGCCGTGAGAGCAGGGGATTGGATTTGATGACCTCTTGAGGTCTCTTCCAGTTCTCCTTTTCTATGATTCTATAACATGGTTGTGTTTTGCAGTGCTTTCTATCTCAGGCCCACCACAGAGCAGGGAATATGCTCCCAGGTTTGTGTCTTCCTTTCTGGTTGACAGACTGTCTGCTGAATCCGTTCTGCCTGTTCGGAAGTGCTCTCTAAGGTCCTCTCCCACCTTTCTTCTGTCTCTGTACAATTCATGGAACAGGAACATTGCTCTTCCTAGTGTTGAGGTTGGGGAGAGTAGCTGTAAAAGTTGCCCTTAAACTAGCTATTGGCTTCATTAAAAATTGTCATTACATTAAATTACTTTGTTATACCCCTGTTAGTTTTACAAGGGAGGGGAGAGTGGGAGCATTTAATGGCGCAGAGTGGCATAGTGTGCGTTTATGAGTTGGAAAAAGGGAAAACAGCTTGAAGGAGAGTGCTAATCGATGGCCTCTTGGGTTCTCCCACTGAAAGCATCCTCAGTTGTTCAGGCTGGGAGCACTTAGGTTCCATTTATGAGCTGAACTGCAGCAAAGCAGATGCTTCTGAAAACCCACCAGGCACAGGGCCCGAGGCATGCATACCTATCTGGTTTGTGCAAGAGCAACCGCAGTCTGTCTGCACCCTTTTAGGAGCTGTTGCCTTTCTGCACTAACATGGCTCATCTGATCATCTCCAAGCTCTTTGGAAACAGTAATGAGCAGAACTTCAGCTCAGTCCTGTGAGGAGCAGAAATATTAGCACAGGGAGAGGTGAATGTTTCTGAAACATTCACAATATTCGCTTATATGTAAATGTTTGGATGGGAGTTTCCCAACTAGAGTTAGTTTGTATTATTCCTGATATCAGACAGAAGGGGAAAAGAGGCATGGAGAGGTTAGATTACTTGTCCAGGATCATGCAAAGCTTATGGTCCATTCAGTTGTAGACATCTAGAACCACATATATTCCTGGACAGTTATAGCTACTCAGGAGTCAAGAAGGACTCATTTCACTGACAGGGTAGCCCAGGTCGCGCCCAACTAATCTCTCAGGGGGGCTTCACTAGGAGCAGATCACTTTCTGCTCCAATCATCATCACCCTTTATCAGCTGTTGGGAAATGACACATGTATTGTTGACTCTGGGTGGGTTGCCTATCAATACTGGATGTGGGGGCACTGGATCTAAAAACAAGAGTTCCTACTGCTTGAACTAGTCAGGCAGGAACAGACCTCTAAACCTCTTCCATGGCTCAGCCACCAGACAGGGACAACACATGTGACTGATGTGTGAGAGCAGCACATTTCACCAGCATCAGATTCACTCAGTAAAATCATATGGGCTATTTTCCCCTATGCCCGTCTGCATATATCACTTCGATATAGAAATAATTATAAAACTGCCTTAATGTGCATGTGCATGAGTTTTTTTTTAATGTGGAAGAAATGTATAATGCACTGCAGAACATCTGCTGACTCAGGATATGTATTCTGGCAAGACTGGATGGCTGACATGCTGGGCTGGGTGTTTGACCCTGTTTCTGATGTGTGTTCTGTGGTTCGGATCATTGCTCATGAGCGAAGGATCTATGTTAATGAGCTGTGCCATGCAGGTAAGCTACTACCTCCAGCATGACAGTGTAAGTCCCAAAAAGCTAACCCGCACAGAGGCCACCTTTGGGAGGGCACAAAATGCAAACAGAGCAAACAAAAAACCTACAGAATCCACAAACGTCAGCTCCTAGACAATTTCAGTCCATTACATTGGGGGTGACATATTTACATGCCCGTTGGTTCCATTATTGCAGCTCAGAATGGTGAGAGGAGAATTAATGATACTGGGGTCTTGCGTCAGCGAGTAATGGAGCTGCTCAGACAGAGGAGAGGTGTGCACATTTCTTCCTTACTTCCTGTGTGCTGCACATATTGGCATAGAATTGGAAGGAACCTCGTGAGGTCCTCTAGGCCGTTCACTCAGGGCAGGCTTAAGAATTAGACACGTTCCAATTCAAGAGGCTATATGTCGCTGTCACTGCCCCAAGACCACGCAGCCTGTAGGAGCTGGCAACAAGCCAAGTGCTCATATTACTTTTCTGCCTCTTGCACACCTGCTTTGGGCCATATGGGGTGTGATGCAAGGCCTGGGGGTCATTCACTGTCCTCTCACCATTCTGAGCTATAATAAAGGGACCGACGGGCATGTAAATATGTAACCACCAACTAATGAACTGAAATGGTCTAGGCACTGATGTTTGTGGGTTCTGTGGCATTTTTTTATTGTGTGCTACAAAGCAAATAGGTGAAGCACTTACCGCTTGGGCACTCTGGTAATCAAACAGATTAATAATAAGAGCCCCTAATCGACTCCCATGCTGACAAGTTGCATGCTGAAAGCAGCACAGATGGCATTGTGGTAGTATTAACAGTGTCCGCAAAAAGCAAGAGTCCATTCATCTGGCATACAGTTATACTCCTGCTTCTGGCAAGTACCCTTATTAACGGCCCATTTCCTGCTGAGATCAGTTTTTCAAGAGTAACATAAATCTGGATTCTATCATGCTTCTTGGATAGTGTGTTTAATAATGAAAATTAAGCCCAGAATTATAGAATTGGAAGGGACCTTGAGTGGGCATCTTGTCCAGTCCCCTGCACTCACGGCAGGACCAAGCACCATCTAGACCATCCCTGACAGTTGTTTGTCTAACCTACTCTTTAAAATCTCCAATGATGGAGATTCCACAACCTCCGTAGGCAATTCCAGAGGTGGGGCTTTGAGGTCTCGTTACCTACAATTAGAAAGTTGACAACTTTAACTCTGGGTTTGTCATTAGGCAATTTTAGGTTGGTATTCGCCTCTTGGATCAATTCATACAACTCTGTGTGATCAGGGCATCTGTCAGCAAAGATGCCAGGCCAGAATCTCCACTCATTTAAACTGGTGTGGCTATGGAATAGCTTCTCTGGTGCAGAGTTCCTCTGGAGTTACCTGTGT
The DNA here is from genome assembly GCF_049634645.1 of Pelodiscus sinensis. Lineage (NCBI taxonomy): Eukaryota > Metazoa > Chordata > Testudines > Trionychidae > Pelodiscus > Pelodiscus sinensis. Next base: position 36,408,106 of record NC_134723.1, on the reverse strand, counting down.
GCAGACAAACTTTCAATCTGCTCACCAGCTGCTTTGACTACAGAAGTTTTGCCTCTGTCAAGCTGGAGATAGAGAATTGAGTCTGACTGTCAAAGTGGTACAAAGAGTTTATCAATGCATCTTCCAATACGTTATTTTTGCCCACCCTTCCAGATCCTGTGCTGAGCAGATCCTGGACCATCCTGAGATTTCTCTTATGTTGAATGTTTGAATAACTATGGTTTTGTTCAGCCACAAAATATAAACAAACAAGAAGGGTAAGAAGTGAGAGATTAGACACATCCCTAAATTTGTGTCCAATTAAATACTTTCAGCTCATCATTTTCCTCTGGTCAGGCCACAGAGTTAAAATACTTGTGATTGGTCAGACAAGTCATGTGGGACGTGTTTCATGATCGCTAGGTGAGCAAGAAGGTCCATGGCTAAGAATTGTGTACAGCAATGTAAAATAGATTTTCAGCTTGGCTTTCCCTCAGATGAAAAGGCCAGGAGAACTCCATTAGAAAACACTTGTAGAACAGGACCACTAGCTGTGCATGGTACAATTTTGAGTGAATATTTAGGGGGAGAAAAGCAGGGAGTATCTGCTTGCTCTTGAGTTCACATACAGTAGAATAATGAAAGCACATAAAATTACCATTTAGCAAGTAGAATGGTCCCATCTCAGGGCTGATGAGACAAAGCCAGGTGTTTAAAGCAGAAAATAACTACTGAACCTCTTGGAACACCACAAGAGCAGAGTTCTTGTGAAGAGTCTCAGACTATTCACTGTTCAAAGATGTAGTAATTCTTGGGTAATACTGCCACCTCCAGGAGTCCTGCCGCCTAGGTAGAATTGGGTTTAGTTGTATACAGAGGTTTTACTTCTCTCCCTAGTGGGCAAAAACCCTGTTCACTTGACTGGCATGGGAAAAAGTTTTAGGGATATGAGTGAAATGCTAGTGAAATGAAGGAGCCCTGAGTTCAGATTTGTGGAGAAAACACCAATGGGGGTCATATTAAAATGCTGCTAAAGAAGTCTCCAGGAGGAATTTTATTACTGCCTGGCAGATCTGCCAAGAACTCTGATCTTTCCCCTATAATTATTCATTATACAGTTTTTAGTATTATTTAATGTCCTGCCCTATAACTCCAGTTTGGATTGGTTCCCTACTGGTTAGGCCTTGAAATAGATACTGTTGCAAAATATTGCAACCCCTCCTAGCATCGCCCAGTGATTAACACACAGGGTAGGAAGTTTGGAGACTTTTTTCAGACTCAAATGATCTTGGGCTAGTCACTTGATGCCGTCTTGACTCAGTTTCCTCCTCGGAACAATTGGGAAATTACTGATGGAACACTAGGCTGACTTGCTTTACTTGTAACCCTTCTGCCAGGTAAAGCTAGGAGCAGCCAGGACCAGGTTCCATATCTAGGGGTTCCTCTCCATCAATCCCACGCAGAACTGGCTCGAGCCCCCTCCCGATAACTTGGAAAATTCACACAACAGCCCTGGGCACCTGTGAGAGGCAATGCTTCCCCACTTGCAAGCACAGCAGCCGAGTGTAGAAAAGGGAGACAGGCAACTTGGCATTAATTTGGGAAAATACCACAAACAGGGTTCATAAACAAACCATGAATAGAAGTCCCATCCCAAGAAGGTTGGACAATGCCCTTTTCCTCTCAGGTCTCCTTCACATGCCCAACCCTTCTCTGCACCTTGCTCACAGTGGCTACCTTTGGTCAGAGCAGACCTCGAGTTCAGAGATGCATCCGCAGAGTTCACCTGCCATCCTGAGTGGGGGAAGGTAAAGAGGCATCTTACTCTGCCGGTTACTCATCATCTATGTGCTCATTGGTCTCTGCTGCTGCCATGCTGGTTGCTCCTTATGCCTCGACAACACTGCTCCTCACACCTCTTCACTGGCTGCTCTGCCAGCCACCCCCTCCGTGCTCCTGCCTGCTTGTGGTGGGTTTGGTTTTGGGTGGACACCCAGCGATTTCTGCTCTTAGTGATTTTAGCTCTTGGCCCAAAGCACAGTCCAGCCACAAGAAATTTCACCATTCCCCCAAGTAAATTTAAAATAAGAACAGAGACTCCTTATGGACCCTATTTTAGCTCTATCATTGAAACATTGGGGAGGAACAGATTGAACCAGTCTTACCGCTAATGCCTGGAGGGCAAGTAGCCTGCTGATTGAGCATCCGTCCTTCCCTCTTAGCCCCCCAGAACTCTAGTAGTGGAGCCATTGTCCGTCCAACATCCTTTACATGGGCAGTGTCTCTCTCCTTTTGAAATGGGTTAACCTCAGTCTGTCTTTTCTGTATTCCCACAATAGTTGCAAGAATTAGAGATCATATTTCACAATTCCTGCATTTAGTGTTAACATAATTTGGGATCCCCACAACAGTCAAATTGATTGCAATGAGGAAAACCCCATTAGATCAGTTGACTATCTAGCAAATCTAAGCAAACTTGAGTGAATTGTGCTTACGTTCATACCCTCCGAGGCTCATTCTTTAAACTGAGAGTGTTTCTTTCTCTCCTTTTGAGCCATGTCAAACACAGCCTTTCTTTTTTTGTGTTCCCACAATAATTACAGACATTGCAATTAGCATTAGCACAATTTGGCCGTGTCTAGACTGCATCCCTCTGCTGACAGAGGGATACAAATCAAGCGCTTCGGAAGTGCAAATGAGCCCGAGATTTAAATATCCTGGGCTTCATTTGCATACTCACGCTTGGGCGCTGTACCGATCATGCACCCTTTCGAAAGTGAAAGTAAAGTGTAGCCGTGGCTCTGTCGACAGCCGGGAGCTTTTTCAGCAGAGCCTGTACTCCTCATTGAGCCATGGCTACACTTTACTTTCACTTTCGAAGGGCATGTGATCGGCATGGTGCCCGAGCGTGAGTATGCAAATGAAGCCCGGGATATTTAAATCCTGGGCTCATTTGCACTTCCAAAGTGCTTGATTTGCATCCCTCTGTCATCAGAGGGTTGCAGTCTAGGCACAGCCTTTGTGACCCAACACCAGCCAAGTTGATTACAATGAGCAAAACACCATCCATCAGCTGAATAGTTAACAAACCTAAGCAAATCAGGAGCAAGCTATATTTGCTTCTACACACCCAGGGTCCCTCCCCACTTCCAGCTAATTGTAAGTGACACATTCCTTCAAATCCTGCTTACATTCTCACAGGAGCAAACCCCTGGCATAGAGATCTGTCCCCCAGGGTGTCCCCCTTTTTCCTGGCACAAAGGAGACAGAAAGAATTCATTTGTACCACTCTGTCTTATCTTTCCCCACTCGCATGGGATAGATTAGCAGTTGAATGACTGTACCTGAACATCTGGGCTCTTGACATCAAAACTTCTTGCATGTGGAAAATTAGCACAATCTGTCTCATTAACTGCATTTTGTTTTGCAAGTGTAGGATCCATTCCTGAAAATCGTGACTTCCGGGTGTGGCGGATGTGCCAACTTTCACAGAATGGGAAGACAAAAAGGTTGTGTCTGTGGAGCAAGGCTATTAAAAAGCCCAAGCACATATTTACAGACACACACCCCTGCTCCATTATTCCCAAGACACAACATAGAGATGTTGCAAAGTTGCACCAAATAATTTGGAGTCATGTAAACATCTTGCAAGTATATAGGGATGATCTTGGAAAATGGGGGAAGTTTGGGAAAATCCTGGAACAATTTAGGGTCATCAGCAATATTTTAAATTTAGAAAAATCTTTGGTTTTTTTATATAATATTCAGTGTCATGAAACACTTGTTGAACCTACAGTTAGTTGTCACTTTTCCCTTACACTGTTTTCTTTAGTTGACCTGGTTTTAATTTTATTCAATAGTGTGCTCTTTAAGATAAACTATAAGGTAACAAAGCAAATACTGTATTGTTTGATATGTTGCCTTTACAATCTGCCTGTTCCATCCTGTGTTTTCATTGCAACACTGTTTTCAAATACCATTTTAAGCATCACTGTAAATCATGGGACATCTCTTTCATTTAAAGCATCTCATTTGGGCGCAATGTGCACACATAAAGCAATGTGGGTTTATACTTTATGCTTAGTGCTCAGGACTAGGAGTCAGGACTCGTACCACAGTCTTTGCCCAGCAGTGTTCACTTGTAGTGCAACAGTAGGGCACATACTACCTATGATTTTTCTTCAAAATACGCCTGAACTCCCTGCAGGGACTTTAAACTCTGTATTCCCATGTTGCTTAACATTCAAAATGTTGTCTTTGTCAGTACACTATCACACCACCAGGTGGCATGTGGAACCAAGAAAAGGAAATATTTATCTATTATAGCCAGTCCTGAACAGGATAAAACTTTAGAGTCTACATGTGCCCTTTGAATTTACTTGGCACAGAAACAATATTTGCAGCCTCATGTTATTAAACCACTTTGCCTGCATCTAGACGGGCAAGTTTTTCTGCAAAAGCGGCCACTTTTGCGGAAAAACTTGCCAGATGACTACACTGGCCGCTTGAATTTGCGCAAGAACACTGACGATCTAATGGAAGATTGTCAGTGTTCTTGCGCAAATACTATGATGCTCCCGCTCAGGGATAAGCCCTCTTGCGCAAATACTTTTGCGCAAGAGGGCCAGTGTAGACAGGTAAAAACTGTTTTGAGCAAAAAAGCCCCAATGGCAAAAATGGCGAAAAACTTTTCCGTTAAAAGCATTTGCAGAAAATTATGCCAGTCTAGACGGAGCCTGTGATCTTATGGTCTTATTTCTTCTTTTTGACTGCATGACAGCTGGGGCCAAACAAAGATACTGGCATGGTGTATTAATTATTCCCATTTCTGTCCTGCTAAATAAGGTCACAACAAAGTTTAGTCTTTATCACTTGAGGTATAATTCAATGCAAACACTAAAACCCTAACTTTCATATAGTTTAAGGGCTGTTCTTCAGGCTGGGTGATGGTGCAGTGTATTATATTCTGTTTATTTCCTGTTATACAAAAATACAGATCCTTGTTGTAATCCATCCTCTCGCCCTGGCAGTCTTTTGATGCATTAGCAGTTTAACCCTGAATCATATTACCAAGAGAATGCTGACACAGCAGTTCTGCTTTTGCTTCTTGTACTTCACTGGCAGCTCACTGTAATCCTATAACAGCACGGAAATCCGTATTTAGGATTATGGCCCTATCATACACAAGAGAAGCCAATGGGAATTTTGGCATTCCTTTCATTGGAGCATGATTATTCCCTTTCTTATTTTCTGGATAGAGAAATGTGTTTGTCTCATCCAGAGTCTCAGTTCCACGAGATTTTCCCCAACGACTATGCAGATTTACCAGTAACCTGTTTGAGACCATGCTACAAATAAATTGCAGAGTCAGCAGTAATGTATTTTTTGGGGGCAAAACGATGCTGCATGTGGTTTCAGTTGAGCACACACACTTCTTGTTTCTCAGCATTTGGCAACTTATTTGACTACCTCCCGTGACTTAAAGATTGGCTAAAGGAAGTTTGTGTAACAGGAAATAGACATATCTAGCTGATGTTTGTGTCTATGGTATGATCGACATGGCATGGATAGAGCTGATCAAGAGTTTTTAGAGGAATTGCTTTTTCATTGAAAAATGCTGGATCCTTGAAACCAAAACTGTGCAAAATCAGCTCAAGTTTGATGCATTTCCCAACTCCAAAAAATTCAAATGATAAATCATAGTAAGAATGTCTAGAAAAGTGTTTTACACTTGTCAGACTGTTTCATTTGGACCCTTTCAGAACTAAAAGTTTAGTCTTCCAGTTCAGATTGACTTTTCATTTAGAAATATAAGTTAATTAGACTGAAAAACGGTTCACAAAAAACAAGAACAAAAAGACTGAAATCATAACACAACATTTCAGATTTTATCAAAACAAAATGTTTTGATGAACCCGACATAGAAAAATGTTTGTTTGGTTTTTGTGTTGGTGGGGGGGTTTGTTTTTGTTTTTGTTGTTGTTGGGGGTGGTGGTGGTAGTGGTTTGTGTATATTTTGGGGGAATTTTGACCCTTCATTCCAATACAAGTCAGGGAAATGTTTCCTTCCCTACCCCAGCACTGAAAGCTCATGTGTTGCACTTCTACCTCTTCCTGAACTGGGGAAGCCAGTATACAGGAGAAAATCCAGACCTATAAACTCCTGAACCTTGCCAGAGGCTGTGTTTTCATAGTAAGTCTTAGTTCTCTTTCTGGACCCTTGTGCAATTATGGCCTGATCTAAGATAGCTAATTCAAACCTTGAGTGGGGTGGGCTGTAAGAAATGTGGATGTGAATTTGGCATCTTGGGCCCATCTAATGAAAACTACACTCTGCCTGAAGTTAAAACTCCACAAGGCTGGTTTGTCTTGATAGCATGCTCCATTGGGGAAGGTATAACAAATCCCACATCCGGTTTGGATGGACTTGGCCTTAACAGTCTAGTCTGTATGTTCTGGGTAATCAGGCCATAGCCTGCCAAGAAAACAAGAATCAACTTAGCATCAAGATGTAGGAATCAAGCCAAGGAGTTCACCCTAAGGGAAAGCCAAGAAATAGCTCACTTAGACCATGTCTTCACAAAACAGAAGATTGATGCTGCCGTGATTGATCTCCCAGAGTTTGATTTAGCTGGTCTAGTTAAGACTCACTAAATAAAACTCAGATTGCTCCCCCATTGGTGTCCGGGACTCCTGCTTCTGTGAGGAGTAAGGGAAGCTGACAGGAGCATTTGCTCCCATTGGCCTCCCACTGTGGGAATGGCACGGAAACTTGAAATAAGGTACGTTGACTACAACTATGTAATTAATGTAGCTGGAGTTGTGTATATTAATTCAACATTCCCTTTTAGGTTAGACTTGGCCTCAGGTCATTGTGGAGCACACCATGGGTATGTCTAGACTACATGCCTCTGCCGACAGAGGCATGTAAAATAGGCTACCCAACATAGTGAATGAAGCAGGGATTTAAATATCCTTGGCTTCATTAAAATAAAAATGGCCACCGCGCTGTGCAGGCTCAGCTGATCATTGGCACAGCGCATAAGTCAAGACGCAGATTGGTCGACAAGGGAAGCCTTTGTTGACCGCTCCATTATGCCTCGTGAAATGAGGTTTACAGGAGTGGTCAACAAAGGCTTCCCTTGTTGACCAATCCACGTCTTGACTCACGCGCTGTGCCGTCGATCAGCTGAGACGGCACAGCGCAGTGGCCATTTTTATTTTAATGAAGCCAGGGTTATTTAAATCCCTGCTTCATTGACTATGTCGGATAGCCTATTTTACATGTCTCTGTCAGCAGAAGCATGTAGTCTAGACATACCCTCTGGCTGCATCTAGACTGGCATGATTTTGTGCAAAAGTGGCTGCTTTTGCGCAAAATCTTGCTTCCTGTCTACACTGGCTGCGAGTATTTGCTCAAGAACACTGACTTTGTAATGTACAAAATCAGTGGTTCTTGCGTAAATACTCCAACGCTCCCGCTCAGGGATAAGCCCTCTTCCGCAAGTATTCTTGCTCAAGAGGGCCAGTGTAGACAGCCATGTTAATTTCTTGCGCAAGAAAGCCTGATGGCTAAAATGGCCATCGGAGCTTTCTTGCACAAGAGAGCGTCTACACTGGCACGGATGCTTTTGCACAAAAGCAAATCTTTTGCGCAAAGGTACATGCCAATATAGATGCTGTCTTGTGCAAATACTTTAATGGAAAAACTTTTCTGTTAAAAGTATTTGCGCAAAATCTTGCTAGTCTAGACGTAGCCTCTGTGTCTACAGTAGAAAGTGATGCAAAACACTCAGGGTCTGAAGCTGCTGCCATCCCAACCTTTCTAGACTCTGATAGCTCTGGCTTGAAAAACAAGACTCTGGTTCCAGCCTCAGCCTCCTGCATGTTGGCGTAGTGCAATGCCATTAGGGCTCTAATGCCCACAGAAGCCTATGGGAGTTAGGAGCACTTCTCTGAAGATTCTGCAATTTGGTAGCAGCCGATGAGTGTTTCACTGAATATCATCATTTGATTTGTATTGATTCCTTAAGAAAGAAATAAAATGGCTATTTTCTTTAAATACATTGTGACCTTTTAGCTGCCAGGGGTACACCCACACAATTCAGTGCTGATGTTTTAAATTGACCCAACACCACAGATCTTATGCCAGATCATAGCTGGTGTTAAACAACATAACCTTTTGGCCTCAGTGGAGCTGTTCCCTTTTACACAACTGAGATCTGGTGTGTGGTCTCTTAGATGTACTCAGTGTGCTTAGCAAAAGCAAAAAGGTCAAAAAAACAACAACAAAGAATAAACAATGGAAGGAAAATTTATTTTTCTATTATTAATAGAACAGGAAACCATGCTGCTGTGCAATGAATGTATAAGGTCGCCTTAAAAACAATTGAGCAAAGGTTATGTTTATAATACATCATGCACAATTATTTATTATAGACTCATTACAAATTGTGGCCGTTTTAAACCATCTTGGGTAGTGACTGCAGGGGATAGTGACTAAGTTTTAAATTTTAATGTGGACAGATTAAATTTCATGGGGTAGCTGTTACAAATGCACATGGGCTTTGAAAGAAGGGGGAAGTATTGACTGGCGTATGTAAGAAATAATTGGTTTACAGCAGGGGTGGGCAAATACTCGCCCACGGGCTGGATCTGGTCCGTCAGTTAGACCCTGATGGAATCCACTGCTATATTTACCTGCATGGCCTCAGGTACCAGTAATTGCCATTCCTGTCTAACGGGAACTGCGATCACCAGTGCCTGCAGCCGTGCAGGTAAATTTTGTAGCGGCAGCCTGCCAGGGATTAACCCTGGTGAACCACCACTAGTTTGCAAATTATATTTATGCTAACATGTGTTGCAGAGAGGTAGATGATGCCATTCTAGAGGATTGGTTATGTTACGGTAATTGGTATGCTGAGATACAACCTATCACCAGTAGATCACTGATTAGGAATTGGTGCAGGTCAAAAGTCTGATCATGAATATGCATGTAGGTGATGTTTTTGTTCATGCAATTTCTAAGAGAATTTTGTTATGGTCATTCAGTAATTTTTCTGTCTCAAATGTTTGTTGTGTTGTCAAAGAGGTGAACCAATCCGAGGTGACCCGTCACACATCCTGTATAACGAGCAGCGACTAGTCCAGTGGGGTGTGCAAACCACTCATTGGCCTTTGACACACTTCTCTTCAGTGAAGAAGGATGTAGATAAATTGGAGAGAAGAGAGGCCATAATTAATAGATTTAAAAAACTGCCTTTTGGGAAGAGAGTGTGTGAGGAATTATTTTGAAGAGGTGCTATTGTAACCCATACGCCTACTGGGTGTGGATCATTGTCCCATGCAGTGGCACTGAGACTACTTACAGAGAGAGAATGAGTCTGCTCTACAGCCTTAGCTGAGAATCAGCTGGTTTTTAGCTCAGCCAGTAGAGGCTCACGTACTAAGCTCCAGAGGTCCCAGATCCATACACGTTACACTATGGCCTGTCCTCTACAGGTCAGACTAAATGATGACAATTTCCCCTCTGGCCTGGGCATCTATGAAACACTGGTGAACATCAGTAGAACTCTGAATCAACAAATGAACATACAGTGACTACAAACAAGGGAAGTGACGGGGCTAAGCTATTGACAAGTGTAACGGGAGGGGACAGCCCCGCCCTCCTGCTCCCCCGCTTGCTCAGTCTTTCCCTGTCCGTTCATGGCTCATGCTAGCCGTCCTCCGTTCGCCGGTCACTCCGCCAGCCTCTCCTGGGGCTCCCGGGCTCCACAGCAACCTGCTCCGGGCTCGTCTGGGTCGGGCACCGGTTGCCACATGGCTCCGTCTGTCCCTTCCGCTCTGCCCACTGCTGGCCGCGGCTTTGCTTTGGTGGGCTGGGGCCTGCTGAGCCGTCCCTCCTCCAAGCGTCTCGCCGCTACCTGTGGGGTTTGAGAGCACAGCCAGTCCCCACTCTCTCCCCCCGCCCTGACTCCTGCGTTCGCCCTTTTGGGCGTCCTGGGCGGCGTCCCGCCCTCCTACGCCCCTCCGTCCGAGCCCGCCTCCTGGGCCCTAGTGCCTGCCCGCCCGGCCTCCTGGACGTCTGCGGCTGCGCAGGCAGTTGGCCCGGGGCTGTCTGCAGCATCCGTGGCGCTCCCACCCTGAGCGGCCCCTGAAAGGCGGCTGGGTTTGGCCGGGACTCGGCTCTCCCCCGCGGTCCCCCGGGCGCTCGTTCTGGCCGCTTCCGGCCCTTCCCCGCTGCTGGTGCCCGCCGGCCGGTCAGGCTGAGTGCGGGGATCAGCTTCCCCGTAACAACAAGGAATGGTTTGTCCAGCTCTGACCTTCAGGCACAAATTCAGTAAAAGTAAACATTTAAAAAGAGCTACATGATTTGAAGTGCTGAAGCCCCTTTTTCAACAGTGGCTTAGAGTAGGCCTCTGTTGCAGCTGGGGTGCAAGAGAGAGAGCTTGTATAGAGGTGGGCCAACAGAATTGCCAGGCCCCTGATCAAGGTGGGGGGAGTGTCTCTCAGAAGGGGCAGGGCCCTAGGCAGAAAGGACAGGGTGGGGGCAGCCAGCCCTCAGTGCCACCCAGATCATACCCCTCTGCCCCCAGCCAGCCCTTAGTGCCATCTGAACCATGCTGTGCAGCCATTTAAAAGGCAAGGAGCCCTGGGCCCTTTTGAATTGCTAGGTGCCTGGGCAATTTCTCCCTTCTCCCTCACCCCTGTCAGCAGCCCTGAACATCACTAATCAGCTCACTAAAAATAGAAGGGAGGATGCTCCAGTGCAGGCTGCAGCATAGGCTGCACAAGCCTGCCTGACCCACTTGGTACTCATGTCATTGCCCGGGTGTCTTCCCTTTGATGTTTAGCAAGCTAGCTAGAGTACAGCTGGCATAGACCATCTAGGTGAGCTGCCAGTCATGCTCCCAGCTGCAGCGGAGATGTACCCTTCGGCCCTCAGTAGCTTAAGTCTCAGGACCAGTCAATTTTCACATTTGCAAATGTGATTTAGACTCCATTAGTCACTTAGATGCTATTGAAAATGGTACCCTAAAAAAAAAGCACTTAAGTCTCATTGACTTTAATGGGATGTAAGCATGGGCTTAAATTGTTTGCTGAACAGGGTGAACTTACGTACGTGCTGAAGTATTTCGCAAACGGGCTTCAACGAGTATTCAGATTCCTGCCTCAGTTCATGGGGATGCATTCTGAATTTACGGTACCATCTCTTCTCATAGATTGAGAACCAGGGGGTCACCAAATAAAATGAATAGGCAGCAAACAAAAGGGAAGCCTTTTTTTCACACAACGCAGCTCAACCTGTGGAACTCCTTGCCAGAGGATTTTGCAAAGATCAAGACTATAACAGGGTTCAAAAAAGAACTAAAGTTCACGGAGGATAGATCCATCAATGGCTGTTAGGATGGGCAGGGATGGTTTTGCTAGCTTCTGTTTGCCAGAAGCTGGGAATGGGTGACAAGGGGTGGATCACGTTATGATTACCTGTTCTGTTCATTCCCTCTGGGGTAGCTGGCACTGGCCCCTGTCAGGAGACTGGAGACTGAGCTAGATGGACCTTGGTCTGACCCAGTCTGGCCGTTCTTATGTTCTCTTCAGAACCAGCTCATACATTGTGCTCCACTTTCTACTACAACATTCTGAAGATGCTATTTGTGGACACAACTAGAATTGTTCATTGTTTTCCACTCTGTTTTAAAGGTAAATAAAAAACCTGTCTTTCTGGATTTTTAAAAGGGTGGGCTAAAAATGTCAAGTGGTGTATGTACACAGTAATTATCACCGGCTAGTTAGCAAATGTTATTCTTGTAAATGCTTTCTACACTTGTAGCATTTACTGGTCATCAATAATTCAGGTTTAAGAAAGAACAATGTATTTTCAACATCACAAAAGCCAACGTGGAGCTATTCATATTGCAATCTGCTTTACAAAAAAAGGCATCAACCAAGCCAAGTAGCAGACTCCTAAGGCAGACTTAATGCCCTGTAGAATCCTGTTACAGTCCTTTTTTGTAATTCTAGAAGACAGAAAATAAAATTTTACACTCGAAAATAATACGTTTAGGTAAATAGCATAGAGCCATGTGTTTGTCCAAGAAATGGTTAGACTTTGCCAGAACAATACTGTTACATTATGAATCTTTCATGAGCTCTGAAAGTCATAATGGTCTGTCACTAATGCCCATTAATGATCTCCTTATACCGCGAGTATGGGATTGATGCTTCTGGCCGGTACCTTAGAGAATACTTTAAATGTGCCTTAAACTTTCTCTGGTCTACTCTCTCTGTGTCTGCTCCAAATGTAGACGGCAACTGTCTGGGTAGGATCAGCTTGTAAGGAATCATGGCTTTGGGATTAAGAAAGTCTTATTCAGGTAAGATGTATTTAAACAATATTTTTAGAGGAATAAACTGGAAGGCTTTTTTCCTGATAACTAATCCTTCTGTAACCACGATAAGGAAGTGGATGGAGGTTTTATGGAATAACATATATTCAAATCATTCAGTTGCTTTTCTCTTTTCCATCAGTTTTTTTCATTACTGTGTAAATACGCTTTTGTAAAATGAAGAAACAATCATTATGGTTAATCCATACTGATTTAAATGGTAGCTAGTATCATTACATATTGCTAAAACGGCAAGTTGTTCCTGTTTTAACTGCAATATTCAAACAAATGTAGCATGAGTTTATTTACTGGCCTTTAACTAGTGCATGTGAACTTCTTGTGATGTTTAAGGATAATTTTTTCTTTAAATAAAATATGGGTACTCGTTCACCATCTGTTGTAATTCCTATTATATGGGGATACTGCATCTAATGTCAGCTTAGGGAAACAGTGCAACTGCCTTTTTAAACGTTAAATATGAAAATGTAGGTAACAATGCATTTTAACACAGTTATTCTGTTGCAAATGACTTATGTAGAGGCTAATTCATGAGGAGATAACTAACATTCATTTAATTTTGAAAATGTGTTGTTCTCCTTCGCTATGTGAAATGATCAAATTATTGACAGAACCAGCGCCCTACACCTGACGGAGAAAAACAAACCTAAGACATCCTGAAAAAAGCCTCTAGAATCACAAGCAATATATAATGTTTTTAACTGTACTGTTTTATTGGGTGGGTATAAATTCTTTATTTGAGAAATAATCCTATTTATTTCTAAGTGACATGCAACCGCCACATTACTGCTCGATGAAATTCACATGGTAAATATAAATATGGAGAGAAAACCAACCAATCTGAAATAACTAAGCACATTTTTTTAATGATCAAATGTTACCTCTCACCTTTGATTCAAGTATTAAACTACTAATAAATTCCCTTGAATTCAAAAAAGTTGTAAAAATATAATGCTCTTTAAACAATTAAAGTGATTTCCAAATCTCTGGGTTTTTAAAAGTTTTCCAGCTCTAATAGGCATGATATAAATGTCAGTGATGATTTATAAAGACAAAACTTTTTAAATTAATGCCTGTTCAAAATTACAAACCAATTTTTTCTTTAGTTACTCCCACAGTAGTTACTGTAAACCTTTCCTTTAAGATTAGCAGGATTTGGCCCATAGGGCCTGATTTCAAAGCCCACAGAAGTCCATGTAAGGCCATTGATTTCAACTGGCTTTGGAGTTAAACCTTAGATATCGTATAATCTTATGCCTGGATCTGCAGATAAACTGGTCAGCACCATGGACAGAGGATAAAGCCCTACTAAATCCTCTGGTAAATATTATCCTTATGATTAATTTGATTAGATAACAAAATGGTTTTAATTGGAGTTGATAAGTATTTTTCTACTTACATGCAGCAATTTTAATTCAGATCAAGTATTATATCCAAGGTGAAAGTATTGTATAGATCTATTAATTTGAAGTTAAGACTTTAATGGGATAGCCTTTGTATGAAGAAAATCTAAACTGGTTTTGGATTAAATATAAAATCCAGCAATGCTTACTTCCTATTTGAGCTGCCCATTTTCCAGATCACACACCTTTGCTGTTGATTACATCTTTAGGTACTATATAAATCTGCTGCAATTAAGTATCACCAGGAATGGATGTTAAAATGGAATAGGAAATTTCAATGACCTTGTGGTGGCAATGGCAGGAATGGACTCTAGGTGTCCCTGTTGTTTCTGGTTTTGTCAGTAACTTGATGCATCTGGGTTTTTTTACTGAACATGATGGGCGTTTTTCTTACTTGTTTATTTCAGAACTGTTTACATTTTATTGTTATGTAGGATGATTCAGTGGTGAGAAACTGTGGGTTTCATTGAAAGCCCACTGAAGTCAGTGGCAAGATTTTTGGATCAGCACCATTTATTAAGATTCAGATTTAAAGCAGTAATCATCAATAAATTCAGCATTAAGGGTCAAAACCTGATCAAAACATGTTACATATGACACAGCTGTGAAAGAGGGAGAGAGAAAAGAAAGTACTAGATGAGACTGAAACTTCTCCATGGAATTACAGCCTCAGCTCTGGATTTCATGCCATTTGTATTCCTCAGCCACAGTCTCAGTTGTGGCTGAAATGTATTCTTTGCACGTCTGGATTGTATTTGCAAGTCTAAATGGAGAGAGAGGAAGAAAACCAGTTCCAGCTTATGTTTAAAATGTCCCATAATTATGAAATTTGAGACTTATTTTCATAGGTGTTAGGCAGCTTCATTGATAGCCAATGGGAGTGGTTGGTGCCAAGTACCTCTGAAAATCATACCTTTTAGTCATCTTGACAACAGTAAGGCTACTGATGTGCAGTGACCACTGTCTATCATGCTGGCTAATATTGTCTCATTGTGCCTCCTTGACTGTCTATATCCATTTGTTATCTATTGTCTTAAATTTAGGCTATGTCTAGACTGCAGACTTCTTTCAGAAGAAGCTTTTCCAGAAAAGATCTTCAGAAAAAACTTCTTCAGAAAATGTGTCTACACCATGAAAGTGAATCGAAAAAGCAATCTGTTTTCTCAACAGATAGCGTCCGCACTGAATGGATCCTATCTCGCATATAAGCTGTGATTACTATGGGTGGAATGGCCAATAGGGCACCTGTGCTTTTACCTTTTTCCTCTTCTTGCGAAAGAACTCCCTTTTCCCTGTCCACACGCGCCTTTTCTGAATGAGCTCTTTCGGAAAAATTCTTCTTCCTCGTAGAAAGAAGTTTATCAATGTCAGAAAAACCCCTCAGTTCTCTTGATTTTTTTTCGAAAGAATGCGATTGCAGTATGGACGTAATTGAAGTTTTTTCAGAAAAACCCTTAGACTGTAAGTTTGGGGCTGAGGCTGTCTCTTTGTTCTGTGTTTGTACATGGGGTCCTGTGCTAATAATATGATAGATATTATGATCCTACAAGTCACAATTTAGGCCTTGATGCTGCAAGGCGAACTATGTGTGCATTTCCTTGGGCCATGGACTTCAGCAGGCCTCCCTGAGAGTGCACTACTCATCCAGTGCAAAATCAATTGCAGGCCTTCATCTATAGAACTTATGGGTGGACAAGTACTTAGACTCTCATCCTGGTCTTTCAGCAACTTGTAAATATTCGAGTTGGGACATCATCATCTGCCTGGCCTAGGGGATGCACAGTTTCCTGGGATCTTGCCATTTGTATTCATAAACGATGGCAGTGTTTCCCAAATGGTGTTCTGTGGAACCCCGGGATTCTGGAAGTGTAAATAAGGGTTCCGCGAGAACATTCCATTACAGTAACATTTTATTATTAAAAAAATAATATTTAATATTTATGAATTTTATTGAAAACTATTTTCATTTGTGTTTGCCACGATAAGTGTAAAACCAGCTTAGCCAGAGAGTGGGGATGATGATGTCACTACTCAGCGCTGAGCACGCAGTCAATCAGTGGTGCGATCGCCTGTTAAATCCCCGTACTCACTCTCCGGGAGCGTGGATCACGTGGGTGACTGAATACGAATATACTAGCACCATGCTGGACAAAGTCGAAGCTTCAGTTGTCAAACCAGTTGCTTGTATGGGAGTGTGCATGCAGTGCTTTGAGAATACTTTACTTCAGTATAGTCGTGTGATTTCTTGTATTTAAAAATTTAACAGACACAAATATAAATTGACTGTGATAGATCAATCTATATATTTACATAACAATAATACTTAGGTCGATAATAATAATATGACAAGTTTATAGTATCTACACACAGAATTTAAATTATTGATAGCAAAATTATTGGGGATTCTGTAAAATTATTTTGAGTTTAAAAGGGTTCCATGGCCAAATAAAATTGGGAGACACTTAATTATGGGATTCCAGATCTGTAGCATGGATGGGGTTATTCCTAGTTTTCAAAGTATGATCAAGCAGACAAACTTTTAAATAATTCAGAGCATGAGTGTGCTCAGTTTTTTTGTGCTCAGTTTCTTCACGACTGCAGCTTGGGTTCCTGCAGGGCTGCTGACTAGGAGCCACCTAGGTAAGTGCCTCCCAGCCAGAGCCTGCCTCTGACACACACACCCATTCCTCTCCTCCCCCACCCAACTACCTGTTCCAGGCCATCACCCAAACCCTCTGTATCCCCTTTCCCCCTTTCTCCCAGGTCACAACTCCCTACCATACCCTGCACTCCCTGCTAGAGCCCCTCCCCACAGGCCAGAATCCTGTCCTGCATCCATACCTCCTTCTGGACTCTGCACCCCAAGACTCTGCTACAGATCACAACTCCCTCCTTCACCCAAACTCCCTCACAGATGCCACACCCCCTCCTGCATTCTAGTCCCCTACCCCAAGCTCCCTTCTGCACCCAACATCTGTCCCAGACTCCAAACCACGTTGGTAAAAATGCGCTCCTTGACCTCTTGCCAAAATCTTGGCACCCCTGCTATAATATATAAAGAGAGTGAAAACATTTAATGTATATCGTGGTTTGGAAGGTTTTTTCAGCATAACTTCAGGGTGGCTGTCTGACAAAGCCATCATACCAATAAGTCACAGCGTACCAAATAAGTGCCACGAAGAATTTTATACCATACTAGGTAACTGTATTTTGTTTGTGCCACTTATTTTACAGCAAAAAAATATTTTACAAGAGTTTTTGAAGAAGGTTTTATTTCATTGTATTGCTATATTGTACCCTTCAACCTGAGGGGAAAAAACCAGGAGATAATATATCACTCAGGGTCAATTGATATAGACTTTAGGGAGAGAGAAAATACAGCCAATGAAGTTTAGAATCCTCAAAAATAGCTTTGTTTGCCCATCGTAATGTTCTGGCTGTATTTGACAGTCCACAAGAGCAAGAACAAAATCCATGTATCCATTTGAAAGGAAGGATTTCCAAATTTTCTCCAATGGCAAAAGAAGCCATTTCTAGTCCAGCTTGTCCATGAGGTATTAGACTTTCAACGTGTTGTTAGTCCGGGATTCAATATTGATCCCCTGGCCCTCATTCCATTGCAGTTTTGCAGGGAAAGAAGTACAATTTTCTACATTTTGAGCCGTTTATGGCTGTGGCTTGCTTTTTTATAAATGCCAGCTGATTGGAGCAGCTCTGGGGTTTGAATGGTTAGAAATAGCCCTAGCTGAGATGAAATTGAGGGCAGAGTGCTGGTGAAGCAGTTGAAGACACTTAGCATGCAGTTCTTCACTTAGTTGCACAGATATCGCCACATCACGGTGAGGGAGAGAACTGAATATTCGTGAAAGGTGTTGGATCAACACAACTTAAGATCTGAATCCACAGAACAAGGATGTATGTATGTATGGATGGATTTCGTGGAGTATTCAGTTGATCAGTAGTATCTGCCTCATGACCTTGCCTTTAGGAGATGCACTGGATGGGGAAGCTACCCATACAGGTATTTTGGGAATATGGGATGATTGAATATGGTTGCTTAACAGAGGCAAAATGCATTCCCCCTCCCCCCAAAATGCCCTCCTTTTTCAAACGTCAGGTCTCTTATGGTGCACAGCCAGTTCGCAGTTTTTGGACCAAGATGGCATCTTCGATGACAGATAGTTCTGGGGGAAAAGCAGAGTGAGGCTTTGAAAATGTTCCAGAGGGTATCTGCACACCTACGCCCCAAGCCAGCCATGCTCAGGGGCTTAACATGGGCTTGACATTAAGGGTGTGAGTTGTCCAACTGAAGTTAAGCATGTGCTTACGTGCCTTGATGGATCAGAACCAGAGTCCCCACACTAAGAGCCATGTTCAGCAGAAGTATAAGAGACTGGGCCAGGTAGTGCCAATGAGCCATCACTCTGCAATATGGGAAGGAGCAAGAACCCTTTTACGCTCCTATCCCAGGACGTGGGGAGAGCTTAATCACTGGGAGAGGGGCTGATTTGAGGACAGAGTTAAGGGGAACCGTGCACAAAGTGGCTGCAAATGACATGATTGCATTGCTGCTGCAGAATTACTTTTTTTCGGTTATTATGGGGCAAGACTGTAACAGGCAGCATAGCATGTAGGCTGCATTTTTGTGTAAAAAAAATAGAATGATGTACATGGGCACCCTCAAATAAACAAAGTCCACTTCACAATGGACAAATGACTTGCAGCATTGGGTTACAAGAAATCCTGTGCAAACCAAAATGCAGGCTTAACTGATTAATCTGACTAGGACCTTCAAGGCTCAGAGTCATTTTACGTTTCTGACTTGGGGCCAGCACAAAGTAAAATCAGTGTCTTGCCGAAAATGGTATTGAAGTCTAACTCACATTAGTGTTTCTTAATAACTGGGCCCAATTGGGTCTTATAGGCTTATGCTCTTGTTGCAGGCCCTTACAGGAGACTGATTTACATGAGCTCCCACTGAGCCCTTCATAGCCCTCCCATCAAAAGAGACCTCCAGAAGAGTCTCCATTTGACAGAAATCTTTCTCCACAGGGGGCAGGGTAACAGGTCAGTGTGGATAATTAAGTCACTATCTAATGGCCAACAAGAGGCCACTATCAAGTGGTCCTTATCCAGCAGCAAGAGGTAAGTGGTTTTACTGCTTGGGGCCTGCATGGGCAGTAAGCTTCAGAGCCATTGTGTTTCCGATTCTGCAGTGCTGCTGTCCAGCTGCAGCGCTGGCTGCATTTTCACGGTATCTACAAGGCAAAAGTGTGCCTCACAATAAGCCTTTCCGCTCTCTGGCAAATCCTAGTCCTTCCTTGGATCCCAACTCCGCCACCCTATATCCACCAAATACTTTGCTCCATGAATAGAACCATCCATTTCAGTCCAGGCGAGATCTGTGAATTCAATACATCACTCAAAGAAGAAGTCTCAGTGAGCTTATCTCTATATTTTTGTTAGCCTCTAAAGTGCCACAGGACTACTCGTTGTTTTTCAAGGCAGAAGATTCTGCTCTCTGGGAATAAGGGAGTCAGAACAGGGCCTCCTAGTTTTGCTTCTGAAACTCTCGTTAGGTTTTCTGTCTTGGCCAGAAAAGAGGAAATTCATGACGTGCTGCTGAACTGACATTCCCAACTAGAATAGGATCCTCCCGTGGCAGCAGGTTCTGAGGTTTTCCACTGCAGAGAATTCTCTTTGCTTTAGCAGAGTAATTCTGGATTTCTACCAGTGTAAATGAGAGCACAACAGTGGCAGTGGTAGCCTCTCAAATGAGTGAGGCCCTTTGCTAAACTCTCCTGTAACTGTGGTATGAAACTAAACCAATGGCACGCTATAACAAGAACCCCGGAGAGGGTCAGGTGAGGAGAAGAGTCCAGCAAGGCCTTGGAGTAGAACCCACTCTGGTCCACATAAGCGCTGAAGGACTAGTCCTTGTTACTCAAGGTGTTGTGGGAGGCAACATCCAGACTCTGTTGCTCCCGGCTCTGAGCCCAGCACCCTGTCCCCACATCCCTGCTGCCTAGAGACAGGGCATGTGGGGCGGGCCTGGCACTTATGGCAGATTTTGACATTTGGGCCCCCAGCGTGGTGCAGGGCTTCTTCATACCCTTGGTTTCACGATTGCTGAGGGTGCAGCTGAGCCCAGGAACCCCTGCTAATGCTGCATTTGGATCAGAATCTAGCTGGTGGGCTCTTCCTGGGTGATGTTCCCATGCAGCCTGCACTAGCCCAGCATCTGCCCACTCAGCTAATACGTACTGTTAAGGCGCCTTTCTGTAGCCTTTGCAGAGCATCGACAATGTGCTTGGAATGAGACAAGCCCTGTTCTGAGGAACTTGTCATCTGAAAGACGGGTCCAGTTCATCCTCCCGAGCGCCTTGCCATAAACCAGCACTCCGCTGCGCATCTGCCGAGCAAGAGAAAATAGCTTTGTGTTCAAGTTTGGCTGCATCCTGCAGGGCTGGAGTATTGGGACAAGCTCCTGCTGTCTGGAGTAAACTCAGGCCCACTCTGAGCACAGAGACCTTCTGCTCTCTATGGGTATGTCTACACTACCACCCTAGTTCGAACTTCCCGGGCTTCATTTGCAACTTCGGTTGCCTATATTAACCACCCTAGTTCGAACTAGGGTGGTAGTGTAGACATACCCTATGAAAGTAGCATGTTGGACCCATGTAGCTATCACAAATTCACTTTAATAAGGAGCCTGGGTGTGCCAGCTCTCCAGCCAGCAATCCCCCTTCCTCTGACAGCCGCATTACCCTGCTATGCCATTTTACACTACATCACATCTGTTGACATTCATGTGCCAGAAGAGACTACGTGATCAGTAGGGGGGAAAAAGGAAGTTACTCTATTCACGAATGCCCCAAGGACTACAGCTGGCAACCCGGTAAGCTACAAAGGCTCTGGAGATTGTCAAGATTTACAGTATGTTTCATGACAGCACTGCCCACAGGCACTTGCTAGAAATTCAAACGCTGGAGAAACCGTGTCATGGTGGGACCTGCTGTAGCAGAGATGCTTCAGGGAGAGGGAGCATGAAAGGTAAGTTTTGTACTTTCCCCAGGAATTGGGGACAGAGCTCCAGTGCCTGCCGCTGGGTTGGTGCCATGTTAGAGCAGGCCTTTTCATGTAAGAGACGCTCCGCTTGTCCATACTAGTTCAGAGCAAGAAGCTTTGCTTCTCCTATAGGCTGCCAGCCATGGTTTGTAGGCAGTTGGACACAACGTGCACCAGCCTTTCTCTTGACCAATGTCTAGTCATCTCTAAGCATGAATTAAGCATGTTTTAATTGTTTGATTCCAAAACTAAAAATGCTCATGAACAGAAACCTGACAGGTCCTTGCAAGGAGAAGAAAAGTAGGTAAAATCTTTGGCCTCTTGAAATCAAAGGGATTTTTTGCCATTACATGGAAATTGACATATTGGTCAGACCCCAGAACCATCCAGCTCAGTAACCTGTCTCTCATGGTGGCCAGCCCCAGATGTTCCAAAGCATGGAGTACGAACATGGAATAATCTGTGTCCTGCATAGCTCTGGTTCTGTTCTCTGGTACTCAGTGATCGGTTTAGGCACTGACTTCAGTGGGGCCAGTCTTTTGCCTTTTGATGTTTAAGGATGAATAGTTGGCTGTGTCTTGTATGTATGCAGAGGATGTGTGCTTCCAGAGGTAGTAGCTGCCTTCTCCATTTAGAAATTACTTGGAATATCTCAGGAAAACCACTTCAGGCAATCAAAGGAACTGGCATATTCTATTACAATTTTTCGGCATGCTTTTTATAGGGAAAGGGAAAGAACGTATGCATCAGTCTGGCTGAACCAATAAAACAAGCTTGCAATATATTTATCATAGTCAGTAAAAACTTGAAGCAATCTGCTTAACAAAGATGTAACCCATGGGCAGAGAAATTCCTCCTCACTCAGGGACTTGTAATGTGGTCTTTATGGGCACAAAGAAGGCATATTTGTAAAAGATGGCAATGACAGAGATTAATCATGCAAAAACAGAGGATGTCTGTTGAAATCTAACTCTGAATGTGTATATTCTGGTTTTGCTCCTCATTTAAGTTATGGATCCAGGAACATTTGTGCCACTAAGGGTTTTGTTGTTCTTTTTGAGGCTTCTTTACCATGAATGCAGATTTTAAGTTTGTATGGTAGAATGCTCACAGAAAGGAAGAGTAAAATTTGCTTTGCACAAGCATTTTCAATAGTAGCTGGATTATGAGAATTCTGCACATCTGTTCAGGAACATAAAATATTATCATGTGACTTCATGACCAATCACTCCAATCCCAGCTAAACAGCACATTTTTCATTCTGAATATCAAGTATAGGTTGAACCTTTCTAGTCCGGCACTCTCTGGTCTGGCAACATCCATGGTCCAGCATGATTTTAGTTAGCTGGATGTCCACTTATCATGGATTTGGTCAAGTTTTCTGCAGTCCCATAAAGTTTCTTTACAGCCACCAGTCCTGGCTCTCAGTGTTCTATGCTGTAATTTACCCCTCTGATTTATCCAAACCCAGTAAGCAGTGGAAGTGTTGGTAATGCTGCTAGAAATTATTGACCTCCCTTGATTTGGCAAATTCCCTGGTTCAGCACCAGTCAGATCCCAAGGGTGCTGGACTAGCATGCTGTCGAATAACAAAATCAATGAAAAAGTTTGCAAAATTATTAATACATTTGAGAAAATCATGTTCCACTTCTGGGTATTTTACAAAGGCTAAGCAAGACAAAATTCACAATAAATTATTTAGTAGTACAGACACCCGTTACTAATAATATGTAATTGGCTGGCTTTACTTGATCTGATCTCAAATATCTGGTGAAGGTACAACTGGTGAGTGGCAAGTTTATTTTTGTAAGTTGATATAATTTCATTTAAGAATTTGTCAGTGTTATAAATGCTTCTAAACTCAATTAGAAATGGCTCCAGTTATTTTGTAGCTTAAGCATCTCCAGGAAGAACTCATTTAGTGAGAAGATATAAATACCCCAAGGATAGGTGTTTGATAAAAGCCATCTAGTCATGGTGACTGACTGATAGATGGAAGGGAATGCAGGGCTATAGATAAGATATACTTTTGCTATACTAAAACTATGTGTGGCATAATTTTTACTTCCATTCAGACATATTCATACTAAACTGAGTATTTGAAAATGTTACAAAGGGATGGGCATTTCTGTTAAGGAGGCTTCACTCATGCTATGCTTTGCTGCAGACAAAATTGTTCTCTTCTGTGTCACAAGCTATTTCTAGTCAAGGAAATAAATGTGACAGTTGCAAAGTTACTGTAAATTGCATTTTACTGTAGCTGTTAGAACGTAAGAAATGGCATGGCATTATTCTTTTTATTCCAGATTGGTGCTGTAGCAAAAACTCACTAGCTCCCCTATCAGGGCATGAAAAGCAGATAATCTGGCTTCCACAGAAGCACATTGAGAGAGGAGGAAGACCCGCGTCTTGCATTAGCTCAGCAAATCTGAAACAAGAGGGAAGCCCAGGTGAAAGAGAGCCCCTTGACTGCTAGCAAAACAAATGCCCCAAGCTCAGCGCTCCTGCAGTGTAGACATAGCCTGAATGTGTTCTGTAAGGAGGAAGGGGATGAGGGCTGTGAGTCCATGGAAGCCAAGGAGTTTGACATTGGAGAAGTATTTGTTTTTGCCTTGAAGCATTCGGTTTGCTCTTCTGGTTTAGGTTGACTATAAATCCAGGTTCACTGTGAGTCTCAGCCTTTCCAGGGCATGTCCTGGCCTTCCAGCTGGGTTTGTTAAAACAGGGTCAGTTCCTGGTTTTGTTAGCCCTTGAAACTGGGGCTCTTGGAGTAAAGAGGGCACTCATCTCTTGCGCACCTTCTAGTGGCTGGATGTGGCTTCACCCCCCCGGCACTCCTTGTAGGCTGAAGCTGACTGTGACCGGATTTCACTGACTTGGCCCTCTAACTGTATCACGAAGTCCAGATGAGTCTTTTCAGAGTAGTAATGAGTCCAACACACAATCAGTCTGTTTCCCAGTCCATTTCACTCTTTAAATTCAGCCCTTTGCTCAGGCTCCCGGTCTTCTTTGGGCTCATGCCACTTCAACTGTGGCCAGGAGAGGACTCCGGGGCCGTCCATTATTCCAGCTCCAACACAAGCATCCTAGAAACAGCAGCCAGGTATGGCTCAATTTTAATATGTTGCTGCTGCTTCTCTGGGCCTCATCCAGCCTGGCCCCAGGCACACGACAGCCTCAGTAGGCCCCTGCTCAAAGTGTATGGAGGGGCTGGCTCCGTGCTTCTGGAAGGGGCGGGGCATCAGGTGGAAGGGGCGGGGCCATGACAGCCAGCTCCTCTGTGCCACCTGGAGCATGCCATGCCCCTTTCTGCCCTCAGACTCACCTGGAGTACGCCCCTTTAAATTGCTGTGGGCAGCAATTTAAGGGGCCCTGGACTCCAGCCACTGCTGCAGTAGCAGTGAACCCAGGGCCCCTTTGAATTGCTGGTCCCTGGTGCAATTGCCCCCTACGTTCTCCCCCTCCTCCTGTGACCAGAGCGAAGTCCCTTTCCTTGCTCCTCTGGTCGCAGCCAGGGACTGGCGGGCTAAGTCCCTGGAGCTCATCTTATGTGACCTGGCTGGCTGCTTCCGCGAGGCCTCTTTCTTCAGGTTTGGATGAACCACCTTCACTGCTCTTTTCCCATCACATGGCTGCTTCTTGGGGTGGAGCGTAGTTCTAGGAAGCTGCAAAGGCCAGGTCCAGCCCACCACACTTGGCTTTTGCTGAGCTGAGCCAGAAGCGGTGCTGCCCTGCAAAATCCTCAGCCAAGCCACGTAACAGCAAAATATCTGCTCCCCTAACCCTGCTCCCTGGTCTCTTCATTGCAGTTAGAAACTCATAGATTTTGAGACCAGATGGGATCATCCAATCTGGGCTCCTGCCCGGCCCCGACCATGGAATCCTGCATCCTGTCTTCCCTGCACCAAGCCGGTAATTCTGGCTAAGCTTCAGCAAATCTTTGGAAAGACAAATAGCCAATCTCAGTTTAGAAACTCTGCCAGTGGTGAAGGATCCAGGATAAATGTCCCAGTGATCAATCCACTTCTTTGTCCCAAACTGCCTTACTTGCACGCTGCACTTGTCTCACTTCAGCTCCAAGCTGTAGGTTCTCGATCAATAACGGCGGGGGGGAGAGGAGAAGGGACAGTGACATGACCAAGATCATAGAGCAAATCAGTGGCAGAGTTGCACATAGATCTCAGGTCACCTGTTTCATTCACTGGACCTCACAACCTTCCTCCCAGGTGCTGTGACTCAGATACAAACTGAGGCTGCTGGGGCATGAACTACAATAAGATCAGAGCTCCTGGCACTAGGCTCTGCCACTCATCCCCGGCCTGATTGCGACAGACTCGCTCCTACAGCCTTCACCAGCACTGGACTAGCAGCTCCTCCTTTCGGCATGTTCTTCCTGCCCCTCCAAGTCAGCAGCCCTTCTCCTGCCCTCACAACCTTCCCTAATACCCCCTTCCTTCCTCCACACTTCCATAGGGCCCTGCTTCTTCCACCCCCCCGCCCGCTTACCTCCAACCTGGCAACCCCACTCTTACATTCTGCAGCCCTCCCAATCTAGCATCCCTCCACCCCGCTTGAGCCTCAAACCAACCACCCAGCCTTTCGGGGCCAGGAATAAGATGGAGCTCGAGGTAGGTATGGTGGAAAATAATGCAAAAGAAGAGGGGGAAAACAACAAGGGAGTCCCAGGGTATCTGAGGCTTTCCAGGATCCCAATTCCAACTGGGAAAGGTTGATAAGGGGAGAGGCTTTGGCTGGAGTGACCTTAGCCCCCTTCATTTCCCCCCCCCCCCAGCTTTTAAAACCTACTCTATTAGACTCCCTGCCCTCCCTCAAATCCTGCCCCACCTGCGTCCGAGAGACAAATCGCACCCCCTTTCCTTGCCCCATGTCCCAGTGGTTCATGCGGCACGTCTGGTCACCCTGGCTGTGCTGCTGGAGAATTACTCATCCCAGTCACGTTTGTTTGGGTGTCTGTCTCTCCCCGGGAGGCGGCTCCCATCTTGGGAGCAGGTGCTCTCTATGCAGCCCCTGCTGGACCGGAGATGCTTCAGCTCATGCCACATCCCTCCTACCTGCTCCACAGGCTCCAGCTCTGTGACCCTCTCCACACACAGAGGTGCTGAGGGAGGTCTCCTGGGCTGCTGCCTTCACTGAGGAATGGGTGTGTGTGTGTGCTAAGGGGCTGGCTGCGTCGTGTGATTTCTGTATCCAGTGCACAGCTCCTGGTGCCTGTGAGTGAGAGGAAGGGAGTGCGGTTGCTGCCTAGAGGCTACTGCTGCTGCAGTCTCAGCACCGGTGCTGCTGGCGAGGAGGCATCAGCGGAGCGGTTTGCTGAATGGTTACAAGTGGAATGCAAAAAACAAAAGCATCGCTGGAGGAGAGGCTGCCTTTGAAGCACCCCTTGTGAAATCTGAGGGAGGGGGCTTCCCAAGGAATCCAGAGCCAGCCAGCCCGGGCTCCAGGCAGCAGCAGCAGCTCAGTACAGTGCCTTCATCACAGCCTGCTTTCCCATCCCTGCTCCAGGAAAAAGAGGAAGGGAGAATCCAGAAAACCTGGCCACAGACAGACCCTGCCGGAGGCTAACAGGTGTTTGCTGGGATTTGTTCAGGGAGGAGAAGGTGAGAGGAAAGTTAACTGGGAAAAATCAAAGCAAAGGGCAAAGCTGCATTGATCTCACGCCAAGCAGATGTGCCTGGACTGCCTGAGACCAGAGTGTCTGGACTAAGCACCAAGGGATACCTGGTCAGTGACCTGTTTGATCTCCCTAGAAACATTGAATCCTGTCTGCAAACTTTGCCCTGCCACAAGTTGCGAGGGGTAAAAGCCCCAGAACCAGGGGGCCTCTTCTGCTGAGAAAACCCACTTGCGCTGCCCTGTTGCATACTGGTTTGGTCTGGTGGACACATCCCACCTGCGCCGCCTCTGCTCCAAAGCTGGTGGCAGTGGGTGCTTCTGCGGCGGCATCAAACCAAGGCTTAGCGGTGGGATCCGGTGCCCCAGATTTTGGGGACTGTAAAAGCAGCATGCTGGCTGCTCCCCTGGCAGCCGGCACCCAGAACCTCTGCATCTGACCCTCCGGTGGAGTCGGGGCGGTGGCGGCCATGGCAGCAGCAATCGCCAGCTCCCTGATTCGCCAGAAGAGACAAGCCAGGGAGCGGGAGAAGTCCAACGCATGCAAGTGTGTCAACAGCCCCAGCAAGAGCAAGGGCACCTGTGAGAAGAACAAGCTGAATGTGTTCTCCCGGGTCAAACTCTTCAGCTCCAAGAAAAGGCGGAGAAGGAGACCAGGTTGGCAAGGGTTACGTGTTTGCTTATTGTTCTGTTTGACACCAGCCGTATTGTGCATCCTGCCCGGGGAAAGGGAACGGGTGAAATTAACACGCAGGCATTGCAATTGCCAATGCTCGTGGGACACAGACATGCAGAGCTGGTCTCTCACACACCCTCACGTCACTTATTTGTCTGACACACACACACACGCACCCCATTGATTTTTCTTCTTCCTCACATGCACGTTCATGTGTACCCATGGGTCGGTGATGTATCCATGTGTGTCTGTCTCTCTCTCACACCCCCTTCAATCATGTGTTCATCTGTCTACGTGATCAATCATCTATTTTCCCTCTTTCAGGTCTCTAGAATTTCTGTGCCTTCTGCTATTATTTGCTAATTATATGAGAATTGGATATTTACTTCAGTCATCAGCTTCTAAACCTTTATAACCTTTTATCCCCCTGTTCCTTTCTTGGAATATCTTATATAAATCATACACGCACACAATTCTGTGTGTAACAGAGGGGTAAAAGATCAGGTATGAAGAATCAGTCTTCTGATCCAGGGCATTTTGTACACGGCAGAGGCAGAAGCCTGTTAGTAATTTTCTTTTCTAAAATCTAGCTGCCTTTACCATTCAACTGGCCAACATTTTTTCATGCAGCCAAATAATAGGTAGCTAATTGAAAAGGGGAGCCTAAATTTACTGAGAGCTTTGTCAGTGCAAAAAAATAGAAGGACGTTAAGTTTCGTTTGGTGTAGATGAATTATGCATCCCTCAGTATACTTATTAAAGGTTGCTAATGAGAAGTAATATACTTATGCAAACTATTATAAGGCTTTGCTTTGAATCCTATCCAAAAATACGTATCATCGCAAATTTACCCTTGTTTCTTTCCATTTAAGATTTGCCCATATGTGGGAACTTTGGGTTGAAAATGGCAATTCATATTTCCATGTTGTTTATCTGTGAATCAACTAAGGCTTTGGAACAGGCTGCTAAAAATGCTTTACTGTCTGATGAGAATAATTGTGTGACAATTACTACAATGCAGATGTCATTGGGATTCAGTGGGAGTAGCCTTATTTTATTGCAATTACTCTTGATGCAATACAGAGATCTTTATTTAAATGTACGGACTTCCTAACAAATTGTGTAGCTGTTTACGTCAAAGTCCAGTATGATCTTATGTTGTTTTGTCTGTTTCATTTTCAAACATTGAACTTGAAGATGATTATGAATCAGATTTATAGCCAAACTGTGTGGTTTTCTTTTTCTTTCTAATCTGTGAAATAGCATCGTTTATATATTTTCCTTATTGCAGTTCAACATGTGGCTGAGTTTAAAGGGGTTTTCTTTCTCTCTATTACCTATGTTCATTGAGTAGGTTTTCACTTCTGAGTCTGCATGTTCTTGGATCAACAAACCATGCTAGATTGTTTATTGGAATTTTAGCTGTTCTTAAATATTAGCTGCTGTATATTTAGGCTACTGATTTGGTAAACAGTTTTGCCACACATCACATCTCAGATACGCTCACCCACTGCCACATATCTATACAAGCGACACCATCCCAGGACCTAACTACATAAGCCACAATATCAGGGGCTCATACAACTGCACATCCTCTAATGTGATATATGCCATCAAGTGCCAGCAATGCCCCTCGTCCATGTATATTGGCCACACCGGATAGTCTGTACAACAAAGGATAAATTGACACAAATCAGACATCCAAAATGGTAACACACATAAGTCAGAAATCTGATGAAGTGGGCTTTAACTTCCCTGATCACTCAATTTTGGATTTAAAAGTAGCCAGTCTTCTACAAAGGAATTTCACTAACCAATTACCGAGAGTCTGCAGAATTGGA
Source organism: Pelodiscus sinensis (assembly GCF_049634645.1). Lineage (NCBI taxonomy): Eukaryota > Metazoa > Chordata > Testudines > Trionychidae > Pelodiscus > Pelodiscus sinensis. The sequence continues at coordinate 36,379,101 of NC_134723.1, read as the reverse complement.
ATTTATCTCCAGATTTGACATGGTTACCCTAGACTTAAACAAAGACATTAACTGTTTTGCATATTACAAAGCCAATTTCTCCTGCCATTAACATTTGCATTTCCACATCAAAAGCTACGTATGGGACACATCCAACCCACTTAATTAGCCTCATTAACAGAGGTCCTATAACTGACAGATACTTCTGCTGTTTTATATATATATTGGTTTCTGTTAGTTCCACTCCCATTCATCTGATGAAGTGGGTTTTGCCCACAAAAGCACATGATTTTATATATTTTGGTTAATCTCTAAGGTGCCACAGGAGCACTCATTCTTTTTAAAGTTACAAATGAACATGGCTGCCCCTCTGAGCTTTATTACCATTATCTTACCATATTTTAATAGTTCCCTTTGCCGCTCCTTTTGAGAAATCACATATTGCCAGCACCTTTCTAATCTTAAATGAGATAGGGCACAGCTCCCTAAGCCAAGTGACCGGCTGTTAAGATTTGTATTCACTGCAAGCGGATTTGAATGTGTTACCTATATTACGATAGAAAGTGGCATTGAATCATTTGGCAGTTGATTTTATAGTCACTGATTTGATCTTTGCCTGCCTGGGTACAGTTGTCAAGCTGCTACTCCTAGTGTTTTTCATACACCATCGCTGAAAATGAAAAAAAAAGGACGATTTGTTTTGAACCCTGATAACATGCAAGGGCGCATCCAGATTTAATAAATTAACCTCGTTCTTGTTCTCTTACAGAGCCACAGCTTAAAGGAATAGTAACAAAACTATACAGCAGACAAGGCTACCACTTGCAGTTGCAAGCAGATGGAACAATTGATGGGACAAAAGAGGAGGACAGTAGTTATAGTAAGTGGCATCAGAATGCATCAGATAATCTTGCATGTTTGTGAATTGTGGGGTATCCATTCTTATCCATCTCAATCCCATTTAAAAAATAATGTTCATGGATGACTGAGTGAAACATTAACACTACGCACATACTTGCCATTTGGTCTGAATGAAATCCACTACAAAAACACATAAAACAAATAAACTCGAGGAGGTAATGGTGACACACATGAAAAAAACAATCAAAATGTTATCTCCATGGTAATCTAGAGAAGTTCATTGCTGTCCTTTGCATTTTATTAGATTTTTTTTAACAGAGAAAATTTGTTCGCCTACGCAGAGTGCCTGAAATAGACAAACGTTATCTCCAGACTTAAGCAGGGGTCTCACTCGAACACAGCCGAGTTATTTCACATAATGAGAATATGTCATTTTAAAGTTCACATTCCTTGACTTCCCGTCCCCAGCACTGATAATTCTGAGCCTAATAATGATTTCAGCAATGAAACAGTTTTCCTTGGGCTTTTCTGTGAAACAGTTTCAAGGTGGTGTCTGGTTTTTTTAAACCAGGAGAAATATGGAAATGAACAAACGAGGACTAAAAAAGGTGATGCTGCTACAAGTACCAAAAAAAAATCACTCAATTGTGTGTAGTTTAAACTAATTTTGGGTCTTGAAAAAAGTTGGAATGAACCAAGAGGGTATTTCAGGGATAGCTATGTATAATTTTGTTCCATCTCTCTTCAATGCAAATAGCTTTTAAGTTTATTTCATTTTTGTTAAGCTCTCAAATGTCAAATGAGGGAGGTTGTATAAGAACAGAAATCCAGGAGTTTTATGACATTTGATTGATCGTGTCACTTTTCACCCATATCCATGTACATTTCTACTCTTCTCTAACATTTAACAAGTTTATTTTGTACTGACATGACAGAACCAATAATGTTTCTGTGTAACTATCATGTGCAGTTGTTACAGGTTCTAAGAGCAATGCATGCTGCAGGCCACATAAACCAAGGCAGACTTAAGCCATGTCTTCACTATGGGGAAGATCAATTCTGCTGTGATCGATCTTCCTGAGTTCGATTTAGCGGGTCTAGTAACGACATGCTAAATCAATCTCACAGGGTGCTCCCATCAGTGCTGGTACTCAGCGAGGAGTAAGGGACGCCAACGGGAGCATTTGTTCCCATTGGCCTCCCGCTGTGAGGACAGCAAGGAAACTTGAATTAAGGTACGTTATCCCCAGCTACATAATTAACATAGCTGGAATTGCGTATCTTAATTAGACCTTCCCATTTAGTGTAGACCATAGACCAAACTTCCAAGTTGCTTTCACATCTGTGTCCCATGAAGCAGAGTAGGTGCCATCCCTTTAGAAGGCAGCCAGCTGTCTCAAAAAAGATTGGGAACCCTCGAAATCTAGCCTAAAATTTCAACAAACACCTCGTGATAAATGTGTAGTCCTGTTGTTCTATGCACTACTGAAAGGTTCTCATATACTATGGTGACTAGCATGGTATAAGAACCTATGTAGAATAGAATAAAAACTGATCATTATGCATCATAAAGTGCAGCTGTTCTTTAAAATAGTTATTGTTGTTGGTTTGGTGTTACAAATTAAAGCAAATAACATAGATTTGTTCAGAATATTGGCAGAACTCTGTGGTTGGTCTTTTTAAAATAAATGAGTTAAGAAGCTAATAGGCAAATGTAACAATTTGAGATGTGTTATAAAATTTTAACCTAGCATACAGCATTCCATATCATTGCATATTATTTCTCTTAGAGTAGTTTCACCCAAATATTTATTTTAACTTGTTTTAATAGAGTTCTGGCATTTCTAGGCAACAGCACAATGAGGGGTCTTTTTCACAATTACACAAAGGTGTCTGTTTCCAACATATTTTTGTTTTGATTATGTCATTTAAATGTACTATATGGAGACAGTTTACCAGGCTACATGTGAATCATGTAAGCTTCTTGGAGCTGAAAATCGGCCTTCATAAATACTGTATGTTCTATTGCAAAGGAGGATGTGATAGAGATATCCTAGAAATTGATCTAGCTGTCCTGCAATTTCACAACGTGGAAGATATTTATCGTGGAAAAGAATTTTACTTTCACTTATCAAAGTGAATGTGTTGAACTGTAGAAAACCTAGGGCATTTCAGAAAAGTCTTACCTAGCTCCTTTGTGCAGTAGATCTCACAGCACTTTACAGTCTCCCCATTTTACAGATGAGGAAACTGAGGCATGGAGTGGTGCTATGACTTATGTGAGGTCAGCCAGAAGCTCTGTGGTGGCGACAGGAATAGAACCCTGTTTTCCTGGATCCTGGTCCTACTAGGCAACAGTTCCAACTTTGGTCCTGCACCTGCTCCAATGACAAAGTTCCTATTAGCATGAGGACAGCAGAATCAAACCCTTGTCCACCATTGGCCTAATCCTGCAAGAGGCTTTGAAGGTTCTGGCCCTAAAGAATTACTGTTTCCTTCCATTAACAAAGATGTACCTTACTTCCCTTTGATTGACTCATCCCTGCTGGGCAAACCCCTGAGTTAAAAGTCCACCCAGCGGGGGGCTGGGCTCCATCCTGTTGCTCTGACCACAGTAAAATTCTGATCCTTACCTTCTTTCATTCCCCATTATTTTTGTTCCCACTGTTGTGTCCTACACATTTGCCAAAAGTCTCCATCATTTAGCATTAATTTCAAGGCTGCTTTAATATGCTCTTTCTTGTATGAAGGAGGATTTTGCAATGTGTTGCAGGGAGACATTTAAAATCTCACTTGTTAATGTATTTTTTTTAAAAAATCTTCCCCATTCAAATCATTCCACCTTAGGGACAGCCCTTAGATGTTGCTGGCTGCTGTTATAACTCTGTAGCTAAGACCCCATGTGCTCTGTGGCACAAAGGCACAACATTCTGCAGCAAGCACCCCTGCAGTGAGTGGCAATGATCATATATTCCATCTCCATGAAATGCCATTTATTCCTGTTGCTCCTCCTCCACTGGCCCCCAGACACACACACACACACATAACTGTTGCACAAAGTTGACAATACTTATTCCTGTACAATTAATCCACACTTGATTTATAGAATGGGTTTTGCCCTAAATGCTCCACCTGGCTACACTGCATTTGCTGGACCTTGCCTCCCATAAAACCACCCAGGCAGCCCAGCTCAAAATCTTCTTTGCCCATTTCTGCTGGGGGAGTGGAGAGGTTGGCTCCAGTTTCAACAACTTATCACACCAGCTCCCTGGGCCTTGATGGGTGCAACCAACATGTCTATTCTACATTTCTGGCTGCAAGCTGGACTTCTGCTTTAGCTACCCAACCCTCTACTGCCTGCCTTTGTAGATTTGTTTGACTCCTTGTTCAAAGAGCTAGGCAGAAAAAGGCAGTTGCAGGTAAGTCACAGTAGGGCAGGAAGACAAAATGGTGGGTGTTCAGTGAATTCATCAGGCGCAGGACTCCAACATCCACAGAGTCCTGAATGAGATGAATGGGGCAGTTTGCGCCTGTCAGGATTAATCTTTCAGGCTCTCCACAGGCTCAGATTAGGAAATTCCATCAATTGTCATTTGGTTCGCATTTTCCTGATCACAACCGCAGCCATGGCTAGAAACATTGTAATTTTAAAAGAAATTGGAGATTTTGAAGCATAATTCTATACTAAAGAGTAGAGTGCGTACACAAGGCCTTTAGCCAATCAGAGTCTTTACAGTTTGGGGAAATGTTTCTGGGGGCAGGATTTTTCCTGACTTTAATTTTGCCTCAGAAAAATCGGACGTTTTTTGGGTGGAAATCAAGGCAGAATTTGTTCCCTAATCTCTCCATATAGGGAGAGATTTGATGGCTTGGCCGATAGATACAAAGAAACATATCTTCAGAAAGTAGACAAGCTTATGTGTTTAAACCTAGAATGGCCTATAATTGCCAATAGCTTACACGGTAATGCATACAGTTGCAGCCTACTGGCTTCTTAACGTTACAGCTTTTGTTTAGTGTCAGTTTGTATTGCACGACAGCCATTGCAAATATCCTCTCTCCCTTAGGCATTACTGAGGTTTTTCATTATATCAGGTATTATGGCCTAGCCTCACATGGTGTAAAATCACATGGAATCCTCGTAGTGACATTTAGCATTATCTTGTGCTAACACAAACTGACAATAATTGAGCAGAGTGGAAAAGAATTAATTCTGGGTTGGCTATTTGAGGGTTTTTTCCATAATGCCTGGCTGGGTCAGGGAGTAGTTCATTACTATGTACAAATAAGATCTCAGGCACACTCTCCGTGGCATCATTGATGTACATTTAGAAAGTTTTGATGATTCTGTCTATGGGGTTAAATATACAAGAGAGATTCTCCTGTATATTTCCGTGCTGATTACTCACAGTGCTGTGTAAATTACACATATAGTCTGTCAGGGGGGTTGTCTGAAGGGAAGGCCAGTTTCAGGAATAAATATTGTATAAGGCAGGAATCAGGATAACTCTGTAACACATAGGAGTCATTCACACACCATACCGTAAAGGAGGTGTGGCCGGTGGCCGGTGGCCTGGCTGTTCCTCTGGCCTTGGTCGGATTTATGTGCATGCTGCCAGTGCATTGCTGTTCATGGTGGATATGTGTAACCCAGAGCCACGAGGTAGGGAAGGGCTAAAGCCATGTGCCTTTACTGCATGAGCTAAAAGCTAATTGGCTCTCAGCTAAGGCTGTTGAGAGCAGACTTCACTTCTCCCTAATGGTCTCCGTGCTTTTGGGCTCCATACGTATGTTCTATGACTCAGTGAAGTCGCAGATTATACCTTAGGGTACGTCTAGACTACAAGCCTCTTTCGAAAGAGAGCGTCTAGACAGCAACCAGTATTTTTGAAAAAGCGACCCGCTTTTTTGAAAGAGAGCACCCAGGCAGTCTGGATGCCCTCTTTTGAAAAAGCACTGTTTGCGTTCAATAATGCCATTTTTCAAAAGAGCACTTTTGAAAAAAGATGTTATTCCCCGTAAAATGAGGTTTTCCGCAGTCAAAAAAACTGCTGCGTTCTTTCGATTTAATTTTGAAAGAACGCAGCAGCAGGCTAGACACTGGGGAAGTTTTTTCGAAAAAAAAACCAAACCCCTGGAGTCTAGGCACACCCTTAGAGTCTTCTGGCCCTCCTCTGGCCCCTCTGCGCCCTCCTCTTTTATCAAGCATGCAGGACCCATCCCTCTCTTTCCTTAGTCTGAGAACTCGAGCATCCTAGGCAGGTTTGTTCTGCCCCCAAAGAAATGCCCTTAGCAGATCCATTTACAGATTCCTACAAGCATTCACCAGACAGCCTGTATGCACAGCTTCCTGATGAAAATCTCTACCCTCACACTGCAGGCGGACAGCCCTAGAAAGAGCAGGATTAATGGAAGAGCGAGCTTCAAAGTGTGGTTCCATTTTTAGTAGCAGAGCAGAGGTGAAGGGAAACACTGGGGATGGAAAACCACTGGCTCTTCAGCTCCTTTCTCTGAGTTTCAGCCATGACATCTAAAATTAAGGTCCCAGCATCACCTGCTGACCCCGGTAACCTTGTGTGGGCAAGCTCAGTCAGCAAAATGTATAATAATGCTGCCTTTTTGCACTAGCAGTGCACCTTTCATAAGACGTCCTCAGAGAGCAGTAGGGACGGGAAAGTCTAACTCTGCTGCTTCTACTTGAATAAGAATTGAGTATGTCCAGCATGGTGAGTGTGACATAGTGGGGGGTAACTTGCTGGTTTCTATGCTGGGGCTGTGGTAACCCCCACTGGCTGCTGTCTGTACCATGGCCCAGCAGGACAGGGGATGAGTCATTATGCAAAGGGGGCTCCAAACCTGTCTGACCAGCTACCCCCCAGGGAGAGAAACAAAGGAAGGTGGAATGCCACCCCTGGCTGCGGGGCAGGGCTGGAGGAGAGTTGGTTAGTCTCTGTCTGGTATCATGGAGGAAGCAGCCTAGGCAACAGGCTGGGAGTTTGGAAGAGAGTTGGTGAGTTTCTGTTTGGGAAGCAGGGGAGAAGAAGCTAGGGAGGGGGGGCTGGGATTGTAGGGCCCAGCCATCCCCCATCTCAAGGGGGGGTACTGAGGCCTCCTAGCCCCAGTTCCTGTAACCAGATTACATCTGTGCTGTGCTGTCTCCTGGAGAAGCAATAAACTCCCTCTGTTCTACTGGCTGGTGGAGTCTGTCCGTGCCATTACGGGGGTGCAGGAGGCAGGGGACCCCAACGTGCCATCACAGTGAGGTCTTCAGAAAATCTGGCTGCAAGTCAGGAATCCTCACAGCTCCCGTGTAAAGTGACTCTGAGAATCATGTGGGAAATGATTTCTGTTTTCTCCCCTGTAAACAAATTTTACAATGTCCGTGAACATTTTTGCTGAAAGCCTAAAATTAAAACCTTTTGTTTGCCGAAAACTAAAAGTTGTCAGTTCCTTAAAAAGCGGAGAAAATAATTCTGTAAATCCAAAAGGAATGTTGTCATTGCAAATTATGTTTTTGACAGAAATCCCATTTCTCTGTGAAAAATCTTTTCAGCCCAAAAAGTTCCACTGGCACTAGTATTTATGCATAATGTGCAGATTGGGAAAATGAGGTCCTTAATTAATGTTTCAAGGTGAAACAGAGCCATGACAAAGGCAGGAATTGGAACCAGATTCTCATTGGTATAAATGGAAGACACTTCTTTAAAATCAAAGGCACTGTGCCCATTTACACTAGTAAAGAATTTGGCCCTTGGTCACCAGTCCTCTTTTTTTTAAACTTTAGCCATGCTCTCTTTTGAGAAGTACAGTTTAAAATTTGCTGCTTTTCTCAAGTCTTATTAGGAAAAGTCACTTCCAGAATTTAACAGAGTTTGGAGTCTGTATTAAATCCTAGTAGGCTATGAATTTTCTTTTAACAAAACATGTCCATTTGGGGGGTTGTTGGGCTGAGAGGGAATTCAAAATTGTTCATATTTTTGCTTATACCTTTGTTAATAAATCAGTAATTTATTTCAAATTAGTTGTTTGGTTTTAAATTACCCTCAAACAATTATCATAAATACTAAAATTCAGCCTGTTTCTAATTGGAGTTTTGCAGCCATGTAAAAAAAATAAAATAAATAAATTTCAGTATGGCAGTATGTAGTTCTAACTATATTTATGCCACAGTCTAAGAAGACTCTGTGGATTATGGTATTCACACCTGTCACTTTTCATAACCCTTCTTTATCCCATTTCTTTTTAATCCTACAGTGAGAATTCCCAATACAAAATACTTGTTTCAAACAGTGGTCAAACTCCTCAGCCAATCAATAGCAAAAATTTGAGTCAAAGCTGAGCTGCTCATGTCTTTAGATTGAAAGTCTACATACCAACACCAATTGTATTAAAATATAGGCCCCTCCACCTGTAAATATTGAAAATATCGTTGTTTATTATGAAGAGAAATACTAGCAGATAATTAAAATTAGTTTAATATTGAAAGTACGGTGTTTGTACCTGATCTTGCAAACTCTAATTACCAACTTCAGCTTTCCTGTTGCAAGTCCTAGTATTGAGGGCAGCATGTAGTTCAATTCCTGAAGCCAATGGAATCACTACTATAATGGGAAGCTGCATGGTCTAGTGGATAGAGGATTGTATTGCTACTCAGGCTATCTTTGGTTCTATTCATTGGCTCTGGGGTAGGTCACCTCTCTGCTCTGGGCCTCTGTTTTTCCATCTGCAAAATGGAGGTAATGATACTGATTTCCTTTGCAATGTTCTATGAGATCAGCTGATGGCAGGCACTAGCTAAGAACAAGATATTAAAATGACTCCTGGAAGTTAGTGTTTGCAGAGCTAGAGCCACTGTGAGTACTTACAATTATTATACATTAGTCATCTATCAAATATAATTACTTCAAAAGATTAACTTTTGCTATTTGTTTCCTTTTTTCTCCTAGCTTTGTTTAACCTCATACCCGTGGGCTTACGAGTGGTGGCTATTCAGGGGGTTCAAACAAAATTGTACTTGGCAATGAACAGCGAAGGATACCTATACACATCAGTAAGTAACTACTGTAATTTTTTTTCCGCTTTAAAATTCAATGACCCTGAGTCTAATCCGTGTCGACGGGAACATTTGTATGATTTGAAATGAAATATGAAGGTGAGGTCTTGGATTTAGTGCATTGCACTTTGCTGCAATGAATGCAAAGCAGTGTATGGAATTAAATCTCTGTCTTTAAAAATGACCACTCCACCACTCCACGCGGTAAGGAAATACGGCTGTTGAGATCACATTTGACTATCGCTTTCTGTGTGAGAGCAAACCAAACATTTCCTTCCCATTTGCTGTGAGACGATATCACCTTCCGCCTTGCCTAATGTAAGGCAAGGCTCTGAACAAGTCCTTGAAGGGTGGTTATCACAACTAGAGATGGGCCGAAACAGAACTGTGATCATGCTGGCTCATGCCACTGTGAAATTATCTCACGTGAGTATTGCATTCTCCCATTAGTTGTTACACCAATGACCTCACCATTAGAATAGTCAAAGCAATATTTTCTTATATTCAGTTCCCAGCGGGGCCACCCCTTCTTGCTGGTATTATTCTATGCTACGAATACTATGAATTCATGATTTAAAATGCAAAGTCATAGATGTCTAGCAACCATCGAACATTGCTGTACTTTTCCACAGAGAATTTCCACACTCTTTCTTAATGTATCTGCTTTCATTTCTGAGTTTTATTCTATTCTTTTATCTTGAAAGAAAAACAAGAACTTAATCGTGTCCCTAGAGCAGACAGGAGGGAGTCAGGGGTCTCCTTGCTTGCTCTGGCAAAAGGCTGCCTAGAATTGCAGCCCCTGCATGCTATATAAGTGGTTTTTTGCTCCCCCGTTGCTTGCAGGATTCTCTTAAGCAAGGGACAGACTCACTGACAGCACGCGAAGCTGTGAAAATGACTCTGCTCTTTTGGGCTAGGTTCTCAGTGGGTGAAAATGGGCACAGCCCAGCTGAGTTCAAGAACACTTCAGTGCTTTGTAACACCTGCGGGCTTACCCCAACGCACCGGCAAATTCCCAAAGAAAACGTGGTTGGTGGGGGGGATAGAAATTAATGTTTTCTGTTCCCTGATTTCTTCTGATTGTGGTTACCTGTAACTATAATGCAGTAGACTTCCGATAATCTGGAACCTATGGGACCTAGGTGGTGACGGATTATCAAATATGCCAGACTATCAGGAGGTACTATAAGCAGGTTATATATATACTGTATACATTATATACTGTATGTAAAGTATTCTTAACCCTTTTTCTTGTACATACTGTATACAGTATACTGTAATGTTTTAGTTTTTTTAAGCCTTTTTTACCCTTTTTGCTCAGTTCAGCTGCTGCCGCTGTTACCTTATGACTCATTTTTTGCTGAAGCTCACTCACTAGGCTCTTGCCATTTTGATGCTGGACTATCAAGAGTGCCAGACTATCAGGAGTACCGGACTATTGGAGTTTTACTGTAGAAACATTGTATTTAGAGGGAAATAACATTAGCATCGGGACTGGCAGCAGACTTTGCCCTAGGCAAGGTGGGGGAGGACTCGGCTCCGCCCTTAGAAGGGGCGGGATCTCAGGCAGAAGCGGTGGGTCTAGGAGCAGCCAGCCCTCAGCACTGCCCAGACCATGGAATAATTCTCTCAGCCAGCCCTTAGGGCTACCTGGACTATGGGGGCAATTTAAAGGGCCTAGGTGGCAATGATGGTCTAGAGCTCGGGGTCCTTTTCAACCGCCGGGCCCTGGGGCAACTGCTCCCATTTTGCCCCCCAATCAGCAGCCCTTCTTAGCATTGATGGTGTCATTTAATACTGAAAAAAAATGGTGGCCTACATGAAGTTCACCTCTTTCTAGCTTTACTGGGACTTAAGCAACCTCAGACACGCACTCACAACTTGCAGAAACACACTTCAAACGACATTGCCACAGTTTACCGGACGGTTAGGAAAGCGAGAGTCCAAAGACACAACAAACGGCCTGTTAACTTGTCCGACCAATTCATCCTCCCTGGCACTGCTCTCTGTGGAGAGTGGTTAGCAATAATTTATTTAGCACGACTGGCACTTTATCGGACCTTTCAGCTGCAATGTACAACGCTCTTTACCAACACTGGGCCTGATCCAAATGGAAGTCAGTGGACAGACTCCTATTTACTTCAATGGGCATTGGACCAATGGGCGTTGGACCTACCTCCTTTGAGAGGTAGGTAAACATCCTAAATTTTTTATAAAAAGATAACGTAGGACTCAGCAAGGTAATGTGTTTTTCCCAAGATCACCCATGGGCATGCTGATATTTGAGTATCAAAACTAATAGTCCTGAGTTCCGTAGAGCACCTTGCATTGACTATTACCAAAACTGACTCCAACTTTTGATTTCTTTTTAGCTGTTGGCTGAAATTCTGTTCCTGTTGTGTTTAAGTTCTGTGTCATATATTCAGCACTGTTGAGTTCTGTGGCACTGGAGCTGACTTGGTTTTCTCTGAATTATCTTGTATTTTAAGCAAAAAAAGAAAAGAAAACAAAACAAAAGACCCCTACCATTAACCAGTTATTGTCTGGGTTAATGGGAAGTTATTTCCTGTTCCATTGTGATGTTTTCTTGAGCTCTATCTCTGGTCTGCTCCATGGCAGTTATCAGGGTCTCGCTTGCAATCTGATGAGGTTTCAGGATTATGCTCTCTAATTGAGGCAACGGAATTGCTAGCTTCTGAGCCACTGATTTAAAATCATGGCTAAGGTGGATTTGCACCATGAATAACTCTACCATTTATGATAAGGCTGATAACAGATATCGGATGGCTGAGTGTCAGACTTTTCTAGATAGTTTGTCATGTCTAAGTTATAACAAAAAAGACACCTCCAATGTAATTTTAAAAGCTCTTCTGGGAGAAAGATTGACCAGCTAAACAGAGAGAGAAAGAGAGAGAGAGAGAGAGAGAGCGAGCGTGTGATATACATGCACTCACACTGTAAGCAGGCTAGTTAGACTGAAAGTGATCAATACAAAAGGAAACCTTCACAGTATTTTACATGATGCATTTCTGATATCACTGCTCGTCCCCTATTTATTCAGACACATTGATTAATTCCTGCTGAATACAGTTTTTGTGCCATATCACGGAAGACTGCAGGGTTTAAATCCCTGTTCTCTTCTCTCTGGTTTCCCACTGAAGTCAATGACAGTGGCATGAATGCATCTCCACAGATGATCACACCCTTAAGGTTTTATTTTGAGAGACCTCAACAAGAGGTTTTTGAGCTTCAGTGGCCTCCCTCTGAGCTGACACTCCTGTGCCAGTGCAAGATAAAAGCAGTGGGCTTGATTCATCTCATGTTACACCAATTTTCTGGTGGTGTACTTTGATTTCAGTGGCTTTACACCAGTGTAATCCTGATGTAGCAGTCTGGTGAATCAACACCAGCCTTTTCTGTGCAGTATCAGTGTTTGATTTTGTACTGTGACTGCCCACAGCGTGTGCCAAATTCCAGTTCTGTAAGTCTCTTTGTCGTGTGGAATTCTTGTGTGCTTTTATCTATTCGAATGAAAGGGTGAAAAATACTTTCAGTGCACATTGATGAGAAGTTGAGTCTTGGTGTGTTCTCTTGCCCTCTGAAAGTGACTGGGGCTGAAGTGAGAGAGCTCACAGAGGCACAGAGTAGCAGCTGAGTGAGGTTCGTAAAAGGGGTTGCGTGTATTTGTTCAGCTCAAAGAGTGTAGCGAGGCGCATGAATTCCAAAAATGTTATCCCATTCTCCTCTTCCCCCCATCTACTCCCAATTCAAAACTGTAACCAGTGGCCAACGATTTTTACTGAGCCATGGCACCAGTGTTTCAGAAGTCCTTTCGTGGAGGACAGTAACAAGCATGTATCCTTCTTATTCCGTGCAGCAGAAGCATCAGCCAAAAGTCTAGTCTGTGATTGTTATTGTTGCCATGGGGGAGAATGTTGCATGGTCGGTGATATAGAGAAACCTGCTATTTGTCTCATCATTGTCTGGAATTTGAGTTGCAGGATGGCATGAGCTTGGACCTTGTGACTTTCAATATCCAGTGACTATTGTTTGCTAGAGTCTTTATTTCAGAAATACTGGAACGTGTGTTGCATTGCAGTGAACAACTGTGTCTTTTCGTCATAATGTCTATGAACACAACCACTTCCTTATGGAGCCAAAGGAAGCATTTCTCGCTCCTTGGAGCCTGGGTTTTCATGCTGCTCCTGAGTTTGGTAATGATCTCCCCCAGAATTCCTGCTGCTCCTTACACGTAGAGTACGCAGGATGCTCCTGTCTCTTAAAATTTTTTAGCCAAGCAGATCTAGGAGGGACCATGCCCATGGGTGAGCAGCTCATTAGTGTATTTTCCAGAAAAGGGTTTGAGGTAACTCAGTTGTGCACGTCATGATCCCTTATCACCTCCTATGAGACATTGGATGCCCTCAACTCTATTTGTGTCTCTAGGGAATGGAAGGCCAAGCCCCTTGCAGGATGGCTGATGGCATGGCTGGTAGGTGATAGGTTACTGTCGTGTTCTTCCTGGTTGTTTTGAGCATTGCTGGACTATTTGGCTACGTCTACACTGGCATGAATTTCCGGAAATGCTTAAAACGGAACAGTTTTCCGTTATAAGTATTTCCGGAAAAAGAGCATCTACACTGGCAGGCTGCTTTTCCGGAAAAGCCCTTTTTCCAGAAAAGCGTCTGTGGCCAATGTAGACGCGCTTTTCCGGAAAAAAGCCCCGATCGTCATTTTTGCGATCGGGGCTTTTTTCCAGAAAAGACTACTGTGCTGTCTACAGTTTTCCGGAAAAAGGACTTTTGCCCGAGCGGGAGCAGCATAGTTTTTCCGGAAAAGCAGCTGATTTCTTACAGTAAATCGTCACTGCTTTTCTGGAAATTCAAGGGGCCAGTGTAGACACAGCCTTCGAGTATAACAGCCTCAGAGGGACTGTGTTAGTCCATAACTGTGTTAGTCCGTAACTTTTTATAAACAACAAGTAGTCCTGTAGCACCTGAGAGACTAACAAATATATATATAGTATCACGAGCTTTCCTGGGCAAAACCCGCTTCCTCAGATCAATGCACATAGGTTTCTGTTAGTGCATTTAATAGAACCTCTTTGAAATAACACACAGTGCACGGTTTTGTGGATAGCTAGCACATTTACCCAATATTGCTTAGGCCCTTAACTCAATTAAGTTTGTGTACGTGTCCCTTGCTCTCTCTCCGTGACAAAAGGGAACAGCCAGCAAAGTCCCTGTACGCATCTGGGGTGCGGAGCTTCAGCCTCACACTTGCTGAAGGACTCCTGGGGGTTGGGAGGCCCGGGGCTGGGGCAGTCCTGGATGAAAGAGGGAATGCCCCGATCCAGCCCCTTTCACATCTGATCAGGTGATTCTGTCTGATTTTTGTATGGCTTTATGAGAAGTAATCCCTTTCCAATCACATCCCATTCTCCTGGCACAACCAAACCCTGACCTTGCTTTAAGTTATGATAAGAGGAAACTGCATACCAACTTTGGTGGTCCTAGTTCTTACCGTTTAGGAGACGTTCTTGAACAAATAGACAGACAGACAAACTCTCTCAAATATATAGTAGATTTACTTGTACATATTATCAATCTACAAGATTCCACATATTTTATGTAGCTCATCATACACATAGGTACAGTACTTGGCAAGTAAATATGATCTAAGGCATTTATGTTGATAATGAACCTTACATTATCATTAAGAATGAAATTTACATTCTTAAAATGATTTTTTTAAATTGTTTCAAAGTATACTGTGAAAAAAAGACATTTGCACAGAACAAATTTCTTGCCAAGAGCATTCTTCCAGCTCAGGGAAATAGTATGAACCTAGAGAGAGGAGAAATAATCAAAACTTTCATCTCGTTAAATTTCCATGTCAATATAAATCATGTTCCACCAATAATCTTCAAGTACAGAATAGGCTGTGACATAGTTGTTTCAACTAAATGCTAGCACCTATTAGACAGCAGCAGTGAATTTTCCTTTTCATAGTACCTAATTCTTAGCAAGGCAAATGTGCGACCTCTTTGCTGTTCTTACTGCTGTATAGAGCCAAACAAATCTAGAGCCGACAGCTCCGCTCACCTGTCAGCTTTCTAGTGCTAGTCACAACTGAGTCTCTGGGCAGTTAATTGTGTGGTGCCAGGCTTGCACTAGGCTGAATTCTAACCGTGGGGGCCAAGCTGTCCTACTTGGCTGCCAGATGCGCCATTCTATCCTCTTTGTGTCATTCCCGTGGTGAAAGGGACCCATCATGAAGATGGAAATGGCCCATGGGGAATTAGCCCAACACAAGGAAGTTACTAAGCTGCCTCAGAACCATCCTGTAGGGAGATGCTTTCCAGCACCTCAAGATGATAATAGTCCTAAGGCTACTCTTACTTACACCAGGGGCAGGGCCGAGAATGTGGAAGGCAGAAAAGTCCTTTAAATTTGCCTTTGTCCCCTCCCCTTCACATGCCATGTTGCCACACACCTCAGGAGGAATGGACCACCAGGCCTAGAATTTGCCATAAATTCTCTGGTTCCCCCACCTTCAGGTGGGACACTCCCTAGAGTGGGCTTACTGCCTGGAGTGGAGTGGTCCCATGGCATGCCTCCTTACTGAGAATGGCTCCCAGGGCCTGGAGACTGGGGGGGAGGGAAGACAGGTGGGTTATGTTCACCCGCTACTTGCCTCTGCTGGATTCATGGAGCCTGTAGATGTGAGGAGACAGGTGCCCTTCCATTTATGGGACGGAGGGGAGACTCTGCCCTCCACTGGAAGAATCAGGAGAAATCTCTGCAGGCTGAAACTCCTGGAACTTCGCTCCTTCTTGAGCCAGTTCTCCAAGAAGAGCACCCTCTCTCGTACTACAGTCACTGGGAGGGGCACACCCTTGAAGTCTGGCAGGGTCAGGCCCTTTGACAAGAAGCCCGTGGACATAATGAGAAAATGGCTGCGTAATAAACGCTTGGCAACAGAGTGGGTCTTGCCGGAGTCAAGAACCTTGCAGCTGCTTCCATCAAAGAGCATGTGAATGCCATACTCTCAAAGTCACAGCTGTTCTCAGAGATCAAGGGAACGTTCGTGAGTCAGAGAAAGTCAGGCTGGCTTAACTCTATGTTACTGGAGTTAACTTGGAAAAGAACCCACCAGAGGGGGAGTGTTGGGTAGTATATTAAAAACAACTTCTTGCAGTTTTAAGTCAGTAACTACATTCTTGAAAGTAAATAGAATTTGGAGCAGAGTGGAGAAAGGAATCACTAGAAGGAGAAAAGATCAGGTCACAGGAAAAGAAGTTCAGCTAAGCAATTGAGGATTACTGGAAGAATCCAAAATTGAGAACAGGTTGGTAAGTTTACTACAACCGTGGCTCTAATACTAGCATAATAGCTTTTTTCCCTACCAGAACAGATGGCTTACGTAAGTAAACATATGGGATTTTTAATTTTGTATGCTCAGTGGAGGCTACAGTGCTACACTGCTGCTTTTCTCAGTAGTCCTCTGTCTTTTCATTTCTGCACCATGATCCCAGGTGCTGGTGAAAGTTGAGCTATACAAGTCCTTTGCCTAATCTCAATCCAGTGGGTAACTCAGTAAATCAGGCTCAATAATTGGTGGAGTACAGAACTGTTTCTCTAAACACCAAGGAGAAATGGAGTTGCAGGTGAAAGCAATCAAAGGGCTGCACTTTATAAGGTTGGTCCTGTCAGTGATTCTGGTATAACTTCATGGACTCCAATAGATATTCCTGATTTGTACCAATGTGTGAACCAAAGCAAAGATGGTTGGTACTTTTAACAATGCAAAAACCTCATGACTGGTGTGGAGAAAGTGGAGAAAGAAAAGTTATTTACTTGTTCCCATCACATAATAAGTAAAGGGTGGAGCCACCAAATGAAATGTATAGGTAGCAGGCTTAAAACAAACACAAGGAAGTATTACTTCACGCAGCGCACAGTCAATCTGTGCACCTCCTTGCCAGAGGATGTTGTGAAGACCAGGACTTTAACAGGGTTCAAAAAAGAACTAGATAAATTCATGGAACATTGGTCCATCAATACTTCTTAGCCAGGCATATGCCTTAGCTATGCCTTTTTTGAGGCATAAAGATCTTGTGCAAAAAAAGGAAATGTCCATACTGCTTGTTTTTGTGCAAAAAACCCTAGTGCAAAAACGGATCAGCAGAAAATATGCAAATGAGATTACAACTCATGCAAATGTCCCTCATTAGCATACTTTCTGCTGAAAAAGCTCGTAGTGTAGACATAGCCTAAGTGAACACAGACAAATTTTCAAATGAAAAGAGAATTTCCTTTCAAATGTGTAACACCAGTGATCTGCCAAACATAGCTGAAGATAGCAACTGAAAATAATCCTTTCTTGTTTGTACCCCAACCCCATAGTAATTGAGTTTAAGGGCTAGATCCTGCAAAGTGCACTCACAAACTAATCCTTACCTCAGCAAGTAGCCCCATTGGCTATTTGTGCTTGCAAAAAATAATTATGCGAGGAAGGAGATCTGGACAGATATCCTCAACGGCCATTAATTTGCAATGTAGCATCTCCATGTCTCTTAATAAATTAGAAAATTTACCATGCATTCGGTAGACTGATGAAGGCTAAGGAATAGAAGCAAGCGAGGTAATATTCCGAAAGGGAGGGAACTGCAAATCCAACACCAACATGATAGAAATAGGTCAGCTCTGATAAAGAACAGGATGGGGCTGCACTCTGGCAAACACATCTGATCTGATTCTCCAGGCCTCCCTGCATTAATACATAATGCATATCTGTTAAAATAGATACTTAAAGAGTGGGGTATCTGAGCAACAGAGGAGAAGTAGGTGCTTCATCTTTTGTGCACCCACAGAGACTTCCATTGGGAAAGGTTCCAGTGCATTGTTCAAACCACTTAAGTAACACTTGTTGGCACCAATACAAGTCATCACATTTCCATGGCTTGATTTTTCTCCCGTAGCTCCTGTTAACTTCAGCTGGAGTTTTGGGTGATCAAGACTGGCAAAGAAAAAACATTCAGCTTTCTGTGTAACGTTTTTGAAAATTATAGCGGCAACAGTTTCACTTTGTCCTAGCTTTCAACAACTGTTAATGTAAGTCTCAGTTCTTTAAAAACTACACGGAAATGAACATTGGCTGAGTTGTTTAGTAAAATCAGTTTAATATATAGCGTTCTGGGCAGATACAAAATTTATATTTACATCCACATCCACATCTGCAAAAATGAAACGTCAAATATCCTCAAATTTGCAATGTTCTAGATGCAGAATTTGTATCCGTATCTGCAAAAATACGTGGCAGATATCTGCATCTACATCTGCGGATGCAGATACCCACAGATACAAAGCAACTGTCTGCGGATTTGTGGATTGTTAATACATAATAAAAAAAAAGTGCTTGACTATAATCTTTTTTACTCAAACCTGAAAGCCTGTATCAGACTGCATAGAAACATTGCAGTGGTCTTTTAATACTGTGAATTTCATCTTTAGCCCCTCTTTCAATTTCCTAAAAGCATATTATGTTGTAACTTTAAAACACTATAATGTGCAATAAGAAAAAAAATCAGGCTACTATTAAGTTCAGAGACTTCTGTGCAGTCGTGTGTGATACCTTGGATCAAACAATCACTGGTGAAACCTCACACCATTGGATGTTTTCAAAACTAGGAATCTAAAAGCATGGATATCATAGAAGACCAATTTCAAAAGACCAAATCCTGTTGGGATACCAAAAGTTCAGTAGGCCAGGTCCCCGTGCCACTCAGGGCAAAAAACTGAATGTATTTTAAATCATAGTAATCTAGGCCTGATTTGTATTTACACAAAAGTCCCTCTAAACTGCCCTGGGGATCTAAAGTGGATGTAAATTCTAGTTACATTCATTTGATGCACCTTTTCCTGGCATCTAATGTAAATGGGAATCAAGTCCTACTCCTGTTAGAATAGCCCTTAAATTCTTCAATCCAGGATCACAACCCCTTGGTACTAAATGTGTGTGTACTTATAACAAAAAAAAGAGACTCTGTTGGATAGAGCTCACCATCTACAGGACAAACCGCATAGAACAGGTGGACAAAACACATAACTGGATGTGTTAGCGAACTGTAGGGGGCAATGATAAAACAAACAGAATTTAGCAATAAAGCAGAAGCTGCAGCTGAAACTTAAGCTGAGAATAAACTTTTTTAAGGCCCTGATATTTTAGTCGGATCCATACATGCCAATTTCTCTCCTCACCAGTCTGACAGTTGAATCAGGGGTTAGATTTAAAATTTGGGCCAATCCTGCTCCGACGGAAATGAATGGGACTGTTCCTTCTAAGGAACATGTTTGGCATCTTCAGGATTACAGCAAAAGTTGCGGCCATCACAAATGGCCTATTAGACAGACAAGATGGATGAAGTAATATCTTTTATTGGACTACTGTTTGTGAAAGATAACAAGCTTTCAAGCTACACAGAGCTCCTCTCCAGATCTGGGAAAGATACTCAAGAGCGTCATACAGGATGGAACAGATTATTTAGTATGCAGCGTTACCACGTTGTAACAGCCCATTCAATGTGAAGTGGACATTAAATATCTCCCAGTCTTAGTGACACTTAGTACCCTTGCCAAACCTGAAGAATATCTCTATGTGAGCTCCACAGCTTGTCTCTTCCCAGTAGAAGTTGGTCCTATGAAAGATATTACTTCACCCACCTTGTCTCTCCAGTATCCTGGGATCAACAAGGCTACAAGAACACTGCAAAGAAAACAGTCATTAACTTGCATGTAATATACAATTGATGGCAGAAGGCAAACAATACTGAAAGCAAATTGCAGTCCTGTCCCATATTAAAACAATGCTATGAGAACAGAGTTAGCCGAACCGTTTACAAAAATAAGAAGCAGATGTTTCCGAAACCACATTAGAAAAGCAACCTTTATTAGTACAAATGCACCATTCCTAGGGAATATCGTGATGAAAATTGTATCTTGTTCTAATACATTAACGTGTGAGTCACATGGCCAGTCCATCTGGGGGACACTGAGAGTGTGTCTGAACTACACCCCTCTGCCGACAGAGGTATGTAGATTAGGCACATCGCTATTGCAAATGAAGTGGGGTATTAAATATCCCGTGCTTCATTTGAATAAAAATGGCCACCACTTTTTGCTGATGCGGCACTTTGCCGGCAAAAAGCAGCAGTCTAGACGGGGATTGGTTGACAAGGAAAGCCTTTTCCAACCGATCCCTTATGCCTCGTGCAACAAGGTTTACAGTATTGGTCGGAAAAGGCTTTCTTTGTCGACTGATCCCCATCTAGACTGCCGCTTTTTGCCAGCAAAATGCCGCAAAAAGCGGTGGCCATTTTCATTCAAATGAAGCCAGGATATTTAAATCCCCTCTTCATTTGCAATAGCGATGTGCCTAATCTACATCCCTCTGTCAGCAGAGGGGTGTAGTTTAGAGACACCCTGAGTATATGATTTAACTGCTGAGTAGTTCCATACCTGAAGTAGCCTGTTCCAATGAAAATACACTAAATACGGCTGAATATTTATACATGAATTTGCTTAGTATATTTCCTTGCATAGTAACAGCTGAAGATATTGATATCTGTGTTAGTCAAATGCAATAATTTTCACAGGGGGGCCACAAAATGAATTTTGGTATGTAGTCACAGGCCGTCTCTCTCCCCGGCCCCCTCCCCCTCTGGAAGGGGCAGGGCCTTGGTAGAAGGGGAGGGACTGGATCTATCCTCCCCCCAGAGTTGTCTGGCATCAGAGACTTTGAAGTAAAAACACAGCAACTGGCTCCTGGCCTGGCAGCTTCCCAGGCTTGCTGCAGCTATTTAAAAAGGTTATGACTTTGGCCCCTACCATGGTAGCATCACAACTGTGAGCCATGAGCCATTTAAATAGGATCCTGTTGCTTGAGCCACCTCTTGGAAATCTGGTGGCATGGGCAACAGGATATAAATAGAAAGTGGCCACATGCAGTCCGTGGGCCAGATCAAAGTGTTAGATGGGCTGGCTCTAGCCCCCAGACCGCATCTTGCCTAGCTGTGCTGTAAAGAATCAGTTGCCGTTTAATAAAAGGAGAGTTTACGCAATCGTGTCAAACATCGGGCCTGGGTTTGGTGTCCACAAATGATAACCGACGACCATTGCTGTCAACTGATGGGAGCGGCTCCTTTCACTCAAGCTGTAGAGGTCTCTGCTTTTAGTGCTGAAGGCAGCAGAATCTAATGGATTGTTTCGATAGCAACAGGGCTTTTTTATTTGTGTTCATCTTAAAGTCTGAGTTGGCACCATTTTGAGTAGTGACTTCTCTTTCATTAAAAATGGCGGTCATTGCTGTTAATTGATTATTATTGCCAAGAGATGGGGCTGTTTGACAGAGGCCAGGAGAAGGAGGTACGACAGCAGGTATTGAATTTGTTGTTTATTTGGCTGGACAGCACCCATGTGTTAACATTTAAGTCTTTAAATGTTAGCTGATGTATGGTTGGCATCTATCGTGTCATGCATTCGAGCAGCCTCATTTCTCCATTATCTGTCATCCTTTGTGTTGCTGTTTTTCATCATTTGTGTCTTGTCTCTTGATCAGAATTGAGGTTAGAGGCACATTGTACAAGATGCTACGCCAACATGTAGTGCACCACTGCATAGTCAGGAGAGGAGTCTGCTCTGGCTATTTGACAATCGAAATAGACAAGCAAGAGAGATGTTGAGGCAAAGGGTGGACAATTATCCCCTTTTTACAACTGAGGAACTAAGGCCCAGAGAGTTGGAGACGATTTGTATATCAATATGCAATGTTCAGTGTCTGTCGGTAAGCATTTGTATCTTAAAGAAACACATTTATTTGCTTGGATAATTATGCAAGGTGTTGATTTTAATGCACAGGATTCATTTTGAAATATACAGCGACTAACAATGCCATTGCTTTCCTGAGAGGTAGTTCAGTGCAAACAGCACTGTGCAAGATGTTATGTATTTCATGAGAAATTCTTCTTTTGAAATGTGTCGTTTGAAAATTGCTCTTTTGAAGGACTTCAGGTTGTGCCACTGTTGAGAAAGCTCTTGTCTTCAACATTATGGGTTACACTAGCAATATGCTGCCTGTGCAAACAATCAGAGTAGCAAGAATACTGTGATCAATTTTAGCACTTAACAGTTTACTATTCCCGGTCACCTTTTTCTAAAAGGCAATGAGTTTTGGTTGTGATGGGCAAGCAAGGTGACTGGATACGTACTCTTTGTTGCCACTTTTTGTGTGTGTGATGGTGTTAAATCCTACCCACCTTCCATGTTTAAGAAGGCCAAGAATATAATTTGGTGGAAAAATTTATCTTAAATGTACTGATATTAGTGGGATGCATAGGATGTAAATCAGAACAGATTTTTACCTTCTGACTAGAAAAGAATAGTCAGGCAATGGGAGACAGCACCAAGGGAGATTATAGATGGTTATTCAAAAGCACACTTAGTACATATCTACCGGGAATAGTTTAGCAATAATTAAATAAATGTTGCAGGAACTAGACCCTGTGCAAGTCCCTTCTGACCCAAACCATTTTATGATTTTTTCCTGAATGCAATCAGATCTATGAAATTGGCTCCATTCTCATGTAGGGAAAATTATTCAATGTAGGATGTGAATCTGTTATCTTAATTGTTCAGAAAAAGGCTAAGATTTTCCAAACAGGGTGTTTAAATTTAGGCTTCTAAATCCTTGTTTAGGTAACTAAAATCAGAGACCTCAGTATCGAATATGTGAGCTTGCAGCAGCTTTACTGGGTTCTCAGCACTTTTGAAACTCAGGCCAAATATTTAACTGGATTTATGCACTTCAGTGTGGACTTAGGAGACTAATTCTATGTATCCTGGTTTGGCAATCATGGTTTTAAATTATACTGAAGCCTTCTCTGTATTAAATAATTTCAGTATCAATTGAAGGACTGGGATCTTGCTCCATTTGCAGCCATGTTGGTTACATGCTTCCAAAAACATGTTCTCGAGATGGAGATTCTTGCAGCTATAACTCAGAAGACTTGAAAGTATTCTATGCAAATTGTTAAATTTGTAGCACATTAGCTAATTACTTCACAAATTTGCATTCCTACTCAAACTGAGAAGCAAGCTAACACTGTTATTTCTTTGCTAAGAGTTACTAATAGTTTGCCTCATTGATTCAATTCGTTTAGTGTGTCTATATGAAAAGTACCAGAACACTGAGCAATGATTTTGAAGAGTTTACAGAGCTGGGGGCTAATGTAACCCATGCCCCTTCTGGGTGTACTTCATTGTCCCAGATAGTGGCACTTAGGCCAGTGGTTTTCAAATGGATCGCAACCCATTCCTGGGCCATAGAATGTCAAGTACTGGGTCTCATTGCTGCAGGGCTATCAGGTGACCAGTGGGAGTGCCAAGGCAGCTACCTGCCTGTCCTGGCACCGCAGACTGTACTGCGCCCCAGAAGCATCCAACAGCAGGCCTGGCCCCTAGATTGAGGTGGGGGTCAGTGCACAGGGCTCCATGCACGGCTCCTGCCCCAAATACTAGCCCCACATGCCTATTGACTGGGAACCTGCTGCTGGCTGCTTCTAGAGTGCAGCATGGTCTGGGGTGCCAGGAGAGGTAAGTAGAGATGTTAACTATCAGTTAGTTTACTAGTTGAGTAGTTGATGGAATTTCCATTGACTACTCGACTAGTCGATAGGCACTTCTGTATTCCTCCTTTGATATGTACAAGAGCCCCTGCTGAGGCAGCAAGAGGGGGAGGGGAATTGACTAGTCGACTGACTATCCAATAAGCATTTGCTTATCAGACAGTCAACTAGTTGACTAGTCCTTAACATCCCTAGTAGGAAGCTGCCTTAACATCTCTATTGCAACGCTGACCAGGAGCCATTCAAGCTAAGCCCTGCCTGCCCAAAGCCAGGGGTTCCTCCTACTCCCAAAAGCTCTCATCCTCAGCCCCACTCTGGAGCCCACACTCCAGTCAGATGACGTTGGGTCGCAGGCATCAACAATTTTCTTCAGCTGGGTCATGAGAAAAAAAGTTTGAAAACCGCTGACTTAGACCACTTACAGGGTATGTCTAGACTACAGGCTTTTGTCGACAGAGGCTTGGTCGACAGATACTGTCGACCAAGCCTCTGTCGACAAAGAGCATCTAGACTACAGCCAGTTCTGTCTACAAAGCAAACCGCTTTTTCAACAGAGTGTAGACGCTCTCTTTTGAAAAAGCACAGTGTGGATGCAGTAGCTCCTTTTGTCAACAGAAGTCTGTCGACAAAAGGCGTTATTCCTCGTAGAATGAGGTTTACTGCCATCAACAAAATTTCCGCGTTCTGTCGACTTACCGTCGACAGAACGTGGTGGTAGTGTAGACGCAGGTATAGTTTAATCAACAAAAGTGCACTTTTATCGACAAAATGCTGTAGTCTAGACACACCCACAGAGAGAGAGAATGAGTCTGCTCTAGAGTAGCCTTAGCTGACAGCCTTCTGGTTTTTAGCTTAAGCTATAGAGGCTCATGCACTAAGCTCCAGAGGTCCCAGGTTGGGTTACACCTATCAACTTTACGCTAACTCAAAGAATAGAAAGCAAACACAAATAATGCTTTATCTAGCCCTGCATGGAAGAACCGTGCAATATGATAGGAAGCCTAGCAAACTTGGGTTGGATGAAGCCAGGGCGAGTCAGTTTCAAAGGGAGGAAAGCAAAGCTTTGCGCCCTAAGAGCAGACACACCTATGTAGACCCCAGCTGTTATGCTAGGATGTAGTGAAGGAAAGCTCTCTTCTGTCAATACATTTCTGTCCTGGACAAAACTATAAAAAGGTTGCCATCTATGCTTTGTACTACCCCCAACATTAAAGTCCTGTTCTTTCAACTTCCTAGCCATGGGCAGACTTTCCCCGTGGAGCATTGTACAAGGGCAAGAGTTGACCTGCACAGAATCAGTTTCAGGAACTCATCTTAGTGGTCTTCCACAGCATGCAATACGAGATCTGGCTCTTCAATACTTTTCTTGGTAGACTGCAGGTAAATATAGAATCATTGCAAATATAAATTTGTGGCCGACACCGATTAGAAATGGACAGGACAGTCATCCAGAGCAAGCTGGATTGCTTAGCAATCTGGGCCCATGCAAACCAAATGCATTTTAACACAGCCACATGCAGTTATGTGTTTAGGAACGAAGACCACAGGCCACATTCACAAATGGGATTACATCCTGGAAAGCAGTGAATTGGAACAGGGTTTAAGGGTCAATGGACAAGCAACTCAACATGGGCTCCCAATTTAATACTGTGACAAAAAGAGGCTAATGAGTTCCTTGACTATCTTAACAGGGGTAATATGTAGGAGCATGGAGGTGATTTTTCCCTCTATGTCCAGACCAATATGGGAATACAGTGACCAGTTCTGGTGTTCACAGTCCATAAAATATGTTGAAAAATTGGAAAGGTTGCAGAAGAGAACTGTAAAAAATTATTCATGAGCAGGAGAAAAGGCCTCACAATGAGACTTTTGTAGGATGATTGATGCTGTGGTGGTTACATCTCCTAGAGTTTGATTTGGTGGGTCTAAGAACTACTCACTAGGGCTGTGTCCAGACTCAGGGTTTTTTTCGGAAAAAGTAGCCTTTTTCCGAAAAAACTTCACCTGCGTCTAGACTGCAGCCACGTTCTTTCGAAATTAAATCGAAAGAACGTGGCTTTTCTTTTGACGGTGGTAAACCTCATTTCACGAGGAAGAACGCCTTCTTTCGAAAGTGCTCTTTCAAAAGAAGGCGTTCTTGAATGTAAATAGGGCTTCTTCGAAAGAGAGCATCCAGACTCACTGGGTGCTTTCTTTCGAAAAAGCGGCTTGCTTTTTCGAAAGTTCCGCGTGCAGTCTAGATGCTGTCTTTCGAAAGAGGCTCTTTTGAAAGTATCTTTCGAAAGAGCCTCTTTCGAAAGAGGCTTGCAGTCTAGACATAGCCTAAATTGAAAGCTGAGGGCGCCCCCATCAGTGCTGGAACTTCTACTCCTTGCGAGGAGTAAAGGAAGTCGATAGAAGTATTTTTCCCATCGACCTCCCACTGTGAGGACGGCTTCGAAGCTCAGCTTAAGTTATGTCATCTCTAGCTATGTTTTTTATGTAGTTGGAATTGCGTATCTTAAGCCAACCATCCCTTGAGTGTGGACCAGGCCTTAGAGCTCAGTGTATCAAACTAAAAGATTGAGAGGTGACATGATTGCAATGCACACGTTCCTTCTGGGTACTAAAGGCTTCCTTAAATCTGGTGGAAAAGGCAGAACGAGGGCCAATGCTTGGAAGCAGACTGGATAAATTCAAATTAGAAATTAGGCATGAGTTTCTAACAGTGAGGGTGATTGTTCCAATGGCTAAAGTACCAAGCGGGGAAATGGTAGATTCTCTCTCTCTTTGATGTCTTCAGATCAAGACTGGATGCCTTTCTGGAAGATCTGCTTTAGCCTAACACAAGTTACTGGGCTCAGCACAGGGATAATTGGAGGAAATGTAATAGCCAGTGACATACATGAGGTTAGACTAGTGATCTAATGGTCCCTCCTCACATTAAACACTATGAATCCATGAATAATTACCTGGGCATGAGAGGATGGAGCACTGGTTTTCTGTGTTTTGGTCAACCCATCTCATACCTTAGCCTCTCTCTACCTGCTCAAGAATTGGGATGCTTCCCAAGAGCTACCTAAAGTAGAATACTGTGCATCCTAGGGGGAGGCTTCCTTCCTTCTCAGGCCACCCACTGATGACATGTTCCTGTTCACCTGGTTAGTGGAAGGTGGCAGCAGGGCAGCGCCAAAGAAGCAATGGCAATACCTCTAAAAGCAAGTGCTTTTGCCAAATGTGCCTGATCTCCATCCCAACACAGTGGGAGACCTTATGCCTAATGAAAGAGGAATCAATTGGAGATCCTCCCCGAACATATATGTTCCAAATCATGGGTGGGGAATAACACGGCAATGGTTCACCAGCGTCAGCCCTTGGCAGGCCTCCACTGTATTTACCTGTATGGCTGCAAGTGCCAGTGATCGCAGCTACTATTAGAGGCGGATCTCCGTTCCTGGCCAATGAAAGCAGCGGGAAGCAGCGTGGACCAGGACACCACTTTTTGCCACTCCCATTGGCCATTGATGATGATTTGCACCCAACAGGAGCTGCAATTGCTGGTTCCTGAGGCCGGGCAGGTAAATATAGTTGTGGGGAGGGGGTCTGCCAGGAGCTAATCCTGGCAGACTGGATCCAACCCAGAAGCCGGTATTTTTCTATTCCTGCTGTAAGTGCTCAGATGGCCCTTATTCAGCCCCTAAAAATAGGGCACCAAAAAGGGGGGTTGACCTAACTTCTTACGTGAATGCTATGAAAAATATCGACATGGGGTGTGTTAGAGACTTGCAAATAATGGTAGAGAAGTTGAGGAGAGAAGGCATGTTTTTAAATTTGAAAAAAAAATTCCCTTGGGCTTCCCAAGTGTGTCTATACATAAGGCATGTGTAGGTTTGCATTGACTCATCGGATGAACCTTCAGCCTTCCAGCTGGTAATGACCCAAAAGCCAAACCCCTCCGTACTTACAGCCTGTAATTTTGTAATCACCCAAATGACAATAAGGGCAGATGAGTAATTTTTACCTCATTTAATTCTAGGCTTTTCTTTGTGAGCTTGTTTAGTTTTTCCTGTGCCGCAGTCTTCTAAACATTTGCTGTTTCTCTTTTGAAACAATTTGGATTTAATGTGGATAATTGTTTGCAGTGTTGTGGTGGTTAGCGTCTTCGCTTTTTCAGATAGTAATTATCCAATCTATCTTTTTTTTTTTTAAATCAGCAAAGCATTGTTGGTAAAGTTAAGTAATCATTAGACCAAGTTCTCTGAGGATAATATGATACAGCAGGGCCAAACCCTGCCATCTTTACTCAGGCCTTAACCAAATGAGTCTCCCGTTGTTTGAAAAGGAAGCTTCTGAGTGAACAAGAATGGTACATTTTGGCTTCTGCTTGTAATATCCAACCTGGAGCCAAATTCTGTTCTCTGTTACTCCTCTGCGATTCCAGTGACTGCAATGGGATTGCACAAGCCATAACCAAGAGCAGAGTTTCATTCGTAAGATCTCAAAATGATTTCTTTTCCTGACTCATCTAAAAATATATATGCCCGGCATCATGATCTGTTTGTTTATAGGAGTGATGTATTTTGAGTTTTGGACAGAAACGACCCTTGATCAAATGATGGGGGAGGGATAGCCCAGTGGTTTGAGCACTGGTTTGCTAAACCTGGGGTTGTGAGTTCAATTCTTGAGGAGGTAATTTGGAGCAAAAAATGTGTCAGGGATGGCACTTAGTCCTGCTGTGAAGGCAGTGGCTTGGACTCAATGACCTTTCAAGGTCCCTTCCAGCTCTAGGACAGAGGCAATCTCCACTCATTTAAACCCCAGATCTGAATGAACTCCAATCTCTGGGACAGTTCGTAGCTGCATTCAAACATCTCTTTCACCCTATTCCTGCCATGGGTCTACATTGTAACATTATTTTGAAATAATTAGCGTTATTTCGAAATAACTTAGTCCACATCTACACAGCCTGCAGTTATTTCAAAATATTGTCAAAATACTGTCAAGCTAGAGGACTTCTTACTCCGACTCCTGTAACCCTCATTGTATGAGGAGTAAGGGAAGTCAGAGGAAAAGTGCTCTATTTCGAAATAAGTGCTGTGTAGATGCTCCAAATTTTGAAATAAGCTATTTCTAAATAAGCTACGCAGTTAACATAGCTCGATTTGCATAGCTTATTTTGAATTAAGCCCCGCTGTGTAGACACACCCTAAGTTTGAGTGCAAACTCTGTGGCCTATCTCTTGGTTTGTGTAAAGGTGCTTTTACCACTCAAGCTTTTTTAATGGGGTTCGTTGCTCATGAGAAGAGAAGATGTATGGATGAGGGTACATAATTTGTGTATATTATTTGAGAACAGAGCAAATACATCCTTTCCTTTCTTGCCTTCCTGATTTCTTTTATTTCTCCTTTAATGTGGCCTGATGAATAGGTTTACCAAGCAGAAGACAAATTTGCTTATTTATTTGTAAATTGTCTCCATTCTTTTTAATCTCAGAGACCTTGATAAAATCTGACTTGCTTTTAATGACAAGCAAAACCCTCTCTAAAGTAATTATTGCTTTGCATACCTACCATTGCAACACTACAGGAATTGAGTGTAGATTTTTGCATACATATCATTACAATACTACAGGAATTTTAATGTTAAATGATATGTTTAATGTTAATGTTTAATGTTAATCCTCTCACTGAGTAATTAAAGATGGGCAAACCCAAACCCTTTTATCAGAGATCCACAAATTGTGGGGAGTCATGTATAGTGAGACCTGGGCCACAATGCCAACAGAGGCTTTGTAGAACCAAACCATTTTGTTGTTCCTGTGTGTCTACCTGAAATAGAGATGAGCCAATACTGGATCCATTTGTCCAACCTCTGTCTCTCTAAACCTAGGAAGGGCATAGCTAAAATTTGATCAGGACACAGAAACAACTTCTGGGATTTCCAACAGAGCTTAATGGAAATTCATTAGAAATTGGGTGATTTACTTCCTTATATTTCTTTGAAAATTCCAAACCAAAGTAATGTTTTTTCTCATAGTTATGTTATTGAGTTGTTAGATGTCCCATTGTGTAATAAAGGCAACTTTAAAAAAAGGGCATGTCTACACTAGGAAATTATTTCAAAACTAGCCAATTAGCCTGTCATAAGACGGGATTTTCAGGTCTTCTCTCTCTCTCTCTCTCTCTCTCTCTCTCTCTCTCTCTCTCTCTCTCTCTCTCTCTCTCTCTCTCTCTCTCTCCCCTATTGCCTCCCCCCCTCAGCTCTCCTCTGCCTCCTACCTCTTTCTCCATCTCTTTCTTTCTCTTCTCCCCCTCCTGCCTCTCACTCCCCCTTTCTCTTCTCCTCCTTCTCCTGCCTCTCTCTCCCCTCCATCTCTCCCCACCCTTCTTCCCCTTCCCTCCTGCCGTGGCGCTTGGCTGAGTCCTGCCTGCTCAGCTGGGCTGCCACGAGGGAGGAGGGGCAGGGTGGTGATGTTTACAGCCAGGGAGTGGGGCTGTCTACATCACTGCCTCCCCCCCCTCCCGCGGTGACCCAACTGAGGGGTGCACCACTCAGCGCCACTGCTGGAGGAGGAAGGCGGGGCAGTGGCCATGTATGTCAGCATTACAGACTCACAGACAATGGGCTACTATATATATGATAGCTTATTTTGAAATAACTCCCAAAATAACTCTTTCGAAATAGCATCTCCACACTACAGGGAAGCCTTGAAATTAGTCCAAGGCAGACTCCCTTAATGTGGACGCGCTACCTCAACTTAGAGCCCTAGGAAGTAATTACTCTGCATGACTCTGGGGAGTAATTATTTCGAAACAGCAGCAGTGTAGCATCCACACGACTGCTATTTTGAAATAACTATTTCAAAATAAGTGTTAGTCCTCGTGGAAAGCAGGAGTTATTATTTCGAAATAACCAGCCCCTTGTGTTTGGTAGTGTGGACACTCTGCTTGTTATATCAAAATAAGGTGCAGACCAGAGCTAAGAGATTAACAAAAATATATGTATAGTATCAAAACCCACTTCCTCAGATGAGATTAATTTGAGTGGAGGAAAAAAAGGGAGTCCCTCAGAGTAGGAAGGGAGAGGGAGAAAAAAAAGTACCTGTCTTTTGTAGTCCTGGTGCTAATGAGGCTAATTGAGGGGTCTGGAAGTGTCCCATACTTAGCTATTGATGTCAATGGGGTGTTGAATGTAAGGAAAGCTGGGTTTATAATACATCACCCAGTTCAAGTCTTTGTTCAAGCCAAGGGAGACAGTGTCACATTTGCAAATGAAGATCAGTTCCACACTCTCTCTCCCTCGCTTTCTGTAGCTGGCTTGTGAAATTCCTTTGTAGAAGAATATTATTTAGAATGAGACAACCATGCCCAAATGGGAAGGAGCTCCTTTGTCATTGAAAGAGGGGGGTGAGGCTAAAGGGTGCCAGTCACGCTCAGATCTCATTGGTGTATTCTGCTTTAGGAAGAAAGGCCCAGCAGGTCCACAGATTATGTCTTACTATCGACATAGACAGTAATGGCTGCTTTGAATCTGCTCTCAACCAATCAAGTCCGTGAAGCTGCTGGACGTGTGCAGTAAGGACTTTCATGAAAAAGGGAGAAATGTTGGCTGGTTTCCCACCATGTAGGCATTTTGGGTAAATAGGCATATGGCATTTCTGCTTAGAAAACCCAAGCCCTTTGTGAGTTACAGTCAGAAAAATCATTAACTCCGGGATCCAAAACCTGCCAGGATCATCCAAGGCTAAGGACATGCTTGCCAAGTTTCAGCAGCCTGTGTTTGGGGCCAAGCAATAAACCTCTGATAAAAATAGGGGGTTGGCGTGGAAATGTGGACAGCCAGGCATCCAGCCGTCCATATGTGCTTCTCTAAGAATGGAACTACCAAGGGAGCCCCTAATTAGAGCATTGCTGTTGGTCTCTGCATCAGCAAAGGAGGCTGATAGACTAAGCATTGTGCGAAGCCATAGCTTGACATGACATATTTTGAGAGGTCAGGTATCCACTCCAAGTGAGCATTTAATTTCATCTCTGTGGTTTCTCCCCTAACAAGTCATGCCAACGTGTATCATTATTCAAGTCACACCATTAGTTAAGAGGTCTTTTATCAGTGCAGAGTATTGTGTGTCATCGCATAATGCAGAAGATACAACAGAAAGGGCACAGTGCAGAGTGGCAGTGAAATGCGAGAGAAAACACCCGTTTTTCTTTGTGATCGGTATCCATGGATATTGCGTATCTGCTATTAAGTGTGTCAACTCGTGAACTGTGTAATGGTTCTCACTGAAGAGCTGCCTTGGCATGACTCGGATTCGGAGTGTCAGTTGGCCTGTGTGAGCCCAGTGCAGGAGTTAGGAGCAAAGATGGGTCTGCACTGGCTTTTTGGACCTTGGATTCTCAGAAGGGCTGAGAACCAGAACAGCCCTTGCATGAAATGAAAGAGGCTGCTGCATAGGATGCGTGAATTTCTGTAGCTTCCAAGAACCATTCTTGGAACAGCCAGTACAATAGGGATTAAGTTGGACCCTACTGCATCTGGCCATGCCCCTTACATCAGAGCTGGTGGGATATCGCTTAGCCCCAGGTGTGCCAGCAGTGACAAAAAGGGGGGTCTCATAACAGACTCTATAGAGACTGCGGTTTTCAAGCATGGTAGGGAAAAAACCCTGTTCATACTTTTACTCTTTGAATAATTTCTTAGGTTTCATGCTATGTCTTCCCACAGCGCACTAACGTTGCACCTCATTCCTGCATTTTACTGCACGTACTGCCAGACTCTGAACTGGAAATACATGGCAGCACATGACTTCTAGGGAAATTAAAGGAGATCAAAATGGCTTTGAAATCTGTGTCTCCATTGCAGGGAAGAGCCACCAAGAAAGGCAGGAATGAATTTGATATATAAGGGCTAGATTATTAATACCTCCGTATAGTGCTTGACAGGGGCCGTTATCTCACTGCAGTCATTTGTTGTGTCGGTTCTCAATCCTGCACCCCTCCAACACAGGCAAAGCTTAATGATTGGAGCAGGGTCAAGTTCTTGCTGTGATGAGAGGCAAGAAGCCTTTCCATTGTCCCCAGTCTTAGCACCACGCTATTAAAGTAATAATGGGACGGTTTTTGTGTTGCACACTGAAAACCAATCAGATATCACCCTCGGTCAAAATCCCAGATTTCAACAGATGGCAAGGCAAAGAATTGAACATGGAATCTGGAACAAAATATTACAACTGCACGATGGACCAAACCAAAAGCACAAATGTATTCCGAACCCAAGTGCCAAAACTCTCCTAAATCTGGAATTGCTTGAGATAGAAATTCTCATCAAATAGGTGGAGCATTTCCTGATAGGGGTTGCACCTAATGGAAAAGTGAAAACAGGGAGGGTAACAGATAAAGTTTCATTCTTTTTTGTCTGCTGCATGTTTCCACTATCAGAAAATGAATTAAAATACAGGACTATGTAGCACTTTAAAGACTAACAAGATGGTTTATTAGTCTTTAAAGTGCTACATGGTCCTGTATTTTGTTTCAGCAACACCAGACTAACACGGCTACATTTCTATCAGAAAATGAATTAGTGTGCCCCTATGGCATTTAAAAGTGAAATCATGACACTATTGAAGTCAATGGCAAAACTTTAGTGGGGCCAGTAATTCACCCTAAGATTTTATTTTGCAAGGCTGGTTTGTAAAGCTTTGCTTCTCAACGTTGAACCTCTCCACTCCAGCGCACTCTGCTCAGGCAACATCCATGGTCCGTCATGATGTCAGTTATCTGCATGCCCACTTATCATGGGTATGGCCAAGTTTCCCGTGATCCTGTAAAGTTTGTTTACAGCTACCCGTCCTGGCTCTCAGTGTTCTGTGCTGTTATTTAGCTCTAGTTTACCTTTAAATATCTGTTAAGAGCCCAATTACCAGTGGCAGTGTTGGTGATGCAGTGGTTCCCAAACTTTTTGACATCACGCCCCCTTTTTGATTTTGAGAAAACCTCCCACCTCCCACCCCCAGTAAAACTTGTTGAGCCAAAAAAAAGGGAAGGGGGGTCTGACCGGGGCCAAAAAACATAAATAGCAGCAAAACTTGGGGAGGGAGATTAACGGAGGAGAGCTGGGTCACCTCGCGCCCCTCCCCCTGGAATTTCTTCATGCCTCCCCGGGGGGGGGGGAGCTCGCCCCCCTGTTTGGGAACCCAAGACTAGACAATATTTACCTCCCGTGGTTCAGCAAATTCTCTAGTTCGGTACCAGTCAGGTCCTGAGGGTGTCAGACTAGAGAGGTTCAACCTGTAGTAGAGCTCCATGTGTGCATTTTCTGTCCCACTCCTTTCTTCTGTACTTTGAATATATGATGCTTCCTGAGGTTGGGAGAAAGTCTATCAACCTGTCAAATATTCCATTAGTGGTCAAGCTTGACCCGTTCTGGATGTCAATAAGCTCTTATTGTCCTTAGCGTGCGCCTTGTCTCTCTCCCTTACCAAACCTCTCAACAGGCAAACGCTTAGATATCAAAATACTCACCCTTAGATCTCAGCCAGATTGAAAATGTCTCGTTGGGACTCAGCGATTGGCACATCCCTTCCTCCTGGAGCCACCTACTCGAGTTGAGCAATTGACGAGTGATTTTGCAGCTGGGACCCACCCTCACAAAAGCCAAGAATTTACTGTCTCTGCTCTCTGATCATAAGCCTGGTTCACAGCCAAATTCTTGACTCAAAATACTGCCCAGCACGTCGCTCAAAGCTCTGAAGCCTCTTCCACCACCATTCAGCGCTTGTTCTGAAAAAAGGGCGGGTAACAGAGGCTGTCACTCACTTGCAGTTTCATTCTCTTTTGTCTCCTGAATTTTGTCATTCTCAGAAAAAGAGTTAGTGTAACCCCATCGTGTTTAAAGGTGAAATCATGGCATGATTGAAGTCAGTGGCAAAACTCGCACTGACTTCAGTGCAGCCAAGAATTCATCCTAAGATTTTATTTTGCAAGACTGGTTTGTAAAGCTTTGCTTTTACTGGCTGAATCTCTCGTGTCCAGCACTGTCTGCTCCAGCATGATTTTAGTAATCCAGATGTCCACTTATCATGGGTGTGGCCAAGTTTCCCATGGCCCTATACATTTAGTTTACAGATGCCAGTCCTGGCTCTCAGTGTTCCGTGAGAGCCCCAAATATCTTTAAGGTGCTAAGGTGTAGAGGACCTGAATCTGTGCCCACTGGCGTCCACAGTTGCCTTTCCATTGCTTTCATTGCAATGGCTCAGACATGTGAAAGCACTGCTGAGCTAAATCCTGCTCTGATTCACAGGGCTGCAGCTCTACTGACGTGTGTGGAATGTAACATTTCAGCCTTTGATGCCATGGTTCTGTGGTCTTTCTATTTCAATGAGTTCTAGGTAGGCGTGAGGTTTGCTCATGATGAACTCCAAATTTAGGGAGTGAATCAATACTTGCCAAATGGAACTAGACGAAAATCAATGATAATTCCTTTCTTTCTTTTGCGCTTCATGTGACAAATGATGGAAAGTGAATTAGGTCTCTGGATAGCACGACGCGCAAGCAACTCCAGGCATGTCAATGAGAATTCAGAATTAAAATCTGAAGGGAGGGGCTAACTCCAGTGTAGAGAAATGGAGTGAGGTTCTGTCCAAAATGTTTGTACTGAGTCAGGGTGAATGCTGCCTGTAACACCTACATGTATTTTCATCACTTGTCTTTGAAACGATATGGCTACATCTACACTGGTATGATATTATTTAATGGAAAAGTTTTCCATTAAAAGCATTTTCGGAAAATCACGTCTAGATTGGCAGGATGCTTTTCCGCAAAAGCACTTTTTGCAGAAAAGCGTCTATGGCCAATATAGACGTGCTTTTCCGCAAAAAAACGCCCAGATCGCCATTTTAGCCATCGGGGCTTTTTTGTGGAAAACAGCACTGTGCTATCTACACTGGCCCTCTTGCGCAAATCATTTGTGCAAGAGGGCTTTTGCCCAAATGGGAGCAGCAAAGTATTTCCTCAAGAACACTAACGATCTTACATGAGATCGTCAGTGTTCTTGCGGAAATTCAAGTGGTCAGTGTAGACAGCTGGCAAGTTTTTCCGCAAAAGCAGATGATTTTGCAGAAAAACTTGCCAGTCTAGACACAGCCCTTGTGTTTATTTTGGACTCAACTGCTCTGAATCCGTTTAGCAACACAGCCTGTGTTAGAACTATTTTGATTATGGTGTAATAATTAATGTAGATTGAACCTCTCTAGTCTAGCACTCTTGGGACCTGACCAGTGCCAAACCAAAAAAATTGCCAAACCAGAGGAGGTCAATATTGTCTATCTGCATTACCAACACTTCCACTGCTTATTGGGCTCTTAGAAGACTTTTAGGGGTAAATTAGGGCTAACTAACAGCACAAAACACTGGTGACTATAAACAAACTTAATGGGACTATGGGAAAGATGGCCACATCCATGATAAGTGGACATATAGCTAACTAAAATCATGCTGGACCACCGATGTTGTCAGATCAGAGAATGCCGAGGTTCAATCTGTAACAGTATAATTTTTGGGATTTGTGAGAGCGTGGCATATGTATGAATGGGTCTGGAGTGGAATCAGCAATGATTTGTAAACCATAAAAGTTCAAAATGTGGCTAGTTTAAAGGCAGAATGATTTGCATTTAGAATTGGTTCTTCAGTCTTTTCGCTGGATGCAGAGTTTGCCAAGCCAAATTTGCAGCAGCCTCGCCAGCGAAGTGCAGAACTTTCAAACCGCCATCACATCTGGTGGATGACATTGCTGCAAGGTGGGATCCTCTAGTTTTCCTCAAGAGTAAAGGTGAGTTGCACCATGCCCCTGGCCCATTGAAAATAAGTTCAGATGGGCCCATGTTCGGATTTCTGATGTCAGATGCAGATGATTCTTCACACCACATCAACATTGTGGAGAAATTGAGGCAGGACGAGTGGGCCCACAATAGGTGCCTTGAAAATGAGCAGACCTTTGTATAGAGGTATGGTCCTTTGCCCTGGTCTTCTCAACCATTCTGGCTGTACCATCCTCACCACAGATATGTGATGGCATGACATTGCGTAACACAAGTCCTGATGTGGGTTGAATCATCTGAGTTAGTGTATGTGGTTGAGTGCAGCTGTGTCTCAACCAATAGTATGAACCCAGTTCAGGGTTGTGCCCTTTTTCATTTTGTTTTTGTGCCTTATTTTTGCCCTTTTTACTCTAAAACCTACCCTGAGCAGTGGTCAGTGTTTTTCTTAAAAATTCACACCCCCCTTTATACCATTCAAAGAAAGCAGGAATGTCCCATATCCTTCAATATATAGGTTCCCTTTGACATGTGGGTTGGATCTCTGCAGACTTTCAGCTTGCTTCTCCAGCTCCTATGCCACTCTTTCCAGTGCAAGAGAGGGTGCATGGTGGGAACACTGTGGCTATGTCCAGCTGGTAGTGCTCTTGTCACTGGTGCAAGTTACAGCAACCTAAAAGCAAATAGGGTTTCATCCTGTTTCCGTAACTAGAGCATCGTGTTCTTCAGTGTGTTACCTGGCTTAAATATTCATATGTTCCTTGTTATTTTGGCTCCTGTTTTGGCTGACACATATGACACAGAACACACTTACTTGTCACATAATGTGTTCCGATCAATGTCATTTTTCATCCTAAAAAAATTAACCCCCTTTCGTTTATAAAAACCTTTCATAGATATAGGGGAGTTTAATAGCAGTGAAGACTGATTTCTGCAGGTCCTATGATTTTTAAGCCCTGGCAAATTTTTCAGATCGAATGTTTCATGAAGAAAAGGCATCACTAACATTCAAACATAATGAAGCATTGAATAAACAGTTCCCCTTCTCTCATCTCCAATGTGAGGCAGGAAAATGGCAGACAGAAAATGAAAATTTGGATCCAAAATTGCAGTGTGAAGCTTTTGAAAGAGACTAAATTTTTTTTAAAAGTATTTTTCTTACAACATTCAATGTTATTTATTATGATAATTGGCTCATTATCATGCATTCTCTGTCATAGAAATTGCAATTGACAGTAATATCTCACTGAAAAGCACTTTTACAGAATTTCCATAATGAGCTTATGGAAAGTTCGGATTCCTGAAATGCTGGTATCAATAGTGAATTTGGTCGGAGTCTGACAGAGTCATAAATCAGTGTTCTTTGCTCTATTAGACTACCATGACAATACTTATAAAACAGTCTAAACCCAGCATGCTCCCCGCTACTAGTCCCATCTCCAGAGTCCCCCAGTGACAGCTCCCCACCCCGGATGCCCTCAGTGTGAGTCTCCCCCCCCTTAGAACTGCCCAGCACTAACCCCACCCCCGGAGTCCCCAGTGCCTGCCCCGCCACCTTCACCTAGCCCTACGCTGCCTTCCAGCTGCCAGCTGAGCACTGCTGCCACGTAGTAGCTGCTCTAAGGCTGCCGTGCTGGGCTCTGCACTTTTATGCATCTGGGAGAAGAAGATCCCAACAACTATGGCCTCCAGCCCCGGCCCTCATTGGCCTCATAGACCACATTGGCCTCCGATGGTCCAGCAAATTCACTGGTTTGCAACAAGTCGGGTCCCCAGGGTGCCGGACTAGAGAGGTTCAGCCTGTACTTACAATTTTATCTGAAAAATCCTTTCATCATTTACTATGTGATAGAAGAAAGTATCTAAGAATTTGCTTGGTACATGTATTTTATAGGGATTTGGTTGGTGATGTTATGGCTTCCAGATTAATTGACACGTATTTTTGTTGCTCTGGAAGCATGGATATACTTTATTGAGAGTAGTCTTCAACTTCCCCGTAGGCACGCGTCCATAATAAAAACTCCCCCAATCCAGTCCCCCAAATACAATTGTGAAATCAAACAAATGCAAGCAAGAAAATGAGGAAAGTGTGTTTCAAACCCATGGGACCCCCCCCCCCCCTTCTTTTCATTCAGTCTAGAGGTGTCAGCAATAAGAGACTCAACTGTTCTCAGCTATCATGGAATGACATTGTGGATGTGTTGTCAGGTAGCTGGTGACCAAAGCATTTAAGATCTTATCGGTCAAAACCTGTATCTCGGAAGCCAAATGTTAGGACACAACTTGCTTTGAGGTTCTCCAACTGGAGGAGTCAAAGCCTGGAGAGATGTGGGGAATCCACAATCAGGTAAAAACGGGTGGGCAATAATTTGTGAGGGGGAGGGCACTTCAGAATATTGGCAAGTGACCAAGGGCCACACTTCTATGAAGAGGATGCAGGGTCTGGGATGGAGGTAGGGTGCAGAAGGGAGCTCAGGGTAAGGAATTGGGGTGCAGGAGAGGGTGAGGAGTCTGAGAGGGGGTTTGGGTAAAGGAGGGGGTTTGAAGTGCATGAAGCTTTCTTTTTCCTCCCCCACCCCGGTGTAGAGAGGCAGATGGAGCAGCCAGCCGCTCTGAGCCCTGGGGGGTCCAGTGGGGTGGCCACAGGCCAGACTGAAAGGCGTGGCAGGCCGGATTGAGCCCCTAGGCCGTATCTTGCCCCCCCCCCCCCCCGGGAAATGCCTGAGGTCATCCTGCAGAATGCAGATGAGAACAATACGTTCCTCACTGCTGCTACTATTTGGGTGCTCTGTAACAATGGGAGCCTCAGGTTCTCTGCCTGAATAATAAAAAACAGGCAGCCCCCTGCTGTCAAAGGGTCAGACATAAATGTCACTGTTCCCTGTGTTTGCTTTCTCCTGCTAGTCTTATGTAAAGTGCTGCAAGACTATTCATGGTTTTTAACATGTTTCCAGGTACAGATTAATTCAGCTACCCCTCTGTAGTCGTATCCCAGGCATAGCCAATGAGTTCCCAGACCTCACTTTAGAGGGCAACCTAGACTAGTGAGTGGGCTGCATGAGTGGTCTCCTTCCTCTCCGTGGGCCGCAAGTTTGTCATAACCGAGATGCTTTCCAAGGAAAGGTAGTTTTGCTCACTGCGCTTGCCTGCTTAGAACTGGTAGGGTGTGCCGATTGCAGTGTAGCGGTGCTTTGATTGGATGCAGAGGGAAGACACGGCTCTCACAGTCAAGGTTCAAAAGCTTCAGGGGGTAGCCGAGTTAGTCTGTACAGAAGAAACTTAAAAAACAACAAATGATCTGGTAGCACTTTATAGACTAACAAAACATGTCGATGGTAGCATGAGCTTTCGTGGGCACAGCCCACTTCTTCAGATGACCGGAGTTTTGAGTTTAGGATGTGCAGACCCAAAATAAATAGGGGAGAAGAAAAAAAATGGAAGGGGGCGGGAAACAAGGAGCAGAGGGTGAAAATATCAAAGGGAAAACCAAATAGGCAGAACTGGTAATCTATAAGCACCTAAAGACTGGATAGTTAAAAGAAGCAGATAAGGATCATAGGATAACAATGTTGTGTGCAATTAGCACGCATCTCCCTTCATGTGTCATGCTTTACTTGTGTTACTTTAGCAATAGCCGTAGGACAAACACATGGGCAAAGGTACAAAATGATTTGCGGGCCACACGCTGGACCCTGAAGGGCTGCAGGTTGCCCACCGCTGGTTTACACTGTCAGTAGCTTGTGAGCAACTCAAGTGTAATGTGTGCATCTGTACTGATATTGTGCCCTGTGCAGGGAAGGTCCCATCAAAGGCAGAGGCCATAAGTGAGTTATCGTTGTCAAAGAAGAGATCAGCTGAAAGACTATTTTCATCTACATGCCTGGATCTACTCTCTTTATCTCTCTTTAATTTTTTATTCTTCTTGGTGTTTTCTGTGCCAAGTGCAAACTTTCCTGCAAGTCCTACATTTTTGCGTGCATGCATATTCAGGGTAGTAAATGAAGGGAGCGTGACAGTTTTGCATTTAGTAAGTTCACGCCCACGCACCTCTTTTCTTTCTGTTGCTGACACTTCAGCCTTTGAAATGGTTCCCACGAGCAGTTCTCAGCTGCA
Source organism: Pelodiscus sinensis (assembly GCF_049634645.1). Classification (NCBI taxonomy): domain Eukaryota; kingdom Metazoa; phylum Chordata; order Testudines; family Trionychidae; genus Pelodiscus; species Pelodiscus sinensis. The sequence goes on along the minus strand of NC_134723.1, from coordinate 36,338,622 downwards.
GACAAATGAGATCTAAAGAGGGAATCTAGATCTGCTTTGGCTTGCACATAGCACCTGGAAACGGCTTTGAAGAAGGGTATTTACTCTCAATGAGTAACGCAGATATTGTTTCTTATTAATTCAGGAGAGAGACAAAAACATTTCAAAGAAGAAGATGGGGTGGGGGAGGAAGAGGTATTGTGAGGGTAAGACTGGAGGAAGAAACTACAATGTTTTTCAAGTGACATGAAAGGTGAATTGAAAAGCTAATGCTTGGATCCTGTGCAGAGTCTTGTGTTGTCTTCAATGTGGCATGCCTCTTCCACTGTATTTCCCCTACCTCTGTGTGCTGGGGTCTGACTCTTGCAGGATCAGGACATAATTTAATAATATCTAAGGCCCCTAGAGTACAGAGATGTGTCTTCACTTTTGTCTGCCACTTTCTTTCCGTGCTCTGTTTGTCTCACTCTGAACTCTCTGCACAAGCTAAGCCTGTGTCTTAACTTGCCGTACTGGAGGTCGATCTTCTGGCATTTGATTTAGCGAGTCTAGTAAAGACCCACTAACTCAAATGCAGAGGGCAACCCCAGCTGGCTCCAGTACTCCTTGCAGTTGCAAGCAGCAAGAGAAGCCTACGGGAGCATTTGCTCCTGTCAGCCTCCCTCTGTGAACATGGCACCAAGCTCAGTTTAAGATAAGCTGACCCCAGCTATGTATTCTATGCAGCTAGAATTGCCTTAAACCGATCTTCCAGGTCTTGAGTAGACCTGACCTAAGTAAGTTACAGTTTAGGGCCTCAGATTATGAGGGGCTTCTAAATGCACAAAAATTACTAGTTGTTAGTTGCATCCTCTCCTATGTACCGATATATATGCAAATACAAAACTATTTTAATTGTCCTTTCTGTTAGTCATAATGACCCGAAGCAGATCACAGAAGTGCGCACAGTTATATATTTAAATTAGCTTTGTGTGCGGGAGAGACAGTTACTACCCAGGAATGTTAGTTCTTGTCTCTCAGGTAAAAAGAACCTCTCTGAGTTGCCTTTGCAAAGCCTGCCTGTGGCTGAGCTCAAATATTTCCTCTGCATGTTGTCATGATCCTTCCAAAGTGAGTGTGGAAATAATTTCCCACAGAGGTGAACGTCTGCTGCCTGATTCTGAAAGTTCGTACGCCTGGCATGAAAACACACACAGGGTTTGAAAGTCTAATTGGATCCCAGGATGTCTTTGAATTTGTATTTTGGCTTAAAGATACCTAACAAATAAGCGAGGGGAAAATCCACTGGAAAAAAAATGAAGGTGGAAAATGGAGCAGGAAGAAAACAGAGAAAGAAGGACTATAGTGTGGGCAAGAGACATGAAAATGAAAAAAAAAAGTGTTTCTAGCCTAGATAGAACACCCACTTGTCAGCCTAGATTTGTGAGGTTATGTTACCCCTAATAGATAATACAGGCTTTATCTTAGCTAAGAAAAATATTCATTTGTTTTTTCATATATATATAAATACAGATATACACACACACTGAATCACTCCTTAGGGGAAAAGAAGAGATGGGGGTGTTAGCTGCAGAGGAGAAGTGTATGTACTCAAAATAGACTCCTTTGACAGATATATTTCAGTGTTAGCAAGGCAGGTAAGTGCAAATTTAATTATTAACAACAATCGTTAATATAGTGCTATACATTCCCCTCTACCTTGACAGTCGGTAATTTCCTAGCCAGCGAATATATTTTCCCCCTTTGTCTATGTATTTCCTGTGGTCTGCATTATGCTTTTGTTTTCAATTGTCTTAGAAATTCACAAATGTACATTGAGCCTTTGAGTAAATTTGCCCAACAAGGAGTTGCTCGCTCTATGTGTGAGAGATTAGAATCACAATAGCAAGTATGTAGTTGTTTGTTTGTTTTTTATGTAAACCACTACAATTTGGATCAAGTGCTAGAAATATAAAAAAGGGGCATTTGCAAAATGCTTTCTGGCAATACAGCAAATACAGATTGCCTTTGCCCAGTCACTAATGTTTTGTTAATAGCTAGCATTCAGCTTTTTGACTGAACTATCTGCATCGCACAATAGACTCCAGAGAGAGTGTCAGCCTAAGGTTCTGCCAGTTAAGCCTGACCGTTTTGTGCACTAGCACTGCATCAGACATCAGTGCATCTATCAAGCAGATTGTGCTTGCAGTGGATATGTCCTGGGGAATTAGACAGCTTGAAGTTTGTACCCCTGAGCCAAAACAGACCCCTGGAACAAGAATATTCATTACTTATTTATTTACACAGTCGTTTAAGATGACACTTGTGAATCAGCGTTCGCATTTCTAAGCAAACCCGAGGGGTTAAACAACAGCTACCGGCATAACCACATAGGAGGTTAGCAGAAAAACAACAGGGAAAGGCCCTATGGGATGACTGTATGATACTCTCAGTAGGGTTTCCATTGCTCTGGCAGAAAGAAACAGATTATGTAAACAGGTGTTATGTTGGGTACTTTGCTGTGGGTTTCACTGAGAATTCTACCCTCTCCACTCACGCTTATTGTCTCCCAACAGCTGGAGAACAAAAGCCCCTGTCCTAGCTTGGTCATCATCTTGGGATGAACAGAAAGCTTGGGAACATGGGGATGTCACAAAGTGATGCTTCTTCAGTAGCCCCTAGATGCCATGGTGGTGATTGGACCCTTTCTAAATTAGGTTAGAAAGACCAGGCTCCATTAAGATTTTACAGCTGGCATGGGGCATGCTAACAGCCTGTTTTTTACGTCATTTATAATTGTATTTAGCTTTAATGTTTTTTTCCCTCTGAAAGACATGTGATGATGTTAATCCTTCCTGAGGTCTCCCGCTTCATTTTTGTTGTAGCCATCTAAAAAGTATGGGGAGTGGAGGAAGGTGCATATTTCTACTCTCCCACAACTCAAAGATGGTTTAAAGAAATTTGCTGAAATTTTCCAGAAAAATTTACATTGAGGCTGGCGTCATTCATAAAAAAAACACCGGTCCCAGTGAAGAATGTTTGAGAACATTATGGGGGATGGTGTAATCAGTGAGTGATTATGAAAACTCTGTGTGTGTATGTTTGTGTGTGTGTGAGAGAGAGGGAGGGAGAGAGAAAGAGAGGGAGGGGTGTGTGTGTGTGTGAGAGAGAGGAAGAGATCAGTGCAGAAAGCTGGGACACATTTTATGTTAAGGTGCCATTCTTTTACCTCAGATGGCATGTAACCAGGATTCATTACTGAATTTGGCTAGCTGGTTGAATCATTAACTTCCCCAGCTTGGACCAGGTACTGATGGGGAGTGGGATATGAATACTGCTCCAGGTCCTCTCCCCCTCGCCCACCTCATCAAGATTCCATGTATAAAAGGCTACTAAATAATTAGCTGAACTGTTTGAAATTTTTGGCTTAAATATTTTTTGAATAAACAATGGTTTTACAACCAAAGTCTAGGGGGGAGGGGGCGTTTCAGGCAACATTTTCATTTTGGTCAAAAAATTATGATTTTCAAATGGAAGAAATAACCTTTTTTAGTTTTTGATGTGGTTACTTTGGTTTATTTTTTTCACTTTTCAAACAAAAATTGTTTTGGCTTTGGGTTTTTTAGTTGAAAAAAATAAAAAATATATTTGTGGGACTTTTTTAACAAAAAAAATTAAAAATACCCTTCAAAAATAGTTGATATTTTTGACTGCTCTTGTTGGTTAGTAGTAATTTTAATAGATGGTTGGTCATTTAATTAATATAGAGTGGTACAGAATCCAGCTGGTGAATAGATTGTTTATAACCATGACTTCCTGTAATACCTTCTACTGATGCTTATCACCATCTAGCATGATAATATTTTATCTGTAAAATGCTTATACCATCTATTAATAATTTATTATCAATTTAAAACTATTTATAAATAGAATAAAAAATGTGTCCCCAAATTGTGTAGGAAAATAGTACAGTTTGTTTCTGTTGCGGTAAATATGACACATCCCTTTCCTCAGCTGTGGCTTGGCTTCTATTATTATGTAGGAAATTAATCAGAGCTAGTAATCACAGCTGTCATCTCCTTTGTTTTTTGGGGCTGCTGTCTTTGCTCCCCACTCTCTTTCACAGATCTGCATCCGGACTAATTAATGAAACAGAAGTGCGGGCTGGAATAGTAGTGGGCACTTTGTCTGCCAGCTTGGGTTGTGTGACTCTGCTGGCAGCCAATCAACCTTTTAGCTACTGGTTTAGCTAGGACACCATGCAAAACTGATAGGCAGAAGCTCCAGGGCTGCTCCCTCTCTCCAGGCTTTTCATACACATGCTCTTTCTCCCACTTTGGGCCAAATTTTATCTGCACTGCACAAGTGCTATAGATTGTGGGAGTGGCCCACAAAGCTCCAAGAGAACCCTCCCTAATCAGGCTACAAAGTTCCGTGAGTCTGGGAAAGGTGGTGGCTTCTCAGGTGCTGTGGGGAAAACCTCCAAAAAGTTCAGAGAATGGGCTAAATCTCCTGTCTCCAGGGCTGGCAGGTGCCCCGTGACTCAAACACGCTGTGTTTGCTAGAGCCCATCCTGGCTTTCTTCTTTGTGTTTAGTTGTTTGCCCACTAGAGGGTGCTCAGCAATGATATCTCCCACATCCACCCACTCACAAGTAGCAGACTATCCAATCACAGAACCATAGAACAGTAGAACTGGAAGGAACCTCCAGGGGGCATCATCAAGTCCAGTCCCCTGCCCTTCCAGAAGGACCAAGCACCATCTAAATCATCCCTGATAGATGTTTATCTAACCTGCTCTTAAAAATCCCCGGTGATGGAGATTCCACAACCTCCCAGGGCAATTTACTCCAGTGTTTAACCACCCTGATAGTTAGGAAGTTTTTCCTAATGTTCAACCTAAACTTCCCCTGCTGCAATAAAAGCCCATTGCTTCATGTCCTAATGAGATGACCTAAACAGCCACTCTGCTGACTTCTGTGTTGTGACATCTAGTGGTGTCCATAATGGGGCAAGTGTCACTCCCTGAAAATGCTGTTTCCATTGCTCTGGCTTTTTCTCAGGGGACTTTGAAATATGGCTTGCTTCTGGCGTATGTAATGTGCTTCTTGGCACACCTTCTGTCTGGTGTTACCGCTGGGCTTTTCAGAGATAAATTCAGAATCTGATACCACCTGAAATACAATTTTCGGTCATTCCAGCTCCTGATGCTATGCTACCAGTCATGCTTCCTGGGCATTAGGGATCCTGATGAATCAGTTAACCAGTTAAATGTTAAGGTTAGGTTAACCTACCATTTAACTGGTTAACTGACTAAGCGGGATCCTGGACAAGCAGCCCCCAACTCTGCGTGGAATTGTCAGCTTCCTCCTAGCCCCAACCATCAGCCACCTCCTGGCCCCAGCCTTGCGCAAGGCCCAGTGCATGCTAGTAATGCCATGGAAACAGCGGTTCCAGGTTCAACTGCTCATTACTTGCTGGTCCAATCACTCTGCGTAGCTTGAAAGCTCTTGTGCAGAATAGTTGCTCTCACTCCCCTAATATGCTGAGCTCAAAGTAACTGGTTGTAGAAACAAGCCCTTGAACTCTTCAGCTCCTGTCACATGAAGTATGGCTCCATCATTTGCAGATCCCATGGCCCTGTCTCTGGGGCAGTGCTGTGTAGGGAAGCGAAAACTGTCCAGTCACTCCAGGGCCTTGTCTGTAACATTCACATAATGGTACTCATGCCACCCAACACCTTCCAACAAAGGTAGCTGCTGTGTTAATCTGCATGGTATTCCTGTCAATCAATGTTCCGTCTAATTTTTTTCCATCCACGAGCAGAATAAATTTTGTTATGTGCACCAAGGCATGTGGGGATGTGCACCAGTAATAGAAACACATACTGGAGGGAGTGGACGCTCTGCTAATCAGATGGGTGGCATTTGAATCTCTCCCAGGTGGCCACCCAAGCACACAGCTCGCAAGGAACGCTGTTGTCAATGAGCATGTGATTATGGAGTTCACTAGCATAGATGGTACAAATACTCTTCCCATTTCTGGTGTTCTGGTCACTACTCATCTGGCATGCTTTCTACTGCAAGTGGGAGGAGTTGGCCGGAAGCCATTTGCACCAATAGAATTAATGTTGCTTTCAGAGTCAAGAATGTTCTGTAATCTGAACAAACCTACTTAGTCTAATACACCAAAATATATTTATGTCTGCCAAACCAAGAAAGAGAAAGATGAGGGCGTAGACTCAATATGGATCTTCACTGTGGGGGCGCTAATTACTGTTGTTTGGATACTGAAAAGTACTTTTCTCCATATGCTATGTTCTCTTGAGGCTGTGTTTTTTATACACAGATAGATATAGATTATCCAAACCTTGATTGTCTTAAATTGGAGCTATCTGAATGTCATTTTGTAACCTATTTCTGAAATTGGTATAAGACCTGAAATCCATTTATGTCAAACTCTGATGGGATGAATGCTTCAGTAAGATTAGGGTCTACCTGTAATTTAAATATTAAAATGTGTAGCATATCTCTGAGACTGATCCTAGATATCCAGATATACCAGGATTTGACACAATACTCCATTTATTCTCATGCTGTTAATTATTCTGAGGAAAATTAAGTCAGCTTTGCAGAGGTTAAAGAAGGCAGTAATTTAATAACAGTGATGTGCTCATTTAATTTAGAAAAGCCATTTTGTTCTCTGTAAATTCCACCTTGTTCATTTTTTTGTTATCAGGGTGTCTGGCCTGCTCTTTAGAAAGCTTATTTGCGTTGAAATAAAGATTGCTATAGGACTGGATTTAAATCACCATTCCAACTTTTAGCATAACTTTACGTTTTGCTTTGTGACCATGACATTTCTGAGTATGAATTAATTTTATCTTCTTTATAATTCAAGGGGTGAACTAGTTGACCGTGCTTCAACCAGAATGAGGTGTGTTGGCATGGCTTTGTTGGGAAGTTTGGGCACTAGTTGCTTAGCTCAAGTCAGGGTTCTTGCTTCCTCATTTCTCAAGAGACCTATATGGCCTCTAGACATTATACAGAAACAGCGTAAGCCTTCCTTTTCTTTGGAACAGTTAACAGCATTAGAATTATAGCCTGGCACCCATGTGCATATTAATTTTGTGTGTTTAAATGATGGTTACATGGGAGTGCTTGTAACACAGCCCCAGATGCCCAGCATAAGACTGGCTTATATCAATTGTTGCTGCCTTTCAGAAACCATCCCACAATGCTCCACCCCGATAGTGAAATCAGTGTTAGCTCTCCTAGGGTATGTCTACACTACCCCGCTAGTTCGAACTAGCAGGGTAGTATAGACATACCCCTAGTGAAGACACACACCACCAATACCAGGAGTTTATGTGGACGTTCAGGAGCAATTTAATTACAGTGATGACTGTACAGCACTGTACTTTAGGTCGACTTAATTTTGTAGTGGAGACTTGCTGGGAGTGATAAGGACCAAGTGATGAGCTCTCAGAAGGTGGCTATAGGCAGTAAATAATGGGCTGCTTATCGAACAAGTTTCTAGCTCTTCCTGTGTTTATTGCTGAACAGAAAATGCTATTTCAGCTCCAGAGAGAAAAAGGAAAATGTCAGCGCATTGAACAAATTCTCTAGGCAAAGAAAGCCTTTTTTAGTAAAACTGATCACTGGAAGTTTTAAAAAAAACTTTACATTTGTGAGCAAAAATTTAAAAAAAGACATTATGCTATTGTTAAAATTGCTCAAATGCTAATGCTGTCACATTCTGAAAAGTGGGTACTTTTGCATCCAAAATCACTACATGTAAGCCAGGTGTTAGGTTTACAAAGCTATTTAGGCACCCAAAGATGCAGTCTTGACAACTACTAAGATACATAAAAGCGCCTTACTGAATTGTGCATTGAGTCCATTGGCTTTCAATGGCAGTTTGGTGCTTAATCAACTTCTGGGGTTTTGTGTAGCCCACGAGGCACCGATCTGTATCGTTAGGTGCCTATAGACTCTGGTAAAATCTGCTCTGGATTAATAAGCAGAGGTGATTTGGTTTCTATAAATTATTATTTTACAAGGTTTGCAGCCTATCTTTGTTATATTTGTATAAATTGGACTCTTTGGTTGGGAATGGTAGGATAGCGGGTGATCTAAGTGCAGAATGCACTCATCTGGTGAATCTTTGTCTCAGATAAGATTTAATTTCTCTAAAATTGATTTTTGTAATAAAACCCCAGTTGTCTAAGTCCTAGAAAGGATGCAGTGGGAGCCTAGCAATTGAGTTACAGTAACTGCAGTAGATCTTTTGCTTTACTGTAAAAGGAACTGCTCCCTGCTTAATTGGAAAATGTGTTCCCAGCGCAAAGGGGCAATATTTCCAGCTTTCTGGGGTTAGAATGGCTTCAATAAATGCCATTAAATAAAACAGATGTTTCCATCTGACAGTCGATCAAAGGCTTGGACATTAGAACCTTTAATGGGACTTAATGAGACACTTAGCAATCCATTTCCTATTGTGCCCGGCTTTTACTTATAAAATCTCCACATCACAGGCACAGGAATCTCACCAATGTGAAAGCAAAGGTCATTTAGCCGGCACTGTCCATGCTGGTAATTTGAGCTCAAAATCTATGGAAGTTTTCATTCTCGTTGCATGTTAAAAGGAACTAGTCTGCTAATTGTTTACAATGATTCTTCATACTGAGCACTCATCCTGTAGGTACTTTGGCTACACTCCCTCTGAAGTCCCCCGCGACAGCCTGCCTGAACTACCCATTTATCTGTAAAAACCTTCTTAGCAAAGACAGAAGGTGCCACGCCCACAGTTGTGACAACTCAGCAGATGTCCCTTGTCTTCACTGGAGTGATGCCAATCGACACCAGCTGAGAATTTGGCCCAGACATCTTCCCTGGAGACTTCTGTCCTCCTTCTTGGAGCAAACGTTGATTTTCCTCCCAAGGTTCTCGATGCGATGGAGACAGACATGACCAGAGCGCCTTTTGTGTACTTCCCAGATTGAGGCCAAGTTCGTATAGATTTGCAAAAAGGGACTGTGAACGGCCGATGGCTGTGGAGTTGTCAGAGGGGTTTGGGTGTTTTGTTTTGCATACTTCACTAACATACCACGCTGGCTCCAAAATATCGGGACTTTTGCTATGGATGCAGCTGTGAGTGCTGCAACTGTGGAAATTGTATGTTCAATAGAAGAAAGGGAAAATAAAGGGAGAACCTCTGTCCAGACCGCTAACAAAAATGCCAGCTCTTGAACCCACCGTGGCTTGGCAATAATATGTTGCCTCTCTGATCCAAACTACACATTCATTGTTTTTATATCATTTTTTGTCTCCTACCTGGCAAGTCAGAAGCCAGTTCTGCCTTGCCCTTCCTTTATCTCTGCTATCATAGCTCATGCTCCCTCCCATTTCTGACCCATCTCCCAGGTCTCCATGTTTTTCACATACCAGTGGGCTTTGGTCAGCTACCCCCGTTGAACCAAGTTTAAAGCCCTCTTCACTAGATTAGCCAGTCTGTATCTAAGTACTCTCTTCCCCTCCCTTAATAGGGGAACCCCATCCTGTTCAGCAATCCTTCTTCCTGGATAGCATCCCATGATCAGTGAAGGATATGGCTTGGGGAGGACTGGCCAGATGGTAGATGATGAGTCAAGTGGAGGATATTAGACTAGCTAGGGGGTAACTGGAAATGGCTGGACAAGAAGATGGAGGAGAGAAGGCTGAGACTGGCTGTATGAGGGGTTTGCTTTTTGAAAACTGAGAAAATTAGAACCACAAGCTACGTTAAATGAGTGTCAAAAAATTGCAGAGCAGAGGGGCCGGCAGCTTCTGTGGGCCCCTGGACAAGGTGTGGGGGGGTCTCAGCTCTGCACCTGTGTGATGCATGGTGCTGGGGCTCTCCATAATCCCTGGTGCTGCCAGGAGCACAGCACAACCTCCCTAGCTCTCACATCTATGCAGAGTGCCCGGTAGCAATGTAAAGGGCCCAGGGCTCTGGCCACCACACAGCAACTGGGAGTTCCAGGCTCCTTTGACTCTCCAGGCCCTGGGGCAACTGCCCATTTTGCCCCCTCGAGTCCCCTCAGCAGACGTGTTGTAGAGACGAGTGTTCCAAAGTCAGGAAATGCTAGAATTAAGCTTGCCTTCATTTGACCCCCCCGTGCCTATGCAGTCTGATGATACGGTTTTTCGTTATATGTTTGCTTACTAGTTTTTTTCATTGATTTTATGGAGCATACGTTCTAGTGTCTTCCAGTCCAGGGTATGAGGGACCTCCTTACTAAATCTCCCCTCCCCCCCATCCAGTCCCATCACCCATCTTCCACTCCACAATCAGTCAATCTCCCAGCCTCTCAGAACAGTTCCTAGAGTCTGGAACTGCGGATGTCTTTGTGGATTCTGTGGATGCTAGGAGATCACCCCTTGTGTCTGCTAGGAGCTGTGTGGGGGAGAGTCTTCTCCCAAATTTCTGGCTCAGTGGGAAAGGGGTCAGGCTGGGGACTCTGGTAGCCTCCTTCATCTGATGATGTTAATCTCTGTAGCAAATGTAGGTTCTAATTTCTGTCCCTGGAAGTAGGTTGAGTCCTAGGAAGAGGGATTCTTTCTACTTAGGAAGCTGTGTTGGTAGGTTCTGGGGGAAGTCTCAGGCCTCCTCAGGCAGATGGACAATGACTTAGAAGATAGGAGAGCACAAAGCAGAACAACAGAGGAGTTCCTCCACGCGTTAGCAGGAACACAAAAGATTTTCTTTCCTCTGAAAACTATTTGACTCTGTAGGAAATATATTTAATTAAACTATCATTTTACTTTAAAATTCTGAATAAGTTCAGAGCAAGCAGCATTGGAACAATGGGAGAATGCCACACATAGCAAATGTAAACCAAAAAAAATGGCAGAGGAGTGTATATTCGACACGCGTACATTTAACAAATAAAAGCCTCATTACATAACATTTTGGGGAAAAAATTTCCACAGTGTGTTCACAAATTAGTGGTTGATGGATGCCTGTCATTGATACATAAAAGAGTTTTGAAGACACTGGAATGTGACAGTGAGCAAAATGCCAGAGCGTTTTGCTTTACAATGGAACAAAGAGAATTTAGGGTTTAGTATAAGGAATTAGTTAAGCTACTTGGGCAATGACTCTTTCCAATGTATTTTAAAATAAGTAATTTGTACAACCACTCTCTTAATGTGGAATTGTACAACTATTGATGTTTTTTATTGACTAAAGTCCTGAAGTTCATCATAGGCATGGCACACATATACAATAAACTTTAGCCTTAATAAAGGTACTCAGAGGCCACGTCTACATTGCTCATTCTTGCAAAAGAAGATATCACCGTACCTCATTTGCATACATAATGAGCTGCAATTTTTCCCCCTCTTGCACAAGAGCCGGTCTGCCTGAAAATAAGCGGCAGAACGGCTCTTGCGCAAGAGTGGGGTTTTGCGCAAGAAGGAGCAGTGTAGAGTGCTCCTTCTTGCGCAAAAGCCCCTTGTGCAAAATGGAGGCTCATTAGGTATGCAAATGAGGCACAGCGATGCCTCATTTGCATATCTTCTTGCGCAAGAATGTGCAATGTAGATGTAGCTACAGTGTATACAGCTTCTGTGTAAACTGTGAGTAGAATAGTTAGGATTCAGTGCATTTCTTTTAGCAACTCAGTTCCTACATCCAATTGTAATTGGTGTCCTAGCCCTTTAAAAAGGATGCTTTTTCAAATTTTACCAAATACATTCAGTTTGGACCATAGAATGTTTAGTTTTTCTATTAGATAGACAAGGTGATATCTTTTATTGGATTGACTTCGGCTGGTGAAAGAGACAATATTTCAAGCTTCAGAAGAGCTTTGTGTATCTCAAAAGCACGTCTCATTCACCAGCAAAAGTTGGTCCTTGTTTCTCTGATATCCTGGGACTAAAATATCTACAACAACACTGCGAACAATAGTTCTTCTATATCTGTCTTCGTTCTTATTCAAACACAAGCATTTTTAAAGTGGTTTTTTTTTTTTAAGGCAAGAGTTCAATTCCTTAAACATTGGAATGGAACCTGACGGGAAAAGTGAGTTACAGTTCCTCAATATAACTAGGTTATTAGTGATATAGTTAAAGTTAGAAAACTGAGAAATGCTTGAAGGTTGAAAGAGGAGACTAAAATCTGACTTACCAAAAACTCATTTGCATTCTTAGCTGTAGAGAAGTTAAGAATCTGCTCCATAACATTATTGTCCAATACCACGGCAGCTGTTGAAATCTGCTGAACATGGCATAAAAGAGAAAAAGCTTCCCTCTTTGTGTTTAAAAAATGAAATAGGCCATGCCTTCGAAATGAAATAGGCCATCATTTCACAAAACCAGTGTTTGAAACCATGTATTTCCTGTGGATTTTTGCATTTGACGCCCACATTTCATCTAATTATACATACCTCAAATCCTCAAACTTAAAGATGGCTGGCTTATTAAAATCTGACACTGCTGTCATAAAATATGCCACTGTTGCACACATCTCTCTGACTTCCTTTGTCATATTTGCCAATCTTTTAATTTCCTGCTTACAACTGCTCAATTTTGGGAAGCATTCTGAAGTGATGGAAACCACAGTAGAGTTTGTTCCATGAAATCATGCTGCTTTTCTGTTTGGCATCTCTGAGATTCACCTTTACAGTGTTATTAGCAGCCACGGCACCCAAAGCATATATTGCCAAGATGAGTGTTTTTGAAAGCTACTCTAATATTAATTCTTTTGATGGATTAATTACCTGTTGGCTCACTTTTCAAAGGCATTCTGCTATAATGTTTCTTTCATCTTTTTTCTTGGTTTTTACACATAATCATTTATACTTGTCAGTGTAGAATAAAGGAACAGTGAACTTTTCCAATCATGAACTTTCCTTGATATCACTAAAACTTCAATCGCCTGGTTGGGATTCCATGTTAAGCTCCATCATAATATTGCAGTAACTATTTGCCGCAGTTTATTAATTTGTAATTCTTTACACAAAGAATTTTAATCAGGAATCAGCTTCTATTCATTTAGCCTTGTCTCAGAGGCGTAGTCATTCTAGTCCATATCTGCAAAAACAACAAGGAGTCCTGTGGCAACTTAAAGGCTAACAAATGTATTTGGGCATCCGCTTTTGTGGGTAAAACCACTTTGTCAGGTGCATGGAATTTTATTTAGCCTTAACACTCATGCACTGGACAAAGTTGTCTCACAAAGGGTATGTCTACATTGCAGAGTTTTTCCAGAAAACCGCCATTTTTCCGGAAAAACTACACTTATGTCCACATTGCAATTGCATTCTTTTGACAGAAGGTCAAAAGAACAGCGGGGTATTCAAGTGGTAAGCCTCTTTCTACAAAGAAGAAGCCTTTTTCTGAAAAAACTCTTTTGGAAAAAGGCAGGTGTGGACGGGGAAGAGGGTTTTTTTTCTCGAAAGAAGGGACCTCCAGGAAAAAGCACAGGTGCCCTAGTGGCTACTCCATTCATAGTAATCACAACTTAAATGCGAGACAGTGTCCAATCAGTGTGGATGCTATCTTCAAAAAAGGAGATCGCTTTTTCGATGTGCTTTGGCAGTGTGGACACCCTCTTTCGAAATAAGTTTTTCCAAAAGATCTCTTCCGGAAAAGCTTCTTCCAAAGAAGCCTGCAGTCTAGACTTAGCCAGAGAGAGTGAAATATCCCCTGAGCAGAAAGCCATGAAGTCCTACTTAAGCTCCATTTTAAGGGCTTTCAACCCACAGCTGATCTATTTACCATTGGCTGTAAGTGTGGATAACCTGAAAAGGAGAACCATTAAATACAATTGGAGAGGCTGACATGAAGAATCATAGATGCCAAGTTATTACCACTAGGAAAATACAGGAAAATATTCCTGTGATTATTCACAGGATTTTAAAAATAAATGGGCTTTTTCTACATTCTCATCCCCTTTGATGTTCATTTTCCGTGAACCTCCATCCTGAGGCTCAGATGGTCTCAGAAAGTTAATTCTTAGCTTGCGGACTGAACTCTTTGTGTGATCCTGTGTGCCCTTTGTAATACCACAGATACAGTATTAGAATGGCTTGTGGATAAGCGAGGTAACTGCAGTCTTAGGGGATATTGTTAAAGACAGCTGTTGCCCCCAGAAAGCCAGGCCAACATGGGTAGTATTCCTTCCAGAAGTGTTGGATTAATGAGCTGTATTTTTCTTAACATAATTTCAAGCAAGACAACACAATGCAAAGTGGGTAGTTAAGTATTTCACTGACCAGCAAATAAGTGGTCTACCACTTTCCAGAAGCAGGAGCAATAGTATCCAGAAATCAGTCCAATTTGTAGGAGCAGTGGGATTCTGAAATCGATAGGTTTGCCTTCATTGAGCAACTAACTCTGTCCTGAAGGGATCATTACATACCTCTTGAGTTTATAACTCTCATAGGCTGGGGTTTTCTTCAAGGACTGTGCTCTCAAGCATAAAGCGTGACGAGGTCTAGAAAAAGACAACAGAAATGGCTAGTGACTGGGAATGCGTTCATATGATGAGACTACAATAATGAGGATATTTTAGTCTGTTAATGAAATGTGAAAAGGGGACTTAGTTGAGGGATACAAAAATAATGCCAAGAAGAGCTTTTGTGATACACCTTTTGAGCCTGCGTCATAGCACAAGGATGCTTGATGAAGCTGAAGGATGGAAAGTGAAGATCATGGACAGCAGACTGAGCACAAGACTAGCAAAGAGGAATTCCTGGGTTCTAATCCATTTGGGGTTATAACTCTCTGGGCAAAATGCTTAACCTCTCTGCTTCAGGTTGCTCCTCGGTAAGGTTATTCACTGTAGACACACTACAGAGTTGTAACAAGAGGTTGGCAATGGGAAATATTTTCCAAAACGTCTAAATGATGGATTAATCTAAGATCCATTTACCTTGTGTGACAAATCACTTCAGAATATGGTACTTAGGCTCCTAAGTCAGTTAGGTGTTTTTTGAAAATGCGTCTGTGTCCTTCTTAAAGATTCCTTCTACTCTACTGCCTATTGAAACAAGTGTACTTGTAAAAATCCGTCTCCATATCCCTTTCCCTAACTCTATGTACTAGTCAATGTAGCCAATACCAGTTGCCCCTAGGATGGAGCTAGTTCTCACCTGGAGTGGATCATAGTGTGGACTAAAGAATATGGCAACTGCCTGGGGAGAACAGGGTGGGGGGTTGTCGCTCTGCCCCCCTCCGCCAACCCTGCCAGGCAGGCAATACCATTTTCCCCCGGGATGGAGAAGGCAAGATAAGGGATGCCCTGAAGGTAGGGAGGTGGGGTGAGTCCTGAGGGGATAGAGCATCTGCCTACAGAGCACAGGGTTGAAGCCCTGCCCTCCTCCCCCCCACACACACACCCTGGGAGCAGCCAGGTAGCCAACAAATGTTGCCCCTGGGATAGAGCTGGCTCCCTCAATAGCACTGTGAGTTCCTTGGGGCAGACATACACAGCCTCTTCTTGAATATCTGGAACATGCTTAGCATGCTGTGGTCACTACTCTATCATATAATGAATACTAATAACAATGCTGCAAAGGGCTTTGATGATAAAAAGCGCTAATTATTATTATATACATAGATATAAGGTTCTTGACCGAAGGATTAAAACTAATGGAGGGCATAATAAAAACTGACGGCTCCTCTCCTTTGCGCGCTGTCTGATAACATGAGAACAAGGGGTCGCTGTTGAAACTGAAGGACAGTTCTGCTAGAATAAAGACACGGAACTGCTTCTGTATGCAATGTGTAATCACCCTGTGAAATTCGTTGCAGTAAGGAGGTCATCAAGACAAAAAAATTAGTGGTTTTTTTTTAAAGGCCTGGCTAATTGTGCAAGAATTATTAAGTAAGCTACATGGATAAGCTAGAGGGATACAAGGAAAGTCACACATTCGGTTTTGGGAGCAAGTCTGGGGGAAGCAGGAAGGAATCTTTCCAGCATTATGGGTGCAGCACAGAGACTCTGCTGCGAAATGTAAGATACTGGCCGCTATTGTGGGGGAGATACAAAGCCAAGAGCCTGATTGAGCATGATCGTTTCTGTGGCTCTAGGACAGCAATGGACAACTTAGGCTAGTGAGTGGACCTCTTGAATAGCCGTCCTTCATCTCAGTGGGCTACAAGAGAGTTGCAACTAAGTCGGTCTCCCGGGATAGGGCAGTTTTGTTAATTGCACTGGAGTACCTAGAATTCATGGCATGTGCCAATTGAACCGTAGCAGCACTTTGAGTGGATTCAGAGGGAGCACACAGCTCTCAATGTTGTGTGCAATCAGCACGCCCCTCCCTTCACTTACCCTTGGTTTAGATGCATGTCACTTTAGTAATACTGATAGGAAAAAATCATAGGCAGGTGGAAACCAGTGGAATCTGGCAATCCTGTGCATGGGCAATGGTAAATAAAAACTCTTGCGGGCCACACATAGAACCCCGATGGGGCGTTTCTGGCATCGAGTACCAGTTGCCCATCAGTGCTCTAGGAGAACACTTTTGGGAAATAGAAGGGACTTCCCAACACTCATATCTGAAACAGAGGGAAAATCTACATGGGATGACACTCGATTCCTTCTGAAGCTCAGAACGGGAAGGATAAGGTGTAAATTGCATAATTTTATTCCTCCATAGCTGTTATCAGCTAATCTCCACATTGTGAAATTACATATTAAATACTCATTTTATGCTTATAGATTTGTTGGTCTGTTTTATTGCATCTGAGACATTACTTCAAAGAAGCTAAGAATACAAAGTACCGTCTGCATCATTTTAAGGGTATTGTATGCAGAAAGTTCTCCAACCTAGCCAGATTCTTTACCATCATTCATCTAGTCTGAGAAATTAGTCTGGGATAAATAATTTAGCTTCTTTCTATTTGATTCAATTCCATTATCCTAGTCTCTGATGCTGTGAAAAGTCTTGAAAAATAATCAATTCCAAAGCGCCTTTTTTTTTCCAGTGAAAGCTGAACCTAGAAATTTTCAGACCTGCTGTACTTTGTATCTGGGTCCATGTTGAGAAAACAGAATTATTAGTAAACCACTGAATTATAAATACTTGTATTTTGGATGGATCATATTAAAACATTGTATTATAAGTCAATGCAGGCTATCATGATACAATCTACGTGAAGAATGATTCACCCCTATGTATTCTTGCTTGGTACTTTTTGAAACTAGTACATTAACACTCAGAGTAATTATTAGCACTCCCATTTTACAGAGTAGAAAACTGAGATTAGTGGCGAATCAATGGCAGTGCTGGAATTAGAACTCAGCATTAGCATAAACCATGCTAAACCTTTTGGGGCAAAACCTGCTCTCAGAAGGGTCAGAATTAGTGGCTCTTGCACCTGAAGTCAGAATTTGAACTAGTGCTTGGCAGGTCTTTAAAAAAATGATTCTGAGGTGTTTGTGACGGCAGCAGTGCCCAAGCAATTGGTTCTGTCTGGAAGACAGAGCGTCTCGTTTTCTGCATAATTATTTCCCAGTCTAGACAGTTCCTTGTAAATTTCAGGCACTTTGGCATAGGCAGGAGTTTGGTGTCATCTGGATACAGGAAATCTCCTTGTATTTCATCTAAGAGGGCTTTGATCAGGCTATGAGCCTATTTTGGAAAGTAGCACCCATTGATTGAAAGCACTATTGTGATTTCCTACTGCTATAGGCACACCTATTTCACTGTGCTCTTATGAGGTTTCATTCTTTTATTTGTAAAGCTTTTT
Organism: Pelodiscus sinensis; assembly: GCF_049634645.1. Lineage (NCBI taxonomy): Eukaryota > Metazoa > Chordata > Testudines > Trionychidae > Pelodiscus > Pelodiscus sinensis. Next base: position 36,320,921 of record NC_134723.1, on the reverse strand, counting down.
GAGAACATAAGACTATCCATATTGGGTCAGACCAATGGTTTTCGGAGAGTGGGGATGAACAGAACATGTAATCATTGAGTGACATTCTCATTAATATCACTATAAGAACATAAGAACACCCATACTGGGTCAGACCAAAGGTCCATCTAGCCCAGTATCCTGTCTGCCGACAGTTGCCAATGCCAGGTGCCCCAGATAGAGTGAACAGAACAGGGAATCTTCAAGCAACCCCACCCTGCCTCCCATTCCCAGAATCTGACAAACAGAGGCTAGGGACACCATTCCTACCCATCCTGGCTAATAGCCATTGATGGATCTAAACTCTATGAAGTTATCTAGCTCTTTTTTGAACCCTGTTAAAGTCCTGGCGTTCACAGATCCATGCAAAGTATTATTTTACTATAGGGATTGCCTGAAATGTTTTGTAGTCAAAAGCTAGGTAAACTTTTATGAGAAATCACATTGCCCATTAAACAGGTCTATTTTTCTCAGTAATTTTAGACTGGTGAATTACTTTACAATCCAGTAATTTGACACCCGCAAAAACAAAACAAATGGATTATTTGTGGTGCAGCAGCAGCACCTGAATTAAGCTTGTCCTGTACTTCCCAAAACAAGAGGCTGATTTCAGCTGCTTATAACTTTTCCCATCTTTAAGGCTGTGTCTACATTGGCAAGATTTTGTGCAAAAGCGCCTGCTTTTGCGCAAAATCTTGCCACCTGTCAACACTGGCCGCGAGTATTTGTGCGAGAACACTGATGTTCTACTGTATGAAATCAGTGCTTCTTGCGCAAATACTCTGCCGCTGCTGCTCAGGGATAAGTCCTCTTGCGCAAGTATTCTTGCACAAGAGGCCAGTGTAGACAGGTAACATCAATTTCTTGTGCAAGAAAGCCTGATGGATAAAATGGCCATCGGAGCTTTCTTGCACAAGAGAGCATCTACACTGGCACAGATTCTTTTGCGCAAAAGAGCCCATATCCCTCCTGTACCCCAACCCCCAGACCTGGAGCCCCCCTCTTACATCCCAAACCCCGCCCCAAACCTGGAGCCCCCCCTCTTACATCCCAAACCCCTCCTCCCTACCCCCCAGAGCCCAAACCCCCTCCTGCATCTGAACCTCCTGCCTCAATCCACAGCCCCACCTATATTCCAAATCCCTCAGCCCCAACTTCTGCATGAAGCCCCCTCCTGCACCCCAAAACCCTTATCCCCAGCCTCACTCCAGGGCCCACACCCCCCGCTTGGAGCCCTCACCCCTCCTGCACCCCAACTACCCACCTCAGCCCAGAGCCCCCATTTAGAGCCAAATCCCAATTTGGAGCCTTCACTCTGACCCATTGGCTCCATTCCTACCACACACTGCCTGGGCGTGGAATGACTTTTGTTATGTGATACATCCTCTCCATATTGGCACACACAACAAAAGTCATTCTGCACATGGATATAAAAAGTTGGGGGGAAAACTGGTCCTCATGCTGACTGAACTGAGAATTACTGGTTATGTTCCATCATGGTGTGGCTGAGCAGGATTTTCCCTGACACGGGACTCTGGAATTTACAGCAGGGGAACTCTCTACTCTCAAAATATTTTACCTCTGTTCACAATATGAATAGTTTGGAGAATCAGCTCCTCTGAGCTGTCGAGTTAAGCACTTGGAAAATGCAAATTTTCAACAGCAGCTGTAGGAGCTTGATGGTAACAAAGTAGGAACAAAGTAGGAATTTATAATGTGCATATAATTGTAAAGAGAGGGGGGGGTTTTAGTTAGGGAGATCAGTGGTAGAGAAGAATAATCATCAGAAAGGGCGACTCCCTAGAATTAGTTGTTATTTTGTTCAAGTCCTTTGAAAACCTTTCCATGCTCTATAATTATTGTTAGTTTTAAGTGCTTCCTGCAGTGATAATGTGTGCATATCTGTATTCTTATGTTAATGCTTTAACCAGCGCCAGTGTTGAACTGTAAAAAAAGTCATTCAAAAAAACCAAACAGGTATTGGTTTTGCAAAATCTAGAAAAAATAATTTTTTTGAATCATGTACATTTGATATTCTTTAATTGCCATTGCTCTCTGTGTGTCTCAGTGCCCTCACAGTAATCTGCCCATTCTGTTGATCTGGATTGTAAATACTTGAGGGTAGGGATTATCTGTGACTGTGTGGCTGTCCAGTACATAGCATGATGTCCTTGGCTGAGCCTGCTAGGCTTGAATCCTAACCACAACAATTCAGTTGTCATTGATGCTGGACCAAATTCTGACCCACCTGACGTCTGGTTTACCCAGTTCCCCTCTCTGTCTCTCTATGTACACCCACAATAGATGTCATAGCTGTCACCATTTTGTTTGGCCCCTCTATGCACATGTGCAGCATCAATGAAAGCCACCAATATGCAGTACAGGTTGCACCTCTGTAAACCAGAACTCTCTGCTCTGGCAATGCTGGACCACAGATGTTCCAGGATCAGAGAAGCCCAGTGTGCTGCAGGGGGAAGGTGGGAGCCCAGCGCAATGCAGAGGGGGCAGCGCATGGCTCAGCTGTGCTGCGAGGGGGCCGGAAAGCCAGCATGCGGCTCAGTTGAGCTGTCCAGGGGAGCTGGGAAGCCTGGGGGTACAAGACAGGGAAACAACAGCAGGGGGGCCAGAAATGACCTCCCCTGGTCCAGCAAAATCCCTCATCCAGGACCAGTCAGGTCCTGAGTGCGCCGGACCAGGGAGGTCCAACCTGTATCACTGAAATCTGGGAAAGAACTAGCCGCCTGCTGTCATAGGCTCACAGAATCTAATTAGATCTGAATGCTGTTCTGTTGAAAGCGATGGTTCTATTTAAACATGCAAATTTAATGCCCAAAGTATCATTACACTGTCTCTGATGTTTAGACACTTTGTCCCTGCAAATGCAGTCGATGAGTTGAGCGGTGTATCAACAGGTAATTTAAAAAAGCGATGTTTCTCATGTAACTGCAATAGATGTTTTGCAACAGGAAAAAAAAAAAAAAAAAAGCCAAGCCAGTCTTTTCTTTCATTGCCAAGTGAATGATAGACGAAGGGTGCTTACACTGTAAAACGAGAAACGGTGAAGCTTGTAATTGAACCAGATGAAATGAGGTGACAGTTCTGTATATTATGCAGAAAAGATTATTAAAATAGATTCTTTAAAAGATGGTATGTCTCACTCTAGCCACAGGGTTGACATTTTCCAAGCAAACTATGGGATTTAGTCATGTGTTTTCCATTAGTTTCAAAGGAATATATGTGTCTAAATCACCTAGGCTGCAGGGACAATCTCAGCCTAAATTCTTTGCACATCATTTGCTTTAGCACTTTAGAGTTCTGTGCTTATGAACTAACTCAAGCAAAAATCCAAGTTAATAGGAGTGATGCCCAAGGAAGAATTTAAAGATTGGAGCCATTCCACCAAAGAAAGTGCTGTAACTATGGCAAAGCACAACAGGGTGATGTATCTGAGAACTAGAATTTATTTACATTTTTCTTTCGGTATCACCTGGTTGATCTGAGGCCATAGCAAGTTGAGGTTCAGCTGTACCCGACTCCCATTGGCTTTGATGGGAGCAGGACTGGGCTTCTATTAATAGCTACAGGTGCTTCTTGGACAGGGGAGAACTCACATTGGCTGGACAACTTGGGGACATGACACAAAGCTGGCCTGTCCCAGGGCTTTGTGCTTTTCAGGACATGACCAAACCTCACCCGTGACCTCCAGCAAAGTCCAGAGGCCGGGTGTTTGGTTGAGGTTGGTGCACAGAGCACTGGTGTTTTTAGTATTTAATAAGCACTGTACTATTGGGGTGGGGACTTTCAGCTTTAGAAGTCATTGTAGTTGTTCAGTAAAACTAACATCTTGATTGTTTGAGCTCCTTTACTGATGTGTCTTTTCCCTCATTGATTCAATTTGTTGGCTCATTCTCCCTCAATTCTTTACTCTGTTCACTTGTTCCATTTCCATTCCTGTCCCGTAGGATCTCCATCTTCTCCTGTATGCTTCTCCTCTACTAGTCTCTATCTTTCTGCCAGACAGAGCACTCTTCCTGGCCCATAACCTCATGAAACTACTGCCTGCTGAAGCACATGAGCAAAGGGGAGTTCACATCACACAGCAATGTTAGCCATCACATGCAGGAAGGATTGCTCCTCTTCTAGTTGTGACCATGTGCTCCTGACATGACTGGAGGATTTGCTAGAATTGGGCTCATGTGTGGGAGCCAAATAAAACAGACTCTGGGAGAGCATTTGTTTAATGACCAGGCTCTCCCTGCTGATCAGGATTGTAGCAAACCTACTGCTGGATGAATTCTGTGCTACTGCACAATACAGAATTTGCGCAGAATTACTGTTCTGTGCAGCATTTCTTCCTCCCCCCAGAACAGGTGTTGCAAAGCTGCTGGTCACCACTAGTGGATGCTGGACCTGGCAGAGCCGCATTCCCCAGTTTGCAAAGAGAGGACACTGCTGCCACATAGGCTGTGTCCAGACTCAGGGTTTTTTTCGAAAAAAGTAGCCTTTTTTCGAAAAAACCTCACCTGCGTCTAGACTGCAGCCGCGTTCTTTCGAAATTAAATCGAAAGAACGCGGCTTTTCTGTCGATGGCGGTAAACCTCATTTCACGAGGAAGAACGCCTTCTTTCGAAAGTTCCTCTTTCGAAAGAAGGCGTTCTTGAATGTAAATAGGGCTTCTCCGAAAGAGAGCATCCAGACTCACTGGATGCTTTCTTTCGAAAAAGCAAGCCGCTTTTTCGAAAGTTCAACGTGCAGTCTAGACGCTCTCTTTCGAAAGAGGCTCTTTCGAAAGAGGCTTGCAGTCTAGACATAGCCATAGAGTATCCAGAGAGAGAACACATATAGATAAGATTGATAATGTCCTTGATAATAAACAGGCATTTGTTTTATCAGCACATTTTGCCAGCCAAATGTTGTAGTTAGCCAGCTATCACTGAAGATGAAGTTTCTGATGCAATCTCTGTCCCTGCACTCCGGCTGTAGTAGAATCCCTTTCACCATCACCCTGATTTCCCAATATTTAATATGCCTCGCATTTCTCACTCCTGCATGACTCAACCCCTCTCTCTCTCACACACACGCACGGTGCTCTTGCAGTGTCAGTGGGCAGGCAGCTGCTGGATTTTTATCTGCTTTTGCTTAAACTGCAGAAGGGAGAACACGGCAGCATTTTTAGCTGAACACAAAGCTTTCAGGTGAGTGTCTGGGCTGGTGGGGAGGGGCCCTGTGGCAAGGTTCTGAGCAGTGTTCTCTGTAAGCTGTGCGCTTGTGCGGCTGCTCAGGAGAGATTCAAGTGCCACTCAGATGATTAGCAGAGTTCCCACAGCTGCCCAAGCTGGCAGCGTGTGTTCTTATTGGGCGTGCACATCCATACATGCCTTGGTGCACACAACAACATTTATTCCACACATGGATGGAAAAAATTGGGGAACATTGGCTCTGAGGGTGGAAGGTGCAGCTGTTTGAGCTGGTAGAGTGCCATAGCTGAGCTCTCGGGATGGGGTTACATGTTTCTAGGCCAGGGTGAGGAAGACCACAGCTGGTCTTTGTGGAGGAAGGAGTGGAAAAATAGGAACTGTGTTACAGGGTTTCTTTAACTCTCTGCTCCTAGGGGCATTTTTTATGTGTTAGTATTGTTACATAGTTGCTGAAAGTTATTTTGAAATATATTACCAAAATAAAGGAATATAGCTTCATTGTGTGTTATTTTAACAAATAAAATATGCAGAATGTTGCATACTTTTAAAATATTGTGCACTGAATTTTTAACTTTTTTGGTACAGAATTCCCCCCAGGAGTAAGTAAACCATAAGCTCTACATGGGGCTAAGCCAGTCACCAATCTCTTTTTTAAACCTGGTTCACAGCCCTTAAATGTTGAATTTCAGCAAGTTGCTTGTTTCAGCTATTGAAAAAGGTGGGATTAAAAAAAAATCCCTAATGGAACAACACTCCTGCTGTCCAAAAGTACTGGGATTCTCATTCTGTTGTAGGTGAATTTAAACCCTGCTAAGATGTTATTATTCGAAGTGGCACTGTGGGGAATTACGAAGCTTAAAATAATAGAGAGACTATCTGCTTGAACCAAATCACATTTGGTGACTGGCTCCCTGCCAGTTCAGAACGTTTGTTTTCAAGAAGCACATCTAACATTTTAAAGTCATGTGGAAAACAGGTTGCTTAGAAAAGATGAGATAAAAAAATCTATAGGGATTTCGTCAATGGTTACTGATTAAGAAGTGGGGTTGGGGGCAACAGACTTGCCAAGCCTCTGGGGAAATGTGTGTGTGTGGGGGGGGGGGTGGCGTCACACTCCTGGAAGGGATTGGAGTTTGGTTGGAGGGGCACAGCTGGAGCAGCCAGCCCTCAGCACTGCTAACACTTCCCTCCCCCCTTGCAGGCAGCCCTCAGAGCCACCGGCCACTGTGCTGCACTATGACAGTGATTTAAAGGGCCCAGAGCTCCAGATTTTGCCACAGTAGCAGTGGCCAGGAACTCCAGCCCTTTAGTATTGTTGGTCCCTGGGGCACTTGTCCCATTTGCCCTCCGGCTCATCAGCAAGCCTATATTTTTGGTGAATTTTCTTGAGTGGGGGTAGGCCTAGTGATCAGGAGACTTGAAAAAGCTGGTGTCAATCCCCAACTCTGCCACCAACTTTCTATATGACCGTGGCAAGTCACATAAGGATTCTGTGCCTCAGTTTCCCCTCTGTAAAATGTAGATAATAGCCCTTCCTGTGTCTGTCTTCTCAGTGCAGATGGTATAAGTGAGGGGCCCTGATCTCGATGGAGGCCTCTAGATAATCTGTCACAAAAAATATAAAAATAATCATCATCCTAATAATAAATCATGAAGATTCTGATGAGGAGCTAAGGAGGAAATTCTTAGGTATAACTATCTGTGATGAACGGGTTTTCAGTTCACAAATCGTCCAGTGTGCGTTAAATTCACCCTAGTGCAAACGCTGCCCACATCACTTACACATGGAGTGTGAGTGACATGAAAGGTCTTGTGCCAGGGTGAATGCCACCCTTTATTTGTTAAAGCCAATGAATTCTTCTTTGTGAGGGAACCTCCTGGGTTTTGGAAAATATGCTGCACTGTATCCCTGCTACTTACTCCTCGGTTGTCCTTTGTGTTGAGGCGTTTCCATTTTTTATGCTGTTGTGTAAAGCATTTTCATCCATCTCAAGCTAGCGACCTGGATGGTGCTGTGGTTTGAAAGCAGAGTCTTCAGGGGGTGGTTGGCTGGTCTTGGCGTTTCGGAGAGCTCCATTTCTGAGACTGCCAGAACAGCCTCAAGGGAGATGGTGCACAAGAGGGTTCATCGGAACGTCCCCTGCCCCATCTCACCTCTCCTGTCTCACCTATCTCTTCTGCCCCACCCAGAAGTGTTCTTATTTCTGTGTCTGCCCCGCAATCGCAGGGTGAGCGGTGACCTGAGTTAGCTTTGAAATAGCTCGCTTGGATACCAATGGCACTGAAGCTGGGACGGGGTGGATGGCAGACTGCACAGACTCACACAGGACTTGAGGAAGCACTTGAGAGGCTAGACTGTGCTGCAGCCTCCGCTGCCCAGCTATTGTTGTTTGAGGTATCCTGCAGGACAGGCCTGTAGATCAGGGCCCAACAACCCCTTTCCGATAACAAAGAATGACCCCAGGAGAGGGGACCAAAGCTTGAGCCCTGGGAGGGAGGACCAAAGCCGAAACTCAAGGGCCTATAACCTGAGCCCCACCACCCAAGACTGATACCCCAGTGTGAGTCCTGCCACCCAGGCAGTAGGGCTTCTGCTTCAGCCTAGGGTCCCAGCTAGTCCAAGCCAGCCCTGGCAACCTCATTGTGATGGGATTGTGACCCACGTTGGGGTCCTGACCCTCAGCCTGAGACTTGCTGCCTTCGATTGTGACAACCAAGGCAGTATTCTTTTCATGGCACTGCTGGAGCAGTACCACAGAAGAATAGCCTGAGACAATGAAAATAGATCACATTTATTGGAAGGAGGCCCTGTAAGTCATGCTTTGTAGCTTCAATGGCAGGGCAGTCTGCTGAGCTGGCCCTACAGCCCCAACACGCTCGGAAGAAATCAGGTAATTCAGTCTCACACTATCACGGACTTTAAGGCCAGAAGGGACCATCGGGATCACTTAGCCTGATGTTCTGTTTGCCACGGGCCACAGAACCTCACCCACTCCCTCCTGTAATGACTTGGCTCTTTGCACTGTGAAATTTCAGTCCATTTCTGTTACTCCCATTTTCAAGATAGTCCAGATATTCGCATCCTCCACTGTACTGGCAGTAGCTCCCAGCTTTGCATCCTCTGCAAATGTTATGAACACATTGCCCCTGTTTGGCCATGAATGCAAATGTTAAGTAAGATCAGTCCCTGAGGTACTCCACTCGTAAACTCACAGTTCACCTTCCAGCCTGACTCACTGTAGTCTCCCCTTGAACCAGCGTTTTATCCACCTTTCAGCTGTCATAAAAATTGCCCTGAAGCTATAGTACACAGGTTGAGAAAAGGATTTCTGTCTATCTGGGAGCCATGCAAGGATTATCTAAAAAAAAAAAAAGTTTTACTTAAGAGTCACACGATACATATAGTATTTAATCCCATTTTCTCCAATTCAACGAATATTTTCCCGTGTGGAACTGTATCAAATGCCTTACTGAAATCCAGGTAAGTTAGATCTGCTGCATTTCCTTTTTCTAAAAAAACCTGTTACCTTCTCAAAGAAAGAGGATCGGGCTAGTCTGGCATGATCTACATTTTGTAAAACCATGTTGTATTCATTCCCAGTTACCATTTACCTCTGTCCTTAGCTACTTTCTCTTTCAAAATTTGTTTTAAGACCTTGCATACAATTTAGGTCAAATGAATGGGCCTGTAGTTTCCTGGAGCATGAACAATTCTCCAGTCACTGGACATGACTCCCAAGTTTATGGATTCATTAAAAATCCTCTCTCATCCAGCTTGACCTACAACAGGGGTGACTCGTGAGGGGACATGTGGGCGCAGGTGCTCCCAAACACTGAGGCTACGTCTACACTGGGACCCTTTTCCGGAAATGCTTAAAATGGAACAGTTTTCCGTTATAAGTATTTCCGGAAAAAGAGCGTCTACATTGGTAGGATGCTTTTCCAGAAAAGCCCTTTTTCCAGAAAAGCGTCCGTGGCCAATGTAGCCGCGCTTTTCCGGAAAAAAGCCCCGATCGTCATTTTCGCGATCGGGGCTTTTTTGTGGAAAAGACTACTGTGCTGTCTACACTGGCCCTTTTCTGGAACAGTTTTTCCGGAAAAGGACTTTTGCCCGAACGGGAGCAGCATAGTTTTTCCGGAAAAACACTGACAATTTTCCAGTAGATCATCATTGCTTTTCCGGAAAAGCAAGCAGCCAGTGTAGACAGCTGGCAAGTTATTCCGGAAAAGCGGCTGCTTTTCTGGAATAAGTGGCCCAGTGTAGACACAGCCTGGGGGTGGGAAGAGCAAGGAGCCAGAGCCTCTGGCGGCTCAAGGGGCTAGTTGGGGGGTTGGCTCTCACAGCAGGGCTTGGGCCCCCCCTCATTCAATAGCAATGGCAGAGGGAAGAGGGCTGCAGGTGGCACAGGGAGGAGTCACAGGGGGATGCGGTCACGTGGCTGGTGCTTCCCCTGTGTCCCTCCACAGCAGTCGCCCCTGGTCCTCTGCAGTTTTGACTTCGTTAATTCCCAGCCTGCTCCCCATTAAGATCCTTAAATTCTAACTGATTCCCTTAACGTTTTCAAGTTTGCCCTTTCAAAATCAAGAACCCTGGCTGCAGACCTGTGTTTGTTTCTCCTTCCATTTAGTTTAAACTGCATTAGCGCCTGGTGGCATCACCTCTTTTTGGTCTGGTGACTGTTTGGTGAAGAAATCTATCAATTTAAGAAATCTATCAGCTATCAATCCAGCAATACCTGGGCCCTAATCACACAATTCCCAGTAGTGTTTATTGCATTAAATCATTAAGAGGTCCCAATCCTTACCCAGATTGGACCTTGACGATCTCTTGAAGACCCATCTCTATCTCAGTGGAGCCTGTTACCTTGCTTCCCCTGAACTGAGGCCGTGGCAATGCATATGGTTGCAATCATTTCCCCTTCTTCTTAAAAGGGGCGAAATATTGAAGGAGACCAAGAACATATCCTGGATTGGCTGCTGGCCACCAGATGTTATTGTCTGACTCAACAGTGAATGCTCAGGGTTGGGACCAAGAGTTGATCCAGAGCAGACTAATTCCCAAGAAGGACAACAGAAGAGTTTCCAGACTGAGGACGGACTTCTCTTTCAGACTCTTAATAGCCTTGCACAGAAACTGTCCACACATAGTTGCAAGGTGACTCATGGTGGCACTTGGGGGTGGGGTGGTGCATTGTTCCCCCCATGCTCCAGCCAAACTTTTAATTGCTAATTGGGGTGCTCCCACATGCTCTCTCCGCCTCACTGCCTACACACCTTCCCCCACAGGCAACAATCACTCCTCCATAGTTGTATCTCTTTGATTGTTCTTAATAGGAACCTAGAAGTTCCCATAAAGTCTGGTAGCGAAACTGGGTGTATTTTGCAAGTCCACTTCTAGTGCAACATAGGAACAAAGGTTGATCTAGCCTAGCTCCCTTCTGAGATCTTCTAAACTCATCTCTCTCACCAAAAGAGGTTGTTCCAATAAAAGATATTACCTCATGCACCTTGTCTCTCTAATATCCTGGGACTGAAATGGCTACAACTACTTGGCCTACTTTACGGGCACATCTACACTGCATGATTATTTCTAAATAAGCTATTCGGGAATAGTTATTCTGAAATAGCTTATTTCAAAATAGCATGTTTACACTGCAGGGAAGCCTCAAAATTAGTCCAAGGCAGGCTTCCCTAATGTGCTATCTCGATTTAGAGCCCCAGAAGGCACTGGAGAGGAACAACTTAGAATAGCCTTGGTGAGGGGCTATTTTGAAATAGCAGCAGTAGAGCGTCTACATGTGCCTTATTTCGAAATAGGTGTTATTCCTCATAAAATGAGGTTTACAGATTTCAGAATGAGCTGTCCGTTATTTCAAAATAATTTTGAAATAACAGAATGGCTGTGTAGCCCCTCGCATTTTCGAAATAACGCTCATTATCTCAAAATAACCGTGCATTGTAGACACACCCTTAGAGACAGAAAGCTTATCCAGTCTCTGTTAAGATTTACTCACAGCACCAATCGTTTATCCGTGTTCCAGTTCACCTCTTGTCTCCCTTGACAAGCCTTTAGTCAGTTTTTTTGTGCTTTTTAAATAGTTTCCCTCTTCATGAAAGCTTTGAGAAGCTTCACAGTTGGTTAGTACCTACTAGTCAGTCTTGAAAAATCTGTCTCTTCCCCTCTTAACAGCAGGTCAGCATTGATAGCCTGTCAGTGGCAAAATTCAGTCGGCTAATTTAGGGAACAGGGAGGGTGGAGTGAATCCATGGAGCCTCGTTGCTCCACACTGAGATCATCATTTCGACCTACATTAATGCCTTGTCATTGTCAGGTTGCAGAGGTTTACCTGACATTCATAAATACATGGATTCCTGCAGATACGCCCACTCTAGAAACTGTTCATTTGCGCTTCAGACTTGGAATCTATCCTGTGATGCTGAGCTGGGAAATCTGGAGCCAATCAAATCCTTTTAGACTATGTAAAGTTTCAATTATTCCCATGTTTAATTTTCTTTTACCTCTGCTTCATAAGTCATTGTGATGGTTTTTTTTAAACCAAGTCATACCATACATTTCAGATCTTAAATCAAGAATTTTAAATGTGGTTACTTTACAGCATGGCTGTGTCTACACTGGACCCCTTTTCCGGAAAAGGGATGCAGATGAGACAAGTCGGAATTGCAAATGCAGCGGGGATTTAAATTTTCCCCGCTCCATTTGCATGAACATGGCTTCAGCTTTTTTCCGGCTCAAGGCTTTGCCAGAAAAAAGCGCCAGTCTAGACAGGGATCTTTCGGAAAATAAAGCCTTTTCCGAAAGGTCCCTTATTCCTGATTTTAAGAGGAATAAGGGACCTTTCGGAAAAGGCTTTATTTTCTGAAAGATCCCTGTCTAGACTGGCGCTTTTTTCCGGCAAAGCCCCAAGCCGGAAAAAAGCGGCAGCCATGTTCATGCAAATGGAGCGGGGAAAATTTAAATCCCCGTTGCATTTGCAGTTCCGACTTGTCTCATCTTCATCCCTTTTCCGGAAAAGGGGTCCAGTGTAGACACAGCCCATAGGTGCACATTAAGGGCACAATCCAAGCACATCAAAGTTGATGGGAGTCACATGGTGGACAAGATCCTGAAAAAACTAAGGCAAGCACATGCTTAACTTTAAGCCAGGGAGTAGTCCCATTGAATTCCATAGGATTTCCCACATTCTTAAAGCTAGGCGTATGCTTAAGTGCTTGTCTGGATTAAGGCCTGAACAAGAGCGTCAGCAGCAAGATGCTGTGTTTGAAGTGTGTAATGCTCCCAGACTAAACTGTATTTAATACTTGTACTTGGGTTGATGTGCACTCATCAGCTGTACCTAGCATTGCCAACACTCCTGGATGGGCCAGGAGTCTCCCAGAATCCAGCTCAATGTGCCGGAGACTACTGAAACTACTCTGGGAGATGTTAGGACCCTAAAAATCTGGCAGCACAATGGGCTAAGGCAGGCTCCCTACCTGCTCTGGCTCTGCACATCTCCTGAGTAGCAACCAGCATGTCACACTCCTAGGTATGGAGTGGCCAAAGGATCTCTGCACACTGTCCCCAGCCCAAGCACTGACTTCACAGCTCTCATTGGCCAGGAACTGCAGCCAATGGGAGCTGCAGGTGCTGTGCCTGGAGGCAGGGGCAACATACAGAGTGAGCTAAGGTTGGGATCTCAGAGAAGGGGTGGGTGGGCAAGGGGGTGGCCTCCTGGAAGGAGGCAGGGCAAGGGTGATTGGATTTGTGTGATTAGGCACTTGGCAACCCTAGATATACCTCAAATATGTTGGCTCGCTGTTGAATAAATGAGGTTCCTCTAAGAAGGTCAATAAAGAACATAAAGCACAGAGGTGGTGGTGTGGCAGGAAAACTGCAGCCATTGTGGCACACTGAGCCAGGGAAGTGAGAGCAGAGAAAGAAATGCCTGGAGGACCATTGGAGTGAACTACTGTGTAAGAAGGTCTTTGGCTGCACCCTCTCTCTCTCTTAGGGTTTCACCCACTCAGGGACACTCTCTTGCAGGGGGGTAGGAGAACTCGGACCCTCTCCCTCTCTCACAGGTCCCAGCCGAGGGCGCTAAGGACCAGTACACTACGGTCTGGTCCGGCAGGTAGGGCTCCTGCTGAAACTCACCAGCCCTCGGGCAGTACGCAGGAAGCCCTACCCTGGGCTACTTCCTACCCCCCATGAGTCTGGTCCACAGCCACAGGGGTGTCCGTTCGCCACCCCCAACTTCCCTTCCTGACCCCCCTCCTGGGCATCCTCCTCCCCCTCTTCTAATTTCCCCACCAGGGCATTTCCCCCCCTCACACTCCTCCCTCTGGCATCATGTCACTCTTTAGCCCCACCCCTTATGTTCGCCATGTCTCCATCCCTCCTCCCCCATGCCGTGGGGGCCAGACATCCTCCCATTCCTCTGACGCTGCTGCGGCTCAGCTGTGTCACTGCATGAGAACAAGTGGCGCAGCTGGGGGTTTGTACCGCCGCCACCCTGGACAACATGGGGATCGGCAGGGCCTCGGTGCGGGGCGGTTTCGTGCCGCTGAAGTGGGGCGGAGTCACTCCGTCACATACTGGATAACACACAGTGCCATAAATACACATCCACATGAATAAAATATGGAGGTCAAGTGGCAAGGCCTTCCCCTCTTGTGCTGCATTGCTACTGGAATGAGGAACTCACCGATGTAGTGTGGCATGAGTTCTCTTCCTGCAGCTGTTGCTATTATTTATCTTCCACTCATGAGCCACGGCAATTGCTAATGGCCAGAAAAAGGTCTCCTTGAGCATCATTTGTCTGTAAACCCCTTTCTTACTCTCTACCCCATCTTCCTTCCTTATAAATTATCATGATTATCTCCTTATATTATAAAGGGGGTAGCTCTGTTAGTCTATAACTTTAAAAACCATGGGTGGTCCTATGGCAACTTACGGTCCATCTAGACAAAGGCGCTATTTCGGGATACGTTGTGTATCCTGAAATAGCATTTTCCACATCTTAACAGCATGCCCATTAGTTTGAAATTCAATAGAAATAATGGGTTTACCATTCCGACATCCCGATTAATCTCATTCCACAAGGATTAAGGGACTTGTTGGAATAGTGCTCTATTTTGAAATCCGGTGCTGTGTAGACAGCGCCAAATGTCAAAATAGACTATCTCGAAATAAGCTTGAGATAAGATACACAATTTGCGTAGCTCAAATTGTGTAGCTTATTTCAAGCAATGCAACCTTAGAGACTAACAAAACCTGCTTCATCAGATGAATTGGAGTAGAAATAACAGAAGCCAAGATATAACCAAGATATCTTGGTTTCTGTTATTTCCACTCCAATTCATCTGATGAAGTGGGTTTTACCCATGAAAGTTCATGGTTCTATATATTTTTGTTAGTCTCTAAGGTGCCACAGGACTACTCGTTATTTGTATTATGGTAACCCTGCACTGCCCCAACTGAGATCAGGACCCCGTTGTGCTGGGCCCACCATACCACACAGTAAGACAGTCCCTGCCCCCAAAGAGTTTATAATTTAAATAGACAAAATAGACCCAAAGTGGGAGGAAGAAAATATCATCACTGTTTGATAGAGGGGAAACTGAGGCATGTGGATGATTTCCAAAATGATTCTACTGGGCTAAGGTAAGACATTTGCAGCAGAATCAGGGTTTGAACCAATGCTCAGGCTAGTACCTTAAATACAACTTCAGCCTTCTTTTTTTTTCTGGCTACTGGCACTGGCCAGCTGGGTGACCCTGGGCAAGTCACAGCATTGCTCTGAGCCTCAGTTTTTCCATCTCTAAAATGGGGACGATGCTACTGACCTCCTTTGTGAAGTACAGCTGAGAGAAAGGTCTTATTCTTATGCTCTCAAAAGAAAAGAGTGTAGTGGTTGGTCTAACCACCACTCCTGATTCAGAAATCAGGCAACAATTTCAAGTGATTTCCTGGAGCATTAACCAGGGTGAATTTTAGCTGTTTTCTTTGCCACAGTGAAAGTGTTGAGTCTCTGAGTATAATTATAAGTAAGAACCTAGGGCGTAATGGATATGCTAATTTTTAACATGCTTTTAACTCAGCAGCCATAAGACACGTTCTCATCAAATGCTAGATTAGAGCACCGAAGCCTACTGCGTTGTAATTGGTTCTGGTACAGCGATAATGTCTATGCTGAGAGACGGAAGGGGGTGTCTGTATAGAGTAGCTTAGCCAAGGCAGTATCAGTGTCCGCTGGAGAGACAGAGGTTCTTCCATGTTCACAATGCTAAAGATCAAAGTTAATTCTCTGACTTAGTCTCATTATTCCAGGGACTGGCCGAAGCAGCAGTCGCAGGCCTGCCTGCTTAGCTTTCCAACTTTCAATCTAAAAGATTAATTGTCCGCTATGTGCGTAAGGAATTAGATGCACCACTCTTGCTAATAACAAGGGATTGTAATTGGACATGCTGGGCACTGCACATTTACTCCTGCGTGGGTGGATTTCATTGTGCTGCTGTTGGGGACTGCAGAGAGAAAGCAGTGCGTTTTACTTGTCTCCTGTGTTTTTGAGTTTGTCAGCGAGCGAGTCTGTCTGTCCGTCCATCTGTTTGTTCAAGAACTCCTCCTAACCAGGAAGAGCTAGGCCTACCACATTGGGTATGCAGCTTCCTCTTATCATCACTTAAAGCTGAGTCAGGGTTTGATTGTACGGGGAAGAGGCTGTTGCTCCCCCCACTCTGATTTGTATGAGGATGCAACCATGCAGAAAAAAGAGAGATTCACTAAGGTGGCTAGCTAGGTGAGCCCCCCATCCCCTATGCCCCTCCTGTCCAGGACTGCCCAGCCCTAAATTTTCCCCAACCCCTGATGCCTTTTAGGGAGGGTGGGGAGGACTGCACACACACACCCCGATTTGTATGGGAACATTGCTGGCTGTTCCCCTTCATCAGGGAGGGTGAGGAAAGTGCCGAGTTTGTATCCAGATTTGGCACCGGGGAAAGGAAATGGTCTCTGAGCCAGCATGGCGTGCAGCCCCTGTGCTCCAGGGAGGTTCAGGATGGAGTGTTTCTGCCTAAGGCGAAGTACTTGCCGGAGCCCCGGAAACAATGGGGCAGCTGTGCATTGGGCCATGCCTTCAGTGTGCCAGCAGATCCCGGCTACGCTACGGAGCTGGCGAGACAACACGTGGGGAGGCAAAGGAGTTGGTCATCGTCGGCCAAGAGGGCAGCTGGAGGTCTCCACTGAAAGCCAGACCCAGTCGCTGCTTCTCTCCCTGCTTCCGAGCCCATGTGTGTGCTGTGGCCAAGGAAAGAGGCAATTTCATGGTATTTGTTTCCCTTCCCCCCCCTCACCCCACATCTGTTCAATAACAGATTGATCCATAGCAGCTTTCTGCAGCCAAAGCCATCAGGGTAGCTACCTAAGCCATTTCACAGCAAGGAGAAGGCCCCCGCTGGCTCAGCAACACAGAGCTCTCCAAAAAGAGCCGTCAAAAGGCTGCTTAGTGGGTCACACCAAGCAATACACAATTATATCTTTATGATTATTTCAGGCTCAGACTCTAGTGGTGAGCAACCTGTAGCCCACTGGGGTTCCACGTGCCGCCCCTGCATCCGGTTTGCCCCTCCCTCTGCACCCCTCACACGCCTGGGTGCTGGAGCCCTGCATTCCTACTCCTCCCCTCCTAGCACTTTCGCAGCACCATGAATCGGCTGATTCCCCCTCCCTCCCGGAGCTGGAACTCCATGAATCAACTGTTCATGGCCGTTCGAGCTCTGGGAAGGATGGGGCAGAGTAGGAAGTGCAGGGCTTCTGTGCACGAGAGGCGTGGGGGATGGGGGCAGAAAGAGGATGCACGGACCATGGGTGCAATGGCAGTGAGCTACGGGCTGCAGGTGACTCAGCACTGTCAATCACATGGCCCAATGAGACAGAGGAGGGGATACTCATGCAGCCCACTCACTGGCATTGGTTGCCATTGCTGCTCTCATGGCATCTAAACACCAATCAGGATGGGGAGTCACTCTGCTAGATGGTGCACACGGTTTCAGTAAATAACAGTCTCTTTTCCAAAGAGTTTAGAGTCCAAAAGGTGCTAACCCCTCTTAGTTCCTACCTTGCTCATTCAGATCCTAAGTTCACTTTCTCGCTCTGTGTTCACCTGGACCATTAGAACAGCTACTGCATGTCTAATGAGGCTGTTAGTGTTCTCGTAAGAATCCTGCAGCAAACTCTGCTCCCAGCGAAACACAAGTGCACATCCCCTTGAAATTAATTGGGCTTGCACATGTGTTTAACGGGGAGCAGAATTTGTGAGCGGTGGGTGTTTCCAACTTGTATTTCATTTTAATCTGAACCATATTAGAAGGGCCGTGCAAATAAATGTGTGATCTAAAGATGTGACAGGAAGAGGCTTTCCATTGTAAACTGCTTGAAATCTGATTGCAACTTATGGCTGGATAATATTTATGGAATAATGCAGGTAGCTTAGCATTCTTTCAGCCTTCTGCTCAGTAAAAAGTCTTTCATTTGCCTTTTGTGTCTTTAATCTTAATCTCTTTGCTTTGGGCACACTGACTGATCAAAAGATCAGAAAGACCATAAAACGGAAATATAGTTATTAGTGAGACACAGACCCCTTAAAAGACATCAGCATTTCTATGAAGGCATAGTATGGGGAAAGAAAGCAAACACAATGGTACATTGGTATAAGACAAAGATAGAGAGGACTGTGGAAGTATTATAACTCCACTATGAAGGGATGGTGCACAGTCTCCATGAGCTTTGCATTTGGTGCTCTAAATCATACAGGAAATACGGAGAGAGTTTAGTGAAAGGAACCAAGACTATTTTGATGTACACAGAATCTTCTATCAGAGGACAGACCTAGAATAATGGGAACTGTTTTGTTTGGAGGGCAGGCAAATAGAAAGACCCATGACAGAGGTGATTGATCAAGTATGGTATAGAGAAGGTAAGCCAAGTGCTCCTATTAATTCGTTATGACAAAGGGAAACACACAGTTGCAGGTAAACGGTAGCAAATTGAATGATGACCAGAGAAAATACTTTAACCATATTTTCCACGGTGCATAATAAGCCTATGGAACTCGTGGCCACAAGAAAATGAAGCAGGTATGGCAAAATCCCTCATCCTTCATCTCAGGGTGCTGCAAGATGATTGTAACCAAGACACTTTCCCAGGGCAGGATATTTTGCTACCTGTGATTCCATGCCTAGAATTTGTGGGATGTGCCACTTGAACTGTAGCAGCAATTTGATTGGATGCAGAAGGAGCACAAGGCTCTCGTAGTCAATAGTATGTGCAAACAGCACACACCTCACTCCATGTGCCCTCGCTCTACATGTGTGTGACTTTAGTAGCCCCAGTAGGGAAAAAACTACATGGATGGAAACCACCGTGTGTGTGTGTAAACAAAATGTCTGTCAAGCCACACATACAACCCCAATGAGCCACATGATATGCAAGGAGCAAGTGTTGCACGCCACTGGGTTATACATTAGGAAAAACTTTTTAACTGTCTGGGTGATCAATAATCAAAAGGATACAGGTTCCAATACATATTGACTAGTGTTTATTTGTCTTTGTTTTATAATTACAGAAGCAGGTAACTAGTGACTTCCTGGACGTCCCAGCAGCACTGGCCTCGTCTGTCCCTTGCTGCTGCAGCAATGGCTGGTTTCTTGTCTATGTTGCAGCAGCAGTGGGTCCAGAGAATACTTCTTTACCACCCTATTGAACTACTTACAAAATCTGCAGATGCCACCAAGCTTGCAGGGGCTGGAACATACTTTAGGAGGGAGGATTAGAATTGAAAATTACCTTGACAAATTGGAGAATGGGTGTGAAATCAACAAGATAAAATTCAATAAAGGCCATTGCAAAGTGTTACACCTAGGAAGGAAAACATCAAATGCAAATGGAGAAAAATTGGCTAGCCGGTTGTTCTGCTGAAAAGGAAGTGGGGCTGTGATGGACACTTAGGCTGTGTCCAGACTCAGGGGTTTTTTCGGGAAAAGTAGCCTTTTTCCGAAAAAACTTCACCTGCGTCTAGACTGCAGCCGGGTTCTTTCGAAATTAAATCGAAAGAACGCGGCTTTTCTTTCGACGGCGGTAAACCTCATTTCACGAGGAAGAACGCCTTCTTTGGAAAGTGCTTCTTTCGAAAGAAGGTGTTCTTGAATGTAAATAGGGCTTCTTCGAAAGAGAGCATCCAGACTCACTGGGTGCTTTCTTTCGAAAAAGCGGCTTGCTCTTTCGAAAGTTCCGCGTGCAGTCTAGATGCTCTCTTTCAAAAGAGGCTTGCAGTCTAGACATAGCCTTAGAGGACAAGAGCCAACAAAATGATGCAGTTGTGGAAAAGGCTAATATGCTGGGTGGTATTAAAAGGAGTGTTGCATGTATGGGATGGGAGGTTACTATCCTGCTCTATGTGGGACTGGTTTGGCTCAGCTGGAATAATCCCATTCTGGGTACCACTAAGAAAGATGCCAAGAATCTGGAGAGTCCAAAAGAGGAAGAAAAAGGATAAAGGTCTTAAAAAACATTACCTGTAAGGAAAGTTTTAAAAAAAACCTGAGCATGTTTACTCTTGAAAAGAGAAGATTGAGGGGGACCTGATAGCCTTTAAAAATGTTGAGGGCTGTTATAAAGAGGAGGAGGACTAGTTG
This sequence comes from Pelodiscus sinensis, assembly GCF_049634645.1. Classification (NCBI taxonomy): domain Eukaryota; kingdom Metazoa; phylum Chordata; order Testudines; family Trionychidae; genus Pelodiscus; species Pelodiscus sinensis. The sequence continues at coordinate 36,301,014 of NC_134723.1, read as the reverse complement.
TTCACCAGGTCTGCTGAAGACAGGATCAAAAAGAGATGGGTATAATCTATGGCAAGGAAGAGTTAGGTTAGACATTAGGGAAACCTAACTATAAGGATAGTTAAATTCTGGAATAGGCTTCCAAGAATGGCTGTGGAAACCCCAATATCAGAGGTTTTCAACAACAGGTTGTAAAAATTCCTCTCCGAGAGAACCTAGGTTTACTTGCTCCTGCTTTAATGCAGGAGACTGGACTACCTGACCTATCGAGGTCCCTTCCAGACCTAGAGTTCTGTGATCCCACCTGTCCACCAGATTTCATAGTAATTTTGGAACTAACTTAAAATAAGGGATAAGTGATCTTTCGGAAAAGGCTTTATTTTCCGAAAGATCCGCGTCTAGACTGGCGCTTTTTGCTGGCAAAGCTCCTTGCCGAAAAAAAGTGGCAGCCATTTTTATGCTAATGAAGCGGGGGAGATTTAAATCCCCGCTTCATTAGCAATTGCAATACGTCTAATTTGCATCCCTTTTACGAAAAAGGGATGCAATCTAGACGTAGCCTAAGGTTGTGTCTACTCTGCAGTGCTATTTTGGGATACTGGAGGTAAACGAGACACGGTACACTAGACCAGTTGAAGCCGGTGAATCTACTAATGTGAGTACGGCGAGCAAGATCTGGCTCTCTTGGTATATTAAAAACTGGGTTGCTGGAGGTATCCCGAAATAGATAACCCATGTCTTTTGAACACGTCCGCTATTTCGAAATATAGTGGACGTGTTATTTTGCCATCTCTGTAAACCTCATTTTCTGAGGAGTAAGGGATGGCTCAAAATAGACAAAAATAGACAAATATTTTGATGGCTCAAAATAGCGCAAATTGCATATCTTATTTTGAGTTTCGGGTGCTGTGTAAACACACCCTAAGGTGCCACAGGACTATTCACGACAAAGAACAATACTTTGGTTCTTTTCTTGTGGAGAAACAGATTTTATGATATTTACATGATAAAATCTCAAAAAACATAACTTCTCTATATGGAGATCTATTGCCAGAGTCTCAAATGAATATCCTTTAGAGCCTTTGAAAGTAGTAATATTACAATTTTAAGTGTGAAATTCCCCCCCCCCCCCCCCCCCCAAAAAAAATATATTAAGAAACCTATTGGGTAGCTAAGCCTTTTCCTGTCAATATCCATAAAGCAAATGCTTTTAGCTTTTTCTCTACCTCACATTTTCCTTTGGCCAATATATTTCTATCGCACTTTAGCTGAATGCTTGGCACCATCTGAAATCATTCTCCTTAAACTCTTCAAATGACTGCAAAGCTACCAGCATTAGTTGCTTAATGAACCTATACTGAGCTTTACAAAACATGCAATGCTTTAGAGTATTCCTTTTATCTTAAAAGGCTATTACATTTTCACTCCAATTCTGAAGTAAGACTGGAAATCTTTAAGCCATAGAAATCAAACAGTAGAGAGACGTATATGTTAGGAGGGCATTACAAATTTTATGGGCCCAGACAATTTAGGAAATTTTAAAACACAAAATCTTCTCCTTTCGTATTTACCCTGAGTAAATAGCAATATGGCAACTCTGTCTGAATTAGGAAAGGGACCCATGTTTGACATCTGTGAACTGATCTCTTGAGAATCACACAGAACATTTAAATCACATTAGCAATCTTCTCTAACAGGATTCATTTCCTCAGCAGTTATGAGAGGAGCATTTCCCTTTGCCATGTACTCTACACTAATTCACTCACTTCCAATTAAGCACATGACTTTTGTACATCAACACATTTACATGTGATGAATAAACTAAAAGACAAGATAACATAGTAACACACAGGACAATAACAACAGGCTATGTGAAGTATCCATCACAGATAAATTTCAAGGCTGTTACAAAGATAAATTAAGTCTCATGACATTCTGATGAGAAAAGTAGGTATTATACCCATTTCATAGATGCAGAAAGATAAGCAAATAGTGGGGGCCAGATTTTTAAAGGTAGTTAGATGCCTAGCTCCCAGTGAAATCAATAGGGGTTGAATGCCTAGCTACCATTAAAAACCTGTCCCAAATTACATGCTCAAATGTTAATAAATGAGTCAGTGGCAAGGTTGGAAATCCCTGGATTCTTAGAGCTGTGCAAAGTGCTGAAGTTTTGACTTATATACTTCCTGTTGCAGCTCCCTGTCTGAATTTTTATTTTATTTCTGGGTGAAGAGGTTCAATGTTTGACTTATGTGCAAAGGAATGCCATCAAGTAAATAATTACAAGGGCTTTCTTATAGATCAAAGGATACTTAACAAAACCACAAAATCTTGCTTCTGGAGCACAGATATTTATTTAGTAGCTCTGACACAATATGTTCTTCTCTTTCCCAAAACCCCACTTGAATGGATTTACATACTCTTATTTATTGCTTTGTTTGCAGGTTTCTGTATATCCCCATATTACTGGATGTTTATAATGCAAATAAAAAAGATCCTCAAGCTATGCAAAAATATTTGTCAATAAATTCTGCCTACATAATTCTATGCCCAATTACTGCTTATTTATTAATTAAATATTAGAGGTAGTTTCAGATATCTCTAGTACATACTTCTTACAGAGCTCCATTATTTTTAAAAATAGTTTTATATGCAGGTTGGACCTCCCTGGTCCAGCCCCCTCAGGACCTGACTGGTCCCAGATGAGGGATTTTGCCAACCTGGGGAGGTCATTTTTGGATCCCTGCCATTGGCCCCCCCCAGCCCTAGCTCCCCACCTCCTGCCGGCCCCACTGCCCTGCTGGGTGGCCATCGCTGCCATGCCCCTACCGGGAAGTCCAGTGCTGGGGTTCTACTCAGCTGTAAGCACCGGGGATCCCAAGGCAGCCCCGCATGCCACGGCTCCGTGAGCAGCCCTACATGTTGTGCGCCAGGGCTCCTAACCCCACTGGGCAGCTCTGCCGCCAGCTCCCTGTGGACAGCCCATTGCCCTGTCGACCCCGCAGGGATCCTTACTGGTGGCTCTCAATAGGGACTCTCAACATCCATGCTGGACCATGGATGTTGCTGGACCAGAAAATCCCAGTTTAGAGAGTTTCAACCAGTATTAAGTATTTTTATATATTAAAAATGTTTACACTTGGACTGTGGTAGAGATGGATATAGAAGACAGGCTTGTTGAGAATCTCCAGGTTAGGTTAAAGGGGTAAAAAACAAGGGTGATGTCATGCTAGGAGTCTGCCCCTACCCAGGCAGAAGAGGTGGATGAAGCTTTTTTTACTCAACTAACAAAATTATCTAAAGCACAGGATTGGGTGTGATGGGGGACTTCAACTATCCAGACATATGATAGGAAACTAACACAGCAGGGCACAGATTATCCAATCAGTTATTGGACTGCATTGGAGACAATTTTTTATTTCAGAAGTTTGAGGGAGGGAACTGGAGGGAAGCTGTTCTAGATTTGATATTAACAAATAAAGAGGAACTGGTTGAAAATTTAAAAGTGGAAGGCAGCTTGGGTGAAAGTGATCATGCAATCATAGAGTTCTTGATTCTATTGGAATGGTAGAGAGTAGAACAGCAAAATACAGACAATGGATTTCAGGAAGGCAGGTTTTAGTAATCTCAGAGGTCAGGTAGGTAAGGTCCCATGGGAAGCAAGACTAAGAGGAAAAATAACTGAACAGAGTTGGCAGTTTTTCAAAGGGACATTATTAATGGCCCAGAAGCAAACTATTCCATTGCAAGGAAAGAGAGAAAGTATGGCAAAAGACCACTTTGGCTTAACCAGGAGATCTTATATGATGTAAAAATCAAAAGGGAGTTACATAAAATGTGGAAAGTAGGTCAAATTGCAATGGATGAATATAAGCAAACAACGCAAGTATGCTGGGGCAAGATTAGAAAGGCTTCAGGCACAAAATGAGCTCAATCTAGCTAGAGACATAAAAGATAATAAGAAGACATTCTCCAAATATATTAGAAGCAAGAGGAAGACAAAGGACAGGGTAGGACCATTGCTCAGTGAGGAGGGAGAAATAATAACAGGAAAATTGGAAATGGCAGAGGTGCTAAATGAATTCTTTATTTTGGTTTCTCCAAGAAGTTTGATGGTGATACGATGCCTAACATAGTGAATGCTAATGGAAATGGGGTAGGTTTAGAAGTTAAAATAAAAAAGAACAAGTTAAAAATTACTTAGAAAAGTTAGATGTCTTCAAGTCACCAGGGAATAATGAAATGCATCCTAGAATACTCAAGGAACTGATAGTGGAGGTATCTGAGCCTTTAACTAACTTTGAAAAGTCATGGAAGTTGGGAGAGATTCCAGAAAACTGGAAAAGGGCAGATAGAGTGCCCATCTATAAAAAGGGAAATAAGAACAACCTAGAAAATTACAGTTTAAATTCTGTGCCAGGGAATATAATATTAAGGAATTCATCTGCAAATATCTGGAGGGGCTTCGGAGGATAGGGTCATAATTCAAAATGATCTGGACAAACTAGAGAAATGGTCTGAGGTTAAACAGGATGAAGTTTAATAAGGACAGATGCAAAGTACCGTATTTTCCGGCGTATAAGACGACTTTTGATGTTAAAAAACATCCCCCAAAAATCGGGGGTCGTCTTATACGCTGGGTATACAACTTTGCGGCTTTGCAAAGCCTCGGGGGACGCCGGCGGCGGGGCATCCCAGGCACGCCTGGGCTGCCCCGCCGCCGGCTTCCCCGAGGCTTTGCAAAGCCGCGGGGGGGCTCAGGCAGCGAGGCAGCCCAGGCGCGCCTGGGCTGCTCCGCTGCCGGCTTCCCCCGAGGCTTTGCAAAGCCGCGGAGGGGCTCGGCCAGCGGGGCAGCCCAGGCGTGCCTGGGCTACTCCGCTGCCGGCTTCCCCGAGGAAGAAGCCGGGGAAGCCGGCGGCGGAGTAGTCCAGGCGCACCTGGGTTGCCCCACTAGCCGAGCCCCTCCGCGGCTTTGCAAAGCCTCGGGGGAAGTTGGCAGCGGGGCAGCCCGGGAGCGCCTGGGCTGCCCCGCTGCCGGCGTCCTCAGAGGCTTTGCTCCTGGTGTCCCTGGTCTGCTGGAGACAGTCCCCAGCAGACCAGAGGCACCGGGAGCAAAGCCGAAGCGGTGGCGGGGTGCCGTGCTTCTGAGGCTTTGCTCTGGCAATACGGTACTGGAAATACGGTACTGCACTTAAGAAGGAACAATCAGTTTCACACATACAAAACAATCAGTTTCACATATACAAAATGGGAAGTGATTGTCTAGAAAGGAGTACTGCTGAAAAGAATGTAGGGGTTATAGTGGACGACACAATAAACATGAGTCAATAGTGTGACACTGTTGCAAAAACAGAAAACTTGATTCTGGGATGCATTAACAGGTGTGGTGTGAACAAGACATGAGAAGTCATTCTTCTGCTCTACTCTGCACTGAATAGGCCTCAATTGGAGTATTGTGTCCAGCTCTGGGCACCCCATTTCAAGAAAGATGTGGAGAAACTGGAGAAGGTCCAGAGAAGAGCAACAAAAAGGATTAAAGGCCTAGAAAACATGTGCTATGAGGGAAGACTGAAAGAACTGGGCTTGTTTAGTTTAGAAAAGAGAAGACCCAGAGGGAATATGATAGCATTTTTCAAGTACCTAAAAGGATGTTACAAGAAGGAGGGAGAAAAGTTGTTCTCCTTGATATCTGATGATAGGACAAGAAGCAAGGGACTTAAACTGCAGTGAAGGAGGTTTAGGTTGGACATTAGGAAAAAATTCCTGCCTGTCAGGGTGGTTAAACACTGGAATAAATTGACAAAGATGGTCATGGAATCTCCATCACTGGCGATATTTAAGAGAAGGTCAGACAGATACCTGTCAGGGATGATCTAGGCAGTGCTTGGTCCTGCCATGAGAGCAGGGGACTGGACTCGATGACCTCTTGAAGTCCCTTCCAGTTCTAGTGTTCTGTGATTCTCCTATTCTATGATTTTCTGACCAGCAGAGGCAGAATCCCTCTTTTCTTACAACCCATCCTCTGCATAACTTTCATCACTTCCTATTGCCCTTTTTCAGTCTTAGCTTTTAATCCCTACTATAATAAAGGAATAGAATTGTACACACTATTTTAACAATATGATTTGCAGAAGTGTTTAGTATAGGCCTAAAACTGCTTGCATGAAATCAATGGGAGTTTTACGATTTCATTTAATTGTTACATGACAATTCGTCAATTTCACATTTGCTGTGTTATCCCGGAGGTCTTATGAAAACAATGCACCAACTGCTGTTTTTCACTGTTCATCACTACAAACTCAGTTAGGACATCTCTCTATGGCTCCAAACCTGCAAAGACTGACAGCTACTTAACTTCATGCACTGTGAATTTCTCCATTGAAATAACTTGGCAACTTACAGTAGGTAAAATAAAGGTGAGCGCACAAGTCTTTGCAGGATTAGGACCTATTTATACCTGCAGTCTTGACTGAGACCATGTTGGCTTCACAGACTATAAGACATTTCTTCAAATAATTTTTTACTGCTAATGATCCAGAAGCTGTTCCTATTTCTGATGCCTTTCAAGTTGAAGTCTTCACATTTTGTGCTGTTGATATTATTTCACACACTGCTTGGTGATGAGGCAGAGGACACATTCTGGGAAGGCCACATGCCAAAGATGAAGAAAATCAATTTCAGTTAATAAAAGGCAGAACTGCTGGTGCAGAAAAATCACTAAAGTAGCAGCAGTGTAGCTTGAAAGGGGTTCTTAAGAAATTCATGATGATAGAATGAAAGCCTAGTTTCCTTCAAAGTGCTGAAAGAAAGAGGGAAACATCAAAATGAAAACTTGGAATTTTGTTTGAAGTCCATAAAATAAAGGATACATCCCATAAGGACACCACATCATTGTTCTCACGCAATCGGTACTTATGACATTTAAGAGAATTTCCTAAATCCTGTCAACCGAATTAACATTTTTTAATTATTTGTGTCCATGCCATTGCAACTTTTTTAATCTTTAATTTTAAATTATTTGAAACTATAGTAAAAAAATAAAATAGCCAGACACATAGATGAACATAATTTGTTCGGGAAAAATTAACATGATTTGTGTAAGGGGAAATCAAGCCTTACTTACCTACTAGAGTTCTTTGAGGGGGTCATCAAACATGTGGACAAGAGAGATCCAGTGGATATAGTGTACTTAGATTTCCAGAAAGCATTTGACAAGGTCCTTCACCAAAGGCTCTTAAGTAAAGTGAGTTGTCATGAGATTAGAGGGCTAGTCCTCTCATGGATTGATAACTGGTTAAACAACAGGAAACAAAGGGTAAAAATAAATGGTAAGTTTTCAGAACGGAGAGTGGTGTCCCCCAACGGTCTGTACTGGGACCAATCCTATTCAACCTATTTTGATCTGGAGAATGGGATAAACCGTGAGGTGGAAAAATTTGCAGATGATACTAAACAGCTCAAGATAATGAAAACCAAAACAGACTGAAGAGCTTCAAAAAGATCTCATCAAACTAAGTGATTGGGCAACAAAATGGCAAATGAAAATTAATGTTGATAAATGTAAAGTAAAGCACATTGGAAAAAATAATCCCAACTATACGTAAATATGATGGGGACTAATTTAGCTATAACCACTCAAAAGAGAGATTTTGGAATCATTGTGGATAGTTCTCTGAAAACATCTGCTCAGTGTGCAGCAGCAGTCAAAAAAGCAAACAGAATGTTAGGAATCAATAAAAAAGGGATAGAAAATAAGACAGAGACCATCTTATTGCCTCTATATAAAACCATGGTTCGCCCACATCTTGAACACTGCGTAAAGATGTGGTCGCCTCATCTCAAAAAAGACATATTGGCATTGAGAAATGTTCAGAAAAGGGCAACAAAAATTATTAGGGGTTTGGAACTGGTCCCATGTGAAGAAAGACTGGGACTTTCCATCTTAGAAAAGAGGAGGCTGAGGGGGAATATGAGAGAGGTCTATAGAATCATGACGGTATGAAAAAAATGAATAAGGAAAAGTTATTTACTTGTTCCCATAACATAAGAACTAGGGGTCACCAAATGAAATTAATAGGCAGCACTATAAAACAAACAAATGGACATTTTTCTTTACACAGTTTACAGTTGGCCTATGGAACTCCTTGCCAGAGGAGGTTATGAAGACTTATGAAGACCAGGACATTAACAGGCTTTAAAAAAGCGCTACATAATGTCAGGGAGGATAGGTCTATCAATGGCTATTAGCCGGGGTGGATAGGAATGGTGTCCCTAGTCTCTGCTTGTCAGAGGCTGGGAATGGATGACAGGAGAGGGATCACTTGTTGATTCCTTGTGCTATTCATTCCCTCTGAGGCGTTTGGCATTGGATACTGTTGGCAGACAGTATACCAGGCTAGATTGACCTTTGGTCTGACCCAATATGGCTGTTCTTATGTTCTTAATCCAATTTCAGACCATTCTGATCAACTGCTCCATGAAGTATCATATAGTTACACCCCAGGTTTGCTTGAAACTTTTAGACTGTTAGATTTTGAATTATCCACATTTTTTACTTCTTAATTTGTTGTGTCAGCTCCTCTGCTGAGAGGACTAACACAAAACACATGGTGACAACAGCCATGTGATAAATTCCATGTATATGCATCTTTGATCAACTCATTTGCACTCTGCATGTGATCTTGTATAATACAACGGACATGGGGGATTTCCCTTTTGCTCACCGTATGTGTGTGCAATTCCCCACCCTTCAAATGATCCCTGTTGGAGGGTCAGGATGGTTAATATTAAAGTCCTGTTACAGTGATTGGATTCGAGGTCTGATACACCAGAAAGTATCTGGGCTAGAAGCAGAAGCTTTTACATCATTAAGCGGGAAGATTTCCAGCTTTGTATTGGTATAGGGACTTCTATATCAGGTAGGTGTTCAAAAACTGAATCTTAGAAGTTGGTATGGTAGAACCATAGGTTTTTTATATGTAATTAGTTATTATTTTCACTCCCATGGTGATCTGTTCAGTTATCTTCTTGGAATCATGTAGCCATTTCAACTTCATACTACTGTATTGAAAGCTTTATACCAAATTATCCCATTAGATTCTGTCCTTGTGATTTTCTATAGATATATATTTTGAATGCAATGTAATTATTTTTATTCAAGAACATTTCAGGAGCTCAGCTGATTAGATCAAAACCAAGTAGAAGTTCTTGACAGTTTATTTTCTTGCTTAACTTTAGAATTAATCAGTTTCCTTAAAGCCATGGGTCTCAAAGTGTGGTTCACGGACTGCTAGTGGTCCGTGACCATCTTTCAGGTGGGCCATGGTCTCAGGGTTCATCCTGCTCTGCCACAAGGGGTCTGCACTGGCACTCCAGCCCTGCTGCCCCCCTCCGTGTGCTTGGAGAACCAGAACTGGCTTCCCGCTGGGGGAGTGTCAGCCGATGGTCAGGGCAGTGTATGTGTGTGTGTTACACCCGAGTCTTCAACTGCTGGGACACAAGGTCCCATCACAGCGGGCAGCCTAGGGAAGGCTGACAGGTGCCCCGAGAAGTTTAACGTCCATGTCTTTGACGGCTAGGATTGGGATCCCTTCGCGGCGGGCAGCCAACAGGCTGACAGATGCCCCAGAGTTTACAGGGAGAGCTTATTACATCTCAGACTTTGACTGCTAGGATACATGATCCCTTCACAGTGGGCAGCCTATGGAAGGCTGAGAGATTCCCCTACGGATCTGTCCTCTGGAAGCAACACGATCCAAATGCCCAGCTCTTCCTGTATCTGTCCCTTATGACTGGCTGGAGTTCTTTTAAATTGTGCTTGGTTCTATTACAGCAACTGAAGGAGTCAGGTTAAAAGCTTAAACAGTTACAGGTTTATTAAAGAAGCTTATAAATCATATGGTTACAATGGGTATTGCTCTATTTCTTAACTGCTAGCAAATAGAGATCTTAAAATGGTTACAGAGGAAAAAGGAAGATAGAAAATAATGGTACCAAGTGACAGCTTAATCTTTAAAGAGGTCTATTCTATGCATGCACTAAAACAAAAGGACGCATACGAGTACAATTTTTACCCCCTTGTGCGTCGCTCAGTCCCAGCGTGTCAGGCCAGGATCAGTCCCTCAATTCCTCGGAAAGACAAAATACGAGGTGGGCGTCCCTGTGGAACCTCGGGAGGCCAATACCTAACCCGAACAGCAGGAAAAGGGTGGATTGGCACTCAAAGTGAGTGTACTGCTGGACCCATCTTTATACCCATGGGGTCATGTATTTCTCTTTCTTATCTGTGATGCCAAATGGTACTGGTCTGTCTTTGTGACGCCAGTTCTTACAAGGGAGTTGTGAACTTAATTTACACTTGTAAGAGAGATAACTAAATTGGGAGTACTGGGCATTCTTTTCTCAGTGGGAGATTCCCCTCCCAGGGACGACTGTGTGTGACCATATCGATATAGGTGCCAGCCAGGGCAGTTCTCGCAGTCTCGAGGTCAGCTTATTGCCTTGATTGCTCTTTCTCATATCTATGTTTTCAGCTTACCCAGGGTCAGATGAGCCAGCATGTCCCGGGCCTCTTGTCGAGGCTTCAAAGACTATGCTGATTTTTATTGCTCCTTCTCTGCCTGTATGCAGGCACTTCAGAGGGGCAAACAAGATGAATGAGACAGAGGGGTGGCCAACTGGGGAAATGGCAGCACAGGAAATCACTCACCTGGAGGCTTTCCCTGCTGCTCCCTTGGGCAAGAATCACAGCCAATGGGAGCAGCAGGGGGCAGTGCCTGGGAAGCACAGAGCTAGGTAAGTATCCCCTCTCCTCCTGATGCATCCCCAGCCCTCTCACGTACCCCCTTCATACTGAGACCATGCACCCCCCACCTTGCTCCTGCACCCTCCCAGATACACCCCCTAGACCCACCCTGCTCCTGCACCCAACCTCTCGGTCAGTCCTCCACCTCCAGCCCACTCCCACCCCACACCTGCAACCCCTCCTGAACCCATTTTGTCATCATGGATGGTGCTCTGAGGAAAGGTCTGCATTGGGCAGGAGGGGCTGTGGGCCATAAAGTTTGAGAGCCGTTGCCTTAAAGCTACTCTTTTTTTTTGTACAAATATTTGTGCATACCTATTGTCCTATATACTATTAATTTCTAGGTATATCAGGTGACTACATCACACCAATATCCTTTTTGGTTTTATCATATGTTATTGTAAGTACACAATTCATGAATGCAAAATATTTTCACATTCCCCTGTGGGCGTCCTTCCAGAAAAGGTCAAAGAGAAAAAATGGAGCATCATTAATATCATCCACACTTACATTAACTCAGATCTCAAGGTTTAATCTTATTGCCAAGGATAAATTGTCAGTAGAATCACTCAGATGAGTAAGGGCATTGCTGGCCTGGGACCTTAGTTTGCTACTGTCAGAAAGACAAATTCTGTCATATCTGCAACCTGTAGATTTCCCTCGTGCATATTTCATTCCACAATTTCTAGAGGCTGTTTTGAGATGCTACTCCTTGGATTACAGCAATAAACTTTCTGTCACCCTAACTGGTAAATAAATATGTGGCTAGGAATCTGACTATTGTATTCCAGTATACACTGAGGCCTGGAAGGTTTTGAACTTTTGTAGGTTATCAGTGATGTTTCTGCATCAGATTTGTGATTTGACTTTTTGTCTCATTGTTGGGAGAGGGAAACAGAGGCCCTAAAATTACAATTTCATTCATATTCTAGGGAACACAGTGAGTGTATACTCTTCAAGGTTCTCATTTCAGGCAGAAACTCATTTGTAAAAGGGCCATTAGCTAGCTACATGGGAAATACCTAATGACCATAGGTCATTAAGTCTTAACAGGTGGATAGAGATTTCAGGACCATAACTAGCTCCCTGCAAATACAAGGTGCACTTCTTTTATCTACCTACTTCAACACTGATACAGAGCAGTGTGTTGGGTGTTTTTCAAATCCAAAATACCCACTCCCTCAACAGAAACAGAACCAAAAATGGCACTCACAATTTTCCTCCTGGAGAGGGGATGAGAATGAAAACTAACCATACCCAGTACAGATGCTCATACTGTATGAGTAGCGCTCAGACACTACAGGGAGAAAGCAGTTCAAGAAACTATATAGGAAAGAATTGCTTCACTCCTATTACTTACAAGTGGATGATCTACCTCCTCTGCATGGCGTGTTTAAAATATTCAGTGATGGTCCAGGAGAAATCTATTCCTGCTTGTGTCTGATGTACAGAACATGCAATCTAGTGTCATATTCCTTTCTGAGACTCCATCGATGGAGCCATGTAGATTAGACAGATAGGCAAAGGCAAATGAAGCCGCGATTTAAATGATCGCGGCTTCATTTAAATTTACATGGCTGCCGCGCTGAGCCGACAAACAGCTAATCAGCTGTTTGCTGGCTCAGCGCGCTAGTCTGGACGCTTCCGCGCCAACATCAAAGCCCTTTGTCGGCAGCCTCGTTATTCCTCGTGGGATGAGGTTTACCGGGGTTGTCGACAAAGGGCTTTGATGTTGGCAGGGGAGTGTCCAGACTAGCGTGCTGAGCCGGCAAACAGCTGATCAGCTGTTTGTCAGCTCAGCGTGGCAGCCATGTAAATTTAAATGAAGCCGCGATCATTTAAATCGCGGCTTCATTTGCCTTTGCCAAAAAAACAAATCTACATGGCTCCGTCGACGGAGCCATGTAGTTTAGACGTACCCTGAGTTACTGAAGTCTTCAAACCATGGTTTAAAGCCTTCATGTTACAGAGAATTCACCATTTACTCTAGGTCAAATCTGCAAGTGACCTGTGCCCCATGTTGCAGAGGAAGCTAACCCCTCTCCTTCCCCTGCCAGCATCTCTTCCAATTTGACCCAGGGAAAACTTTTTTTCCCAACCTGAAATATGATGTTCTGCAGAGTGTGTGGGCAAGAAACACCATGCAGATACCTGTAGTTATGTCTATACTACACTGAAGTATTAAAAAAAGGTATGCAAATTTCGCCCCGCAATTTGGGTATCTTTTTCCAATAGTTTTCCAGAAGAGGCATTTCTGAAATTTGGCCCATCTACACTGGGCCAAATTTCGAAAGCTTTCTCTTTCAGAAGAGCCCTTCTTCCTCATGGGAGGAGGAAGATAGGACTTCTGAGAGAGCGCGTCTGCTCTTCCGCAAAAAAAAGTAGAAGAGCAGACACGTTCCCTGGATGCGGCAGAGTTTTTCCAGAAAAAACCCATCGTGTAGACATAGCCTGAGAATGTTTTGCTGAAAGTTAAGTGATTGGTTAGATTGGATGTAAGATACTATATTAATGTTTTTTTAATCAGTTTGGGTATTTTCTTTAGTTGCTCTGTTGCTAAATATTTCAAGACTTGTATTCTACCAGTAAAATACCTGCTTGTGAGAAGCATGGCTATTTGTCATTCCTACTGCAACGCTTCCCCCTTTCATTTTTTTAAACAGGAAGCAAGATGTGTAGGGATTACTAATTGATTAACTGAATGGAATGGATGGAAACAAATACTTGTAAAAGATAAACGATGGTAAATGCACCACTTTGCATCCCTGAAATGATGCAACATTTCCACCAAAGAGCACATAAGGCACCAGAGAGAAGTTTAAAAAGACAAAGTTTTTAAGAATGTATGTCTCCTCTTGTAGTAGCTAGGGTCATGTGCCAGGAAAGAACAGCAGTTAGTCCAGTCAGAGAAGCATGACAGAATGTCAAAATAGTTATTCAGTTAGGCGAGGGTTCCCCTTCCCCCCGACCCAAACATGGGGAAAACAATATAAAGAAAACTGATGTAGTTGCCCAGCCTGTGAAGGAGACAATACATTTGATGAAGTTCTGGCAAAACTGCATTTTCATAGAATCCTAGAGCTGGAAGAGAGCTCAGGAGGTCAGCAAGTCCAGCCCCCTGCCCAAGGCAGGACCAATCCCAACTAAATCAACACAGCCAGGGCTTTGTCAAGCCGAGACTTAAACTCTAGGGATGGAGATTCCATCACCTCCCTAGGTAACTCATTCCAGTGCTTCACCACCCTCCTAGGGAAATAGTTTTTCCTAATATCCAAACTCGACCTCCCCCACTGCAACTTGAGACCATTGCTCCTTGTTCTGCCAACCGTCATTACAGTACTGTGAACAGCCTTTCTCCGTCCTCTTTGGAACCTCCCTTCAGGAAGTTGAAGGCTGCTATCAAATCTCCCCTCACTCTTTTCTTCTGCAGACTAAACAAACCCAAATCCCTCAGCCTCTCCTCATAGGTCACGTGCTCCAGCACCTTAATCAGTGTGTCTGATGCTGCTCCCCTTCAAAGAAAATCACACCCATGTTAATGATCAGTTTCTAGAGAAGCCAGGTGAAGGGATTTCCTCCTGTGAGAGGGGAAGGAATTACCATGGCATTGTGCCATCGGCGGAGCATGCGGTATCAAAGGGATATCTGGCATGAATAGGGCTTGCCGCTGAATTGTAGCACTAAGCACAGTGTGTTAGTGAGAGCAACAAAGCCAAGAAAAATCAAGGGCAAAATAGGCTTTTTAGAATGTTATCCTTTCTATTTCACCCCTTATCTTCTGTCACAACACGTTCTGGCAGTGTATGGATCCTTGCTGCAGTCTTTGAACAGATCCTGTGGTGAGAATGTCACAATGTCAGACACTTAATCTGGGACGGGGGGTGGAATGGATACTTGCTTCCGTATTACTACCACAGCGACAGGCAACCACTCCATGTGAAAGCAGCACACTCTGAAATCAACGGGCATCTTGAGAATGCGAGAGACAGTGCTGATATTATGGTTCGGTTCCTAATCTGAACCTCCCTCACTGAATAAAGCAAGCTGTTTTGTAAACAGCTGCCAATACAGAAGCCATACCCATTCAGTGGCATCCCATCCTTTTCCGTTGTATTGCTCTTAATTGGATGATAGATTCACAACATCCCTAATTAACACAGCAAGCTATGGACGGAATAATGTGGTCAATGGGGATTTATTTAGAAATCATAAAATACAGTGACTGTTCCCGTTTGATAGTGATTGAAGCTGACTTTCAAGTAACTAAATTGTAACCAGTTAACATGAAGGAACAGGGACAAAATTCCTTCCTGTGATTTTTTCAAGAAACAAAATTACTCTCAAGAGACGTTCACAACTTCTTTCTTTCTTGTGTTTACTATAGTACTGACATAATTGGTGTCAAATCCTTATGCACATGAATAACTCTGTTGCAGCCAACAAAGACTACATATATAAAGAAGGCAAGCAAAATTAACCTCAGAAATTTTAGGGAAAATACAATGGCGTTTAACGATAGCCACCACTAATATAGTTAAAATCATATTAGGGTTTCTATTATAAACACCTAGAGTAAACACTTTGGCTATTTCTACACTCGCGGCTTCTTGTGTGAGTAATATGCAAATGAGGCTAAGTGTGGAATATCACCACGCCTCATTTGCATACCTAATGAGCCACCATTTTTTTTCAGAAGAGGCTGTTGCGCAAGAAGGAGCATCTACACTGCTCCTTCTTGCGCAAGAAAAACCCTCTTGCGCAATGCCGTTCTTTCTGAAAAGTAATAGGTGTAATGGCATTGCGGAAGAGGGTTTTTCTTGTGCAAGAAGGGGCAGTGTAGACACTCCTTCTTGCGCAAGAGCCTCTTCTGAAAAAAATGGTGGCTCATTAGTATGCAAATGAAGCTCGGCGATATTCCACGCTTAGCCTCATTTGCATATCACTCACGCAAGAAGCCGCGAGTGTAGACATAGCCTTTGTGGGCTGAGACTTGGCATTTAGGTTTGCTGTTTGAAAGCAGTCCTTAATAAGCATTGACATAGATTGTTTCTTAAGAATGCGCTTAGGTCCTTTGAAGTTCTTACTCAAAATTCCCACTGATTTCATTAGAACCTTACAAATGATTTTGTCTTGTACTCAGAAATGTCATAGGCCATCTGAGAGAGTCTGTCTGTCTGGCTGTTTGTTCAAGAACTCCTTCCAAAGAGTAAGAACTAGGACTACCAAATTCGGTATGCAGATTCTTATCAGAACTTAAAGCAAAGTAAGGGTTATGTTGTGCCAGGAAAATGGGATGTGCCTGGACTAGGATTGCTTTTCAGAAAACCATAAATAATCTCCCGGCAGATGAAAGGGACTGGCAGGGGCGACCTTTCCCATCCGGGACTACTCCATCAGACTGGCTCATTGTGGGGGCCCAGCAAGACAGGGGCAGCTGCAGGATGGCTCAGGGCTGTCAGACCTGCTGCAAGCCACAAATCCTATCTGCAGAGGCTGCAGCTTTAAGGGCTCCAGAGGAGGTGGGGGGATAGAGTTTTGCTGAGCATGGACAGAGCGGCCAGCAGGGCACCCTGGGAAGGGCTGGAGGCCCCCTATTTCAAAATAGCAGCTATTTCCTGTTTATACATCCCCTATTCTGAAATATCTATTTCAGAATAGGCACTATTCCTAATAGAACGAGGTTTACAGAAGCTGCAATAAGCTGTCCGCTATTTTGAAATTATTTTGAAATAGCGGTTTTGCTGTGTAGATGCTCGCAAAGTTATTTCAGAATAACGGAAATTATTCCGAAATAACTTTGCTGTGTAGATACACCCATACAGCTCAAGGAAGTTATTTTCCCTGCAATCGTTCTTCATACAGAATACTGTAAAAAAACAAAGGAAATTAATGCACAAAAATGTGACAACTGAAAGAAGGATTTAAATTTTAAAGAACAGATATTTTGCTAGAACCTAGGTGAAAATAATTTCCATCTGTGACGCATGTTTAAGAGATGGAAAAAACACCTCCTTCTCCGTCAACATGCATATTACTCTCAACAAATCCCAGATTTTGGAGGATGGTAAATCAGTGACTTGTTCTCTGGAAAAGCGCGAAGGAGCCAATGCAAGGTGTGCAGACGAAGTGGCTGACACACCTGGAAAAGACTCTGTGCAACTGTTTACTTGTTTTTGTTTTTAAACATACTATGTTGACCTTGAGATGCATATTGTGACTATTTTGCTGTTAATGTTGACCTTGGTATTGTGTGTGGAACCTAGTCATATCTTACAATAACTACAGTGATACAGATAGAAGGTAAACACTGAAAAAAAAGTGTGCCCTCCCTCGTTTATACAGCTTGGACTTATTAATTAACACTGAATTTAAAACTAATAATCAGATCACTTATTTTTAACTGGAATAAGTTCTAGGGCTAGAATTGTCTGTATGTTATCTGTACATATACAGCACATGGTTATTCTTTGGAGAAAAAATACTGGAGTGTTCATTTTTGTTTGCATACGTTCCGGGCCATCCTTAGGCTTTATGAGAGCTGTGCAATACTTTTAAACTGGTATCTCTATGCTCAACAGCAGCCCAGGAGGGGGTGATGATGATTTTAAGATATGTTATTTTATAATCGTCAGCAAGACGTTAACAAAATATTTTAAAGCAAATTTTAAACTATGGCCCTAGAGTCTAACATAGTAAATTGAGAAACTGACAGTGTGTACCTGAGGTTGGCAAATGCCTGTTAAATGGCTTCATTACCACTTAAATGCATCTTTCACATGTTCAGTGTTCTGCTAATTTGTCTGGCAGGCTTTTTCACTTCTAATTAGATCCTCTGTGGAGGAAGCTGAGCCATAGAACAGGGTAGGAAGAGGCAGAGGCATTAGGACCCAATGATGATGCACATTTTTGGTTGCCCAACGCAGCTGCGTATTCTATATGGGTAAGGATGGCCCTGCATATGGTTTAATCCTGCACCCCAAGTGATTTTGGTTATCTAGTTTGAGACTTTACTTTCTGAGTTTTAACTTTCTGTCGGCAGAGGCATGTAGATTTGTTTTTTTGGCAAAGGCAAATGAAGCCGTGCTTTAAATGATCGCGGCTTCATTTACATTTACATGGCTGCTGCGCTGAGCCGACAAACAGCTGATCAGCTGTTTGTCGGCTCGCGCGCTAGTCTGGACGTTCCCCCTGTCGACATCAAAGCCCTTTGTCGGCAGCCCCGGTAAACCTCATTCCACGAGGAATAACGGGGCTGCCGACAAAGGGCTTTGATGTCGGCAGGGGAGCGTCCAGACTAGCGCACTGAGCGGACAAACAGCTGATCAGCTGTTTGTCGGCTCAGCGCGGCAGCCATGTAAATGAAGCCGCGATCATTTAAATCGTGGCTTCATTTGCCTTTGCCTATGTGTCTAATCTACATGCCTCTGCCGACAGAGGCATGTAGTCTAGACACAGCCTAACAGGGTTCAAAAAAGAGCTAGATAGCCAGTGATGGATCTAACCTCCATGAATCTATTAGTCAGGATGGGTAGGAATGGTGTCCTTAGCCTTAGTTTGTCTGGAAATGGGTGACAGGAGAGGGATCATGTGAGGATTACCTGTTGTGTTCTCTTCCTTTGGGGCATCTGGTATTGGTCACTGTCAACAGACAGGATACTGGACTAGAGGGACCTTTGGTCTGACCCAGTATGGCCATTCTTCTGATGGTGCAGTTTTACTAACTGCACTTGTGTACCTAGAATTTGTGGTGAGTGCTGATTGAACCGTGGCAGCTCTTTGACTGGTTGCAGAAGGAACACACAGCTTTCAACGTTGTGTGCAATCAGCACGCATCTCGCTTCATTTGCCGTTGCTTTCTGTTTGTGACACTTTAGTAATACTGGTAGGAAAAAAACTACATGGAAGAAAACTAGCAGAAACTGGCAACCCTGCTTATGGGCAGATAAACAAAATGTCTCATGGCTGCAGATGGGCCATGGGTTGCCCACCACTGGACTAGAGGTTTATTATTATTTACTGACCTTTCCATTGTCTCCTGAGGCAATTACTTTTGAGTCATGGGTGTCCCGTGCACTGAAGAGTCGGGCCTCTGTCCTGGCCACCCCTCTGCTCAAGAGCTCAGTGTGCATGAGAAGCGCTCTGCCTCAAAACAAGGAGCAGGCCTGGAACACAGTGACCATGCAGCCAGTTGCAAACAGTGAATTTATCTTCAAAAGCTCAGCTGTCAGTTTACAGGGAAATTCCCTCTTGTTACTCTTTGACCTCCAGTACTGAAAAGAAGATAACAGGCTCAGCCAGAATTACTGGGTAATAGATAGAAGTTTCAGTAGGGTTGCCAGGTGTCCGGTATTGACCCAGACAGTCCGGTATTTTCGCCTCCTGTCCGGCAAAAAAAATCAGAAAATACCAGGCACCTAAAATGTCCGATATTTTCTGATTATTTCCCGGCCAGGAGGCGAAAATCCCGGGTGCTTACCAGGTTCCGCAAGGGAGCTGTCCAGCCTGGAGCAGGAAGACAAGATGGCAGATGGCTTCCGGCAGCCTGCTAGGGCCAAAAAGCCTCAAAAGCATTTCTTAAAGGTTTTTATTATTATTATTATTATTTTAGCTTTTTTTTCCTCACAACTTTGATCTCCCCCTTTTTTTTTCCTCTCAGAATTTTTTCCCCGGTGTTTTTTTGAGGGGATGAGGGGTCAGTATTTTTGGTTAAATCATCTGGCAACCCTAAGTTTCAGAGGGGTAGCCATGTTAGTCTGAAAGGCTATGTCTAGACTATGGAGTTTTTCTAAGATACCGGGATACCAGGAAGTACATCTGCTCTTCTGACATTTTTTGCAGAAAAGCGGACGTACTCAGAAGGAAGAGTACGTTTCACGAGGAAGAAGTGCTCTTCCAAAAGGGAGATTTTTCTGAAATTTGGCCTAGTGTAGATGGGCCAAATTTCAGAAAAGCCTTTTCCGAAAAAACAATAGAAAAAAGGTACGCAAATTGCAGAGTGCAATTTGCACACATATTTCCAAAAAAGCGGCAGTCTAGACATAGCCTTACTGGAAAAACTTTAAAAAAACAATGAATGGTCTTGCAGCACTTAGAGCCTAACAAAAATGTAGATGGTATCATGAGCTTTTGTGGGTACAACCCACTTCTGCTGCAGAGGGGGAGCCCCATGGCTCGCATTGGGTCTGAAGGAATGTACCACGGATAGCAGATGCCATGCTATAGTCAATCACTCAGCCAGATTTACAAACTAGGCAACTCCAGGTTTGTTCTTCACTGTTTTAACCATTAGCCCATATCATTCCTTTTGAAGCAATGAAGTACAAATTGAAGGTTAATGGGTCATCTTTAACCCTTACCGCTGTACTTCGGAGCTGCAGGTTCTCAGTTCAGAGCTTGGTTGCACATACTGGTTTTCCAGTTGTTTTCACAAGCTTCAAGGATACACAGCACGTCATATGCTGGTGCTCGTCAAAGAGTATAAATAATTCTGAAATAGCTGCTATAAGCTAATTCAATATCAAGTGCTTGGAAAGAGACCAATTTGCTCACTGTATCCTTGTTTGGAATTTTTCCTGAACATTTCTCTTTTAAACACTGAGTAGTTCACTGCTGGTTTATATTGTCATTGTGCATGCCCACCACTACCCAACACAAGAGGGAATCTCACTGATCAATAATTCTTCACTTTGAGTTCACTCATTGGTCGGCAAGATTTTATATCATTCTGCTTTTAGTTGCTCCCTGCAGCATTTCCTGGGTTTCAACCTGTGATAGTCTGTTGTTAATATTTTAGGACCAGTGTTTCATAATTGGATGGGGAAAGGCTAAAACTTAACCATCTGAAAGGCAATGGGTATCAAATCTGATTGTATTAACTGATGTATGAGTCAGCGCTGCAGGTATTGATCTGTTACTTTTTTTACAGGAACACTTCACACCTGAATGCAAGTTCAAAGAATCAGTATTTGAAAACTATTACGTGACATATTCTTCAATGATCTACAGACAGCAACAATCTGGTAGGGGTTGGTATCTGGGTCTTAACAAAGAAGGAGAAATAATGAAAGGAAACCATGTGAAGAAAAACAAACCTGCAGCACACTTTCTTCCAAAACCCTTAAAAGGTAATGTATTTCGTTCTCCCAGCTTCTATGAAATGATATTACATTATGTCAGAAATATTTAATTGCAAAACATACAGGCTGTGTCTAGACTGCACCCCTTTTGCAGAAAAGGGATGGAGATTAGACACAGCACAATTGCAAATGAAGCGGGGATTTAAATCTTCCCCGCTTCATTTGCATGAACATGGCTGCCGCTTTTTTCCGGCTCGGGGCTTTGCCGGCAAAAAGCGCCAGTCTAGATGGGGATCTTTTGGAAAATAAAGCCTTTTCTGAAAGATCCCTTATTCCTGATTTTAAAGAGGAATAAGGGATCTTTCGGAAAAGGCTTTATTTTCCAAAAGATCCCCGTCTAGACTGGCGCTTTTTGTCAGCAAAGCCCTGAGCCGGAAAAAAGCGGCAGCCATGTTCATGCAAATGAAGCGGGGAAGATTTAAATCCCCGCTTCATTTGCAATTGTGCTGTGTCTAATCTGCATCCCTTTTCCGCAAAAGGGGTGCAGTCTAGACACAGCCACATATTTTAAGTGTTACAGTTACATGATGTAAATGGTTTAACATCTTGCAACACACCATTGATGTTATTGGAGCTTTTTGAGATTTGATTACAGCCTGTGATATATAATTTGCTTCATGCATTCAAAGACGTATGTTCACTCATTTGTGCTGGTAGTTCCCAGTATGTCCACTACAGTCCATGAAGATTTCATCTGGAGAGTACAACTGGCAACTAGAAGAAACATGTATCATGTCACGCTTATGCTTCGGAGATATTTATTAAACTAATTTCTAATCTTGGCTAGGACTTGGTATAATATTCAGATGGTAACATTTTATCTCTACTACACAATTCATGTGAGAGACAGATAAAGCCCTGTCTTAGCCCTAGGCTTATCTGAGTAACCTTTTAAGGCAAACACCATTTTGAAATCATAGAGATTATCTCCGAGATGCACAATGGTATATGGCTAGATAGGCCATTTTAGCCTATGTCCAGTCTAGCTTTGTAGTCTACACATTTAGCGACAGATGCTTAGCAGAATCTAATGCCTCTACAAAAACCACTGCATTTGTGAAATAAAGGAAATAGAAAATGGAAAGGTCTGTTTTGGTGGTCATTTACCTGGACTCATGTGCAAAAATGCTGGGTCAGACCCTCACATGGTGTGAAACAGCATAGTGCCATTGAAGTCAATGGAGGAGTGTTGATTTACTCTCCATGAAGATCTAGCCTAAAGAATTTTGCAGAGTTTATTGCATATTTTAGCGAGTACCTCTAATATTTTGCCCCTGAATCTTTGAAATTCTTTTTTCATGAGTGCTTGGAGGTACTTTTACTGCTCCCACGTTACTTATTGATTCATTATTGAATGAAAAGTTCTTCTTATCCCTTGAAACTGAATAGCCAAGAACAAAGGCAAAAAAGTAGCATATAAAATGTGCTGATGTGCTGCTATTTTTTTTTTATTTTCAGTGGCCATGTACAAAGAACCTTCTCTTCATGATCTCACAGAATTTTCAAGGTCTGGAAGTGGGACCCCGACAAAAAGCAGAAGTGTTTCAGGAGCGTTAAATGGGGGGAAATCCATGAGTCAAAATGAGTCAACGTAGCCAGGTTCAGACAAGCCAAGTGCTCTGTAAATGGAACCTTACCTCTGGATGCAGTTGAATTCTTACTAGCAGTCTTTCATCCAAACCGTCCAATTGTTCAGGACAAGCCACCGAACTTGCATAGGTTACTCGTTTATCAGCCATTAGATCTTCTGGTTGTCAAAGGATATATCCCAATAATGTAGAATATGCTTGTGCATATCACGAAGCACCCGGATAGCCAGCAAAACATAACTGCAGAAGAAATCTTGGAGAAGAAATGTCCGGCTCTCTTTCCTCTCTCTCTTTCCTCTCTCTTTTTCTCTCCTGTGCTTTGTGGAAAACTAAACAAAAACATTTCACAGCATTCACTGCTGATAAGAATTTGCTTTCCAACCAAGAAATAAAAAAGACCACTTTTGCTCTTCAAAGAAAATTTTAACGCTTATATGTTTTATAGGGGCAAACAACAAACAATGTAAACTCTGTTGTTTTCTTGGCTTACTGTTTTATATCTAAGGCTTGATTACAAATGTATCCTTTAATTTGGGTTAGTGCAATTTTTCGAATGGTCAACTCCAATGGGCCTTTAAAGCTGTGTCTTTAAAAAAATACAATAATAAATTCAGGGTTGGAACTGAGCGTTGGTGTCTCAGGCTCAAGCAAACAGTGTTCTTGTGCTTTTAAACACACTGAAATATAAATTTTTATAGATTTGTAGCATTCTGGTAAAGTTCGTGTGCCGACCCCAGTCTGTAGGAATTGAGTTGTTTTGTTAACCTGAGTCAGTGGAAGGTAACATAAAGGGATAAACTTATCCTCCAGTGTAGATTTAGCTTAACTCAATTTTGTGTATCATGTTAAACTATCGTTGTGGCGTCTTTTCTAAAGACAGAAACTGTGGAATTAAGGTGACTTAATTTTTTATAAGAAATGTCTTATTTGTAAAAGTCCTTCTTTCCCTGTAATGGACACGTGATTCTTGTGTAGGAGGAAGTGTTAGGACAGGTTACCCCTAAACAACATATACTCATACATGCTATTGAGAAAATGGTTTAAAATTTAGTTAGGTTTCCATTTAGGTCATCATATCTGTTGCATGGGAGAAAGTTGGAATATTGGCATAGAGTTGCATGATGTGTAAGATTTTGTGCATTAACCATCATTGGATTCTGTGCTCCAAAACTGACATAGTTCTGTACAAGCAGTTGTCTGCTATGTACAAAAGAGTTGTTTATTATTTATTGTACACACAACCATGCACTGAATAAACTATTTATATTAAGATGTACTTTTTTTTAAAAGCTTGCTGTTTTATTAGACAAGGTACTTTGCTTACTTGGAGACACAGAAATGACAGATAAATACACATTTTGAGTGTTACTAATATTATATATAAAATGTTTTGGTTTGTAAACAGCTATATGTGAAATAGTTTACATCCTCCGAATACTATTCACAGTACAAATGAAAACATCCAGAGCTCTTCTTAAATACCTAGAGACTGCAAACAACATGCTAATTACATAAGAAGTATTTTTTTTCCTAGAAGAACTTTTGAAATCCTATGAAAAGTAGGGACATGGGTAAAATAACTGGCCCAGACTTTAGATCTCAAAACTACTCAAGTTGACCCTTTAGGAAATGGTATTTTTATCCTGTCTCATTATTTCTGTATTAAATCTATTCCATTTACAAGAAAAAGGTATGTTGGTTTGTTAAATTCCAGTCCCACATTCATCTTTGGCTTGGCTGCATTCTGTCCCTATCAACACAACTAAGGTTTATCAGGCCAAATGGTGTTGTCCCCAGAACTTGTGCAAACTCCATAGGTACTATGGATACAACACTTTTATCCCTAAAACTTCCCATTCTTTTTTTACTACTGGTGTCAGCAGCAACAGTGGATACACAAATGTAGACCAGCCATCAGCATTTGAATTACTGTAAGCAGCAGTAGAAAGAAAAGGTTTTGATGAGATTTGAGTGGAAAGGCACATTTGGAGGTAGAGAGAAAGAGAACACAACAGGAAGAGAGACTTTAAAGTTTTCTATAAACTTTAGGTAGAAATTAGTGCAACATATTAAGTTATTTGGTCTATTTCCTCCAGTAAAGATTTGTTTCCTACTACATAGATTGGCTTATCTCAACCAACTCTTTTAAATACTTGAGATTTGCTCTGCACTCATTTAGATATGTCTCGGAAGAGTTCCCATGAGATACAGCCACTGTTGGATACACACGGATCTCGCTTTCAGCAAGAACTTCTGCAGAATCCTCTTCTACCAGCCATTCTATACAGTAGCCACAGCTGGGTGCTAAACACTAAGGGCCAGATGTTCGAAAAGCATTTAGGTGCCTACTGTGACTTACACACTTCACCAACTTAGATTACTCCTGGGATTTTCAAAGGTACCTATCTGCAGCTCTAGGGAGCCTCCATAACCTTGGAAATATGTCCGGAAACAACTAGCAGTGTACTTCCTCCAAAGAGGTTTCAACATAAGGTCCCATGTTTACAAGCTCCATTGAGGGCACATGCGTAGAGTGTTCTATGTACACCCTCAAGCTCCAGCTGTGCTGCCCCAAAGCACTATGCTCTCTAATCTTTTCCATTCACGTGCAGATTTTTTCCATCCAGGTGTGGAATTTTTATGTGCACCAAGGCATGTGCCAATGTGCACCACCACTAGAAACAAAAAACCTAGCTGTGGGCAATCTGCTAATCAGCTGGGCAGCACTGGACTGTTTCCTGAGTGGCCTCACAAACGCACAGCTTACAGGGATCAATGTCCTAAAGGTAAGAGCCCTGACAGAGCCACACATCCTCCCCAGCTGTCATTTAAAACCACAGCCTAGGCCCGTATATGACAATGAGATGCTCACAATACCTAATGTCCTACTGAAATAAGCCGTGCAAAAATTCTGATACAATTGTAACTGATGCATCTGCTTTGAAGTCATAGCAGCTTTTCTGTATCTAGTTTTTAAACATTATTTTTGCTAGGCCTAGAAATCTCTGAAGTAAAGAACATTAATGAGAACACAAAATCATGCAGTACCAGCTAAGCATATAGCCAGCTAAATTATATTCTTTAATGTCAATATAACCCCAGAAGCTAAAAACTTGTCAAGTCAAAGGGCTAGCATCAGGGAACATCGCTTTCTATGTATAATTAGTCAACCTACCCACTCCTAAAAATGGCGATTCAATTCCAGTTGCTAGTTTCTGTAAACTTTTCGAGCACTAAAACTGCCCTATGCCTTCAGCTGTAATTTTCAGAAAGGCTCGGCACCCACTAGTAACACCAGAGTTTTAAAAGCAGTTGGCTCCCTTGGTAGGGACTTAAACACAGGTACCAAGTATTCTTTTGAAAAACTGGCCCTACATTTTACAGTGGGAGCAGAACACTTGAAAAATCCGGCACTGGTCTCATTTGAAAACTCCAGCCCTCAGAGCAAGCATTTTAGAACTGACATGGGAGCACAAGGCCTCCTGAAAGTCAGTAACATCCATCAAGATTCTGTTCCCCTCGGAACAGCTGAAGCTGCAGATCTGCCTAAGACTAAAAAGGATGAGATTGAATTATTTTCAGCTCATAAACCTTCTTAATTGGGAACAATGACAAAATGCCACAAGCCGCTGTCCAGGCAGCTGTTGCCATGTCACTAATCTAAATGGCAACCCTGAGATTTTTCTAGACTCAGGTGAGACCAAGGTGGGAAAGCAGATGTTTATTTTTCCCCAGTGTTTTATTCTGCTAGGACAAGAAGAGTCAACACTTGTGTCACATTAAATTCACCAGCAGTTTTGCCTTCCTTTATGGCCCTTATAAACTCCAGCTGTTCCCT
The DNA here is from genome assembly GCF_049634645.1 of Pelodiscus sinensis. Lineage (NCBI taxonomy): Eukaryota > Metazoa > Chordata > Testudines > Trionychidae > Pelodiscus > Pelodiscus sinensis. The sequence continues at coordinate 36,274,668 of NC_134723.1, read as the reverse complement.
CACAGAAGGGGTGACAAAAATAAATGGCAGCCAGCCTACGAGGTGAACGAAAGGCGATAATGCAGTGACCTGACCACAGATATTGGCTCGTATCTCCTGTCGCTGGCATTTTGTCAAAGCAGCCTAGAGCTGTGAGGTGCCTGACTCCAGTTACTGTAGCTCCTTTAGACCCTATGTAGCTTAGCCCCTATTGGGATGGGGGACAGATGACAATTAGCCAGCACGTTCCAGACAAACCCCCAGAAAAGGAATACAGCCCATGACACCAACAAGACACAGGCTAATTCGCTCTGCTCCGGTATTTTGCTATGTGCTGCCTCTCTTGCCACCAGCTTTCAGCTGGATTTTGTCCACTCCTGAAGCAGCTGGGCTTTTCAATGGCTGGGAGGGGAGGCACTTTTGAGTGCCCTATGAAAGTCACAGATATCAAATGTATGTGTGTGAAAGACGTCATCCCCACGCATTCCTCCGCGTCATCCTCCTTGGGCACTGGAGGGGCGGGGGGTCAAAAGTACGTGTGCACTTAGGTGCCTAAATCCTATTTTCACACATGACTGGCAGGGCTGTGTCCTGACTGGGCCGCAGGTTGGCTCCACTGCCTGAGATGCTTTTATGTAATCTTGTACGTGTTGACTCAAAATCACCAGAAGCATCACTGCTATATTTTATATAACATCTTTAATAACTGGGGCAGAATTTCAAAAAGTTACTAGCCCCGGGGTGCCTGGGCTGCATTCATATTGTGCCACCAGGCAGGCACCACTGGACTGGGCCATCTGTGTGTATGACAAGTTGGCAGGGGGACCAAGAAGCTGACCGGGGATGGGGAGTATGTCAGTAGATGAGGCTCCCACAACAGGGCAACATTATTTATCAAAACTCGAGCAGCCAGCTTGCTGCCCCCAGGGCTAATAACCCCAAGATTGTGCAACAACCAAACATGGTGAGCTTGCCCAAAGCTGCGCGTGTACACAATGCTCGGGTGGTTGGTTCCAAAACCTGTTCTGAGCAGCATTTCCTAGTATAAAGGAAGGGGGGGAAAAATATCACTGAGCCACAAGACCCCAGCGCTGGTGCAGCTTCAGCACTGCTAGGTGGTACTACCTGAAAGATGTCACTTTTTCTAGGACAGGCACACCTGGTTCCGCTTCCTGTTACTCATGGCTGACCATGCTAGTGTAAATACACTGCACCAACATTAAAGTGGCTTAAAATGAAATTAAAAACCTCATCTCTAAATAAAAAGCAGAGAAGTGGACATTGCAAATAAAGATTTTTCAACCAGCTCATTAGCACTTCCTTACCACAGACTGTTTTTAAAACCAGTTCCATTGTGTTTTGTCTACACTAGTGAAATGTTGCACCATTGCTCAGAGGAGTTAGCAGCTAGTGCCATCAGAAACACTGGGCCACAGGCTGCTGCTGGTCTCTTGCAGCACACAATCATCTGGTCCGGCTCAGAGCATCTCTGGCTCACATGATGATCAAAGCACTATTTCTGTAATCTAAGCAATTCTCGTGGCATGCCGATTCCTGGCCCTTTGTTTATTTAGTCCAGTCTGCTGAGCACAGAAGCGGGCAATGGCTTGCAAGGGAGCTGAGTGCCAGCCCAGGAGCCTTGTTCAAGTTTCCTGATTTACAGGTCAGCCATCCTCACAACATATTCCTCTGAATTCCTTCTTTGTGTGCTACCAAGAATTTGGTCTCCAGTCCCCTTGAGCCCTGCCATTCTCGACAGCAGCCATCATCCCACCCTACCTACCTTCTCCACCCACAAACTCAGTGGTGCACACGCTGCCAAGCAGCAAAATGGCAGACAGACGCTGTGCTGCATTCTCTTCAGTTTTGAACGGAATTTGTGAAACAGTCAACATCACGGCTGATGGGCTTCACAAGCCACAGCACAGCTCTGGCTTCCCCAGGGAACACTCCCTCGCAACAGGCATTTGAGGAGACCTCACATGCATGCAAAGGTTTCGCACCCCCTTTTTTTGTTTTAAGCCTTTTTTTCACTCTACCCTTCCTCACTGAAGCAGAGGTAAGCCAGCGTTCCAATCTTTTTGCCAACCCACATATCCTAATTGATGTGTTCTACATAACCCTGGCCCTTGCACTGGGGAATTTATAGGCTGAACTGTACAAGGCACAGTGGAGACAAGACGAGCCAGAGGACAGTACAAGTTGCACGGGATTGGGTTGGCATCAGTTTTGCACCTCTCTCTCTCACAGAGGAGGCCTGTAACAATAAGCTTGTGGTCTCCTGGAAGACGTGGCTCATCCAGCGATTTGGCTGCAGTGAAGGTCTACAGTGAATGGGAAGCTAGTCATGTATGGGGGAAAAGACACAGAAAGGGAGTGCTAAGACCAATGTCACTGGTGGAGTAAAGAGGGCACGAAGGAGAGTGGCTAAGGGATAAGATCCAAGATATAGGCTAGGGTGGAAAGAGGTGGTATGTTGACGACAAGGCCAAAGAGTTTAAATGTATTACAACAGACGGAGTCAAAGGACACGGTCTTAGAAGACAAAGATGATTAATGTTAGCAGCTAGAGGACAACAATATGGGGCATAGAAGGAAGTGATTTTAGGCAAATTGAAGAAATGACCAGAGCACAAATGGCCATATGGTCGCCTCAGAGTCAGCCATGAAGCAGTAAGTTTTGGCGGCAGGCTGCAGAGGCAATGAGCAGTAAAGCCAGTTCATATGTGCTCAGAGGAGGAATGGGAGGAGGCCTACCTAACCACAGCTAACCAGGCCAGGTGTGTTGTCAACCACACTGAAGTGAGACGGAAGCACAAGGATTCAGGAGAGAGACGATGAAGCTGGGATTGGGTCCCATTTAGCCTCAGATAACATGCTTTTTTCCTGTACATAAAATGGCAGTCCTGCCAAACTCACAATGGTGATATGAGGCTATTCATTCATGGTTGTGAGTCTCATGGTGCTGAGACGCATGTGAATGACTCTGAACACCTACAGGTGGTCTCTACTTGATGTTCAGCTAGCTAGAGGGATCTTAACACTTCGAGGACAATTTTGAATTTCCACCAAAAAACTGATAACTTGTTTTTGATGAAAGTAGAATTGTCTGTAGCATGGTGACTCGGGCCAAACCCAGTTAGCCATCAAAAAACTGTTTTGATGGGAACTCTTTTGACCAGCCCTCATCAATAAGGCTTGAGGCTTCACATTTTTATCTGTGAAATAACCGGCCCCTTCTCAAGTTCATACTATTGTGCTTCATTCTCAGATTGTAGCATCATAGTGAGAATTTCCTTGAATCCACTCCTCCCAGATTCATCTAAATATGGGTGTTTTCAGGGGCGTGCGTACCAAGGCACAATGAGAAATATTTCCATAACAAATGTTGGCTTAACCGCCTCTGAAGAAATTCCTTGATTTACTGCTGACAGGACTTGACAGATATACCAGGTTGGTGAGGAGGAACACAACAAAGAATCAATTTCTAATGGAGGCAAAAGGCTTTGTGTACTCTAGAAAGGGTTTTCTAGTATAGTTACAATGGCAAACCCTCCTGGCATAGAGGCAGCTTGCAGTAGCAAAAAGAGTGCTTTGTAAACACACTTACGATCGATTCTCCATGTTAAATAAGCTGTGCAGGTGAAAGGACTGTTGCTCCCTGGGATGATGTGGCCACCCTGTGGCTTTGGGTGATACACATTGAACCTCCCTAGTCTGGAACCCTCAGGACCTGACTGGTGTCAAACCAGAGAATTTGCCGAACCCTGGGAGGTCAGTATTGTCTAGCAGCATTACCAACACTTCCACTGCTTACTGGGCTTTTAGAAGATATTTAGGGGTAAATTAGAGCTAAATAATAGCACAGAACACTGAGGATGTGTCTACACTGCACCGTTATTTTGAGATAACAATGCAAGTGTGTACACAGCCATTCCATTATTTTGAAATAATTTTGAAATAAAGGACGGCTTATTCCGAAATCTGTAAACCTCAGTCTATGAGGAATAATGCCTATTCTGAAATAGCTATTTTGAAATAAGGCATATATAGATGCTCCACTGCTCACCAGGGCCATTCTAAGTTATTCCTCCCCAGTGCCTCTTGGGGCTTTAAATAGCACGTCTACATTAGGGAAGCCTCTCTTGGACTAATTTTGAGGCTTCCCTGCTGTATAGACGTGCTATTTCAGAATAGCTGTTCTGGAATAGCTTATTTCAATATAAGCATGCAGTGTAGACGTACCCTGAGAGCCAGGACTGGTGGCTGTAAACAAACTTTACAGGACTGCAGGAAATTGGACTACACCCATGATAACTGAACTTCTGGCTAACTAAAATCATGCTTGCCCACGGATGTTGCTGGACCAGAGAGTGCCGGACTAGAGAGGTTAAACCTGTATAAAAATATTGGAGGGGATAGGGGAAAATCCCACCTGGGATCCCAAGGGGCATCCTGGCAAATATTTCTAACATAACACAAGCTAGGTACAAGGATAGATTTTTGTCTTTAGAAACTGGCCAGCAGACTGGAACACAAAAGATACAAATACTGAGGACTCTAATGGCTATTATTTCAATTAGTTCTGCTGCAAACATTATGCAATGTCAAATTCAAATGGGCAACATCGTATATGAAGACAAACATCAAATGGGTGTGAAATTAACATTCATAAGCTTTGTAATAGCCCCTCAACCAACAAAAGAAGTGTATATGCCACAACTTACATCTGGTGACAGATTAAAACAAGACATTGTGGATTGAAACTGAAATCAGCTAATCGTCATTGGATAACATAGGCACCGATTTATGTAGTAATATGATGTGGGTGGGTTTTATGCTCAAGATGCCATTGGACTGTGAGGTTTGGTTTAATGGTCAGCTTCAGTATGCATACAGAATCAGAAACAGATTTTAAAGACATATCAGTGGCTGCATTCAAACAGTCTAAAACATGCCCCCTTTGGCAGACAAGGAAGTGGACCAAAAATCTCAGCTAACCAGAGAACCCCTCTTCCCCACTGAGCAGACACAAAATCAACTGCTTCCAAGGCACAGATTTAAAAGCATCTGCCCTGTTCCTTCAGTGCCTCTGCTTAAAGCTGTTGGATGGATCCTCAGACAGCTGCTTTCCCTTCCACACCCTCTATTTCACAAACCTGTTACCACAACACATGGTTGGAAACGCAAACTGATAGATGGCAAAAAAACCAACTAATTTCACTGCATTGGCACGGTAACTGCTCCAGCATGAACAGGTGGAAGCCTGGGAATGAGAGAAATCATGTCCTTGACAAAACATAAGAAGAAGAACTGCAGCAGAAACTATTGGACAGCAACCAAAGCTCCAACAGACTGGTCTCCAACACCTTCATTAGGAAGCAGCAACACAAGCATTTCAGCCAAAGTTTTGCTCTTATTCCCAGATCTGCTATTCACAAGATTATTTTTCATCTTCTTAATCCACAGCAGTTTCAGGAACATTTTCCTGCTGTTCCTCCCTATGATTTCTTCTAACCCATAAAGAGTATCCCCTCTTTTATCTTTGCCCCTCTTCCATGCATGTCTATAGCACTGATGTAGCTCAGGTCATCACTCATGTTTTCTCAGCAAAAGGCTGCTCTTTGAACCCTTCATTGAGTTGCATGCATTCGGTACAAGACATTTCATTTACTTAACTAATTGCAACATTGAAAGCACACCTGGCATCCCAGTTTCTGCTCTACCTCTCAGTCTGTGCACTGTCTGGGCAGCAAGCAAGAGGGGAAGTCAGCAAGTCCCCCATGACAATGAACTTTGCCTTTGTCTCTTAGGCTATGTCTAGACTGCAGGCTTCTTTCGAAAGAGGCTCTTTCGAAAGCATCTTTCAAAAGAGCCTCTTTCGAAAGATCGCGTCTAGACTGCAGGCGGATCTTTCGAAAGAGCAATCCGCTTTTTCGAAAGAGAGCACCCAGCGAGTCTGGATGCTCTCTTTTGAAGAAGCCATATTTACATTGAAGAACGCCTTCTTTCGAAAGAGGAACTTTCGAAAGAAGGCGTTCTTCCTCGTGAAACGAGGTTTACCGCCATCGAAAGAAAAGCCGCGTTCTTTCGAAATTATTTCGAAAGAACGCGGCTTGAGTCTGGACGCAGGGGAAGTTTTTTCGGGAAAAGGCTACTTTTTGCCGAAAAAAACCCTGAGTCTGGACACAGCCTTAGGGTATGACTATACTAGCCCCCTAGTTCGAACTAGGGAGGCTAATGTAGGCATTCAAAATTGCAAATCAAGCCCGGGATTTAAATATCCCGTGCTTGATTTGCATCTTCCAGGCCGGTCGCCATTTTTTGAAATTTACAAGTCCGGACTAACTGCCCGCATCTCCATGCGGCAGGGACCCGTTATTTCGAAATAAAGCCCTAAATCGAACTACCTGTTATTCCTGCCAGAATGAGGTCATCAAGTCCAGTCCCCTACGCTCACAGCAATACCAAGCACCATTCGATCATCCCTAACAGATGTCTATCCAACTTGCTCTTAAATATCTCCAGTGATGGAGATTCCACAACCTCTTAAGGCAGTTTACTCCAGTGTTTAACCACCCTGACAGGCAGGATGTTTTTCCTAATGTCCAACCTAAACCAAACCTCCCTTGCTGCAATTTAAGCCCATCGCTTCTTGTCCTATCATCAGAGCTCAAGGAGTACAATTTTTCTCCCTCCTCCTTGTACCATTCTTTTAGGTACTTGAAAACTGCTACTATGTCCCCTCTCAGTCTTCTCGTTTCTAAACTAAATAAACACAACTCTTTCAGTCTTCTCGCATAGGTCATGTCTTCTGGAACTTTAATCATTTCTGTTGCTCTTTTGTAGACTTTCTCCAAATCATTCTTCAAATGTGGTACTCAGAATTGGACACAATACTCCAGTTGAGACCTAATCAGCACAGAGTGGAGTGCTTGCAACACACCTGTTAATGCAGCCCAGAATCACATTTGCTTTTCTTAAAACAGTGCCCCATTTAGCTTGTGGTCTACTATGACCCCTAGATTCCTTTCTGCAGTACTCCTTCCTAGGCAGTTGCTTCCCATTCCGCATGTGTGAAACTGATTTTTCCTTACTAAGCGGAATACTTTGGTTTTGTCCATATTAAACTTCATTCTGTTTACCTCAGACCATTTCTTTAGCTTGTCCAGATCATTTTGAATTATAACCCTATCATCTAATCACCTCCCAGCTTGGTATCAGCTGCAAACTTAATATGCTGAAGAAGAAGAGCAAAAATACCCATTAAGTTGTTTCTGAGGAGCTGGAAGGCATAGCCCTATTGTATTTCAGAAACTTTCTTCTTTTTCACCCCTTTTGGTGGATATTGCCTGCAAACTTGAAAACAGATAACTCATATCATGTCATTTTTTTCTAACAATAGTTGATAGATGATTCTGAGGTTGGCTTTGGCTCTAATAAATGTCCTTTAAATTGTGTGTTTATTCAGAGTTTATTTGGGTCTTGGGTCTGCAGAGCCAGGCTGGAAAATTCACAAGACAATAGCCCCACTAGTGAAATATCTAGTAGTTCCTGCACTGAATTTGGGGGGAAATGTCACAAGAACACAAATATTTCAGTCCTGCTAGCCCCAGACAGAATCCAGAAATGGAGTGTCTGATAGAACACAGGACCTCACTCGCCTCTCATTAACTCAACTGAAATTCCATTTACATTGGTTGATCTCTGCCCCACCAGATTTTCCCATGGAGGAGAAGTAAGTTTTAGTTTGACTTGGCTTTGGGGTGAGAATTTTAGGGGTAAAGAAGTCAGTGGATGGATGAGTTATTATCAGTTACCTTACCCCTCGGCTACGTCTAGACTGGCCCCTATTCCGAAATAGCCATGCTAATTTCCAACTTTGGAATAGGGAAATCTGCGGGGGATTTAAATATCCCCCGTGGGATTTAAATAAACATGTCCGCCGCTTTTTTTCCGGCTTGGGGAAAAGCCGGAAAAAAGTGTCTAGACTGACGCGATCCTCCGGAATAAAGCCCTTTTCTGGAGGATCTCTTTTTCCTACCTGAAAGTAGGAATAAGAGATCCTCCAGAAAAGGGCTTTATTCCAGAGGATTGCGCCAGTCTAGACGCTTTTTTCCGGCTTTTCCCCAAGCCGGAAAAAAAGTAGCGGACATGTTTATTTAAATCCCATGGGGGATATTTAAATCCCCCGCAGATTTCCCTATTCCAAAGTTGGAAATTAGCATGGCTATTTCGGAATAGGGGCCAGTCTAGACGTAGCCCTCATGTTTTGTTGGTTTTTTAAACTGGGAGGTGGAGAGGCGGGAAGAGGGGGGGGCTGAACCATAGTTTAAAATGGGCTATTTTTAGCAAAACCTCAATAAGCAGCCCTAATGTAGAAAAATGATTCATCATTAGAAAACCATTTTGTACTTAATGTCATTCTGTTAGCAACTAATCTCTCTAACCACAACCCACCCACACACTCATACATAGACCAATATTTTCATTACAATCTGTTTGGTATTTTACAAGAAATAATGAAAATGGGAACCGCTGACCACTCACTGGGACAAGAGCAGATCTGGGAGGTTGCATTCTAAGGTCGCTTAGCATATGCTCTGTCCCTCCCCTGAGCCTCAGGTGGCTGTGTATAGGGATAGTGTTCCTTTTTTTATATGTCAGCTGGCAAATGACACCAGGTAAATGACACCAGGTGCCAAATAGATGCACATGGATGCCATGATGAAGTTCCTATGTCCTACCCCTTATTACTTACTATGCTATGCAGCCACAAGGATTAGTGAATGGGGCAAGAGTGATCTTCATTTGGGGCTAGATTACACCTTTGGTGCCATGTGTAATGGACACATTGCACTGAAGAAGCTGGCCAGTAATGTTTGTGCAGTACATCCTAGCAATGACAGGAGTAGAAGGAAATAGACTCATTCCCTAATCATCTCCAGTAGCAAGGCATTACATTCCAGCAGGACTTTTTTTCAGCAGCAGACTACTGTAGTTGTTAGGAGAGTTAAACCACTAATGGCTGAACCTCTCTAGTCCAGCACCCTCAGGACCTAACCAGTGTGGACCCAAAAAATTTGCTGGGAGGTCAATATTGTTTAGCAGCATTACCAACACTTTCTCTGCTTACTGGGCTCTTACAAGACAGTTAGAAGTAAACTGGAGCTAAATAACAGCACAGAACACAGGGAGCCAGGACTGGTGGTTGTCAAGTTAATGGGACTGTGGGAAACTTGGCCACACCTGTGATAAGTGGACATTCAGAAAGCTAAAATCATGAGATGTGTAGTCCTAGAGATGAGGGTTCCACGACTACCACCCCCAAAAAAAGAAGATGGGTGCTGGTGGTCGGGAACTCCCTCCTAAGAGGGACTGAGTCATCCAGCTGCCATCCAGACCTGCAATCTTGAGAAGTGTGCTGCTTACCGGGAGCTTGCATTCAGGATGTGACCGAGAGTTTTCCAAAAGTGATTAAACCTTTGGATCGACACCCCTTCCTGCTTCTCCATGTAGGAACTAACGATATGGCCAAGAATGAACTTGAGTGGATCATAGCAGATTATGCAGGGCTAGGAAGAAAGATCAAGGAATTTGAAGTGCAAGTGGTGTTCTCGTCCATCCTTCCCATTGAAGGAAAAGGTCCAGGTAAGGATCCTTGAATTGAGGAAGTAAATGCGTGGTTGCGCAGGTGGTGGCTTTGGTTTCTTCTACCATGGGACTCTGTTCTGGGCACTAGGGGTATGTCTACACTACCCCGCTAGTTCGAACTAGCGGGGTAATGTATGCATAGCGCACTTGCTAATGAAGCCCGGGATTTGAATTTCCCGGGCTTCATTAGCATAAGCGGGGAGCCGCCATTTTTAAATCCCCGCTGCTTCGAACCCCGTGCAGCGCGGCTACACGGGGCTCGAACTAGGTAGTTCGGACTAGGGTGCCTATTCCGAACTACCGGTACACCTCATTTCACGAGGAGTAACGGTAGTTCGGAATAGGAACCTAGTCCGAACTACCTAGTTCGAGCCCCGTGTAGCCGCGCTGCACGGGGTTCGAAGCAGTGGGGATTTAAAAATGGCGGCTCCCCGCTTATGCTAATGAAGCCCGGGAAATTCAAATCCCGGGCTTCATTAGCAAGTGCGGTATGCATACATTACCCCGCTAGTTCGAACTAGCGGGGTAGTGTAGACATACCCTAGGATTGTTAGGAAGAGATGGAATCCACGTAACCAAGAGAGGAAAGAGCATCTTCGTGGACAGGCTTGCAAACCTAGTGAGGAGGCTTTAAACTAGATTCGTTGGGGGACGGTGACCAAAGCCCTGAGGTAAGTGAGGAAGTCGGATACCAGGAAGAAACATAAGGAGAAATGAGCAACAAAGAAGGATCTCTGATTCAAATGAAGAAAGTAAGGCGATCAACTGGTTATCTAAGGTGTTTGTACATAAATGCGAGAAGCCTATGAAGCAAACAGGAAGAATTAGAAGCCCTGGCCCAGTTGAAGAACTATGATTTGATTGGAATAACGGAGATTTGGTGGGATGACTCACATGATTGGAGCACTGTTGTGGAAGGGTATAAACTGTTCAGTAAGAACAGGCCGGGGAGAAAAAAAGGAGGAGTTGCATTGTATGTAAGAGAGCAGTATGATTGTTCGGAGCTCCAGTATTTAGAGGGAGAAAAGACTGTTGAGAGTCTATGGGTTAAGTTTAGAGGTGGAAGCAACAGGGTGATGTTATGGTTAATGTCTGCTATAGACCACTGGATCAGGTGGATGGGGTAGATGAGACTATCTTTGGACAACTGAGAGAAGCATCCAGATTGCAGGCCCTGGTTCTCATGGGCGACTTTAATCACCCTGACATCTGTTGGGAGACCAATACAGCAGTACAAAGACAAGGCAGGAAGTTTTTGGAGAATGTCGGGGATAACTTCTTGGTATAAGTGCTGAAGGAACTGACCAGGGGCTATGCGCAGCTTGACCTGCTGCTCACAAACAGGGAGGAACTAGTAGGGGAAGTAGAGGTGGTGACAACCTGGGAAGCAGTAATCATGAGATGGTAGATTTCAGGATTCTGATCAAAGGAAGAAAGGAAAGTAGCAAAATACACACCCTGGACTTCAGAAAAGCAGACTTTGACTCCCGCAGAGAACTGATGGGCAGGATTCCCTGGGATGCTTACATGAAAAGGAAAGGAGTCCAGGAGAGCTGACAGTATTTTAAAGAAGCCTTATTAAAGACACAGGAAGAAACCATCCGGATGGGCAGCAAGAAAAGCAAATATGGTAGGCAACCAGATTGGGTTACCGGGGACATCTTTGGTGAGCTTAAACACGAAAAGGAAGCTTACAAGAAGTGGAAACTTGGACAGATGACTAGGGAGGAATATAAATAGATTGCTCGAGAATGCAGGAGAGTTATCAGGAAGGTAAAAGCGCAATTGGTATTGCAGCTAGCAAGGGATGTGAAGGATAACAAGAAAGGTTTCTACAGGCATGTTAGAATTAAGAGGGTGATCAGAGAGGGTGTGGGGCCCTTACCGGATGAGGGAAGTAACTTAGTGACAGATGATGTGGGGAAAGTTGAAGTACTCAATGCTTTCTTTGCCTCTGTCTTCACTGACAAGGTCAGCTCCCAGACAAATGCACTATGCAACACAGTATTGGAAGGAGGTCGACAGCCCTAGGTTGGGAAAGAACAAGTTAGGAACTATTTAGCAAAGCTAAACATACACACATCCGTGGGCCCGGATTTAATGCATCCAAGAATACTGAGAGAGTTGGCAAATGTCATTGTAGAGCCTTTGGACACTATCTTTGAAAACTCGTGGAGATCGGGAGAGATCCCGGATGACTGGAAAAAGGCAAATGTAGTGCCCATCTTTTAAAAAGGGAAGGACGACAATCCAAGGAACTACAGACCAATCAGCCTTACCTCAGTCCCCGGAAAAATCATGGAGGAGATCCTCAAGGAATCCATTTTGAAGCATTTGGAAGAGGGGAAAGTGATCAGGAATAGTCAACATGGATTCATGAAGGGCAAGTCGTGCCTGACCAATCTTATTAGCTTCTATGATGATGTAACTTGCTCTGTGGATATGGAAAAGTCAGTGGATGTGATATACCTTGACTTTAGCAAAGATTTTGATACGGTCTCCCACAATATTCTTGCCATCAAGTTAAGGGAATATGGACTGGATAAATGGACTGTAAGATGGACAGAAAGCTAGCTAGACTGTCGAGCCCAATGGGTAGTGATCAACTGCTCAATGTCAGGTTGGTTGTTCGGTTTCTAGTGGAGTGCCCCAAGGATCTGTTCTTGGACCAATTTTGTTCAATATCTTTATTAATGACCTGGATGAGGGGATGGATTGCACCCTCAGCAAGTTCACAGATGATACTAAGTTAGGGGGAGAGGTAGATACAGTGGAGGGCAGGGATAGGGTCCAGAGTGACCTGGACAGATTAGAGGATTGGGCCAAAAGAAATCTGATAAACTTCAACAAGGACAAGTGTAGAGTCCTACACTTGGGACAGAAGAATCCCAAGCATTGTTACAGGCTGGGGACCGAATGGCAAAGTAGCAGTTCTGCAGAAAAGGGTCTTAGGGATTACAGTGGATGGGAAGCTGGATATAAGTCAGCAATGCGCCCTTGTAGCCCAGAAAGCGAATGACATATTAGGGTGCATTAGGACGAGCATTGCCAGCAGATCTAGAGAAGTGATTATTCCCCTTTATTTGGCTCTGGTGAGGCCACATCTGGAGTATTGTGTTCAGTTCTGTGCCCCCACTATAGAAAGAATGTGGATGCATTGGAGAGGGTCTAGCGGAGGGCGACCAAAATAATTAGGGGGCTGAAGCGCATGACCTATGAGGAGAGACTGATGGATTTGGGTTTGTTTAATCTGCAGAAGAGAAGAGTGAGGAGGGATTTGATAGCAGCCTTCAGCTTCCTGAAGGAGGTTCCACAGAGGATGGAGAAAGGCTGTTCACAGTAGTGATGGATGGCAGAACAAGGAGCAATGGTCTCAAGATACAGTGGGGGAGGTCTAGGTTGGATATTAGGAAAAACTATTTGCCTAGGAGGTTGCTGAAGCACTGGAATAGCTTACCTAGGGAGGTGATGGAATCTCCATTCCTAGAGGTGTTTAAGTCTCAGCTTGACAAAGCCCTGGCTGGGTTGATTTAGTTGGGATTGGTCCTGCCTTGGACAGGGGGCTGGACTTGACCTTCTGAGGTCTCTTCCAGCTCTATGATTCTATGACAGATCATGGATATTGTTGGACCAGATAGTGCCAGACTAAAGAGATTCAACCAGGACTGCTCATCTTTTGCTGCACTCACTAAGACCTTTTATAGGAATATCAAAAGTTTGAAACATTTTTCACACTAACCAGCAAAACCACAATAATAAATGCCTCCTCCATCTACATACAGGCAGTCCCTGGGTTACGTACAAGATAGGGACTGTAGGTTTGTACTTAAGTTGAATCTGTATGTAAGTTGGAACTGGCGTCAGCCGCTGCTGAAACTGATCAGTTTCAACCGCGGCTGAATCTGGATGCCAGTTCTGACTTACATACAGATTCAACTTAAGAAACCCAGGCGTCCCCAAGTCAGCTGCTGCTGAAACTGATTAGCGGCTGATTCCAGGAAGCCTGGGGCAGAGCAACTCTGCCTCGGGCTTCCTGTAGTCAGCGCTGGTCAGTTTCAGCAGCAGCTGACTTGGGGACGCCTGGGGCAGAGCAGCTGGGGTGCTGCTGGGTTGCTCCAGTAGCACGGCTCCTCGGCGCTACTGGAGCAACCCAGCAGCACCCCAGCTGCTCTGCCCCAGGCGTCCTGATTCAGCCGCTGCTGAAACTGAAACCGGGTGCCCCCAGCTGCTCTACCCCAGGGGTAGGCAAGAAAAGCCTGGTCTGCTGGGGGGGGGGGCACTAGCTGCACCCCCCCCCCCAGCAGACCAGGGAGACGGGGGTGACGGGACCGCCCAAGTCCTCCACGGCTTTGCTCCGTCTCCCTGGTCTGCTGACCAGGGAGACGGGGGGTAAAGCCGCGGAGCACGCCCGCAGCGGGACAGCTCAAGCGCGCCCAGGCTGTCCCGCTGCAGGCGTGCTCCAAGGCTTTGCTCCCCATCTCCCTGTAGACCAGGGAGACGGGGAGCAGCTTTTCTCGCCCCGGAGGACGGGGGCGGCGGACCGCGGCGAATCTGGGCGTCCCACCACTCCCGTCCTCCGGGGCGAGAAAAGCCCCGTTCGTAACTGCGGATCCGACATTAGTCGGATCCGCGTAACTCGGGGACTGCCTGTAGTTGGGACAGAATTTATATAGTCCCATTAAAACCTCATGGATCAGCTAGGAGATTTTTAGCTACCGTATAAAGGAGATTGTCTTTTCCTTATCTAAACGCATATTCCCAATGACAGGGGCAGATTTACAATGAAACGTACCATGCCCTGGCACCGGGCCCCCCAGTGACATGGGGCCCCTTGGCCCAGGCAATCCAGCAATGGGACCAACACCTCCTCTCCCCTCCCCTGAGCAGGGGGAGCACTCTGCAGAGAGGGCTGGGGGAGGGCGGAACAGGAGAAGAAGGGGACTCATGTGCATGCTGCAGCCTCAGGAGATCTGGCAGGAGGCAGTGAGCAGTGCCAACATGGGCTGGAAGGCTTCGCAGAAGCATGGGGCAGCTACACAGAAGGCTGGAGAAAAGCAATGCTTTGAAGTGTAAAAGGACCGCTTCTCTCCGGTCACTTCATGCTGCTGGTCCCCTTCTGGTGAGTGACGGCTGCCCGCAGGGTGGGGAGAGTGGCACGCTATGGCTGCCCATAATGGAGGGAAGGCTATGGGATGGAGAGCCCGCACGTTGCACAGCCGACAGGACAACACTGCACTTTGAAGCAGGAAAGGGCTGCTTCTCTCTGGCAGCTGGCTGTGCAGCTGCACTGCCCCATCCTCCTGAGTTCTCCAGCCCATATAATGTTACACTGCTGTTGGCTGCCGCCTGGTGAGAGGCTGCTGCCCACGGGCGAAGGGGAGAGCGGCTAGGAGATGGAGAGCCCAGGCGGGGGGGAGGGGGGGGCGTGTGCTCAGGCAGCCGATGGAACTGTGCCCCCCTCACCTTCAGGTGGGGCAATTGTGGGTCTCTGCCCACTTCTCCAGGAGAGCCAGCACAGAGCCACTGGGGTACCTGAAACTGACTCCATTGCCATGGAGATCTTCGTATTTCCTCCGTCAGTCTTCTTCTCCAGCCCCAACGTGATGGGTCTGCTCTTGAGCTAGGCCCCCAGCTCTGCCTGAGGCTCTGCCCTTTTGGGGGCCCAGATCTACCCCCTCACACCTTGCCCAGGGCCCTAGCTATTATGTCAGGAGCCCTCCCTGAACCCTTAGTTCCTGTACCTGTGGCCCACACCCAGGTGCGCCTAGGAGCCACAGGGGCTGGCTTTCAGCACCCCACTATTAAAAATATTCCAGTGCCACTGGCATTAAACCTAACTGGGGAATGACCCCCCAGGCCCACCCGTCGCTACACCCCTGCGCTTTCAGACATTTTTAATCAGCTTTTTCGCAATAACGAAGCAATATTATGAGTATGTCAGTCAAGTGGCAATAGAACTACAAAATATTGGTAATTTTGTTAAAATAAGGGAAGAAACCCTACCCTAAAGACATTGCACTATGGACAAAATCTATTTCATTGGATAGGATAGAGTATTTCTTAGTAAATAAACCAAAAAACTTAGGTTATATGGAAAACTTGAGAAAGGGATATAAGGTTGGACGACAAAAACAATTTAGAGGTCTTTGTGAGTTCCATTTTCTGAGAAAAATGGGACCACAGAAATGAGAAATTGGGGGATTTTTTTCGGAAACCACCAAGGCAGCTTACTGTTATGTTTGAGAATGATTCCCTGACCATTGAAAAGGAAAACAAACATTGGTCGATGGGCATTCTAATTGGAGATATGTTGCAAGAGATATTGCTGATCATGAAGCTTCCAAAACTCTTATTAATGCTATGTGTAAATTTGTGCAAAGATGTAAATTATCCAGAAGAATCGATTCTGCGTTATCGACTCAATTTGAGAAGGAGTGTTCTTATTAGAGGAACATTGCCACAGTGAAACTGCTGTCTTCTTTGGGACTACCTCTAAGAGGACATGATGAGTCATCAGTGTCAAATCAAAAAGGTCATTTTAACCAGTGTTTTCCAGTGGTCTGTGAAAAAAAAAGTTAGACTGCAAAAACAATCAAAGTAAAAATATATCAAAGCCCACACCCAAAGTGCCTTATTTTATTTTAATTTACTTCTTATTTCTTATCATATAGGAGGAGAATGAATAAAAAACAATGAAACATGGAAGGGGGAGGAAGAGTGAATGTTCTTCTTCACACAGCGTGTAGTCAACCTGTGGAACTCCTTGCCAGAGGAGGCTGTGAAGGCTAGGACTATAATAGAGTTTAAAGAGAAGCTAGATAATTTCATGGAGGTTAGGTCCATAAAAGGCTATTAGCCAGGGGATAAAATGGTGTCCTTGGCCTCTGTTTGTCAGACGCTGGAGAGGGATGGCAGGAGACAAATCGCTTGAACACTGTCTTCAGTCCACCCTCTCTGGGGCACCTGGTGCTGGCCACTGTTGGCAGACAGGATACTGGGCTAGAAGGACCTTTGGTCTGACCCAGTACGGCCGTTCTTATGATCTTATGTTCTTTTTCTTGGCTGGGTACCCAAGGGGATCTCCAAAAATGAAGCTGAGCCCCACTAACTTTAAATATGCCACTGCCCAATCATCAACAATTATGTTTGGTTTCTTTCACCAAAATTCAACTTGCAAGAACCTGATTCTGCCATGTGCTAAGTGCTCTCAGGTCTCACTGACATCAGTGAGAGCTTATGGTCTGATCTAAGGCCTATTGAAGTCACTGAGGGTATGTCTACACTACCCCGCTAGTTCGAACTAGCGGGGTAATGTATGCATACCGCACTTGCTAATGAAGCCCGGGATTTGAATTTCCCGGGCTTCATTAGCATAAGCGGGGAGCCGCCATTTTTAAATCCCCGCTGCTTCGAACCCCGTGTAGCGCGGCTACACGGGGCTCGAACTAGGTAGTTCGGACTAGGGTCCTATTCCGAACTACCGTTACTCCTCGTGAAACGAGGAGTACCGGTAGTTCGGAATAGGCACCCTAGTCCGAACTACCTAGTTCGAGCCCCGTGTAGCTGCGCTACACGGGGTTCGAAGCAGCGGGGATTTAAAAATGGCGGCTCCCCGCTTATGCTAATGAAGCCCGGGAAATTCAAATCCCGGGCTTCATTAGCAAGTGCGGTATGCATACATTACCCTCCTAGTTCGAACTAGGAGGGTAGTGTAGACATACCCTTACAGTCTTTCCATTGACTTCAAGAGGCATTAGATTAGGCCATTAGCATTTGCTCGGATCAGGCTCCGAATCAATATCAATTTCTTGAATGTATAAGCTAATTACACATTATAACAAATTCTGTTACAAGCAAACATGAGATGATGTGTTACATTTCTGTGGTGTGAAGCCAACAAAATTGCAGATATAGTTTTACTTAGTGTCAATTACTATTTATTATTCATATCCTAGCCTTCTGTATGGGGTTTCAGGATTTGTTTGGGCAGATCTATCTTAAGTTATTTTTGTCACCTGAAAAATCTTACAGGGTTGAAAAGTTTGAGGTCAAAACCCTGCTAGAAGTCTCTAAATGTCACCACATATTTATTTATGCTGTGATAATTTTATTGGTGAGATTTGAAGTTTCCCAGAAGTGAATTCACCCTACATTCTTTGCTTAGCTAATTCATGCTACATGTTGTATACAACAGGCACATGATGTTCGTTCATGCTCTGTGCAGTGCTACAGCAATCTACGTCATGTTGCTCAAGGCAGTATTGCTAGTGGTTGCCATTTTACCACTAGCTTGGCTGAAATTGAAGCTTTTCTTGGAGTCCCAGAACTGCAAAAGAGTCTCAGCTTTCTTTAGTTTTTAAACACTCTAACTAGCTGGCCCTGGTGGATTGCAAAGTACAGCTTGCAAGCATGAATGTTAAATATTCAAAACCCAGATGGCAAACAAAATGAGTCCCACAAAGTGTATTATTTTTCAGATCTCAGGATTTTTGCTGATGTGCTTTTTGCCTTTTTGAGCATGTACCGTTCACAACACTGGCTATGGCAACACTTCAATCAAGCAGCACGGAGTAGCTATGCAAGTACAATCCCATCCAGGAGCCAAGGGACATCCTCAAGCGGTTAGCCTGAGCCGCTGCCCATGCTGCCTGGCTACGTTGCTATTTTTAGCAAGTTCCTTCAGTCACCGCTAGTATGTCTATTTGTGCTGTTCTGGTTGCAATACAGTGTGGCTACGACTAGACTGGCATGATTTTCCGAAAATGCTTTTAACGGAAAAGTTTTCTGTTAAAAGCATTTTTGGAAGAGCGTGTCTAGATTGGCAGGATGCTTTTCCGCAAAAGCACTTTTTGCGGAAAAGCGTCCGTGGCCAATCTAGACGTGCTTTTCCGCAAAAAAGCACCGATCACCATTTTCACAATTGGGGCTTTTTTGTGGAAAACAGTACTATGCTGTCTACACTGGCCCTTTTGCACAAAAGTCTTTCAGAAAAAGACTTTTGCCTGAACGGGATCAGCATAGTATTTCCGGAAAAGCACTGATGATTTTACATGAGATCGTCAGTGCTTTTCCGGAAATTCAAGCGGCCAGTGTAGACAGCTGGCAAGTTTTTCCGGAAAAGCTGCTGATTTTCTGGAAAAACTTGCCAGTCTAGACACAGCCTGTGTGTTTTGCCTCCCTCTGACTGTATCTGAGGACAGACTTCAGCTGGCATCAACTGTCATCACTCCACAGAAGACAAAGGAGCAATGACCATTGATACCCCCTAAGGATGTGGCCTCTAGTAGTAAAGCAGCCAAGCCCCTAGAGGGACAGTGAACCACAGCCAGAAGGTATAGAGGTTACTCCGGAGGACATCAGGGTTGTTACACCAGGAATGTATTTGTCCCATTATTCTCTTTAGTCACCTAAAATATTTTCTGTGTTTCCCAGTGTGCTGGTGCAGTTTGTAATTCAGGTGCGTGTATTTATGGCAGCTGAGCACTGCTATATAAAGCACATGCCACTGGGGACCAGGGGCCTGACCTTAGCAAAAAGTATAGGCTACGTCTACACTGGCCCCTTTTCCGGAAGGGGCATGTAAATTTCACCAGTCGTCGTAGGGAAATCAGCGGGGGATTTAAATATCCCCCGCGGCATTTAAATAAAAATGTCCGCCGCTTTCTTCCGGCTTTTAAAAAAGCCGGAAAAGAGCGTCTACACTGGCCCCGATCCTCCGGAAAAAGTGCCCTTCAAAGTGCCTCTCCAATGATGGAGAGTCCACAACTTCCCTTGGCAATTTATTCTGGTGTTTAACCATCCTGACAGGAAGTTTTTCCTAATGTCCAACCTAAACCAAACCTCCCTTGTTTCAATTTAAGCCCATCGCTTCTTGTCCTATTATCAGAGGTCAAGGAGAACAATTTTTCTCCCTCTTCAAAGTAGGAATAAGACCCTCCGGAAAAGGGCACTTTTTCCGGAGGATCGGGGCCAGTGTAGACGCTCTTTTCCGGCTTTTTTAAAAGCCGGAAAAAAGCGGCGGACATTTTTATTTAAATGCCGCGGGGGATATTTAAATCCCCCGCGGATTTCCCTACGACGACTGGTGAAATTTACATGCCCCTTCCGGAAAAGGGGCCAGTGTAGACGTAGCCATAGTGTATGGAAAGATGCAGCCCCAGGGAACATCCCTGGATGTGGGCTGGAGGGTCACGGAGCTGCAGGAAATTTAAATAAATCTTGGAGGTGGGGCAGTGCACACACAGCAGACCTGAAAGCTAGGCACAGCCCAGGTCCCAGAGTATAGCTAAGGGAAGAGGTCCTCTTCCAGCCAATGCAGGTATCCCGTGCTGGGCAAGAGCCATCACCAAAGCAAGGAACCTGTAAACTCAGTAGAGTGGCAGCCTAAGTCTCCACATCTTTTGTGAGCACCTGATCCAAAGCCCACCGAAGTGGGGAGGGAATGTTTCCATGGACTCCAATGGGCTTTGGATCAGGCTCAGACACACAAAATGGAAGCTAAGTGGTTCAGGTTACAGTTTCTGCTTTCCTTTCTCTGTCTGTTTGAGTTTGTTTAGTTTGGATAAGAGAAGACTGACAGAGGACACTTTAGGTACAGTTTTCAAGTACCTAAAAGGGTGTCACAAGGAAGAGGGAGAAAAATTGTTCTCCTTGACCTCTGATAATAGGACAAGAAGCGATGGGCTTAAATTGAAGCAAGGGAGGTTTGGTTTAGGTTGGACATTAGGAAAAACTTCCTGTCAGGATGGTTAAACACCAGAATAAATTGCCAAGGGAAGTTGTGGACTCTCCATCATTGGAGATATTTAAGAGCAGGTTAGACAGATGCCTGTCAGGGATGGTCTAGATGGGGCTTGATCCTGCCATGAGGGCAGGAGACTGGGCATAATGACCTCTCAAGGTCCCTTCCAGTTCTAGTGTTCTATGATTCTATAATGGAGACATATGCACAAAGAACTAAGATCATCGCCTTCTTCCTGTAGCTTCCCTCTCAGGTTACTGGAGATGCTTATGTTCAGCTGTCATCTGAGGAGAGGGCATGCATAAAGCATTTGGAAGGCCACACTGCAATGTGTTTCTGGACTAGATGATGAATGAGTTACTTCAGAATGAACTGCTAGTCCGGAATAAATAGTTCAATATTTTTTGTATCCATAAGGCCACATTTTTACTAGCATCTTTAAAAACTCTAATGCTCTCAGTAAGTTATATGTAGCATGCTGTTATGGGGAGCAAATGGGCACCAAAAGAAGGAGTTAAAATTAAGGTCTGGATGGATAAGAAGAGATTCCTCCCCCCCCCCCCCGCCCCCAGGATGAACTAAAGAGGAGCAACAAAAAAGGTTTTAAAGCCATCCAAAGCACTGAATTATGATTCTACTCTGCTTATGCCCTTTATTGTCTTCTATGGGTATTTTATTACCGCTACTCACAATAGTACCTCTGCAAACTACATATTTATTATTTTATTTCTCATTCCCAAGTCAGAATGCTCCCAAAGAATCCCTCCCGATGGCTCCTATCTACCATGGGCCAATGCCAATCCCTAGACTGACACCACCACAAAGGAATGCTATTGTAACATTGCCAAGTCCTTATCTTCCAATTTCAAAGCCATAACTAAATTACCCGTTTTTCTGGGCTTAAGTCAAACCTTGGGCTATTATGTGAACATAATTCTTTGGTCGCTGAATATGTCTAAAAGTGGTTAATAATGGCAAATGTGGGCGAGGACAATTATTATAACTGGGGGCAGAGGGTTCTTTCCAGGTAATACATTCAAATACGTTGCTTAAAATACATGCCAAGTAAATGCTGTGTTTTATGAAACTGAGCGAGACTTTCGCCGACAGAAACAGAGGCTGTGTCACATTTTGCTGACAAAGATGATGCATTCTGGTTCTCATTTCCTGACTAGTCAAGACCAGTCAATGCCTTACCCAGAGGTGTCCTGTCCATAGGATGGTTCGGGGCAGCCACCTCAAGGCCCCCAGTTTTGGAGGCCCCATGGCATCCACCCCAACTGTCCTATGAGTGGGACCAAGGGGATTACTTGAGACCGGGGGTCTGGCGTGGCAGCAGCAGGGGTCATCCTCCCCACATACACACATTCACCGCAGCAGCAGGAGCCAGAGTGGCCCAGAAGCTTGTGCCACCCCTCCCCACTGCCCTCCTGGTCCACTGCTCCTCAGCCTCAGGACACTGCTGTGGCAGGAAGCAGAGAAGTGGGGCACAGGACGCCAGGAGGGCAGCATGGCAGGGTGGAGCAAAACAGGCTACCGGACTGCTCCAGCTCCCACGAGTGCAGGAGTGAGGTGACCCCTGCTGCCATCCAGCACCAGGACCCCTGATAATCCCTCTGCATAGGGGATGGAGCATGAAGGGGCTGGGTCTGCAGCGGGCATTGTCTCCAACACCACACCTGAGGCACTGGGAAGGATTGACCTAGGCCCGCACGCCCCTCAGGACAGTCTTCACCTCCTCCTTAGCCAGCCCCCAGCACCGCCCGGACTGCGCCATATCTCCCTCCATCAGCCCTTTGAGGGCACAGGGCTCTGGAGTGTGCTGTAGGATGTTGCTATGGTGATTTAAAGGTGCCAGCAGCAGCCAGGAGCACCAGGCTTTGTAGAATCACGAGGGCCCCGGGGCAACTACCCCCTTCCAGGAATGACTATACAATTAGAGAAATACCCACTTCTTAACATCCCACGGTCATATTTCTGCCTATCACACAAGTGTTCATTTGAGTCTAGCATTGGGCTTGTTTTCCAGGACACTGATCTGGGCTTCAACCTCAAACATTTTATTTAACAACATCCAAACCACTGAAAATAAGGCTGGAAGAACAATGTTTCTTTTCACGCCGGATGTGGAATGAGTTCCTTGAGCCATTTCAAACAAGAAAACATAAGCACCCTTACAACAGGCAGTCTGAGGGGTGAAAGCAGGGGGGACAGTCTGAGGGATGTCAGGTATGAGGCCTGACAGAAAGCCTCCTGAAATCAATGGAAAGAGGCTTCATTTCAGTGGGCTTTTGGCAAGTAACCATAGCAACCAAAAGTTGCTACCCCAGGACAGCTGTTTGACAATCACAATCTAGTACCCAGTGGAAAAGGGTTCCCATCCCAGAAACTCCCCACATAATTGCTCATCCAAAGTCCATGCCCTGCGTGACAGAGCCCAGGTTTGGGGAGCATGCAGATGTGGATTCGAACACTGTCGCTTCTACCCTGAAGAGCACTAAGAACCTCCCTGGTCTGCCCCACTAGGGGCTTGTGCCTCATTCCTCTCTCATGTCCTTCCACTTACCCCTCCCTAACCTCCCTTCCTGTTATCAAATAAAATACATGTCTTTTCATGAACACAAACTCTCGTTATTTAACAAAACTGGGAGGGAGGAGAAACTTTGGTGAAACTGGGGAAAGGAAGCGGGAGAAGGGAGAAGAGAGGGTGAGAGAGGGGAGGGGGAAACCTGGGAGAAGGGAGCTAAAAGGGGGAAGCAAGGAGAAGAAGAGGGGGTATGTCTACTCTACAAAGTTAATTCGAACTAACAGCCATTAGTTCAAATTAACTTTAATAGGCACTACACAGGCAAACTGCTAGTTCAAACTTAATTCGAACTAGCGGAGCGCTTAATTCGAACTAGGTAAACATCATTCTACAAGGACTAACGCCTAGTTCGAATTAAGTAGTTCGAATTAAGGGCTGTGTAGCCACTTAATTCAAACTAGTAGGAGGCTAGCCCTCCCCAGCTTTCTCTGGTGGCCACTCTGGGCACCAGCAGGGAAACTCTTCTGCCCCCCTCCCGGCCCCGGAGCCCTTAAAGGGGCACGGTCTGGCTACGGTGCCCGTGCCAGGTGCAAGCCTGCCAGCACCCAGCCAGCAGACCCTGCACCTGGCACAGCACGAGCCAGCCACCCGCTGCCACCCAGCCCTCCACCTCCACCTCTTCCCGGGACCAGGCTGGCGGCTCCCAAGAGCCTGCCCGGGGCCACAAGAGGCGGGCGCCCGCCTGGTCTAGTGTGGACATCGTGGACCTCATCCACGACCTCCGCACTAGGCACAGGAAAGTGGCCGTCTAGGGCAGGAGAGCTGCCAGCCCGGCCACCCAGAAGCAGGTTTGCATGAAAATCAAGGTGGTCCAGTGAGACTCCAGACCCTGAGCCCTGAGCTTAGAACATAAAAACATAAGAACGGCCGTACGGGGTCAGACCAAAGGTCCATCTAGCCCAGTAGCCTGTCTGCCGACAGCGGCCAACACCAGGTACGCTGGAGGGGATGGACCAAAGACAATGACCAAGCCATTTGTCTCATGCCATCCATCTCCAGCCTTCCACAAACAGAGGCCAGAGACACCATTTCTACCCCCTGGCTAATAGCACTCCATGGACCCAACCTCCATGACTTTATCTAACTTCTCTTTAAACTCTGTTATAGTTCTAGCCTTCACAGCCTCCTGCAGCAAGGAGTTCCACAGATTGACTATTTGATTTGTGAAGAAGAACTTTCTTTTATTAGTTTGAAGGTTTAGAGAACATGACATATGAAGCCAGGCTTCATGAACTGGGCTTGTTTAGTTTGGAAAAGAGAAGATTAAGGGGGGACATGATAGCGGTTTTCAAATATCTAAAATGGTGTCACAAGGAGGAAGGAGAAAATTTGTTCCTCTTGGTTTCTGAGGACAGGACAAGGAGTAATGGGCTTAAAGTGAAGCAGGGGAGGTTTAGATTGGACATTAGGAAAAAATTCCTAACTGTCAGGGTGGTCAAATATTGGAATAAATTGCCAAGGGAGGTGGTGGAATCTCCCTCTCTGGAGATATTTAAGAACAGGTTAGATAGACATCTGTCAGGGATGGTGTAGACGGAGCTTGGTCCTGCCTTGAGGGCGGGGGGCTGGACTCGATGACCTCTCGAGGTCCCTTCCAGTCCTATTATTCTATGATTCTATGATTCTATGATACCCATTCATTTCCTTTGGTGTCCTCTAGTCCTTCTATTATGGGAACTAATGAAGAACTTTTCTTTATGCACCCTC